>NC_044043.1:100040099-100687245 GCF_901765095.1 Microcaecilia unicolor | reverse complement strand
CCAAGACAGCGTCTATTCCTTTCTCTTTCCTTCCCCATACCTTCCAGAGATCCAGCAAGTGCTCCTCTCTTCTGGCACCTGCAGGTCCAGCTCCTTCCTTCTTTCCCTGCAGATACTGGCATCTCTTCCTCTGCCCCCCCCCCCCCTTGGCATGCTTTCCTTACTCCAATTCCCTCTCCCTTCCCTACTATCCCAAGAGCAGCATTTCCCCCCTCCCTTCCCTTCATGCACATTTCCCCCCACTCCCTTCCCTTCTATCCAAATGTAGCTTTCCTACCCCTTCCATTAAACTGCATTCACCCCTCCCCCTCCCCCCCCCCCCCCCCCCCCCCCCCCCCCCCCCCCCCAAGATGCCAAGAGGGCTGATCCACTCAGCAGGAGATTTAGGGCCTGCCCCAGCCCAACCCAGTTTTGCCCCAGCTCCGCTCATTGCTCCATTGAGCTCCACCCATTTCTTCACCCCCAGAACAACTGATTTGCAGCCAGTAGCTACAGGAGTGGTCTCCCCATCCAAAGGTAGCAGGAAACAACTTCATAAAACATCATGTCCTGCTGCCATCGGGCATGGGATCAGCTGTAGAAGGAGATAGTGCTTTATGAAGGTGCTTCCTGCTGTCACTGGACAGGAGGCCACTCAATGGGAGATCCTGATTTCTCAGTGGGAAATGACACACAAAAAAGGGAGTCTCCCACTTGTGGCAGGTCTGCTGCCCATTCCCACATCTTCCTTTCAAGTGCAGCATCCCCCCCCCCCCCTCATGCACATTTCCCCCACTCCCTACCCTTTCACCGATGTGCAACATTACTCCCCCTTCCTTTCCTTCAATACAACTTTCCTACCCCTTCCATTCAAGTGCAGCATTCCCACCCCCTTCCTCCTGCATGTCTGATATCTTTCTTTCCTTCTTCCCTCTGCTTGCCCCCCCCCCCCCCCCCATGCAGGTTCTACAAACTTCCAGGTTTGCCAGCACTCTATCAAGCTCTCTCTGGCTGCTCTGAGGCTTCTTTCCCTCTGCTGCATCCTGCTTGTACAGCAACAGGAAGTTGCGACAGAGGGAAGGACCCCGCCAGCAAACAGGCAAGTTTGTAGGGCCCGCACAGTGGGGGTGAGACAAAGAGAAGGGGAGATGCCAGACCTGCTGGAGGGAATGGGGTAGGGCAGTGGTTCCCAAACCTGGTCCTGGAGGCACCCCAGCCAGTTAGGTTTTCAGCATACCCACAATGAATATTAATGAGAGAGATTTGCATACACTGCCTCCACTGCATGCAAATCTCTCTCATGGATATTAATTGTTTATCACTTTATTATGACCTAATCACCTTTTATCAAAATCAATACTAAATATTATTACAAACACGTTACTTTATTCAAATCAAACATAATCACTGGTTAATATTTAACAAACTACTTATACATAGACTGTGTTCTATTCTAATACTCAATATAGTTCTTCAAACTTTCATGACCTATTAAAAAATGCATTGTCACAAAAATCAGATGATTTATCTTATCTTCATTCCAAACGACGAAATGTTAAATGTTCCATCATGAAGTTCATTGATGAGTATCAATCACTAGTCCGTTGATAAACAGAAAAAAAAGAATCCAAAAAAGAAGTTCACAACATCTTCGGGGTGGGTCAATCTTCTACTGAAGCAAATTACTCCACTCAAACCGGATCCTTATATCTAGTTTCCTTCACAGTGATTTTCAGTTTCAATCCACATTCATACATATATCCACAGATCTCAACACAGGCCGTGTTTCATTATAACTTCTTCAGGAGATCCAGCCACATCAGAACACTGGGCTCACAACAGGAAATCCCTTCTAGTAGCGTGAAACGTCACGATTATATTAACATGAATATTAATTGTGGATATACTGAAAATCTGACTGGCTGGGTGCCTCCAGGACCAGGTTTGGGAACCACTGGGGTAGGGGAACGAGAGGTTAGGCAAAGCCAGACTCACACAGGAAAAACTTGTATTGTTTATTGTTTCTGCTGAATGCGAACACGTGACATGCCTGCACTCATTTGAATAATGCACAGGTGACACATGAGTAGTTTGGTGTGAGGATGGAGGGGGTGGGTACTAATGCACAATTGGTTCTCCTCCCCTACTACCTATATGTCACTCTTACTCTCTGTCTCCCCTCCCCCCAACTATTCATATCTATGGGAGGGGACCGCCAAAATTAGGCAACAAGGATATTGGTGCAGTTTATTCCAAGGAAAGAAGTTCTAAGAGCACAATGCTGAATAAATCAGACTAAGGTCCATCAGCCCAGCATCCTGCCATTGGCCAGTCCAGGTTGCAAGCACCCAGTAGATCCCAAAAAGTAGGTCACTTTCTCATAGTTTATGTCCAGGTTTAAGTGGTGAGTCACCCAAATCTACCCGGCTAATAATTTTTATGGACTTTTCCTCTAGGAACAGCTCCCACCCTCCTTTGAATTCAATTATGTTAGCCCCCTTGATCACATCCTCTAGCAACAGATTTCACAGCTTAATTATGCTGCCTTCCCTTCTCTTTGCTCTCAGCTCTGACTCTGGTCCTGCCCTTGCGGAAACAGGAAATTTTATTTATTTTTGTTACATTTGTACCCCGCGCTTTCCCACTCATAGCAGGCTCAATGCGGCTTACATGGGGCAATGGAGGGTTAAGTGACTTGCCCAGAGTCACAAGGAGCTGCCTGTGCCTGAAGTGGGAATTGAACTCAGTTCCCAAGGATGAGGGTGGGACCAGAGTCAGAGCTGAGAGCGAAGAGAAAGGAAGGTAGCAGACTCGCGAGGCTCTTCACTGCTGCCACCGGGACCCCGGTAAGGGGGGGAGTGGAGGGTAGCAGAGGGGTGTTGGCGATTTTGGAGGGGGGGGGGGTGACGTGCACTTAGGGACGTCTCTGCCCGCTCCCGCTGTTCTTCAATGCACGTCTCTCACTGGGATCGTAACCCCCTGCTGACGTCAGGCAAGCAGGGTTCTAGTGCTGGCCAGTGACGTCAGCAGGTGGTTACGATCCCAGTGAGACACTTTAGAACATTCACATAGCAAATTATGATATTAGATTATTTTAATATGCATTTGAACACAACATTATATCAAGAGCATCTCAAGAAAAAACAATATTTGACAAGCCAGACCCATTTAAAACCAAAATATGCAGTCAACTTTAACAGGACTATCAAAGACACTAGTCCTTATATGGAGGGAGCCAAGATACTAATCTCTGGGGAGAGAGATACAAGAACAATGATTAGACCAAATAAGGGGAAAGAAAGAAAGAAGTCAAGTCTGTTACCCCACATTCCCCTGTTATTCAGCATTTCCTCAACCCAGTTCTGAATTTCACAACCAGCTTATTTAGGAGGAAACATGAATCTAAAAATAAACAACACAAGCCACTCTCACTTAAAAATTGTACCACAATTATCCCAAACCCAAAGCAATCCAACTCTAATAATGACAATAATTCAAAAACATATTGAGGAAATGTTGAGTTGTATTTAATGAGAATCAGAAGCGGAGCCAGGTTGACGGCGCGGTGGGAGCGAAAGCGGTGCGAGAGCAGACGTCCGCTGGTGCCGGCACACATTTTCTATGCAACACGATAGGTGCCGGCAGAACTCCATTTCGGGGAGCAGACACTCTCCCCTGGAGCCCCACCTAGCTACGCCACTGATGAGAATGTTTACTGTTTGCTTTGCTTCACTTTGGGAATTTATGGGAACTGACTGGACATTTTGGTAGATGCTGCTCGTCATCTTGGACTTTTTGTCTCACGTTGACTGACACAGAAATTAAGACAGTTATATTGTGATCTATTGGCATCGTTTATATTTGCTAGATTCTATATTTCATGCCTAAAAAATCAGCACCAAAATGACATTTGCCTAAGCGTATTATATAAAGTACTCTTTAATTTAAGCGTACTTTATATAATAAGCCTACATTTCTGTGTGGTGATAAAATATGCCGAGCACCAGTTCACATGACTACATTTAATAACGGGCAGTTACGCCAAGTAAAATTTTGTGTAAATCCCGATGTCTACATTAGCTGCAGTTGTATCCTGTAACAACACGCATAGATTTTAGAAACACCCATGGCGATGCCCACTTTTCAACTATGCGATTTAGAATTTACACGCAGCACATTATAAAATACACTTAGACAGTTCTGCGTGTAAAGTCTAATTAGTGTTAATAATTGCTTGTTAATTGGCAATTATCGGCACTAATTTGCCTGTTAACTAATTACTCCTGTATTTGCTTGCACAATTTAAGTGGTACCATATAGAATCCAGGGGTAAATGTCTAAAATCCAAATAGGAAATATGTCCATTTTCAAAACTGAAAAAAAAAAGCAGATTGGACTCAGGAATATATACTTGAAAACTTCACTGCCATCTTGGAATTTGCTTATCACCTGCCCTGTTGTTTCCTTGGACTTTCTGCCAGGAGGGCCTGGGGAAACCACTTTCTGATGGTTTCGGTTTCAAGTCAAACTGAGCAGTGAATCTCAGCCTCAGATCTGGTTTTGCCTGAAATTGAAAAACCTGGTTTCAGCCCCCTCTAGTATGAATCCCTGCTCTCCTTGCATCCTCATATACCCAGCGTCTGCCCTCCTGCCTCCTTCCCCAGCATCTGTTCTCATGCCACTGTTTCCTTCTTCCTCAGCATCTCTCCCCCATTCCCAGCATCTTGAACCATGAGTCATACTCCACACCAACTTCTCCCCATCCACAGCTTGCACCCATTTACCTCCTTCTGCAGTATTATTTTACACCCATCCCTCTGCACCTTCCTCTCCATCTTCTGTATATGCCCTTGCTTCTCCCCTCCTCCTCCTCCTCCCCCCACAGTATCTATTTAACTTTTCCAACACTGGCCCTCCTCCCTCCATAACCACTAGCATCAGCCTTTCTTCTTTACCCACTCCTCAGCACCTGCCAGTCAGGGCTGCTGAAAGACAGGGTCCAGGGCAAACAATGTTAAGGGGCCACTGCCATCGAGCCCCCCTCCCTCACTGCCTCTGCCACCTCTGTACTCTCCCCCAGTCCTCTATTTGCCTGGAGTAATTGCATTGCATAGCAGGCAGCAGTCATCATGACTACTCTGCCGGCCACAGGTCTTCCTTCTTGCCGCATCCTGCTTCCTGTGAAGTAACTTCCTGTTTCTACATAGGCGGGACGCAGCAGGAAGAAGGCCCCGTGGCTGGCATAAACTTATTCAAGCAGTCTAAAACTTGACAAGGGACACTTGTTTCATGAACCTTCTGCTTCAGGAAGTGGAACCAAGATTGTCGAGGTTTTGGACAGCTGGAATACGTTTATGCATTACAGCACTGTAAGAGAGCTCTCTTATACACCGGAGCAGTAGCGGTTTTGATGATCTGGTTTGGGGATAAGATGCCTCTTCAGTCAAGTTAAATATCTGTGGAACTGTATTATGATATACAGTAATTAATTAATTATCAGCGGTATTTATTGGGACTAAGGGGGATTTGATGTGGAATTTGTTTGTTTTTTGTTTGTTGACTAAAACAAACTGTGGGTTTTGGCTATTTTTCTACGGTTTTGTGGTGAGTAACATTTTTCTCCGTTTCTGATAATTTTTGGGTTGCTCTCTTTGCTTCTGGAGTTTGATGATGTACTTAGGCCAATGATATCTGGGAATTCCTTTGGGAAAAGCTGACATGCTTGGTCAGACCGATGATCTTTGAGCTTCGAGGCCTTGTTTATTTCAATTTTTAGTTCTTTGTAGCCCCATTGTCCGTGTTAGCCATTTTGTTAGCAAATTGCATGTTTCATGCTTTTTGAGGATATCAGAAAACCTCCATTTTCCTTGGCCTAAATTCTCTGAACTGTATCTGTAGAGAGCTAGACAGGACAAATATTTTGCTAAGACAAAACTATTAGTATAATTGTAGCACTTTGTCATATTTTTCACTGAATGATTCATTTAGCCCAATTTTCTTGAGACAGAGCAGACATTTCCCAGGGCTGAGAGTAAGCTGTGGCTATTTATAGTTGTCAGTTTTACTCAGAGTATCAGTAGCAACATTCAGCGAAGAGAACAGACATTTCTGGATCATGCTTGAGAAGGGCAACTTGAGAGATGCATATATCATGCACTGAGAACTATCACTTACTGTGTCCACAGGTGACCTTCAGGGAAGACTAGCTGTGAAATGAACTTTGATTATAAATGTATTATCACTTTTATTTTATTTTTAATTACATTTAATCTTTCCTTTAGCCTCAATGTGAACATGTGTTCAGATAAATGTTATGTTTTGTAATAATAACTGGTGTTAATTGGTACTAATTTGAACACACAAATCTGCTCTTAGCCCTTTTCTATAAAATGTGCACTTAAATTTTATAGTGTGCAGCTCAAAGGGGGGGGGGGGGTGTGGCCATGGGAGAGGCATGAGTGGGTCAGGGGCATTCCCAGAATTGTATGTTGATATAAATATAATGAAATAAAAACTGAATAACACTAAAACAGCTTAAAAGAGTATTGTACAGGTGGAAAAAGCACTAATAAAGGCTGTATTTTGTGCCAATTTTTCTATACTGTTCTATACATACAGTAATACATGGCCAAATTTCAGTGAGGATATCCTGTTTCCTGATGGGTTAATCTTAACTGTTGTAGCCTACCTTGGGAAGCCTGGTGTTATAAAGATTGGAAGTAAAATTAAACTCTCCTTTCATTGGGGCACATGGAATCACATCTTTACCTCATCTCTTTTGTACAAATGGATTATTCTGTTTTGAGCATGTTTCAGGGACAAATGTTTTTCAGAAGTAAAAATAATAAAAAAAAACATATTTCCTTTCATGCAGATCTCTTATTTGCTTAAACTTAACTAAATGGACTATACGCCCCTAATGCAGTCCATTGGTTTTCTTATATTTTGTTCATGCGATGAGTGTCTTACACTGTGCCAAAACCTGCTCCCCCCCCACCACTGCAGTTGCCGTTATCGCTGCCATTCCCCTCCCACATTCTACGACCCCCCCCACACACACACACACCACAGTCCTACCTTGAAGGGCCCTGGTGGTGTAGTAGCCTCTGCAGCTGCAGTGGCAGGAAATAATCCCACTCTTTCCAGCCCGCTGCCGCTACTCCGTCTGTGTTTTGCTCTTCTCCGCTGCGAGTGGTGCCGCTGTTTAAAAAATGTCTGCCAAGAAAGCCTCAACAGCTATTTTGAAAACACGGCAGCGCTGGGAGCAGAATACATGCTGGATGTTTAGCGCACTGCTCACTGATCATTGGGGAGCAGTGGCATATCAAGGGGAGGCGGTGGGGGCGGTCCGCCCCGGGTGTACGCCGCTGGGGGGGTGCTGCGCGCCTGTCGGCTCCGCTCGTTCCGTGCTCCCTCTGCCCCGGAATAGATTACTTCTGTTCCGGGCCAGAGGGAGCATGGAACGAGCGAGGCCGACAGGCGCATGGCACCCCCCCAGCAGGTAAAAATGCACCCGGGGGGGGGGGTGTCCTTTCACTGGAGGTGGGGGGGTTGCACTGCACCCGGGGGGGGGGGGGGCGCATCAGCGATCCGCCCCGGGTGTCAGCCACCCTAGGAACGTCACTGTTGGGGAGTAATATGTTTAGCATCTATTTGCATGCTAGTTGTGTTCAGAGCCCACAAGTGTGTTGTTTCACATGCTCGGGGGGCTCTGATCATGGGGTAGTAGCAAAAGCAGGCACTAGTATGGTGCTAATAGCCTCTAGCACCTGTGTTTACTTCTGATCATCTGCCCATGAGTGTTTTTTCTTTAGGTTGACACAAACAGGAAGCAAGAAACAGTATATATTTTAAATCTTGTTGACTCATTTGGACTTTACTGGTTTTGAGTTCAGATTCATCCTGGGAGGAAAGAGAGTTTGAAGTTGCATATATCACATGATTAAATTGGAGGAGCGTAGAAGAGGAATCTTCTATGTTGCGGGTTCAATGCTGTGGAATAAAATCCCAGAACAAATTAGAGAAATAAGCATATGGGTGATTCCAGCTTCTTTGTATGAGAAAGTACTATCTGCAGTGATGTTTGTATAGTAAGTGAAAGATACATCACAAGGTAGATTGTGTTTGCTTATATTCTATGTATAATTTGTAATGTGATTTTTTAATGTATGTAAAGTTGTAATCCGCCTAGAACAGTGGATAGTACAGAATAAATGTTGTTTTGTTAATAAATAAATACAAATTTGTGTTTAGGCCATCTGGACCAGGGGTCTTGTTCACAGGAAAAGATTTTATAGCATTCAATATTTAATCTAAGGATACTGTTTTTTTTTTTCTAGGTCTTCAAATAAAGATGCATCAACTTTATTATTATTTGTATTGTTTAGTAACTACCATGCTAGATTGCCTACCTAAAACATCTGAAACAGTGCAAGCAATCTTTATGGGTAGTAAAGATTTATAAAAAAAAAAAAACAAACAAACGTCTGTGTCATTTTTTTTACCAATTGCAGGTAAGGAACAGCCTAATGTATATTTGTGCTGCTTTAATAAATTAATATCTTTTGCATTAAGGTGAGTCTCCTGCAACAATAGAAAGTCTGGAGAAAGTTTATTAATATAGACCCAGAGTTTTGATCTTTTAGAGGGATTATTTAAGCCTTTGATTTTAAGAGAAACCATTTTTATTACATTAATCATGTCATAAGAATAAATAATTGTATTGGATAAGGGGAGTGAGCTATGTAGCAAAAATAACCAGAGTGGTAGTTTAATCTGGTTGATCATGTTAACAATATGGCTTAAAAAACAAGTAAGAGAGAAGAAGTCAAACACCGAAGTGGAGAAACAAGGTCCACTACAAACAAGACAAATCCAAAGGGGAAGTAGTATGACCGACAAAATTCTTTCAAGGAGACCCAGGAAACATAAATAGATAAAATTGACTCAACACTGCACCATGTTTTGGCAATACTGTCTGCCTCAGGAATATAAAAGTTACAGATAAAACAAATAAACATATATGCGAACAATAAAATATCCTTATGACATTTTTAATAACAATAAAAATGACCAATACAAGAAAATGTAATAATGAATAAAATAATTATAATAAATAACAATTATATAAAATGTTGAACAACAAGGAGCCTAAAAAGTTTTATGTTTAAAGTTTAAAAAGAATTTGTAGTCATTAGATATGTTATGTTGAGACCTATTATTTAGATCTTCGATGTCTCACTCAAGGGTATGTATTTGCTTGGAAACACGTGGAATTGTGAAGAGCCCCGTATCGTGCGCTGTTAACCTTTGCTCTATAGTGGCGATAGCCAAAGAATGAGATGTAGCTGGTTATTTAATATTTAGCAGTTTCTCTTTTAAATCAGAGAGTCTGCATTTGCTTTGATTAAATTTGTTACCTGTAAAAGTTCCTGAAATTTCATAGCCATGGGAATTTCGTCTTTGACGTCAAAAAGGACCTTATATGTCGAAGGCAGATCTTGTTTAGATCTCTTGATTCCTTGAGTTGATGAGTGATGATCAGTTTTGGATGACTTCTGTGAGGCCACAGTGAAACAGGTATCTTGAAAAATCGCCAGAAAATTGCTCTCTGATTATATGATAAAGCAATATGGTGTTGAGGTGAGTGGAGCAAAATCTCTAAAGCAGCACCACTTTGAAACAGACTTAATTGGCTTACACTAAATTCACATATATATTTTAAAATGAAATGCTTTCATGGTCAAAATGCTGAAGATTGATTGAATTCTAGAAGAAAACAGAGTAACTTTTGAGCGAAATCATTTGTAATTCTATTAATTGAGAAGGCTTCTTCTATTGTGATCCACTTTGCATTCCTAGGGATAAAAGCAGAATAAAAGAGTTATTATAGTGTAGCATAGTATAGATTTCTCACCTCCCTGAAAAACACAACCATTAGACTGTATGAGTAGGCTGCTATGCAAAGCTCACCTTGATAACGAGAAGGGACTCCAAACCTTTGGGCCCTTGGACCTGGGCCTGGTAGGCCTGTGTGGTGATCTATCTCTACCTGCAAACCTAAAAGCTAGTGAAGCAGTGTGTACATTCAAGTATGGAACCTGCCGCACTAATTTCAGTGGTTAGAATAAGGAACTACGACTACCACAGTGCATTGTGATATGTTTAAAACCAGGACTGGTCAATAAGTCTCTCTCCTGGAACTGGGTACTTGACAACTTTGCCCCTCTCCAAAATGTTGGTAATTAAATTATACATTAATGAAAGCAGCTGTGAGTGTAGTTTTTGTGTTTATGAAGATGTGTGTGATTGGAATTTAACACCTATGTTTACTAAGGTGCGCTGTAGGCATGTTAGTGTTGTTGACGTGCGTTAATGATGAACGTGCATTAAATGCTAATGCACTCATAGAAATGTATAGGTGCATTAGCGTTTAATGCACCTTAACTTTAAAGGCACGTTAAAAACGCTAACACAACTTAATAAACATACCCCTAAGTGTGTTTCCTGAAGAAAGATTATATCTGGGGAGAATTTAATAATGTAGCACCAAAATTTCTGTCTCTTGAAAGGATTATTTAATCCCTCAATATTAAGGGAAATAATATTGAAAGGGTGTTGAGACATTGCTATTGGATAGGATGCAAAGGACAGCAAACCGAGGACATTAAAAATGAGATTGTAAATTGAACCTGTAAAGAAAGGGTTACTCATGCTTGTTTTTTTGTGCGTTATTTGGTTATATTGTGCTCACAAACGTGACACATGTAATTCATATTTCATGAGTTATTTATATATATATTTTTTTGAAACTACAATAATTTGTTGTAAAATTGTACATTGATGATTACCCTATAAAAAGTCATAATTGAACATCCCACTTGTAAGGTAAAAGCATGGGCTTGTGTAGCTCCCAGGACTATTGCTTTGCTTTGACTGCAACTGGTTTTTTTACAGCTCAGCTGCCCTTGCCCTAGGCCACTCCCTGGTTCTGCCTAAAAGACTTGACCATTTGTAATCCAGAAGATGATGACGCAGAACGTCCTACGCAACACGGCGCCTGTGACCCCTGACGCTGCGACGGGCCCCTCTGTTCTGAGTGGGAGGGGAGACGCTCCTGCATGCGCGCCGCCTGCCGTGCGGCAACGTTACCTTGCGTGCGTGCGTACGTACGTGCGCTCGCTCGCGCTCCCTCCCCCCCTCTTTGGCTCAGGGCTGGTGCTGGGCGCATGAAGATGGCGGCTGAGCGGCGCTCGGGACTCTCTGGGCCCTGAGTTGTGTTGCGAGGGCGCCGCCGGTGGCGGGAGGAGCAGAGGGGGAGACCGGGGGCCCCTCACCGGCCGCCGAACACCGACTTCCCCTCCTGCCTGCGGCGCAGAGAGAGCGGGAGGCGACGGGCAGCAGGTGAGTCCGCTCGGGCCTGGAGGGAGGGGGGGCAACGGAGGAGCCAATCACCGCGGGCCCCGGGGCCCAACAAGTTGAATGAAAAGTGGGGGCCAAAATCATGGGGTGCAGGCTTGGAGGAGTCACTACCACCGAAACCCCCCCCCCCCCGTTAATGCCTGGGCCTCGGCCAATAGGCGCCTCCCCTCCCCCCCCCCCCCAACATATATATTTCCCTGGGGCTCATCAGTAAAAGTTTGAAGGAAGTGACTGGTTCGGGGACTTGTCGGTGTCTCTCAGGTAGATGTTCTGCTCTGAGCATGATCGGGGCAATTGCAGATGACCTGGCGCTTTAGATTTCCTTTGAAAATACCGTGTGAGGAGGAGCAGTTGCTTCTCTTTAAAAGCTATGAACCCAGAATGCTGCTGAAGTGATGCGTCCGTTTGTTGCTGGTTGGAATTGTTGCTTCTCTGTACATTTGTGAAAATGGTGGGGGCGACAAATAGATTGTGATACATTTGTGCGATATATGTTACAGCATTTCTGGCCGGGTTTTGAAGGCTTTGCTGTCTCCACCTGCAGCACAATTTCCCTGGGTTTGCGGAAGAAGCCTGTACACAGTAAAAAGTGTCAGGTTCTGTTCCGAGTGCAGCCCACCTTAGGGAAAGGTTCTGCTACTTTATCTCCACTAATGCAACGACCTTTGGCTTTACAAATCAATCTGCTGCAGCCAGTTTGAGAAATGAGGTAGCACCAAAATGTGCGTAAACTTTTTAAAGCGAAGGATGTTATGTTTTTATTCTGAAGCATGAAATGAAATTAAAGACAGTAAATGGGAAGGGGACAGAGTTACATTTTACTGTTTTTAATTCTATTTTCATATAATGGCAGTGTATGTCCATGTTTCAAATGGTACAGAACTATGCGAGACAGCAATAAATGTAATAGGAAAAAAGGACAGTCATGAATAGAAAAGGAGTATAATAGTATGAGTGGCCCAGGCAAGTATTAATTTATTGTCTTAAAAAGGTCTTGGCATGTACTCTTGAGTAAAACAGAATGTAGCTGCATTATGATTGAAGGCAGGTTTATAATTTTGAGCAAGACCAAGCAGAAAGTCAGCTGCTACTTGAAGGAAATCTGATTTTAAAAGCCACAAACTATTTTGGTACTGTAGGACAAAGAGTGAAATAGAGAAGCATTTAAATATAAAATGTTATATCTTGCATATGCTGGCATTCTTTTCTGGCCAAGCTTTGTGCCTGATTCATCGCACAGTGGAAATATATTTATTTGTTTATTTTTAACATTTTTTTGCTATTTGTATTACAATTTATATAATGTCATGAAAACTTTGTTATTGTTTCTTTTTCTTTTGTTCGTCTTAGTTTTGTTCCTAAACGTACAATTCTTTTTATAACCAAATGTCATTCAGAAAGGATTTCCACATTGGAACCAGCTACTGAAAATATCTGAGACCAAATCTTCTGTTAATTGCCAACAAATTCTGAACTTGTGAGGGTTTATAAGGAGTAATCAGGAAGATAATTCAGATAAAGCCATACCAAACAAACTCTTATGAATCAAACAAAGCACTTTAAACTGAGAGCATTATTTTTATGGGAAGCCAGTGAAGGTCCTGCTTTCTATAGGAAACAAGGAGCTCTATTTACAAAGGCACTTTAGTGCACGCGGTAACCATGTAGATGCCAATAGGAATATCTTCGGCATCTACACGGTTAGTGCTTGCTAATATTTAGCATGTGCTAAAAACGCTAGCGCGCATTTGTAAACAGGGCCCATTTGCTTTCATTTATGCAGCTTAAAAAATGTAACTTATAAGACCATTCATACAGCTGAATTTAATTATCAAGATTCTAAATGGTGAAATCTTATTCCAAAAGAAATTAGAAACATAAATAACTATTTACAGTTCCGGAAGGCATTAAAAACTCATCTGTCCAAGAAATGTTCAATTAACTGTTAACTTGCCATTGTAGTCTATTGTATGTAATTTGTTAAGCTGCTGTTAATTGTAAAATTGAACACCCACAAGCCAAAATGAACTAAAAAAAATCTTAGCTTTTTCAAATATTGTTAATATGACCTCAGCAATGCAACTCATCAGTCTTAAACTTTAGTGACGAGTATTACGCATCATAATAGTTGCTGGTCAATTTTTTATCTTTATAAGTAAATTTTAATTTAATAGAAAAGAATACTTGTCTGCATTAAAGAAGACGACGGCTAGGGGACATTGTTCCGACATGGCATGTTTCACAATTGTATCGAGGAAACCCCTTGTGCTGCCAGACCCAGCCTTCTGGTTGCATAAGGGGGTTCCTTGATAACAGCAGTTGCAAAACATGCGCCATGTTGGAACAGTATCTCATAGGCTATCTTCTTTAAAACTCAGACGAGTATTCTTTTCTGTGAAGTTTTTGAAATGGAAATTTATTTATAAAGATAAAAAATTGACCAGTGACAATTATGATGCATAATGCTCGTCAGTAAAGTTTAAAACTGATATTGCATTGCTGAGGTCATATTAAAAATAATTGAAAAAGCTAAGATTTTGTGGACTTAATTTTTGCTTGTGGGTGTTCAGCTTTGCATATGAGATTAGTACCAGCTATTTAAATATTTTTTATTGCTTTGGAGTGGTTTCACTGTTAATTGTAAGCAACATTGAACTTAAACTAGTTTTTGGATAGTGTGGGATATAAGAACAAGTAAATTACATAATTTGTAATTGACAAGCTAAAAATGGGAGTAATAGCTACATTTTGTGCCATTTGTAACCATTTTATCATTGTAAAAGTAAGATGAAAGAACTGGTACACTGAATTACAATAGTATAAAAAAAGTGGTCTGAACAACAAGATGAAAATATTCCTGATTGAAGTACCATTTGAAAAATGTGCCAGTGATTTGGATTTTCCAGTGCATGCTAACTTGTGATGATGGGGAATGGGTAATAAATAGGTAATAGTTCTCCTAGTAGCTGTACAAATGGCCAATAATTGGGATTCTGCCAGGTACTTGTGACCTGGATTGGCCACTGTTTGAAGCAGAATACTAGGCTACATGGACCATTGGTCTGACCCAGTATGGCTATTCTGCATGTATAACTTTAGTAAATCTTTTTAGTTTGGCACCTCAGAGTTGAGAGATTTAATTATTGAGATTCTTCTAGATGAAACAAACTGTTAGCCCCCCTTTACTAAACTGCACTAGCGATTCCTTTGCAGCAAATGAGGTGAATGGGCTAGGTCACATTTGCTAGGAATCACGAACGCGGTTTAGTAAAAGGGGCCCTACAGAGTCCACCTTTGTAATTCTTAATAACTGATTGTGAAATATCATAAAACACAATTCACCAGAAAAATAAAATGTATTTAAGGTTAGCATTTTTTTTCTGTGTGTAGGTGGCACCCTGTGATATTAAAGAAAAAGTTGAGCTAACATTTCTGCTAATCAGTTACTGCTTAACTGAAGTTTACCTCTTTCTGTTGGCTTTATGCCAGTCAGCTTACATGCCCACTAAGTGTTTTTTTTTTCACTAAAATAAGATCTGATGTATGTTTTGTGAGTGATGATTAGCAGATTGTATAGATTTATCTTTGTCACTTGCTGTAATCTAGGTCAGGATGATAGTGCTCAAAACTAATTTCCATCTGAAAATCACTTTTTGGCCCTTGCTGTGTAAGTTGGTTATTTGTTTTTTTTTTTTTCTGATGTAGAAATATCTCTACTGAGGACCAATCACCACTGATAGCAGCTGAATTATTCTCTTCCCCTCAAGCCCGGTTGAGATATGTTGGTGTGGTGATGGGGTGGAGGCAGTGTGAGGGAACTTATTGGTGCTTGCACTATATCATTCCTGTGGTGGAGAATAGCGAATCTTGCACAACCCTGTTGTACCTCTTCCATAGAGAGCTGGTGTGGGAAAAGTTACCTGGCTGCTGCTTCTTGGGCTGGGCTGTATTTGTTCTTTGGATAATTAGGACTTCCTTTCCCAGTGTATTGAAGGAAGTAGTAAAAGTGCAGGGCATTGACAGGACACATCTGGGGATTCTCAAGGTGAGAATTTTTCCTCTCTCCTTTCTGCCTCCTCCTAATGCTGATGTTCCTTCTCTTTTTCTGGCTCTCATTCCTGTTTCTCACAGCCTTGTGCTTCTCCTCATTTGTGCTCTTTCGTCTCCTTTTTTTTTTGTCCACTTTTCCCTTTTGAAGCTTCCAGGCTTTTCTTCCATCATGCCTTCCTCAAATGGTGCTGGGTTTCTACTCTCCATCTACAGAACTGGGTGGGTTAAAATGTTTGATTAAAAATGTTTTGATTGAAAAAAAACCCCAAAATCAGATTTTGATTTTTAAGTTTTTGATTATTTTTTAATGATAGAATTATTTTTATATTCTATGAATATGCTAGTTTAATATAATTATACCAGCGCCAGATGTACCGGTGCAGTGTAACTGAATACTTATCACCATTGTATACAGTATGATGTACCTGCCCAAAGGCGTTTACAAGGAACTTGGGTACAAACTTACAGGCAAATGCTCAAAACATAACATTGGCTCTAGAGGTGACTAGTGCTGGACTAGCATTGGTGTTAGTGAGCACACAATGCTCAGAGGACTGTTTCATGGGAGTCAATGTGTACGTCAAAGATTAGCGCAGATAGCATGCAAATGTAGTCAAATGGAGGTTAATGAGGTGATTTCCTGTTTCCTCTCAATGCTCGAAGAACAGCGTAATCCGCTCTTACCTAATGCCAGCTTGGAGCCGTCATTAGGGTGTTAGAATAGAGAGAAATTCTCTCTTCATTCTTTAAAATCTGACGGTTTTGATTTCTTTTGGAAGTGGAAGAAAGCCAGTGAGAAGCCTGTAAGTGCCGGTACTAAGAAATAAATGTACATGAATCCAAGCAAATTGTGCCCTTGTTTCCTGCGCTTAAATATAAGCCTTCCAATTAAAATAAATAAATTGAAAAGCTTGTATATAAAGGCGCAGAAAACAGGCGCTAATGTGTTCTTCGCTTTTGGGTTTGCCTGGTGCATGTGTACAAGAGCTGAGCTTCCCAGAAAACTCTTCTACATATGTGCCAAGCACATTCCGCTCCCTCTTGCTTTAGCTTTTACAGCGCACATATAATTTGAATGTCATCTCCTTTGAGCATTGGTGAATTAGTTTTCTGTGCTCTTCCAGTGGTACGGGTGTTGCGTTGTTGGCTTTACCACCGGAGTTTTGAGCATTGGCCTGCAAGATTGTAAGCCGCCTGTAAACACTGCCTTCCAAATATCTCTGTACTTTTTCAAATTCCAAGTCTATTGCCCTTCTTTCCAGAAACTGCAAATTCTCTAAGAATTAGGGCTCCTTGGACTGGGTGCACATGTCCTGCCTCTCTCTCTCTTAGGCAGATAAGTCTTAAGACTGCACAGTCACATAATGCTGCTGGAGTGCTATCAGAATATTTTTTTTCTTCCTTATATGGTTATTAGAGAGTGGAAAGCTTAAAAACTGTTTAATTTCCTTAACATTCTAAACTGTGGCCTTGGTGATTAGATCAGAAATGTATTAATGATGTAATGATTAGCCTCTCAAAGTTGTGATACTGTTTTTGCTTAATAGCCCTAGTACCTGAGTCTCATCCCCTTGTAGCCTAACTGTAGATGGCACACTCAAAATTCAAAATGTGATTCTAATTTTACTAGTCTGTTTTTGAAAAGAAAAAATGAGGAAAGCATAGTAAAAAGGGACAATTTTGTGTAGTTTCCACCTTTATACATGGAGGGCTGCGTGAACGTTGCCTCTATATCTGGAGGAGAGCAGCGTTATAAAATGTCAGAACCGGAAATGCAAAGAGCTCCTTAGATCTTTACTGAAAGTATCAATTTAATGAAAAACAATGGAAAGAAACTGCTAGAGTGGATATTTTGAAAATATTTGTGAAATACAGTATTTAAATTCATACATTTTCTGTGTATACTTCCCATGGTCTCACAGGCTGCAGATTGCCCACCACTGTTCTAACTTGATTTCAAATTTTTAGGTCTACAACCATGTATTCAACTTACATTGTTACGTGGAATTAGTGTTGAAGTACAGTTAACTGGATAGAGAAACGTGAAGATTTACTAAAGAGATTGTTCTCAACTGTAAACTATTCAACTAAACTAAAAAGGATGAACCCTTAACCGTGTGCACTTTGTTTCCATTTTAAGTCAGGGATTAGAGATGATGATAACAAATGCCACCAGTGACAAGAGAAGGGTGTGTAAAAAGCAATGTTCTACACCCTCAAGACCCATCAGTTGTTTAATTAAACAATAGATTAATGGATTGATCATCCCATTTCAAGCAGGAGAGGACCCACAGCAAGTCCTTCTATGTACTCAGGGTCACCTCCAGCCTGACTACTTCCTGGAGTAACCATCTGAAAAGAAAAAAGGAACAATTTAAGCAGCTTTTCCTCTCAGCTGCAAACATTTTCTGCTCCTATGTTGTTAAACTCTGTAGCTAGGGTTCTCAGTTCTGTCCTTGGAACACACCAAGCCAGTCAGGGTTTCAGGATACCCACAATGAATATGCATGAGATGAAGCACATGCATATTTACTGAGGATATGCTGAAAACCAGAGTGGTTGAGAATCTTTGCTTTATAGCAAGTTTAGTAAACATGTAATAAATATGCCATTGAAGAGGATTTGAGGGTTTGCAAATTTCTAGTATGAAATCTATGTTTTTGCTTGAAATGGGATGATCAATCCATTAATCTATTGTTATAATGCCGTTATATCGCTCCATGGTGCGACCGCACCTTGAGTATTGTGTTCAATTCTGATCGCCGCATCTCAAGAAAGATATAGTGGAACTGGAAAAGGTGCAGCGAAGGGCGACTAAAATGATAGCGGGGATGGGACAACTTCCCTATGAAGAAAGACTGAGGAGGCTAGGGCTTTTCGGCTTGGAGAAGAGATGGCTGCGGGGGGACATGATAGAGGTATATAAAATAATGAGTGGAGTGGAACAGGTTGGATGTGAAGCGTCTGTACACGCTTTCCAAAAATACTAGGACTAGCGGGCATGCGATGAAACTACAGTGTAGTAAATTTAAAACAAATCGGAGAAAATATTTCTTCACCCAACGCGTAATTAAACTCTGGAATTCGTTGCCGGAAAACGTGGTGAAGGCGGTTAGCTTGGCAGAGTTTAAAAAGGGGTTAGACGATTTCCTAAAGGACAAGTCCATAAACCACTACTAAATGGACTTGGGAAAAATCCACAATTCCAGGAATAACATGTATAGAATGTTTGTACGTTTGGGAAGCTTGCCAGGTGCCCTTGGCCTGGATTGGCTGCTGTCGTGGATAGGATGCTGGGCTCGATGGACCCTTGGTCTTTTCCCAGTGTGGCATCACTTATGTAATATAGTAAATGGGCCTACAGTGGAAGATAATTCTACCCAGAGAGTTTACAATCTAGTATTGAGCTCAAGGAAGCTGATTTACATATCTTGCATTCTTTCTTGAATGCAGTTGTCACTTGGTTTGCTCAGAATATGTAAAAATGTAAATGCAGAAAACTTTCATAAGCCATTTTCCATTAATATAGTTTCTTTTATTTTTCTTGCTTTTACTTTTTGTTGGACTTTCACTCTTTTAGGCTTAGATTTTTATTTTTTAGTACTGTTTTTCCAATGTTTGTGTCTTGCTTTTCACAATTTTAGTGGTCAGGTACCCAGGTGACGTCTTCTGGGGGTTTTCCATTCTGTATTTCCTGTACTCTTAAACTAATCTTGGTTCTCTTATTTGTTTACTGATAATTGGGAGGATGTTTAGAATGTGGAATTAATTTTAAACTTGACCTCATGAGAGACTCATGAGAAAATTAAAAACCCATGGGATAGGAGGCAGTGTTCTGTTTTGGATTAAGAATTAGTTGATGGACAGAAAACAAAGGGTAGGGTTAAATGGCCAATTCTCTCAGTGGAGGAAGATGAATAGTGCCCCAGGGATCTGTACTGGGACCAGTGCTATTTAAAATATTTATTAATGATTTGGAAATGGGAATGAGTGAGGTGATTAAACTTGCAGACGATACAAAACTATTAAAAGTTGTTAAAATGCATTTGGACTGTGAAATATTGCAGGAGGACCTTAGGAAGTTGGAAGACTGGGCATCCGAATAGCAGGTGAGATTTAATGTAGACAAATGCAAAGTGATGTACATTGGGAAGAATAATCCAAATCACAGTTATTTGATGCTAGGTTTCACCCTAGGAGTAAGCACTGAAGAAAAAGATTTAGGTGTTGTAGATAATCGTTGAAATCATCTGCCCAGGGTTTGGCAGCAGCCAAAAAAGCAAACATAAGGCTAGGAATTATTAGGAAAGGGATAGAAAATAAGACAAAAATATATTATAATGCCTCTGTATCAATCCATGGTGCAACCTCACCTTGAGTATTGTGTGCAATTCTGGTTGCTGTATCTAAAAGAATATATAGTGGAATTAAAAAAGGTTCAAAGAAGGGTGACCAAAATGATTAAAGGATGGAACTCCTCCCGTATGAGGAAAAACGAAATAGATTAGGACTCTCCAGTTTGGAAAAGGGGGTGGGGGGGGAAATGATAGAGGTCTACAAAAACTTGAGTGGTGTAGAATGGGCAAATGTAAATCAGTTTTTTTTTACTCTTTCAAAAAGTACAAAGATTAGGGGACATTCAGTGAAGTTACATGGTACTACTTTTAAAATGAACAGGAGGAAGTACTTTTTTCACTCAATGAATAGTTAAGCTCTAACTCATTGCCAGAGGATGTGGTTACGTTGCTTAGCATATCTGTCTTTAAAAAGGGTTTGGATAAGTTCCTGGAGGAAAAGTCCAGAGTCTACTATTGAGAGAAACATTGGGAAGGCACTACTTGTCCTTGGGATCAGTAGCATGAATCTTGCTACTAATTGGGATTCTGTCAAGTACTTGTGCCCTGGATTAACCACTGTTGAAAGCAGGATACTGGGCTAGATGGACCATTGTGTATTCTTATGTTCTTGTCTTGTGAAGCTGGATCATTCCACTGATAATCCAGCTTTCAACTTGTATAATATTGAGTTGTTGAGAGCATAAGCGTTGCTATACAGGGACAGACTGAAGGTTCATCAAGCCTAGTATCCTGCTTCCAACGGTGTTTCTTTATATTTCTTTAGTGTTGCATGACATGCAGAGTCTGGTATCTCTGCTTTAAGTTTTTTTTCTGTATGTTTTTTTTTTTTTTGTGGTTCCCTATTTTGAATTGGGTAAGAGTCGTGTTCTGCATCTGTAACTGAGGTGAAGGATTCTGCTGGCATGTGGTGTCTGTGTAGGAATCTGTAACAGTCCATCTTGTTCCAGTTTCCCAGTAGCAGGTATATTGCTGCTCTTAAGATATTTCAGTAGCATAATAATAAAATGAAGTAACTGTTTCTGAAGGTTACAGGTATGTGTGGGGATGGAATGAATCTGAGCTGTGACTGGTAGGTATGGGTTAGATTCCAGTGGTGTGCCTTGACAATTTTTGTACCTTGGAAGTGTGCCAGAAAATGAGGTTGAAAATCACTGCCCTTGACTGAACACCTAGGCAGTGGAAGAAACTTTCGCCTGCTCAATGGCTGGAATGGTGTCTGCCCTCATCACTTCTTGTTTGATGATAAAGCTGCTGTGGTCGGGGCATTCTGCTTCTCTCTTTCCATGCTCTTTACTATCTTCAGCATACTGAAATCTAATCCCATTTTGTTTCCTTCCCTTGTTACATGCTGTAGAAGTCTGTGTTTATTACAAGATTTGTACCGTTTAGCAGGTGTGCTTCAGTGTAGCTGTGGTAGAAGGCTTTTTTTGATGTTGTTGGGCCAGACTTCTCGATCTTCCCTTTTGACAGGGTGGGGATCGTTATTCCTATCATCCATCTTTCTGGACACGGAAAATGAAATCTGTGCCCTCTGGACTTGAGGGAGGTACAGCCTCTCTCTTAGGTCATCACACTTTTACGAGCTGCAAGATGCTTATCTATTCCGTTGTGGCAACTGGGTGTTCAGAAGATTGATCTCCTTTGTAACTTTTGGTGGAAATAAGCACCCTGTTAGTACAGTCAGGACAGTAAAGAATAAAAAAATGCCACAGCTCTTGGCTATGAAAGCTGTGAAAGTGTTCTACTTTTATTATTGTGTGGACATATTTCTGGGGGTGAAATGTGTCTATGGCATCTCTTACTGAAAGAGATATAGAGGGCCAAGGAAGTTATAGCAGGGTCTCTTCACTAGGACTGGCTGACTGATAAGGGGAACAACTAACCTTGTCATTTATAGCCCGTATACACCTAAGTGGATCATTGCAGTGCTGGGATCTAAATATACTTAACAGCTCAAATGGGTGATATATTTAAGCTATTGGTTGATTTCACAAATCAAGTAATGTTGGTTTGACTAAGACTTTGATAAAACTTATTGTTGGGTTGTTCAGTAAAAGCAGAGAGTTGATGAGGTGGAGAGGTTTCTTTATATTTGCTCTAACTATAATGGATTAAGACTTTGTCCAGACTTTTGTTTGTAAATTGAATTAAATTAATCCAGAGCACTTGAAGTCTGCACTGCAAGCTGTGTGGAAGCTCCTGGGATTTTAAGGAAAGAAAAAATGTCTTTCTGTATTAAGTATGCTGCGAAGTCTTAAAGTAAGTTTATAATGGCTCCCACATAGCCAAAAAGCACTTTCTTGCCCTTCTCCCCCACTTTCTTGCAGTCAACCTCTCCATATAGAACAAGTTCTGCGCAATTGACTCTGGCTCTAGGTCATCTGTGATGTCTAAAAGTTTACAGCAGTATATGTTAGATATCACCTGGCCCAGCATATGTTCCAGTTGGACCCAGAACTATGATTAAGCAATTCTGGTATAAGGACATTTACCACAAACTATGTACAAATGTGCCTTCTGTATGAGTGTATTTGGAGCACTTGTCCAAAGTCTCTGGATGTTTATACAGCCTACGTAGTTTTATAATTGACTTCTCTAAGCTGCGCAAATTCCACCAACGCCTTGCCCCCTTATGAGGTCGTCTTGAATTTCTCCTTCAGTTTATTCCTCATCACCTGTGCCCACTTTATCATTTTTGGAAATGTTGCGGGCTGATATTGATACATATGCACTTGATAACTGTGCCCTACTAGTCCTTTCCCCACCCTATGACCCCCATTTTATCAAAGCCAATCTTAGCCAAGTCTCCTTAGTGCCACCTCTGTCCCTCTACTTAATGACGAATCTGTACACAGTAATACCTTTTCACCCAGTCTGTATTTCTTTTGCAAGGACTGAAATGAGAGGACCCCTGAGTGACATTTAGAGGCACATTTTCAAAGCACTTAGCCTTCCAAAATTCCATAGAAACCTATGGAACTTTGGAAGGCTAAGTGCTTTGAAAATGAGCCCCTTAGTCTTCTATGCTCCACAGAGAATGGATCATTAGAGAACTGACTCACTGACAGGTCATTTATCATTATCAGAAGCCCAATGTTGGTCTACATCTTGTTTGGGTTTTTTATATTGAATGACCCCTGATGCAGGCATTGAGTGCCAAAACATGGCCTGTGTCGGGTTAATGATGTACAGCATTCCGGATTTAAAGGCTCTTGGTGCTTTTTTCTTCTACTATTTGCTTTGTGCTTTGAATCCCTCTCTATACTGTTGAGCTTAAAATTCTCTATTATCCATAATGGGCAGATGTACACATCACTCAGATTTTGTATTGTTTTGTTTATGCTCTGGTTCCCAAGCCCTTCTAACTGAGGATATTAACGGGTTATATTCAGGCTTATTTTCGAAAGAGATGGGCGCCCTTCTCCCAGGGTCGCCCAAATCGGCATAATCGAAAGCTGATTTTGGGCGTCCTCAACTGCTTTCTGTCGCGGGGACGACCAAAGTTCCCTGGGGCATGTCGGAAGCATAGCGAAGGCGGGACTGGGGCGTGCTTAACACATGCGCGTCCTCTGCCGATAATAGAAAAAAGAAGGGCGTCCCTGACGAGCACTTGGCCGACTTTACTTGGCCCATTTTTTTCTTGCGACCAAGACTCAAAAAGGTGCCTGAACTGACCAGATGACCACTGGAGGGAATCGGGGATGACCTCCCCTTACTCCCCCAGTGGTCACTAACCCCCTCCCACCCTAAAAAAAACTTAAAAAATATTTGTTGCCAGCCTCAAATATCATACCCAGCTCCCTGACAGCAGTATGCAGGTCCCTGGAGCAGTTTTAGTGGGTGCAGTGCACTTCAGGCAGGCGGACCCAGCCCCCCCAAAACATGTTACACTTGTGGTGGTAAATGTGAGCCCTTCAAAACCCACCAGAAACCCACTGTACCCACATATAGGTGCCCCCCTTCACCTGTAAGGGCTATGGTAGTGTTGTACAGTTGTGGGTAGTGGGTTTTGGGGGGCTAAGGTAAGGGAGCTATGCACCTGGGAGCAATTTATGAAGTCCACTGCAGTGCCCCCTAGGGTGCCTAGTTGGTGTCCTGGCACGTGAGGGGGACCAGTGCACTACGAATACTGGCTTCTCCCACTACCAAGTGGCTAGGATTTGGTCGTTTCTGAGATGGGTGTTCTCGGTTTCCATTATCGCTGAAAACCGGGGACGACGATCTCTAAGGTCAACCTAAATGTGGAGATTTGGGCATCCCCGACCGTATTATTGAAATGAAAGATGGACGCTCATCTTTCGGAACCTAACCTTTCGAACATATAGACTGCCCCAATCTGTCTGACCTATCAGATTGACTCTACATTTGTCTTTTAGATTGTAAGCTCCTTGAGCAGGGACTGGCCTTCCATGTTAAATTGTACAGCGCTGCGTAACCCTAGTAGTGCTTTAGAAATGTTAAGTAGTAGTAGTAGTTTCGATAATATGGGTTTCCCCGCCCCTTCACTGCCAGAGCTGGTGGTTGGGAGGCGGGGAATCCTGCTGGGCAGACTTATACGGTCTGTGCCCTGAAAAAGACAGGTACAAATCAAGGTAAGGTATACACAAAAAGTGGCACATATGAGTTTATCTTGTTGGGCAGACTGGATGGACAGTGCAGGTCTTTTTCTGCCATCATCTACTATGTTACTATGTATATGTTACTATGTCTTGCGAGGACGCCCTCAGGAAAACGTGGGCGTCCCGCTGCTCGATTATGCCCCTCATTGTGTCTCTGAAGGTAAACTAGCTGGCTGAGCATGTGAATACCAAGTTAGATGATAAGGGTTCACTCTCTCCAGTTGTTTTTTCTTTCTTTAACCCCTTATTGTCTCTCCAGTTGTAAATTGCAGTATATAGTAGTCTCCTCCATCCCATCCCTGGAATGCAATATTGTAAACTTGAAATGTCTGGTAAAAAAAAATGAAGTTGCAAACAAAATCCGCTAGTCTCATCCTGTAATTTTCTCTGCTTTCCTTGTGATTATTCCCATGTGAAGATGGTGTTTTGTTTTTTTTTTTAATCTGAGCTGCCTTCCTTCAGACCACAGCCACCTTCTTACAGAACTAGCTGTCCTAAAGGAACCTCCTCCCCCTGAGCAGTAAGAAGAGATCTCTCTTCTTTACTGCATTGTTATACTGGAAATGAGAAGGTGATGTGAATTAGCAAAGAAGATAATTATTAAGGAACAGCTGCAGCAGAGCTGACCACAGTGTCATCTGACCAGCTCAATTAACCAATTCTCAGGAAATGAAGTAGGAATGAGGCTGCCTTCCAGAAAAACTAGCAGCAATAAACCAGATGACAAGTGCTTGAGAAGGGGAGGGACAGGGTTTTGAATTTAGCTCATGCTTTTCTCAGGTGGCAAATTAAATTCAGGTACAGTAGATATGTTTCTATCCCCAGGGTGCTTTACAGTCCCCTAAGGCAGTGGAGGGTTAAACTGCTTTGCCCAAGATATCAATTGTTTGAGCCAGGCTGCCCTATCACACTTGATTCTTCCATGGGTAGCAGGGCTTTATAGCTCCAATTTAGACTTATGTATTTATTTTTATTTATTTATTTTAACATTTATAGTCTGCTCTAACATGCTAGGCACACAAGTTTTCTATCTGGCAGGTGTACTTGTGTATGGGACTCTTACCTCTATGATACTGTGTACCATACTTTGTAAGCCGCACTGAACCTGCTATTGAGCGGGAAAGAGTGGGGTATAAATGCCACAAATAAATAAATAAATATGAACATTTTAGTGTTTGACTTTGGAGTAATCTCCTCTATAGAAGGATAGATAGGAGCAGCCCACCTAACACACCACTGTTTCCTTCTGCAGCCTGCATCTAGTAGAGTGAAGGAACCAGTCCCTGTAGTTAAGACTGAGAACCCAGTAGGCCTGGAGACAGAGGACTTCATTGTAGCTGTTTGTTATGTTAAGTGATAGTTGCAAGTTGCTGTCTTGAATTGTCTTGAATGGTGGAGTGCTGCAGTGATCTGTACAGGCACCAGTGCTGTTTACCATATTTATAAATGATTTGGAAATTGGAATGACAAGTGAGGTGATTCAGAGTTGTTAAAACACATGTGGACTGTGAAAAATTGTAGGAAGACTTGGGCATCCAAATGGCACATGAAATTTAATGTGGACAAATGATGTACATTGGGAAGAAGAATTTAAATCATAGTTATCTGACGCTAGGGTCCACCTTGGGAGTCTGCACTCAAGAAAAAGATCTAGATAGCATTGTAGACAATACACTTAAATATTCTACCCAGTGTGCGGCAGTGGCCAAATAAAGCAAACAGGATGCTAGGAATTACTGGGAAAGGGATGATGAATAAGACCAAGAATACTATAATGCCTCTGTATCACTCCATGATAGATTTATTAATAACACTGCATCAAAACAGCCACTTAGCTCTGTTGGGCTATGCTCAAGATAGCAGTAAGCTTTTCTTTTTTGATATTTTAACTTAATAATCAAACTTCTATTATGTGCTTATTAATAACCGAAACACAGAATTAGAATCCATGGAAGTCTTCTAAAGTAAACATACCCATATAAGATACTCATTCAGCATGATCAAAAATTACATAATGCTCGTTTGCAGGGGATTATGTAATGCTGACCTTTTTAAACACAAAATATCTAAATTAAAAATCCAGGAGAGCAAGGATATACAACAGCCAGAATCCTGACTAGCAAACAGAAGCTTTTTATAAGGACATAGCATGCTCAGAAGTGGAGGCAATGTCTGATATGTTGAAGTTATTGTTATTGTTTGAGATGATCTATAAGCCGCTGCATCCCCTGTCTTTGCCTCCTAATCTCCCAGCATTAGTAAAACAGTAAGGACATGGCAAAGCCAGGAGAAAAGTCTCATGTGCATTGAAGAATTTTTCTGGCATTAGAAAGAAGTGAAGAAAGCTTGCAGTATGGGTTTCCAGGAGGCCAAATGTGCTCAGTAACAGCTGATACACCAATGGACAGTCTTACAGCGCTGTTCTGAGTCTGGATGCAGTAATAGGAATAGTGAATAGCCACAACAGAAGTTGTTACAGTAAGGAGGACATAATTTAATTCTTCTGACACACATTCCAGGGAAGGACCGATTTAGGCAGCTATTGAGCAGTTAAAGTTAACTAGGAAATAAAACAGATCTGGTTTTGAATATGTCCAGTTAACCCTATTACTTTTAACTGGAGGACAGGTATTTGGCCTGTCTAGACTTAACTAGTTCTGTGATTGTCAGCACTGTCTAGCTATATTCTAACCAGACTCCTGGCATATCTTTCCCATCCAATATTAATTAACTTTTGGCTTGACCAGTTGAGAGATTCAAGAGCCCCATTGTAAGGACCTAGGCACCTAAATGAGAAAGGGCCAGGTCAGGTAATGATATGGAGGAATTACCGAGTTTTCCAAGTTACTAATTGTGATTTGGAGGAGTTTGCCTAAACCGTTTAGCTTGATTCTTTTTCTCTGTTTGGCATTCAAACTGTGGTGAACTGGTGGTGAGAGGGTGGGCCATTAGATGTATCCCCGTGGCCAGAGCTCCCATTGTGCATTGCCAGTAACGTCAGTGCTTATATAGCTAGAGAAGTACCTTCCGTCAGATAGAAGAGTGTCTTCATCTTATACTAATTTCCAGAAACATTTGACGTTTTATTATGATATTAGAATCTGACTTGGGGATAGTGTTATTGTGTGTTACCTGATGTCCATTGTTTTATTGAGTATATTATCAACCCGCTCTGACTCTAAATTCAGGGAGAGTAGCGGGGCTACAAGTACTCATCATCATCCTCCTGTAAACCACTTGGGTGATATATCAAATGATTACCTTTACTTACCTTACTGTTTCCTTTGTCAAGTACAGGGGGAGAATACTTTGATCTTGTTTTATTGACAGAAACAGGATGAAAAATAATGTAATGACTAATGTATTGTAAGTATTTTACAAAGCATGTAAACTTTGGGGGGGGGGGGGAAGGGGGCATTTTAACTGACTTCCCTTTTAATCACATTAACCTTCCTAGTAGGAGAGTTTGGGATCTAAATTTTGTACATAAAGAAATGAAATAAATGTGTTTGTTTTTCTACATACGGAGGCTCTGACCAAGTGGATTACCAATATCTGTTGTTAGAATCAGGATCCTCATGAATGTGTTAAGTGTTGCAGGATTTCTCTTCTGCTACAGCACTGAAAGAGACTCGGATGCCACCCATTTACTGCCTTCAGTAGCCCCTTCCTTTCCTCCTACTGGCACTTGGCCACTGATTTCCCAAAACACATTTTACTTTGGCCACCACAGCTGCAGGGACCTGTCATTTTGTCTTATGCTGCTTGGCTGTGCCATCTCTTTTACAGCTATGGCAACATTTATAATGTTCATATAGTTGCTGTTACAGCTTTTTGCCCATCTTTACCACCATCAGTCTCCTTCTTATGCAGTTGCCTTCTCTGCTTGAGATCTCATATATGCTGTTCGTAGTCTTCTACAGCCATCTCACAAGCTCTTTCTAGCATCGCATGGATGACTAAACAAAGCCATGGCATGTTATCTGGGTGAGATGATAACGGCTTCCATGAAAGACATGAAAGTGAACCTTAGAAGAAATTGTGAGGTGGGTTATAGGGAATGGAAATTGGATGGGGAAAGGAGGAGAGAAAACTATAGGAAGGGCTGGATGTTATGGCAGGGAGAAGTTGAGATCTAAGAAAAAAATCACATCTTAATGTCTCGCTGGAATGTACCATAGCCTTGGAGTTTTCAGGAGAAGGATTTTTGGAAATGTTATTTACAATTTCTATTCTGCTTAATCCATGGTTCTTAGCAGATCACATAAGTACATACCATTTCCTGCCCCAGCTAAAATCTTGCATAAACAGCCTTTTGAGCTCTTTTAAACTCTGTAAAATCCTGAATTGTCTTGATTTTAAGAGGGACCTAACAACATGATGAGATGGAATATCAAGTAATTGTTGAGTTCCTGATTGTAACAAACGACTTGGTTGATAAATATGGAGCTTAGTTGCCAAAATCTTGTTTTGCCAATACCTTGAAAACAGAATTTGAAACTGAATCCTTTTCAGTACAGGAGTGATACGTTCAAAGCGACTGTCCCCTGACAAATGGGGAAGTTGGTGTTATAAATAAATAAAACACAAATAGGGTATTGTATTTGACCTGCTTCTTTTTCTTCTCCTCCAAGGCTGTGAAGTGGAATGCAATGGCCAGCTCGTCAGACAGCGAGGATGATGGTTTCATGGCTGTGGACCCTGACGATGTGGTGGAAGGCACGATGGAGCAGGATGAGGAGCCACATTCTCTGCTGCAGATAGACCAGACTAGACACAACCGAT
This sequence comes from Microcaecilia unicolor, assembly GCF_901765095.1. Lineage (NCBI taxonomy): Eukaryota > Metazoa > Chordata > Amphibia > Gymnophiona > Siphonopidae > Microcaecilia > Microcaecilia unicolor. The sequence continues at coordinate 100,658,033 of NC_044043.1, read as the reverse complement.
CAATGTCCGAACTACCAGAAGAAGTTTTAGAATACATTCTGTCTTTCCTTTCTCCTTATCAAGAACACAAAACTGCAGCTCTGGTTTGCAAACTGTGGTATCGACTTATCAAAGGTATGGACCATGCTAATTTGGAGTAATTTCTCAAAATCTCAGAAGTATCTAGTAAAACATACTGCAGGCTTGTGGTGACCTATAGGTTACTAAGGTTCATATGCCACAGAATACTGGAGCTGCCCTGTGAGTGCAGTAGATGGGACGCTTTAAAAATCTGACAGCTTGACTGAATTTAAAATTAATAATTTTGTGGATGACCTCTTGTTGATGTCTTCCACTGTAGTGACCGTCCCAAATTTGATAGCTGATGTGGAGTCTTTTTCTAGGGTGTCGTGGTTCAAAGCAAATGTGGGAAAAACTGATGCTTTTAGTCCAGATGATCTGTCCCAGTTGCTAAAGACATTCTTTCCTTTTTGGTGGCTGCAGGGGAGTTTGAAATACTTGTGGGTGTGGATCACTGCAAAACATAGACAGCTTTTTGAGGCTAATTAGTTGAAGTTGCTCAATGTTGTGAAATATTTTGTTAAGTGGAGAGACTTAACCCTTTCATGGTTTTAGAGAGTGGCCACTGTTAGAATGAAAATTCTGCCACGTTTTTAAAAATCTTTTTCAAAGTGCTTTCCTGTAACTGTACTGAGACATTATCTCATTGCTCTTCAGGAAGCCTTACTGAAATTTATTTGGGGAGGATAAATGTTCTCGATTTACTAGAAAGAGATTCTTTTTCGGGCTAGGAAAAAGGGAGGCTTGGGGGTGCCACATTATGGGAATGTACTATTGGGTAGCACACCTGTGAGGAGTACACCCTGTTTGGGTGTACTCCTCCTGTAGCTCTCAGGCTTTCTAAAAGTGCTGGCTTTAGTAGCACATACATACTTAAAAAAAAAAAAAAAAAACAATGAATAAATAAAACTAATTCAATTGGCCTGGCTGGCTAGCTTTATGACCTTTGTCTGGGCTAATGCTATTGCAAAGAACTAAGTAGGGAATTTCCCTCTAGGCACACCCAGAGAGAGCAGAAGAAACAGGAGATAAACCTCTGCAAAAACACACCAGCAGACTAGAGTGCAACTAAAACGATTTTATTGGAAAATTGACCCAACCTAGTCAAGTTTCGGTTTCCTTCATCAGGGAATCAAAAATGTTCATTAAAAATATTCCTTATACTGCATTGTGTAGTGCTTCTGCTCTGTCCAATCAGACGAAGATGCTGGAGCCCCAGGCTGAGGTAGGGGCAAGCCTGTCAGAGAGGCTCATGTGCATGTGCCGTGTGGTAGGGCATGCCAGCCGGCACATGCTATCAGGTCTGCAGAGCCAGAAGCTGAGCAGGGATAATGAATTTTTATAGTGTGTAAATGTGACTTATTCATTCTGTCATTTTCTCAGTGAGCATTTTACATGTGCTGTTCCCCCCTCCCCCTTTTAGCTCAAATGGATAAATTCCTCTGTGTTGCTGCCCAGACAAATTGGCAGTTAGAATCCTCCCCTCTCTCCCAATTTGAGGAAAATAAATCCGTGCTCATGTGACAGGCTTTTTCATTACTGCCCACACTAGGTCCACCTGCCGGGGGGGGGGGGGGGGGGGTGTCCTGGTGGTGTTTTGGCTCCAGAGCTTGACTCAGATGGCGAGGGGGGGGGGGTGTCCTGATGGTGTTTTGGCTCAGAGCTTGACTCATCTTGGGGGGGAGGGGGTCCCTAAGGGGATCGGCTCCACTCCAGGAAGGTGTCAGTGTCCCCTGGCTTAAGTCAGGGTCTGAGGAGTTCTTAAATTGTGGTGCAAGGAGCAGTCCGTTTCTTTGAAGGGCTCAGATTCCCGATATTTGGGGGTTTCTGCAGCTACGCCTGGAGCAGGGGCTGGCTGAGCTGCTTGGGAGGGTGAAGGATATCTCTCTGGCTTTGCATAGAGAGATGGCTCGGTTTCTGAAGGGAGTGGCTCATCTGTGCCCTCTGCTTACATTTTTGGGACCTCAATCTGGTGCTCCAGGTGCTATCTGAGGTTCCATTTGAGCCTCTTTATTTTAGTTTTCACTAAGGGCCTTACTATCAGGGAGGTGTTTCTGGTAGCTATCACCTCTGCTTGCAGAATCTTTGACCTACAGGCACTGTTTTGCCGAGACCTGTATCTGTCATAAGAACATGAGAACAGCCATGCTGGGTCTCGGAAGTGGTTCATCTAGCTCAGTATCCTGTTTCCAATAGTGGCCAAGCCAGTACCTGGCAGAAACCCAGATAGTGACAACATTCTATAATACCAATCTCAGGGCAAGTAGTAGCCTCCCATGTCTGTCTCAATAGCAGACTATGGACTTTTCCTCCAGGAACTTGGCCAAATCCTTTTTTTTTTAAACCTGGATATGCTAACTGCTGTTACTACATACTCTGGCAAAGAGTTCCAGAGCTTAAAAAATATTTCCTCCTATTTGTTTTAAAAGTATTTTTATGTAACTTCCTTGAATGCTACCTGGTCTTTGTACTTTTGGAATGAGCAAAAAATCAATTAATTTCTAGTCGTTCTATACCACCCACGATTTTGTAGACCTCAATCATATCTCCGCTCATCCTTCTGTTTTCCAAGTTGAAGAGTCCTAACCTCTTTAGCCTATCCTCATATGAGAGGAGTTCCATCCCCTTTATCATTTTGGTCACTCATTATGGAGGACTTGGGGTCTCTGTGTACAGTCTCCTCCTTTCTGTCGAAAGTGGTGTCTCCATTCTGTGTTAATCAGGAGGTTTGCTTGTCCTCCTTTTCGGTGGAAGTCTCAGATCCTGGGCATGCTGCTCTGGTACTTGAGGGAGACAAATTAATTTCATCTCTCTCCACCACTTTGTGCTTTCTGACCCTTGGAAGGGCCAGGCAGCCTCTAGGCCTCCATTATGAGGTGACTCAAGGCGGCTATTGAGTCTGCCTACATCGGCAAGAATCGTCCAGTGTCTCAAGGGCTGAAGACCCAGTCGACAAGGCGGCAGAGGCCTGGGCAGTGTCCCCTGAGGATCTTTGCAGGGCAGTGACTTAGTCGTTGCTTCATTTCTTTGCTAAGTACTACAGATTGGATGTGTTGGCCAGAATCTGCTCGGACTTTGGCAGAGCAGTAAGTCGAAGGGCTTCGTCATCCTCTGCCCAATAGACTGCTCGTGATATGCCAGTCAATACTCTTGCAGCCAAGTTTTGTTCAATCTGTAGAGCTTTAAGTGAACTATTTGAAATACCAACTAAAAGACCATTACAGTAGTCAAAATAAGGCTTTGAGGTACTTTGCATCACAAGCCTAAAGTTAGAGGGAGTAGATGGATCTCAAAATTACTGATTCACCTCAATTTACAAAACACTGTGCTAATGATCTCTCCATAGTGTCCCACAGGTCAATCCAGAGACTTGTGGGTTATGTCCCCCTACCAGCAGGTAGAGATAGAGAACTTCAGAGGTCTGCTATATGTAGTCATGTGCAGCCATTTCAACCTCAGTATTCTCTCTATCTTGCAGGTGGAGGGACATAACTGTGCAGTCCTGGAGTTCCGGCCCTGGAGTCCTAGCGGTCCCAGTTGAGCCTGGATAGGAGTTGAGGTCCCTGTGTGGGAATTTTGTGGTGCCAGGTCCCTCCCTTCCTCCCTGTTTCCCCCCTATGTTTCGTGCCTGGTGTGGTGAGTCGGCTTCTGTTTCTCTTCTGCCTCTTAAAAAAAAAAAAAAAAAAGCAGCCGGTTCAGTCTCTCGGCTGCAGAGGTAAGCCTATATATATCTTTAAATAGATCAGTGGGCACTCACTTCTCATGAGTGTGATCCCTTGGTGGTGGTGGGAGACTTTAATGTAGTGTGGGACCCTGGCATGGATAAGTCAACATCGGGACCTTTGTCTGGTTATTATGCTAACAAAGGTTTAATCCAGTTAAGTCAGTTGTTGGACCTTGTTGATATTTGGAGGGAGCTGCACCCATCGGATAGGGATTATACCCATTTATCTCGAGGTCATTCTACCCAGGCACGAATCGACTATTTGCTGGTAACCAGGGGAGAGTTTAGCAGAGTGCAGAAATCGGATATAGGATCATGTGTGGGTGTGGATGGATTAGGATTTAGGGCATATTGGGCCACGAGGCAGGCATTGGCGGTTCCCCATTGAGTTATATAAGGACCCTATGTTTCGGGAGAGGATGTTGAAGTGTTGGGAAACCTATAAGACTATGAATGTAGAGCATGAGGCTCACCCTGTATTGTACTGAGATGCAGCAAAAGTGGTTCTAAGGGGAGAAATAATAAGTTATTTCCACTATAAACGTAAGGCCCATGACAGAGAAATCTTAAGGTTGGGAGGGCTGCTACATAGAGCTAGGCAGTGTTTTGGGATCTCGCCGACGGGATCATCAGAGGACTCTTTTGGAATACCGAACGGAGTTGAACACGCTTCTTCATCAGAGGGCCCATAAATTGCAGCAGTTTTACTGGTATATGCTTTATAGACATGGTAACAAAGCAGGACGGTTGTTGGCAAGCTTGATTCGGCCTACGGGGGGCCCTCGCAAAGTTCTTACAATTCAGGACATAGGGTTCATTCGGATGAGGGGATTTGTGAGATATTTTTCAGGATTATCATCAAGGTTTATATGCGGCTCCCCCGGATGAAGTCCTCCCGGGGGCATTGTACTTGGATAATATCGCACTGGCTTCCATAGGGCAAGCAGAGAGAGACCAACTGAACGCTCCAATAACTGAGGAGGAAGTAGCAATGACAATAGAGCGTAGCTCACTGTTAAAGGCTCCAGGGGTAGACAGCTTTAGAGCTGAGTTTTATAAGCTTATGGAAGAGGTGTTGGTTCCTCCTTTAACTAAAATGTTTAACAAAATTGTAGCCGAGGAAGCCTTGCCCAAATCCCTGGATTTAGCTCAAATTATAGGGCCATTCCATGTCAAGTGGTCTGGTGGTCCCTGTGCGACCATCACGGATTTTGATGAAATTTTCTGTGAACATTCATACATGTCCCCAATGAACATTGGTAAAGTTTTACATTCGCCAATGCAATACTTGCTGAGATATAGTAATCTGTTTGACCCCATACTGCAGCCTTCTATGGTATGACTCTGAGATTTTGGCAACTTTGAGACACTGTATCTCCGGCAATATTTTGTTGAGAGAAACAAAACTTGGCCATCTTGTACAACTTTTTGCGCTCTATTAAACAAAATAATAAAAAAATCTTCATGAGCGATTTCCATGAAGAAAACTTGGAGCAAACTTGGTCCGAAAAATTTGAGGCATGAAAACATTGTAAAGTTTGTCTTTTTATATCTCTGGAATTAAAGGTGTGATAAACGTGATTTTGCACACAACAACTTATCAACACAAGGTTTTCGGATATAAAATTTCATTCTCAATATTTTCCATTAGTTCACAAATTGAGTGTAAAGTTGATGATTTTTGCAAAAACGCCAAAAATAGGGTATTTTTAGCCCACTTTTACAAAAAAAGACCTTCTGGAAACTCTTTTTACTCATTTCCATTAGAAAGAGTATGTTTCAAACCCCTTAAAAAAAGTAGGGTTGGTTTTTCATCGCTGGCATATAAGGCCCTAGAAATAGAGGTGGCAGCTCTTTGTCTGCAGGCCTCTGTGTGTGGCTCCTATGCGGCACGGGTGTGCCTGTCATGAGTTCAGAAGGCCTCTTCGTCAGGGGATCTGGTGGCTTCCTTGCCAGCGCTGGAGTCAGGGCTCGCCTATCTGGCGGATCTCCTTCATGACCTGTTACGGGCCTCAGTGAAGGTTTCCCTTGCGGTCACGGCACGGCGATGGATCTGTTTGCGTCATTGGGCAGTGGACCTTGCCTCTAAATCGAGCTTGGCCAGACTGCCGTTCAGGGGCAAGCTAGTGTTTCGGAGAGGACCTGGATAAGATTGTGAAAGATCTTGGGAATTCCAAGGCCTAAGTCTTCTTGGGCCGGTCTGCCAAGGCTCGGTTTAGGGAGTCTAGGCGTTACAGACGGGGACGAGTTGGGACTTTTCAGAAGTCCTGCTTTGTGGCCAAGCCGCAGCCCTTTCGGGGGGACTGTGTGGTCCTGACCTCAGGGCCCAGACAGCAACCTGCATCTAGACCTTCACAATGATGGGGCCCTGCTCCATTCCTTGCCGGTAATCGGGGTCGCTGTTCCTTTTTTTTCTGGGGGAGTGGACCAGGGTAACTTCCGACGAATGGGTCTTGGAAGTCGTCCGAGACGGTTACAAACTCAAGTTCGCTCGCCCTTTGGCAGATTTTTTTCTCGTGTCGCCTTGAGTTCGTCTAGCCAAGATGAGAGCAGTACGGCAGACCCTGGAAGGGCTGCTGCAGCTGGGTGCGCATTGTCCAGTCCCTCAGTCAGAGAGACGTCAGGGACTTTATTCCATTAATTTTGTCGTACCCAAGAAAGGCGGCTCCTTTCTGCTGGTTTTGGACCTCAAGTGCGTAAACAAGGTGCTGTGAGTCCGCCATTTTCACATGGAAACGTTGCGGTCCGTAATTGCGGTTCAACCAGGGGAGTTTTTAACTGCTCTCGATCTCAAGGAGGCTTATCTTCACATCCCCATTTGGCCTCCTCATCAGCGCTTCCTCCGTTTCAAGGTGTTTGGTCACCATTTTCAATTCCGGGCGATGCCCTTCGGTCTGGCGACTGCCCCAAGAACCTTTTCCAAGGTTCTCGTGGTGGTTACGGCCTTTCTGCGGAAGGAGGGAATACATGTTCACCCATACCTGGATGATTGGCTCATTTGGGCTCCCTTTTTCGAGGAGGGTCTGCAGGCAACGGATCAGGTGATTCGTCTGCTTCAATCCCTGGGTTGGGTCATCAATTTTCCAAAGTGTCACCTGATTCCGTCACAGTCTCTGGAGTACCTGGGTGTATTGTTCGGCACTCGAGAGGGGACAGTCTCTCTCTCCCACCGGCTCGCAGTCTTCATTTGCAGTCGCAGTTGGGCAGCTTGTTGCAGTCTCCAGCACTGAGGGCCTGGGACTACGTGCAAGCGTTAGGCTCGATGGCGGCCACTTTGGAGGTAGTAGCATGGGCCCACAGTCATATGCAGCCGCTTCAGTGGCATCTGCTCAGCCAGTGGTCTCCTCTTTCGTAGGATTATGCAATCAGGATCCCGTGTAAAGGCAGAGATGAGGTGGTGGTTGAGAGCGGAGACGGTCTGCAGGGGCCTCCCTTTGGCCACTCCGGAATGGGTGGTCGTGATGACGGATGCGTCACTGTACGGTTGGGGGAGGGCGCACTGCTGCGATAGCACAGCCCAAGGGACATGGTCATCAGTGGAGGCATCTTGATCCATCAACCGCCTACAGCTGAGAGCTATTCGTTTGGCTCTCCGGGAGTTTCGGACTCTCATTCAGAACCGTCCAGTGCGTGTGCTTTCAGACAATGTGTCAGCAGTGGCCTATGTGAACCGCCAAGGGGGCACCAGGGGTGCGCCGCTGGCACAGGAGGCAACTCAGATTTGTTTCTGGGTGGAGTCACATGCGTCGCTCCTGTTGGAGGCCCACGTGTGCAAGTGGACTTCCTCAGCCGCCACAGGTTGGATCCGAGGGAGTGGGAGCTCTCTCCATTGGCGTTCGATCAAATAATCTCCAGGTGGGGACTTCCAGTGATGGATCTGATGCCAACTCGGATCAATGCCAAAGCCCAGGTTTTTCAGCAGAGGTAGGGAGATGGGATCGACGCCCTTCTTCAACCATGGCATTTGGGATTTCTATATGTCTTTCCCCTGTGGCCCATGGTGGGGAGGGTGTTGTGCTGCATTGCCGGTCATTCCGGGTGAGTGTTCTGGTTGCTCCGGACTGGCCTCGGTGTCATTGGTACGTGGACCTGGTGTGTCTGTTGTTCAATCAACCGCTCCGGTTGCAGGTGGCAAAGGGTCTGCTGTTCCAGGGGTCGGTAGTTATGGAGGATCCCTTCCACTTTGGTCTTACGGCTTGGCCCTTGAGAGGAAGCGTCTGAGGAAGAAGGGTTATCCTGAGATGGTTATCACCACTATATTGCATGCTCGGAGAAGGTCTACCTCGACAGCTTACGCGAGAGTGTGGCGCACCTTTGAGACTTGGTGTTCGGGGGCCGGGGTTTCGGCGGTGTCTGCCTCGGTCTCAGTGATCCTTAGCTTTCTTCAGGAAGGGCTGGAGAAGTCTCTCTCTTTGAGTTTGTTAAAGGTACAGGCGGCTTTGGCGTGCTTCAGAGGTCATCTCCACGGTACGTCCATCGCAGCCCATCCAGACGTGGTATGTTTCCTGAAGGGTGTTAACCACTTAAGGCCGCCATGGCATCCGGTATTTCCGGGCTGGAACTTGAATCTTGTTCTCAGGGCCATGCAATGCCAGCTTTTCGAACCCTTAGAGTCTTTGACCTTAAAGGATCTTATCTTGAAGTCTATCTTTTTGGTAGCCATGGCTTTTGCTAGGCGGGTTTCAGAGTTGCAAGCGTTGTTGTGCAGGGATCCCCTTCTGCAGTTCACGGAGGCTGGGGTGTCCATCTGGACAGTACCTTCTTTTTTGCCTATGATTCTGTCGCGTTTTCACTTTAGTCAAGCTTTGCTGTTGCCTACGTTTCGCAGGGAGGATTACCTGGAGGACTTTAAGTCCCTTCGTTCTCTGGATGTCAGGCGTGTTCTTCGGTATTTGGAGGTGACGAATGAGTTTTGACGCTCTGATCATCTTTTTGTTCTTTTTGCAGGTCACAAGAAGGGTAATATGGCTTCTAAAGCCACAGTGGCCCATTGGCTGCAGGAAGCAATATCTTCAGCTTACTTGGTTATGGGGCGATGTTCTCCCTTGCATATCCAAGCCCATTCTACTAGGGCTCAGGCTTCGTCGCACGCAGAGTTCCGAGTGGTGTCCTTGGATGAGATTTGCAGGGCAGCCACATGGGCATCGGCACATACCTTTGTCAGACATTACAGGGTGGACGTGGCAGCACGCCAGGAGGCGTTGTTCGGTGTGTCAGTTATTACGGCAGGGTTGGGGGTGTCCCGCCCTACTTGTGGGATGTACCAAAGCAGTCCTCAAGTCTCTGGATTGATCTGTGGGACGCTATGAAAGGAAAAATTATGTTTTTTACCTGATAATTTTCTTTCCATTAGTCCCAACAGATCAATCCAGAGGCCCCCCCCCCCACCTTACGTTTTTCAGCTGTTGTTGTGTTTTCTGTTTTCAAGAGTTTGTTGCTCATTTAGGCAGGGATTCCTTCCTTTGGTGTATTTAAATTTTTTTTTTTACTAGATACAATGTTTGGATCATTGTTTCTTATGTTCGAGATATTCTCCCGCTTGGGCGATTGAGAGTTGGAAATGTAATGCATAAAGAGGCAGAAGAGGGGGGCTCTGTTTTCTTCCATTGCTTTGGTATCATTCTTACTGAGGTTGAAATGGCTGCACATGACTACGTATAGCAGACCTCTGAAGTTCTCTCTATCTCCACCTGCTGGTAGGGGGACATAACCCACAAGTCTCTGGATTGATCTGTTGGGACTAATGGAAAGAAAATTATCAGGGAAGAAACATAATTTTTCCTTTAAACATAAGATTTCATTGATAAAGCAGAGTCTAAAATTACCCCAAGGTTGCACACTTCAGATAAAATAGGAATTTAACATCGATCATAACAAAGCACAATGGAATATCAACAGATGGATGGCTAGATAAAAATAAAATTAGCATTTTAGACATATTAAACCTTACTGTAGGTACAGCCTTTCTATCATCTGTACTGTGTAGGTGGTCAGTGCCCAAAATGCCACACTGTTCTCATAGGATTTTAGACACTGCCCAGCTCACACTGAGAGCTCTGTGAGTGAGAAAATAGTAGTGGCATATTCTGAATTGGCTGCTTCTCCTGCTGGTTCAATAGAGCCAGTGTTTTACACTGTCACATTCTAGCGAACTGTCTCTTCTAGAGGTCTACACGGAGAAGAGTAAGTTGTGTGCCTGGGGGATTCTGTGCAATTATTCCATGGTTGTACAGAATTCCCTCAGGAATAAAGTTAAATTTAGGCCAATGAACCATTGAATCTGTTTCCTTTTTCTAGGTGTGGCACATCAGTGTTACTATGGCTTTATCAAAGCAGTCCAAGAAGGGAACATTCAGTGGGAGAGTCGAACATACCCGTATCCTGGGACCCCCATCACACAACGCTTTTCACACAGTAAGTAAGAACTATCTCAACCTGCAAAGGGCTCAAGTATAAATCCTTGTATGATTCCAACTTCTCCTTCAAAGGCAGTCAACTCTGGAATGCCCTACCCAGACCCATTCGCTCTATTAAAAACCACCTATCCTTCAGAAAATCGCTTATCCAAATGCCATTACCTAACCCTACGAATCCACCTATTCATCTCCTGATCCTGCGACAACGGCAATGACTCGGACCACGCCTCCTCCAATTTTTTCCCCTATGTTCACCCTGTCCCTATCCCTTGATTATCTCAATCTAGCCTAAAACTATCACCTCTTCCTACCTCCTCTAATCCCACTCCCTTATTATATTACTTATCTACGCTTCCTTACTTCTCAGACTATACTTTGTATTCCTATTATAATGTAAGCCGCATTGAACCTGCTATGAGTGGGAAAGTGCGGGGTACAAGTGTAACAAATAAATAAATAAATAAGTGAGCCCAGATCCCATGTAGGCTCTGCAAGGATAGTTGGAGCTTAGCTTGTCAATAACAAAAAATGCCCTGCTGTTCCTTTCTCTCTGTTGCTGTATTCAGAATGGGTATAGAGGGCTGTGTTCAAACTACCTATTTTGCTGCCAAGTCAATGGATATTTTTTTTTAACCTGTGGACTTTCACCACTTTTCAAAGTAAAAGTATACGGGTACTTCCATTTAAAAATAATTTCAAAGGAAGAGCTACTCACCCAGACTCTTGTTTACTTTTTTCCTGTTAATAAAACGAGACCTTCTTTTCTTTGGCCTAACCTGTCCCCAAGAATGACTGTACTAGAAATGTGCTTAAAATATTTCTACATACAGAATAGGCAGTTTACAAAATAGCCCTTTTGGAAATCTCCCTCCTCAAAACGAAGCTTTTCTATCCATTGTCTTGATTTGTGATTAAAAAGGTGAATTATGGATATTATTAGCTTATGTACTTAATGTGAAGATCTAAATCGATGCATCTGGTTAGTGTTATCTCAAGTTACTGAGTAATGGGACTGAGTCCTAATGGCATTTTCCTGGGGTTTGAGACTTGATTGCTGAAGAAAACATGACTCTTTCTTGGTAGAAGGCCTTGTGGTTGAGCTCTAAGCAATCATAATTTGATCAGAGTCTGAACAGACAGTGCTGCTGTATGCCTGATCCTGACACTTTTATTTTTCATAGCTTTCTCCATTTTATTTTTATCTGAAGCCCTCTTAAATATGTGAGGTTCCACGCCTTGCCTTCAGTGAACCTGTGGCCTCCAACTAGCAAGTGCATCAGGTTCCATCAGGCTGGTTGGCTTTGCTCAGCTCCATTCCTGCCAGTTCCTCTTTCAGGTCATCTTCTTCCAGTTGGATTATTTTTAAGTAGAGTCCCTTGATCCATACTCTTCAGTGTTGACTTGTGTTTGCACTTCAAATCCTGGTACTTAAGACTCTTTATGCCAGTACTGGTACCTGTACTAGATTCCAGTCTTCTTCCTAAGCCAAGATTTCTTAGTGAGGGTTACAGGTTTTTGCCCTCTGCTTTCTCCTCTGGAATCTCTTGGTGTCCTATATTCCTGCTGACCAAAAGGAAAAAAGCAGATCAAAAAAGACAACAAGTAGAACAAGAGGGTAACTTTGCTTTTTACCTCTATTAGTTTTTTGTACCCCTGACGCAGCCTGAGGGCGAAACGTGGCCACGTCGGGTAACCTTGTAATAAACCACTTCTTCTGTTACCCTCTTGTTCTACTTTTTGTCTTTTTTTTTTACTGCTTTTTTTCTTTTGGTTTGCTATTTCTGTGGCAGATCTTTGCCTTTTTTTTTTTGTTTTTGTCTATATTCCTGCTGGCCCTGGGGAGGTGGCTGCTACAGGAGGAAAACCACACTAACCTAGGTCCAGAGGCTCCTTCTCTAGTGATGAGCCTTTAAGTGGATGTTCGGCTGCTTATCACTCCTGAGTCTTTTTCCAACTGATGAGGTCAGTCAAAAGACGTGGCTTGGATGTGATGGAATGATTTCTTGGCCAGGAATTTGGTGCAGGTGCATCCTGACTCAGATCATTAGGTGCTGCTGTTCTCATGTCAATAAGGACACATTTTGACTGTAATTCTAATTCCTGGGTTGTTAAGAACATAAGCATTGCCAGACTGGAACAGACCAAAGGTCCATCAAGCCCAGTATCCTGTTTCCAGCAGTGATCAATCCAGGTCACATGTACCTGGCAAGATCCCAGAACAATAAGAGATTTTATTTTGCAGTAGATTTTCCCAAGTCCGTCTTAATGGCTTATGGACTTTTCTTTTAAGAACTTGTCCAAACCTTTTTTTTTTAAACCCTGCTGTGCAATGCTAACTGTGTATATTGCCTCCCTCCTGAGAAAACACAAGTCTGAGTCTGCTCAGCCCAAATGGATTCTACGTGGAATAGATTTTTCCATTATGTTCATTCCCACTATTCCAGGACGAGTGGGTAGTTATGTCCATCGACCGTCAGATGGAGATAGAAAATACAGAACTGAGCACCACTAGGGCATATTTTTTGTGTGCTGCTTCCTTTCAGTGGAGTTGATGTTAAAAGACATCAGTACCTTCTGCTAGCAAATGAGTTAAAATAATATCCATGCTGTATATATAATCTGTTATCTTTAATGTTAAAGGATGAGGGTGACTTCTTGTTACATTTTTAGCTGCTGTGAAAGCTGTTGCTTAGGGTCAGAGAACTTTGATATGGCAGCAAATGGTGTGTTGTGATGTGAAATTTTTTTTTTTTTTTTTTTTATTTCCCCAATTCTTCATTGATACCATTGTTATTGATGGCCTAGACTGTCATTTTCTTTTTGTTTCTTTTAAATCCCTGGTATAGTAAACCACTTTGTTTTTAATACTAAACGTGGTGCATTGAAATAATAAACCATGAACCAAAATAAAGAAAAGGGTAGATAGTCATGGGTAGAGATCATACTTTTCCTTATAGAGATGGTTTCCTTACAGCCCAAAAATAAAAATTAAATGAAATCATTTTAGGCAGCCTTTTTGTGCTATATATAAACCGCCCAAAGTGGTGTTTTCATCCTGGTTTATCTTTGGCCCTGAGTGCTGTTGAATATTCTTTTTATCCTGCTAGATGGGTTGTGTCTCTTAAAAGCAGATGGAGGCAGAGAGAGAAAACCTGAAGGTACAAATGACGTCACCAGTCTGTGGTACAGCTGGGATCCTGCCTCTAGCAGAAGGTACAAGTCAGTCTGCTGCACATGATTTGCTGGTAACAGGTTTGTTCCCAGTGGTTGAGGCTGACTGGTGTAGGCTCCCAAGAATCAAATTATGATCCTTCCCCTACTTGAACCCAGAGTTGTCCACTGACCTCCATAGCTCTGAGCCTTGGCCTAAGGACCTTTGTTCAGTGAGGCTTTCTGGCGCAGGATCTTATGGGGCTTTGCCAGATGGGGTACCTCCCTCTTTCCTCCCTTTGCAGACCAAACAAAAAAAAAACCCCCAAGGATTGTATAGCTTTATCCTCTTACTAAGGGACTATAATAATAATAATGATAATAATAAAGTTTATCCGTCACAGGGGTTAAATTACAGCAGCGGTCGTCTCTTCCTATACAAGAATCAGGAATTTCCCGGTCTTCTTGCAACAGAAGGGAGCTGCCTGAAGCAACGGCTGTCTTTTTTTTTTTTTATTTTATTTTATTTTATTTATAAGAATTTAATTTTACAAGCACTAAAATAACTTGCCAGAAATACAGACAAAATAATACAAGAATTATTTCAATCAGGTAATTATAAACTCTTCCTTAGACCACAAAATAGGGAGAGTGAAACAAGACAAGGAGATCAATTAAGCAACAGTAAACAAAGAAAACGTGGTATTAACCTGATTATCCACAGTTATTTATTATCTGAATCATTATTCCACATTGAACGTCTGGTTGGCTTCTCTTTTTTTTTTTTTTGTTACATTTGTACCCCACGCTTTCCCACTCATGGCAGGCTCTATGCGGCAGGCAATGGAGGGTTAAGTGACTTGCCCAGAGTCACAAGGAGCTGCCTGTGCCGGGAATTGAACTCAGTTCCCCAGGACCAAAGTCCACCACCCTAACCACTAGGCCACTCCTCCACACATTCTTCAAACCCAAAATGGTGTATAGTCAATTTATTTCGTTGGAAACATACTTATTGTCCAATATTAGTGGAAATAATACAACTGATTTCATTTTTTCTCTTTTAAAACCAGAAATTATTTAACAATACAAACGCTTGAGTCTCTAAATCCAATTCCCACTGATTAAGGTAATCCCAGTTTCACAGGCTTCACTCCTTTTGAATAAATATACTAAGAGGAATTCGGCTGTCTTTTTTAAACTGTGACTGGTTCTGGCAGTATGCTTCTGGGCAGATGCTGCGGTGTTTGTGGAAGCTGGCAATTAAGTACCACCAGCAGCAGCTTCTTTGCCACTTGCAGTGCAGGAGTTTTGACGGAGATTTGGGTGATTCAGTAAATCCCCTGGAGCCGTCCTGTCAAGCAATAGCATTCAGGAGAGGCTTCCATTTTTGCCATGATACCTCAGTTTTCGTTAGGAATGGTGACCATTTTGTCAACAGACCATGATTCTATCATCATGTGTAGGGAGGATCGTATTTCGCTCCTTTTGGGATGTGAGACTGCCCTCTCACTCCTTGGTTGTGGGAGATGCCCCTGAGGTTTCCACGAGGGGATCGATACTTCTTCTAGGGCTACAGTTCTGTCAGGGTGTACAAGAGCTATAGTACAATTTTAATTATTAAAGAAAACAAGCAAAACTTTAAATGACCCAATTCTGGGCAACACATCTCAAAAAAACATATAGTGGAATTAGAAAAGGTACAGAGAAGGGTGGTGAAAATGATAAAGGGGATGGGATGACATTCCGATGAGGAAAGGCTAAAGCGTCTAGGGCTCTTCAGCTTGGAAAAGAGACGGCTGAGGGGAGATATGATAGTGGTCTATAAAATAATGAGTGGAGTGGAACGGGTAGGCATGAATCGTTTACTATTTCCAAAAATACTAAGACTAGGGAGCATGCAATGAAGCTACAAAGTAGTAAATTTAATACGAATTGGAGAAAAATGTTCTCAACGTGTAATTAAACTCTGGAATTAATTGCCAGAGAATTTGGTAAAGGCGGTTAGCGTAGTGGGGTTTTAAAAGGGTCTGGATGGCTTCCTAAAGGAAAAGTCCATAGACCATTATTAAATTGACTTGGGGAAAATCCACTTCTTATTTCTGGGATAAGCATCATAAAATGTATTGAGCATTATTGGGATCTTGCTAGGTATTTGTAACCTGGATTGGCCACTGTTGGAAACAGAATGCGGGGCTTGATGGACCTTTGGTCTTTCCCAGTATGGCAATACTTATGTACTTAAGTCACCAGATTTAAAAGTTACTGGGGGTTAAACACACCTTTTTGTACCTTAAATTCATCCCTAAAGGGTAAACAAGTCAATAACTACTGTAAAAATGAGGTGTTTGAAAGATTGTTTTCTTTGAGTGTTATGTCTTGAATTCTTTAACCCCTATGTGATGTCATACTGGCTCCTAGTAACATTGGGCAGATGATTTTATTGGATAACATAGGCTACAGGTTACATTTATTGTAAATTCTATCAAATTTGTCTTGAAAAGGATCTTCTCGTTCTACCTTTCACCAGCAGTTTTTTCAAAGGGATCTTTCTCTCTCTTTTTGCAGATAATTGACTAGGAAAAACATATCTCAGGGGAGAAATAATCCATTGACATTGCCATAAGGATGTTTAGAGTTGCTGTGTGTTGTCATAAATTACCCCCAAATTAAACAGGAATTTATTGGGGCTTTGTTGGATACGACTCAGCTGAAAGCCTACCTCGCCATACCAATGAATTCCCTCCAGATTCTTTTAATTTATTTTTGCTTTTATCCCATCCTCCTAGAAAAACACTTTGTGCAAGTTGCATAAAATTTATGGTCACCCTGAAGCAAATAATTCAGAATCAGCAGATGTCAATGAGAGGTGTAACTTTGGTTGCAGGATCAGTGAGTGGGAGTGGAGGACAGCTCTGGGTTACTGTCAGGTCAGTGAGTAGGGCACTTGATGACGTCATCAGGATCTACCCACTTGGAGCCTTATAGGGCTGCCGATGCAGAGTACTAACCAGGAGAGGTGGAAATTTGTCAAGTGAGTGTGCAGTAAAGGATAGCTCTGGGAACCTGCTCTTCCCATTGGTTCAGTGGGCAGACATTGGAATGCCTTCTGATGTCAGCATGACTTGCCCACTTGGAGCCTTATAAGGCTGCTGGTGCTGTGGCATGCACCCTGAAGGGGTGTGACCAAAGGGGGCATACCACTTTGGAGCCCCTTCAGAGCACCAAATGAGTTACTGAGGAACATTAGCAAGGTTGTTTGACTGGTTGAGCGTGCAAGTTACAGCTGCTTCAGCACCACTTACTAAGGTTCATGGACAAGCATATGTTACTCCTGTGGCACCTTAAGTTCCTCCCTCAGACATAGAAGCATTATAGCTTCATTAAGTTCCACCGAAAGGACTTTCCTTCCCCTCCAAGACATTCCTCGGAGTGTTCTATGGTTCCTAATTTGGGTTATGTACCTGTTGTGATATCCCAGACTTTGTTCTTTCCCACAAATATCTTTTTCTGAGAGTGTCTCTGCAGCTGATATTACTTTAGCTAATATTTGGAAAATTGTGTCAGACTGAGGACATGCTGAAGGATGTGATTTTTCATTAGGGGTAGTTAATGAATTTGAGGACCTGGATGATTGTTTCCTATAGTGGGGGGAACAAGTGGGTTTCCAAAATGGAACCTCAGTTTCTTTCCCTTCAGTCCACATGCGTCTTGGCTATTAAAAGTAGTTTATTTCTTCATCATAAAGTTGAGGCTTTAGAAAATTCCCTAAGATCTAGAAATTTGAGGTTTTTAAATTTTTCTAAAACTCATTTGTTATTGCCAAATGTTCTGTCAAGGAAATACTTTGATATATTACTTTAGCTGATGTTTGGAAAATGGGTGGTATTAAAAAAACTCTAAATGGCTGCAGGTGTGTGGGTGTGTCGAGTGGTACTTAGGTAACGACTCCCACTGTGAAGAACTAAGGCTGGTGCATGGCAGACTTGTACGATTTATCCCATATATAGCAATACGGTTTAGGATGGGCAGGAAAGGGCTTTAACAGTAACTTCAGTAGCTGGAATATGAGGACAATGCCGGGTAGACTTTTACGGTTTGTATCTCACAAATGAAAAGATGGATTTGGATAGGCCAGATTAGGCTTTGATGGCAACTCCAGTAGTTGGGATGTAAGGACAGAGCCAGGCGGACTTCTACGGTCTATGTCCCAGAAATGCCAAAGAAAGACCATGATCAAGTATTTTATATTGCACTCATTGTTGGTTTAATCATGAATTGATAATGATCGTGACTGTTGGGCAGACTGGATGGACCATTCAGGTCTTTATCTGCCATCATTTACTATGTTACTATGAGATTTTGGGTATACCTGATCATGAAAATAATGTTTACATTGTTTATGTCCTTGAAAAAGCGCAGGTAGGGGGACCACAGGTTGTACCTGAGGCTGGTACTATGTCTTCCATTGTAGAAAGTTCTAATGAGGAGAGAGATCTCAGGTCCATCCTACTTATTTCATTTCCCATATCAACAGCATATTTTCAAGAAAAGGAAGAGAGTTCTTGTTTTGTAATTTAAAAGAATAAAAAAAATTTCGCAATATACTGTGTTTCTGGCCTTGAAAACAAGAACTATTGGCTGTAGGGTGGACTTGTTTTGTTTCACCTGCACATGCTTGAATACCTATCAAGGTATAGAACATTTATTTTTGATCCAGTACAAATACAAAAATGTCTTAGTTGGGGGGGGGGGGGGGGGGGGGGAGGAGTTCTCCTCTGGTTAGATAACAGATTCTGGGGCATTTTGAGTCTATTAGCGTGATAAGCTTCAATATGTGGATGCGAATCTCCTGTGGTTTTTTATTTTGTTTAGTAAAAATAATGTGTTCTTTTTTTCTTCTTTCTGTCCTAAAAATGTGGCCTATGTTGTAATGTTTATTCATTACTAAATGTTGGGTTCCTTTTTTTCTGTTGCATTTGCTTTCTCTGTTTTGGAGGTTAAAATGGTTAAAAAAAGAATCAACAGATATCACCGGACACGCATGCTGAGTATATTGGGCCTTTAATATAGTTTGAGACTTGCTATACTGCCTTGACTAATTGTCAGATCTAGGCGGTTTACACTCTAAAACCAAGAAAACAAAAGTGAGAAAGGAAGTACAAAATTTTGATAGGAAAGAGTCTACATTCAGTCAAGGAGGTAGCCAGGATAGGTAGGCTGGCAATAAAATGCTTGTTTTTGTTTCTTTCAAGAAGGCCATCGTATATGTTGATGAGATGGTCTCGTTCTTCTATCCGGTAGTTGCTATATGAAGTCCCTTTTCTTTTTCCAGTGTATTTATAACCACATTGGGTCATTTGGCTGTAGCTGATGGTGTGCAAGTGACTTCCTATGATGCAGAAAAAAAGGACAGTAGTTAATCGGTAATTGTTGCATGAGATTTCAAATTGGTTCAACAATAACAAACCAGCAGATTGTCTCCAAGGCAAGAAGTTTTGTGGATTGATTATCAAGACCCTGGTTTATTGGGAAGGTGTGAAGCTTCCAATGAAACAGGTTGTCAAATGTAGACATTCAGCTGGATTCCAGTGTGTCTGTATTGTCTCAGTAAGTGCTGTAGACAAGTCTTAGGTAGGTCATTGTGCTTCTCCTAGCGCTGAGGGCTTTGGCTTTAATGCTACAAGCTCTTATTCGCTGCATCTTCTGAAATGTGTGACATAGTCTTCAGTGGGTTTGGCATACCGTGGTATACCTGATAGGGTTGGTATTTGACATTTTTTGTTTGTTCTGGTTTGTTGTAAAATGTTTTTCATTTTGGGTTGTTGTGTCATCAGTAACATGCACTGTTTTTCCCAAGTGCATTATCATAAGCATGACGACAAACCCAATATTTTGTGTTTTTCTTTCATTTCATTTTTAAAATGATTGCTGATCCCTTAGCTGAAAGTTTAGGTTACCGTCAAGGGGCTGCTTGGGAACTCCACTGACTACCCGTGGAGTGTCAGATCTGATTTAAACTGTTGACATTTGTTTTTAAATAGCTCTTTTGTACCTGGTGGGCAAACTGACCATCATATGTCCCTGGCTGTTTCCTATGGTCTTTGGTTGTGCCTGATGTGCTCATGCTTTAAAGAAAGGGTTCCTGATGCTGTGGAAAGATACTACTATAATGGAGACACTTAAGTGATTTATTGTTTAGGGAAAAGCTGAAAGCCTGGCTCTTACTTTGGTTTATGAATAATTGTATGAGGGGTGGGTAATTTTATTGACTTGTTGATTCTGTGATAGTGTAGTAATAAACTTATGTTTTATTATTGTAAATAGAATTGAGTTGCTGCAGCATAATGCCATTCATAAATGTAGATAAATATTCATAAATATAGCATCAACAATTCCTGTTAACCTCACAGTGTGACTGTATATGTGATAAGCCTTATAGACCTTAAAATCCCAGTGGATTTGAGCCATTCAGGGATTGAAGAAATGTATTTGTTTTATCTCTGTGTCTGTCTCGTACTGACCTGACTTGGGAATTTCCCTTCTCAATTCTTCTCTGCCAAATTATTCTGAAAAGAGATACTTCTAATCTGGATAGGGAACCCCATACTGAGGGGCTTCACACTGAGTGTAGTTGCTAGAAAATTATTGGTATATTGGGTTCTCAGTATTTTGGGCAGTAAAGGCATTTAGAGGCCAAGTGGACAGAGGGAACAGGATCACCCCTGTGCCAGATTGTCATGATGTGGAATTGGACCAGTTCTCATAGGAATGGAGGAGTAACCTAATGGTTAGAGCAGTGGGCTGAGAGCTAGGGAGGCCAGGGTTCAAATCCCAATGCAGCTCCTTGTGATCTTGTGCAAGTCACTTCACCCTCCGCTGCTTCATTTATAAACTTGGATTGCTCCAAAGGCAGGAAAAAACCCATGGTATCTGAATGTAACTCATCTTGATCTACATCTGAAAAAGGTTAAGCCAAATTGAAAATCCCTTCCTCTTAAAAACCACATACCCTAAGTCCTTGGTATTCACTCCCAGTTCTTAGGGGACCCCAGGAGGTCAGGTTTTCAGGATATTTGCAATTAATATACATGAGAGATATTTGCATACAATGGAGATGGTATGGAATATGCATGAGATTTGTGTGCCTTAGGGATATCCTGAAACCTTGACCTGTTGATGGCTCTTGAGGACTGGGAGTGAATACCTTTAATGGAAAGAACATTCTCCAAGGACAAGGAGGAGAGCTTATTGATATGTATTAATGCATGTGAATATGTCCTACTGTCCTTGGAGAACATCTGCTACAGGTGTGACTTCACTTTCTGGCAGACAGGCTCAATTAGATTATAGACCCCCCAGAAGAGACCACTAAATCAGGATGTGCAAGCAAATTAAGAAATGAGTGAGGAGGGAGATGCATAAGCCCAAAGCACACATGCTGACAGTTTTCTTTATGGAAAGTATTGTCTGACTAGTAGTATTCTTTTTTGTATATTAAATGCCATCTTCAGCACCCATATGACTAGTAGAGATCTGGAAATCCTCCACTTGGGGTGGTTATGTGTAAAGCTGCTGTTATTAGTTATACGTTACTGTGAACTTGATGTTGTGGTGCTGTGTCTAACACCATGCTCAGTGTGAGATCATTGTGCCAGAGTTGCATGGCGTTGATAGTTGTAATATCTCTGTGACCATGGTATGGTTCTCACATTTTGGGTTCTCTCTGTTTTCTCTCTAGGTGCATGCTACTATGACTCCAATCAATCTATGTATGTGTTTGGTGGCTGCACACAGAGTAGCTGCAATGCAGCTTTCAATGACCTCTGGAGGCTTGACTTAAATAGCAAAGAATGGATCCGACCCCTGGCGTCAGGTGAGAGAAAACAGGCACTTCCATTACGTAGCTTCCCACTGTTCCAGAACCTGTGGGATAGTTGAGTTCATCAGCCAGCAGGTGGAGATAGAGAACTGAAAACTGAGGTGAGACATATCTCTCCTGGCATCCAGTTCTGTCCTCAATATTTTCTGTCTCCAGCAGGTGTATAGACACATTTTCAGCCTCTGGAGTGATTTGCTCCTAGTCCAGTTGGTCAGCCGGTCCCCAGTTGAGCTTTGCCAGTTGACTTGAGTGTGCAGAGTAAAATCTGGAGGTATTCAGATCCCTGTCTCTCGTGCCCCACAAATTTACTTTTTCCCTCCCTTCACTTCTCCCCTGTGGACCCCTCCTTTTCCAGCACAACCACCTTTTATTTAAAAAAAAAAAAAAAGGAAAGAGGTTTACAGGAGAGTGTGGGACAGAGTATCGGTCCTGATTCTGTCTCAACTGGGGTAAGACTTGTGGAGACTGTGAGCTTGTGGGGAGCAGTCAGCAATAAGTCTGACTAAAGTTTGACTCAGAACCACTTGGAGGAGTGCAAGTTCTACTTGTTGCAGGAAAGGGATCCTGACTTACTGCTTAGGACTGCATGGTACAATGCTTGTGGCAGTTGGGATGAATTGCAACTTCCATGGAGGCAGTTAAGCAGTGTTCCCGCTGTGGGACCCTCCAGCTGGCATTGGGATGTAGTAGTGCGTAAAAGCTGAGAATCCTGCAAAATGTGGAGGAAATAGCAGCAGCATATCTTTGGATTTGGCGCAGCATCCGAATATACCAGAGACTTCGGGCTCTCCGGAAGAGCCAGTGCACATTAATTGATTTGATTTGCTTACTTTATTTTTTGTCTATTAGATTGTAAGCTCTTTGAGCAGGGACTGTCTTTCTTCTATGTTTCTGCAGCGCTGCGTACGCCTTGTAGCGCTATAGAAATGCTAAATAGTAGTAGTAGTAGTAGTAGTAGTTTGATACAGGAGAGAACGGGAACAGGTGCCATTTTGTCAGGGCTGACTGGTAGTGAGGAACAGTGGTTGTGGAGCACAACCGCAATTTTATAACCTTAGGGCCCAACAGAGAATTCAGCTGCATTGGGATCTTGGTTTTCTCGGGATTTTATATTGCTCTTACACTAGGCCTTTTGACTGGAGCAGGAACAGTCAGAGTTGCTACAAAGTGCTTCAGTTTCTTTCACCACTGCCACTCTGGCTCCTAAGAGTTCTTGTTTAGACTTACAGGAGTGGGCAGATGAGGCTCTCTGATTCTCCATTCTTATCTGATGTGGCCTCGGTTTATTCATAGGAACCATTGTTGATGGAGCTCCCCCCTGAGGAGGGGGATGAAAAGAGGAGCTACTCTTATTTCTGAAGTATTGACAGTATTTCCATTGAAGAGCCTTCTGCTTTGGCATCAGGAGTTCCATCTTTGTCGATCACGAGGGGACTTAGCGGTCCTTCTAAAGCCTTCCCGATGCATCCAGACATTCAGAACCTGATTACAGCAGAATCTGTCTCACAGGACTCGGGGCTGAGAGAGGGAAGAGCCATGGCTTCACCTCTATCCGTAGGTCCTGGAGAAGTATAAATTGCAGTTTCCCAGGCTGGACTCCTTGGTTATGGCAGTGACTAAGATGACCACCTTGCTGGTGGAAAGAGGCATTGCCCTAAAAGACCTACAGGATAAAAAGCTAGAAGGCACGTTGAAACAAACCTTTTGAAGTGGGCCTTCAAGCGGCAACGTGCAGCTTGTTCATGGCAAGAGCGTGCCTGAAGTGGCATCATCAGTCTGCAACAGAAGACTGGCACCGTAACGCATAGCTGGAAGCAGTGTTAGCTTACTTGCAAGCTCATTTTCAAAGCACTTAGCCTCCCAAAGTTCCATAGAAACCTATGGAACTTAGCCTCCCAAAGTGCTTTGAAAATATGCCTCTTGGTGGATGCTGTTTATAACTTGTTATGGGTTACATCCCACAGTACGTCTGACTGTCATGGCACATTGGTTGTGGTATTGGGTAGTGGGTGCAGCATCAAAGTAATCTTTAGTTAAACTGCACTTTTGAAATAGTTGACTATCTCAATATTGATTTCGAAACAGCAGATGGTAGCGGCCTGGTTGTTAACAATATGCTCAGAAGTTGTGCTTTCAGGCAGGAGAATGGGAACTACCCAGCCAGGGGTTTGAGCTGATAGTGGACTGATGGGGTCTCCACTTCTGTACTTGATAGCAACAAAAAGGAATGCCAAAGTGCCCAAGTTATTCAGCCGTCGGGGGGAAAAAAAACGGACTCAGTGCCCTGACTGGATACACATCTACTGTATGTCTGCCTCCTTGGCCCACTGTACACTACGTGTTGAAAAGGATTGCATTGCACCAGGGTTGAATAAGTCTCATAGCCCTGCATTGGCCACAGACTGTGGTGTTTGGACCTCATTTGACTGCTATACTGGGTTCCTCTCTGTCTTCCACAGGTATATGGCCTACTGATACATGGTCCGGTGCTCATGGCGTATCCATGCCCCTTTGGTCTTACAGCTTGGCCATTGAAAGGGCTCGGTTGAGACAAAAAGGTTATTCTGATTCAGCCATAGCAACCTTGCTTCAGGCTTGGAAATGCTGTACATCCATGGCGTACCCGGATTGTTCACATCCTAGCATTTCTTCAGGCAGGCCTTCAGCGAGGATTGGTATTATGTAAAAGTTCAGGTTGCAGCTTTGGCCTGTTTTAGGGGCCAACTACATAAGATGTTTCCTGTCGCTCACCTGAATATTATTAGATTTTTGCTGGAAGCAGGCCTCTTGTGGCATCCCTTTTGTGTACTTGTGTCCAGAGTGGAACCTTAGTTTTGTCCTTTGTGCTCTGCAGAAGCCTCCTTTTAAGCCACTCTAAAAGACCTCCTTGAAAGATCTTGCACTAAAGACATTGTTCTTGGTGGCTGTTGCGTCGGCATGTAGGGTTTTGGATCTTCAGGCTCTCTTGTTGGGATCCCTTTCTCCTCTTTTGGAAGTGGGGATCTCCCTGCTCACAGTTTCTTCTTTTCTTCCAAAACTGGTATGAGCATTTCATCTCAACCAATCTGTGAAGCTTCTGTCCTTTTGCAGAGAGGGTGAAGAGGCTCAATATCCTTCCTTGAAGCTTCTCGATATGTGAGTCCTCATTAGATATCTGGAAGTCACGAATGAGTTTCGCAAATCAGACAGACTGTTTGTGCTTGAACTCATGACTTCCAAGCTTGTTAGATGGCTGAAGGAGACTATTGTGTTGGCTTATTTGCTTGCAGGGAATCAGGTTCTTCAAGCCATGTGGGTTCATTCTGCAAGGTGTACAGCAACATTCTGAGCAGAAACTTCCTTACTGTCTCCAGCAGATATTTGCAATGTGGCGACATGGTCAATGCTGCATACCTTTGCCAAGAACTACAGGGTGGATGTTGCCGCATGCTCAGAAGCCAGTTTTAGGGCTTCGGTCTTTAGGGTGGTAGCACCAGGAGCCCAAGCACTCTAGGAATTGCTTTTTATACATCCTACAGATTCTGAAATAGTGGGAAGCTATGCAATGGAAGGAGAAATTAGGTCTTACTTGATAATTTTCTTTCCATTGGTCCTTCCGACTATTCCAGAGGTCTGCCCGAGGTTTCTGAGATGTGTAGTCGGTGCGAAGTATAACGACTGTTGCCTTGTGTGGTGCTTCCCGCATATCTCTTGTTCTATACAAGTTGTTAAGAGATGGGGGAGGTCCAGACTTGTTTGGTTAGTGTTAGGTTAGCGAGTTGTTTAAGATTGCATTTATTCTCAGTTTTTCCTTATTGCTTGTCTACGTAAATACTGAGGAGCTGGACTGGATGCCAAGAGAGATGTTTCAGCTCAGTTTTCAGTTCTCTGTCTCCACCTGCTGGTTGATGGACACAACTATCCCACAGGTTCTGGAATGGTGGGAAGGACTAATGAAAACAAAATTATAAGGTAAGATCTAATTTCTCCTTCATTCCCTGCATAATAGATTTACAAAGAGGTTTATCTTTGAAGAATGATGACACTCTTAAGCCCTCTCCACACTGAAATTGTTCTTTTGAAAACAGTTGCTTGAGAGACATCCACACTAAGATTGATCTGAAATAAGTTGAGCTCACTGTTACAGGAAACTAGTGTAGGTATCTCCTGACTAGGTCATGAGATCACTTCTTTGGATAGTTTTGTGACCTTGCATTGACTAGTTTTGAGCTGTGGATTTTTATTGGTGTAAAGTGGATTTCTATAGTAACATCAGGAGCAACTTTCTCATGAGTAGCTTGGATGATGGAATGTGTGGTGTTCTGAGAGAGTTGTGTGTCCAGACAAACAAGTTATGCCCCTCTGGCAGCAGATGGAAACAAAGAAGAAACACTCGTGCACTGTGCAGTCACACTCTCTTCAGTTTTACTGTGTCTCTAGCAGATGGTAAATGGACATCCCAGGCAGCTGGAAAATTCTGTAGTAGTTCCAGAGACCTCTTATATAAGAAAAAGCAGAATAGTCCAGAGCTGCAAGATGCTGCCAGTAGTCTGAGAAAAGAGAACAAAGTCATTGCCTCAGAGAGAAAGAGAGGATATACAATACTGGAAAAAAAATGCTTAAATTGTTCTGAACATGAAGTAAAGTCTGTGAAGTTTTATCTCTGACATAGGTGGGTGAAATGTGGTCATGTTGGGTATTTTTAATAAAGTTAATAAACTCACACATCTTCATTGTAGTAATACTTGTGGTTTCCATCATCATGAATAAAGCCACAGCAAGATGGCTGAAACAGTGGTCAAGCAAACTTGGACTCGGCACCACAATGACAGCTGCAGGAGCCACCTAGGCTATCCATCAGGCGCTGCAGGCTACCAAGCCCTTGGTCTGAGTCTTCCCCTAAAATGCGACAGTGGTGACATTTTTGAATCGTCAGGGATGCAGAAGAAGTATAGGAGCAGCTCGAGAAGCTGTTCCTCTGAGTGGGGGGGGGGGGGGGGGGGGGGGGGGGGGGGGAGGGTTGTCTACAGCTCACACAGTGGTGACACGGAATGTAGAAGCAGACTTTCTGAGCAGGTGTGACCTATGTTCTGGAGAGTGGGAGGTGTATTGGAGGCTGCTTCTCATTAGAGACTGGGGCAATTTGGTCATGGTCACTTCTAAGTTGACAATCATGAGGTGGTTCAAGGTGGTGATTGCTTCAGCCTATATTCTCAAGGGGTGTCCAGTTCACTCAACCAGAGGTCTTGCTGCTTCTTGGATGGAGGTTCATTCATCCTTTAATGGAGGAGATTTGCAGGCCTACTACATAATCCTCATTGTTCTCTTTTTTGAAAGTATTATAGGATTGATGGACATGCCAGGTAGAATGTGGCTTTTGAAGCAGATGTGCTGCAAGCAGGTGCTTCTCATTTTCACCCAGTGTAAGGGTCATGGTTTGATGGACGATAAGGAGAAATTTGGTCTTATCTGCTAATTTTCTTTCTTTGAGTGTTACAAGATTGGTCTCAAATCCAGTCCATGTTGGTTGTTTGTCAAGTCTTATGACTTAGTCTAGTATTTTGCATTTTTGATGGTTTGTGCTCTTTGTTCTTTCTTGGGTGGGGGATGGGCCTGAGGTGGCCTTGCAACAGCCCCCTTCATGCTCTGTGAGGAAAGGGAATTGAGGGAGGTCTACATTTGTTACAGAAGAAGACTGAGAAGAGAATGGTTGCACTGTGCCCTATATAGAGTAAAGAACGCAAACATTTTGTTCCCTCTCATCTGCTGGGTTGGGGGGGGTGAATAGGATGGTTATTGTGGCTGGGCTGATAGGACTCTAGGAAAGAAAATTAGCAAATTAGATCAAATTTCTCCATTTAGTGCAGTGTTTAATTATAAATAGGAGACTGGCTCTTTTTTAATAGTACTGGCTTGAGATAGTGGTAGAGCAAACACTCTTAGATATGTGTGTTCTTTAAAGGTCTGATAAAACCCCGCTCCTGGATTTGAAGTTGCTTGCATCTTTAGTTCCCACGGTGCGATTATAAAATTTAATCGCAGTTAGTGATTGACCGTGCTCTAGCATCTCTCCAGCCCCTCCCGGACCATTGGCAGCGCTCTCTTTCTCAGGTCCCCTATCCTTCCAGCCTAGTGTTTAACAAATCTTCAGTCCTGCAGCGCCAGTGGCGGCTGTATTGAAAGAAGGCTTGCAGTCTGCGTTGGGCCTTTCCCTCTGACCCCTCCCACCCTTCTGAAAACAGGAAGTTACGTCAGAAAGGGGGCAGGGCTGGTTAGAGAGAAGAGCCTGGTGCAGGCCGCAAGCGTTCTTTCACTGGGCCTTTCCACTGGTACTGCAGGGCTGAAGACTTGCTAATAAGGTAAACTGGTTTGAAAGAGGAGGGGAGAGTACCTGAGAGAGAGCTGCCAGTGGTCCGGGAGGGGAAGGAGAGATGTTGGACCAGGCGAGGGAGGGAATTGAGAGAGAACCATGGGCAGGCAGGGGAGGGAGAGAGAACTAGGGGCAGGGCCAAAAGGGGATAGAGAGATACTAGACTGCAAGGGGAAAGAAGAGAGAATAGGGAGAGATTCTGAATTGAGGAAGATAAGGATGCAGGGAGGCAAGTAAAGAGATATTTTGGGCTCCGGGAGAGAGAGATAATAGACCAGAGATGGAGAAGGTGGAGGGAAGGAAGAAAGAAAGGGGGGGAGGGGGGTTGGAAGAGAGATAACGGACCTGGGAGTAGAGGGGAAGAAGGGAGAGACAGAGTTGGACCTGGAGGCGGGAGAAAGGAAGAGAGCCTTTAATGAATGGCATAGCCACTGGGGAGGGGAGGGGCTTTGGAGACCTGCACTTCCCCTCCAAAGTTTCAGTACCTGTTCATTGGCTGGTGGGTAGCTGAAGCCCTACCAGCCGAAGAAATTTGCTACCTGAGTTACCCCATTCCTCCTCAAACAGCCTCAGGAGCAAGGAAGTCAGCGGGGTTCTTCCAGCCACCAACGCACTCCCCAAGCATGCTCAGTTCGTTCATGAACTGAGCATGCTTGGGGACTGCTGGCATCAGAGGCTGGAGGCACCCTGCTGACTTCTTTACTCTTGAGTTAGCACAGGGAGCAAGGAGGTCGCTTTGGCAGTGGATTTCTTCAGCTGGTGGGCTTTGTCATCCCCACTAGCAAAGGTATGATATGTAATTGAGGTGAGGAGGAAGAGGAAATGCAACCCCCCTCCCCCCCCCCCCAGTGGACTGCTGGGTATGTTCTGCTTTTAATCACGATTAAAAATTGTAATTGAACTGCAGCCCTAATTTAAATCTGTTAGGTGTTTTTTTGAAGAAAGAGATGTTCAGAAAGCGTTTGACAAAATTCCTCATGAGAAACTCCTGAGAAAATTCAAAAGCCGTGGGATAGGAGGCAGTGTCCTTCTGTGGATTAGGAGTTGGTTATTGGACAGAAAACAGAGGGGTAGGGTGGCCATTTTTCTTAGTGGAGGAGGGTGACTAGTGCAGTGCCACTGGGATCAGTTCTATTTAACATATTTATAAAGGATCTGGAAAACAGGATGATTAGCGAGGTGATTGAATAGTTTTGGGTCATCTGCAAATTTCAAAACACATGTGGATTGTCAAATTGCAGGAAGACCTTAGCAAACTGGAAGGCTGGACATCCAGATGGCAGATGAAATTTATTGTGGGCATATGCAAAGTGATATTGATAATAATAATCTGAATGTTACCTAATGCTAGGGTCCACCTTAGGAGTCAGTATTCAAGAAAAAGATCTAGGTGTCATTGTAGACAATACACTGAAATCTGCCCAGTGTGTGGCAGCAGCCAAAAAAGCAAACAGGATGCTAGGAATTATTAGGAAAGGGATGCAAAATAAGACTAAGAATATTATAATACCTCTGTATCGCTCTACGGTATGACCTCACCTTGACGATTGCATTCAATTCTGGTTGCCGTATCTCAAAAAAGATTTAGCGGAATTAAAAAAGGTTCAAAGAAGAACAACCAAAATGATAAAGGGGATAGAACTCCTCCCATGGGGAATGGCTAAAGAGGTTAGGGCTCTTCAGCTTGGAAAAGAGATGGCTGATGAGGGATATGATTGAGGTCTATAAAATTCTGAGTGGTGTAGAACAGGTAGAAGTTAATTATTTTCACTCTTTCAAAAAGTATGCTAGGAAAGAATTGGAGCATAAAATGGTGACTGTCACAATGCTTCTGTATTATAGCATAGTGAGACTGCATCTTGAGTACAAGAAGACTAACCAAAGGAATAGAACAACTGTCAAATGAGAAAAAGCTGACGAGGCAGCTATTCTAGAGGTCTGTAAAATCCTGAATAGAGTGGAACGGGTAAATGCAAATCAGTTGTCAGCTCTTTAGAGGACATGCGATGCAGTTAGTAAGTAGCAAGTTTGAGAAAATATTTTCTCAATGTATAACTAAGCTCTGGAATTTGTTGTAGGAAGGTATCGTAAAAGCCATTAGCTTAGCTGAGTTTAAAAAAGTTAGGTCAAATTCCTGCTGAAACATTTAGCAGAATACACATTTCTTGGCTGACCTTGTGTCTCGGTGGCACTTTTCTGCATTGACATGGGAAACCTCTCTAGTTTGATCCTACAGTAGACTTTCCTGTCTCTGGGTGCCTGGAGCTGCTAATGGTGCAGAGGCCCAAGGTACCATATTTTAGCCCTGGTGTTGTGCTGAGGAAATTGCTGGGTCAATCATTGCACAGTGCTGATAACTTTGTTTAGAATAGTCTTTCTGCAATAAAGATTCAGTAGGTATAATTCACAGCGGTAGGACATCAGGATCCCTTCTCCTCTGGAGTTAGCAAGAGTTTGGTCCATTTGACTCCCCAGTATAGTCTGCCTGTTGCTGATGTGCTGGTACCATGGATCCCTGAGAGCCCAGAGTGTTTTCTCGGTGAATACCACGATAGCTGGCATCTGAGACTTACCTCTAAGCTTTGCTGGATCTGGATTTGTCAAGACCTGTTAGCCATGGCATCCTTGTGCTGTGAGAAAGGAGCAGGTACATTCCACAGGGATCTTTCTTCCCACCAGGCATTTAGTTGTTTCTGTTTCCCCTGAAGAGAACCTGTAGAACATTATCAAGGGCTAAAAACCAGA
Organism: Microcaecilia unicolor; assembly: GCF_901765095.1. Classification (NCBI taxonomy): domain Eukaryota; kingdom Metazoa; phylum Chordata; class Amphibia; order Gymnophiona; family Siphonopidae; genus Microcaecilia; species Microcaecilia unicolor. The sequence continues at coordinate 100,627,710 of NC_044043.1, read as the reverse complement.
AAGGTAGGGCCATCACTGTAAAATAAAATAAGTAGCACCCACTGTCATATTGCACATATAAACATATTTGAATATTGAGACGCTTAGAGGGAATCCAGGAGCCGTTTTACCTTCATGCTCAGAATATCCAGTTGCCCCAGTTTTTATGAGGTGTATGTTGAAACCCACTCCCATCCCTGACCCCTTCATTACACACAGCGTTGTTGTCCTGCCTCTACCCCCGCCCAACCCCTTTTAGGGGACAGTTTTCAAATAATCCCTATTCTTGATGTGAATTTCAGAGAGCATAGGTGTCGTGTACAGTCTGAAGAATGAAAGTGTTTTGCTGCGCACTTTTCATTGTTCTCAGGAGGGAAAAAATAGCACACAGACTTTCAGATGTCCAGAAAGAGTGCCTCTTTCCTCTCTCAGTCTTAGGAATCCCTCCTTGCCTGATGAGGGTGGTTTTACCTGGATAAATGGCTGTGAAAATTCTTCTGTATATGTATAAAATCAATCTTTACCTTGACATCTGAACTTTAAATCTCTCTTTTCCCCTCGCTAGAAGGGCACTGATTGAGTGAGTCCTGTGAGAATATTCACCAGCTGAGAATCCCATGGGAAAAGGCCTGGAGGAAATGCTTTTGAGTCAGTCTCAAGCCTTTCTACCACACTTGGATTCTTTGTACGAACATGTAGTGAATTTGTTGAGGTTTGCTCCTGCCCATCGTGTGGCTCACTGTTGATGCAGCAGAATATGTTAACAGGGCCAAGAGAAGCTTTCTTGATCTCGCTGCTCATGGTAGGGTTTTTGTTGCCAGCAATGCAGCCGGGAATGCTGATGCAGTGCTTGGAGGGGGTATTCTGTTTGTGGTTTGAGTCAGTGTAACAGCTGGGAATGCTGCTAACAGTAATGAGAGAGCACAGCTTAATTTCACTTGTGATGGAGCTTCTTTTGGCTGAATGCCTGGGATATGTAGCCTGTTGATGTGTGTAAGCAGAGGGGAGACCTTGCTCATACAGCACATCTATTGAGGGTACTCAGCTCTCCTGATGAAGCTTGAGGAGCAGTGAATGTTCCATATACCTGTAACTGCCCTGCTAAATGAAGTCCTCACAAGTAATCATTTACTGCATGGTATATTAGTAATCTACAGCCGAAATTTGAGCTCTGGGGTCATCGGGGTTGGCTTAACCATTAGGCAGACTAAGGCCTAGATGCACAAAACTCTAATGACCCTTTAATGACAAAATTTGCCACAGTTGCATGCATTGTAGGCCTTTTTCTGAACCCCGCTAGCAGATGACGAAAACGGAATGCAAACCAGAAACTACCATTGAAATGTGGACAATTCGCAATGCACTAACCATACCAACGATTCTAACGAATCATTTAACGTGAGAAATTTAGCGAGATCTCAGACCTGTCGCTCAGGCCTGAGCTGTCATCTCCCCGCTCCCTCCTGCACCTTAAAAATGCAAGCTGGCAAGTAAAAAAAAAAAAAAAAAAGTTATATAAAACACACCGGTAGTTCCCCACTTCCCCCTGCACTAACCGAAACAAAAAAAAAAATTCAAATAGATCGGGAGGGGGCAAAGGCGCTCGTCAGGAGCGTCCTGTATGGGCGCCCTTCCCCCCCCCCCCGAGATCGCCACTGTTCCCCGCTTCAGCCGGTTTTAATAAAAACAAATCTCCACATTTTCTCATCCCCTTTCCCCCTCCCTTCCTGTGTTTCCTGTCCCTTGCTTCAGGGCTCCACCTCCCGCCATCCTCCGCCTCTGCCCCCGTGCCCTGCCCCGCCCCCCTGGGATCGTCGCCGCCGCTCCCACCCTCCACCGGACCCCCCCTCCGCATTACCGTCCCGCGCAGCGCCTGTCATCTGTATGTGGAGGCGCTGCACAGGATAAAACATCTGATCGCCAATTGCTTCTCCCTCCTCCGACGTCAATGGAGGGCGGGCCCAGGAACAACAGACTGACGGAGGAGGGAGAAGCAATTGGCGATCAGATGTTTTATCCTGTGCAGCGCCTCCACATACAGATGACAGGCGCTGCGCGGGACGGTAATGCGGAGGGGGGAGGTCCGGTGGAGGGGATCCCAGGGTGCGGAGGATGGCGGGAGGTGGAGCCCTGGAGCAAGGGACAGGAAACACAGGAAGGGAGGGGGACCGGGGATGAGAAAATGTGGAGATTTGTTTTTATTAAAACCGACTGAAGCGGGGAAACAGTGGCGATCTCGGGGGGGGGGGGGGGGCAAGGGCGCCCATACAGGACGCTTCTGACGAGCGCCTTTGCCCCCTCCCGATCTATTTGGATTTTTTTTTGTTTTGGTTAGTGCAGGGGGAAGTGGGGAGCCATGTGTTTGTGTTGTGGTTTTTTTTGAACGTTTGTGGCATGCACAGAGCAGCCAGCATAACGCTTGGCTGCTCTGCGCATGATTTAGGGGCCCATTACCGACGGGGATTACGATTCATTGATTCATTGTACTTCTCGATACCGCAACGAACATGTTTGACCTGTTTTTTTGGTGCATGCTTCGGTTTTTCAAAATTGTTAAGGACTAACGATTTAGATTTTTTTACGTTTGTTTGATGCATCTGGGCCTAAGTGGTGATTCAAGGTTGTAAAGAGCAGAGCAGACTAACTCCAAGAACTATCTGTGCTCGTTTTTACCTGTAGAGTGGGCAGGCAGTTTTCAGACAGCCCGTGCACCATGTAGTGTATATCAAATAGTTTAAAATGCGTATTTGAACATTAACCAGTTCACGCTTGGGAGGAGTGCAGTAGCAATGAGGATGGTTTTTCAGTTTGATTTTGACATTTTCAGGTGGGGAGAGGCGAGGGGTCTCAAATTTCATTGAAGGTTGGCATATAATTACACATCTGTCTAGGGCCCCTAATGCCCTTGGCCTTAGGGGGGGGGGGGTAGTTAAAGCTTTGTTTTCTCATTCCTTTTTCTTTTTAGCTATTGAGAAACCATTATTCATTTTGCAAAGCTCTGAAAACTTATTTGTATGCTAATCTATGAGATCTGATGCGTATTAATTGTATTTCTCTTTCTTTGTAATTCCTGATGTTTTGTGTCAGTATTTAGTTTGCTTTGTGTAACTCGTCTCAAATTTCAAATGAGAGAATTGGCGAGAGACAAGTCCTTTATAGCATAACATAACACCTTTGCACCATCAAAATATTTTTTTCATGTCATGGCTTGAGAAGTCTAGAAGAGAAGAATTTACTTTTCCCTTGTGAAGTGAGTTGATAATCTCATCTCAGCAAGGCCTACTTCCCCATCCTCTTCCATCCAAGAATAATACCCCCTCCCCCGCACATGTTCTGAATACGTGAAACACAAGAATCTGTTCTGTACTCTTCATGGATCTATTTGAAAAAATTTGGATTTAAGTGGGGGTTTGTTGCCATTAGGAGGCTGCTCTTTAAGGCAGTGGAGTTAGAGACTGGGCTGTATGCGTGTGGCAGAAGGGAGGTAATGATGCTGGGGCCGCTTGATAACAGTGATCATAATATGATCGGATTTGATATTAGCTTTGAAGTAAGAATACATAGGAAATCAAATACATTAAACACGTTTAACTTTAAAAAGGAGACTATGGTAAAATGAGAAGAACGGTGAAAAAATACACTTAGAGGAGCGGCTGCGAGGGTCAAAAATTTACATCAGCCGTGGATACTGTTCAAAAACACCATCCTGGAAGCCCAAGCCAAATATATTCCCCGTATGAAAAAAGGAGGATGGAAGACCAAACGACAGCCGGCATGGTTAAAAAGTGAGGTGAAGGAAGCTATTAGAGCTAAAATAAAATCCTTCAGAAAATGGAAGAAGGTGCCGGAAATGGTATTCGAAGCTGACAAGTCGGAGAAACCTAATGAATTCTCTGTAAACCTGGAGGATGTAATGGGGCAGTTCTACAAATTGAAGAGTAGCAAATCTCCTGGACTGGATGGTATTCATCCCAGAGTATTGATAGAACTGAAAAATGAGCTAGCGGAGCTCTTAGTAATATGTAATTTATCCTTAAAATCGAGCGTGGTACTGAAAGATTGGAGGGTGGCCAATGTAATGCTGATTTTTAAAAAAGGTTCCAAAGGATTGGTAGGGGGAGGTAATTGCAGGGGAGACTGTCTAGTCGGGGAGGGGGGTTGGGTGGACATGTTAAAGATCAAGATGACAAAATGTGCCATTTTGTGGATAAGGGGCATGTGTTTTGTATTGACTTAATGTAAGTCTATCTTTGGCTGTATTTCTTTTTACAATGTTGTATAAAAATGTTACATTATAAGTGGTGGGGAGGAAAAGGGGAAGGGGGGTTGTTTGGGGAGAAAACCGAAAACTAATTGACGTCCGAAGAAGCATCGACAGTTGTCTGTTGTATTAGTTATGTTATTGATGTTATTGATTGAAAGGCGGTGAATGTATTTTATCTAACATGTTACGTCAATAAACAGATTTAAACATAAAAAAGGTTCCAAAGGAGATCCGGGAAATTATAGACCAGTGAGTCTGACGTTGGTGCCAGGTAAAATGGTAGAGACTAATATTTTATTTGTTACATTTGTATCCCACATTTTCCCACCTATTTGTTATCTCAATGTGGCTTACATAGTGCTGGAGAGCTGTTTGCCATTACGAACTTTAGTGTTGTTGTGTCGCTGAGATCAGGCGGGGTCAGTAGGGTATGCCTTTTTAAACAGGTGGGTCTTAAGTGATTTTCTGAAGTGTATGTGGTCGTATGTGGTTTTCAAGTCTTTTGGTAGTGCAAAATTACAGAGCATATTCAAAAGCATGGATTAATGAGACAAAGTCAACATGGATTTAGTGAAGGGAAATCTTGCCTCACCAATCTACTATATTTCTTTGAAGGGGTGAACAAACATGTGGATAAAGGTGAGCCGGTTGATATTGTGTATCTGGATTTTCAGAAGGCGTTTGACAAAGTACCTCATGAAAGACTCCAGAAGAAATTGGATAGTCATGAGATAGGAGGTAGTGTTCTATTGTGGATTAAAAACTGGTTAAAAGATAGGAAATAGAGAGTAGGGTTAAATGGTCAGTATTCTCAATGGAGAAGAGTAGATAGTGAGGTTCCCCAGGGGTCTGTGCTGGGACCGCTGCTTTTTAACATATTTATGTTTCAATCATTTTTATTCAAAACTTAAGGAAGAAGAAATGTTAACATCATCATGTATGAACGTCTGATATTTTCCCCCCATGTGGCTAAACTAACACACAGTACTTCTACCCCAACAAATAGGACTTAACCTTCCCTCCCATTCCCTTCCCCTCCCACCCTCCCACCCCCCTTGTTTCCCTTGCTATGGCATCAAATGAACATAATAATGCAGGGTACAGGGCAATATCTAGAAGTTTAACAGTCTACTCCTGGCAGTTGGAGTCAGAGTATTCCAAAAGGGAGTCCAAGTGAGTTGGAAACGCACTCCAGTCTTCGTTTTAAAGTCTCTAATTCTTATCCTCTCTACCCGCAGTAACGTCATACGCACACGCCACTGCGATACTGTAGGGTAGTTGTATGTAAGTCATTCTGAGAGTATTGCTTGTTTAGCCACTACAATAGCTTTGCATACAAAAGTGGTAAATCCTGATGGGACAGGGTGTATGAGAACAGGATGGCCTAGGAGCAGCGCCGAGTCATATTTCCAGCCCGCCTTCCACATTATCATATTTATAAATGACCTAGAGATGGGAGTAGCTAGTGAGGTAATTACATTTGCTGATGACACAAAGTTATTCAAAGTCGTTAAATCGCGGGAGGATTGTGAAAAATTACAAGAGGACCTTACGAGACTGGGTGTCTAAATGGCAGATGACATTTAATGTGAGCAAGTGCAAAGTGATGCATGTGGGAAAGAGGAACCTGAATTATGGCTACGCCATGCAAGGTTCCACGTTAGGAGTCACAGACCAAGAAAGGGATCTTGGTGTCGTTGATGATACGTTGAAACCTTCTGCTCAGTGTGCTGCTGCAGCTAAGAAAGCAAATAGAATGTTAGGTATTATTAGGAAAGGAATGGAAAACAAAAATGAGGATATTATAATGCCTTTGTATCGCTCCATGGTGCGACCGCACCTCGAATATTGTGTTCAATTCTGGTCACCATATCTCAAAAAAGATATAGTGGAATTAGGAAAGGTGCAGAGAAGGGCGACAAAAATGGTAAAGGAAATGGGACGACTTCCCTATGAGGAAAGGCTAAAGCAGCTAGGGCTGTTCAGCTTGGAGGAAAGACGGCTGAGGGGAGATATGATAGAGGTCTATAAAATAATGAGTGAAGTTGAACGGGTAAATGTGAAGCGTCTGTTTATGCTTTCCAAAAATACTAGGACTAGGGGGCATGTGATGAAGCTACAATGGAGAAAATTTTTCTTCACTCAATGTGTAATTAAACTATGGAATTCGTTGCTAAAGAATGTTGTAAAGGCGGTTAGCTTATCGGAGTTTAAAAAAGGTTTGGACGGCTTCCTAAAGGAAAAGTCCATAGACCATTATTAAATGGATTTGGGGAAAATCCACTATTTCTGGGATAAGCAATATAAAATGTTTTGTACTTTTTTGGGATCTTGCCAGGTATTTGTGACCTGGATTGGCCACTGTTGGAAACAGGATGCTGGACTTGATGGACTTTTGGTCTGTTCCAGTATGGCAATACTTATGTACTTATAAGACGATGCCTTTAAGGCTTGGGAGTAATTCAGGAGTGAGATGTAGATGTAGGGGGGATGTGTCCTGTCATTGAAAGCCAGTTAACATCTGTAGGTCTGAACATCATTCCCTGCAAAAGGTCTCTGATCCCTTTTTTTCCTGACATAGTTGACGTATTGTTGATGTGTGTTTTTTGTTTTATGTTCTTTTTTAATTTGACAGTTTTTTATTTGAAAGCTTCCCATATGTAACCCGAGTGGGTTTTTTTTTTTTTTTTTTTTAAACCTCTGGGGGAATCCCCACAAGTTGGCCCTGGGGCTCAGGCAGAGCTGGGGCCTTTCTTAAAGCTGCCCCCTACGAAAATTGAGCCTCCCAGGCTCCAAAAACAAGTCTGCCGCTCCAGTGCGCACACATCTGCGGCCCACACCCTAGGATCCCCCCCCCCCTCCTGTTACGTATGGGAAGTTTTCAAATAAAAACTCCACACACAGTCAGTCATAAACCTCCCAAATTTGCTTATTTTCAGTAGTGTCTGCGAATGTTTGGGGTCACACAGCATGGTGGCAAGCTCCGCCCACTTGTTTCAGCCTACAGAATGGGTGAGATAGGCTCATGCCATCGTCTGTCATAAAACGTCCTTGGTGTCTTGTACCTGTTAGATAGGTCTGTGTGACTGAAAGAGCAGGGTGTAGTCACTGTGTGTGTACCTCCCACTTACCACACATATGCACAATGAACTGTGCGCAACCCTTCACCTTCTGTGTTTTTTTATTTTTTTAACTTTGAATTTTTATTGAAATAACATCTCAAACATAACAACAAGCCATTGGCTCCAGCACATGACAATGCAACAATTTAATTTTTATTTTAACATTATGCTTATAACCCTTTTATCCCCCCTATTCCCCCCCCCCCCCCCACTAACTGCTCAACAACTGATTCCCCCAACAGCCCAAACCCCCTCAACCTTCCGTGTTTTAACTACAGTGTTTCCCTAAAATGGAACAAAAACTTTGGTGTGGATTGTTTGTGCCGAAGCAGAATCAGAAAATGTAACTAAAATCTTCATCCTTTAAGTTTTGGAAGTATCTCCCTTCCCCTTCACAATAGCGTTGGAACGAGGTTGAGCTGCTCCGGCTCTGGTCCTAGCCACTCTAACATCTAGTAACAGAGAGTTAGAAATGTGTAGGCAGAGCTCTTTGTTAAGTTACAGTCAGTTACAGCAGTGAATGTTTGCTTTTTAAAGATGTGACTGAATGTGTGTGCAGGTAGAGCTGCTGGTCCATTTCACTTCTACTTGGGGATTCACCTTCTGCTGCCATTGAACCAATGCCCATGACTTGAAAAATCTTGTGATGTTCCCATTAAAAACTACTTTGATAAGGATTGAGTAAAACGGCAGGATCTGAAAACTGGAGTGTATAAGCTAAGCTGTATCTTTCTCGTATTATAACCAAGGAGAGAGAGACATATCTGGAACCTAACCTAATTTTTTGCACTGGCAGGAAGTTTGCTGGAGGATGAATTTTCTTGTGATTGCTAACTGGACCTCCCCAGCATGACTTCACCATCTTCATCCTTCTACTTTGAAACCAGCTTTTGCATCCTTCTCCCTTCCTCAACCTGACCAGTCTTTGCTTCCCTTCGCTCCCAGTGGTCCAGCTGCACTCAGCTTCTTATCTTTCATGTGTTCCCACAGTGCTGTTATCTCTTGAAGTGCTGCTAACAGTGGAGGAGTAGCCTAGTGGTTAGTGCAGTGGACTTTGATCCTGGGGAACTGGGTTCATTTCCCACTGCAGCTCCTTGTGACTCTGGGCAAATCACTTAACTCTCCATTGCCCCAGGTACAAATAAGTACCTGTATTTACTATGTAAACTGCTTTGAATGTAGTTGCAAAGACCACAGAAAGACTGTATATCAAGTCCTCTTTCCCTTTTCCCACTAGACACTGGCCAAGACTGTTCTGGTCCTTAAGCATGTTATGCATATTGCATATATGTTCTGCTTGTACTTTGTTGTGTTCTCTTGCTTGTCGGTACCGGTCTCCTTTAAACCCGTGACTGGATCTGTTCAGAAAGTTTGGTCTGAACAGAGGTGTGTGATCCTGACTTCCTTCCCATGTAAGACTTCGGTGAATGTGACTAGGAGCCACTGTGCTTGGCTCCCGCTGCCCTTTGACCTTGCTGACATTGTTTGCATTCTTCTTATCAGTACGCCCAAGCTTGTTCCCAAGCTAGCTGCAGAGCACTGCCTTCTCCAGATCATTTCAATTACAGGATAAACAGCCTGCAAGAATCCTGGGAATTTTCATTTCAGGATGCCTGGGAAAGTAGGATGAAGAATATTCCCTATGTTTACCAAAGATTAAATATTTTTTTCTTTCAATACCCATGAAAATGTGGGTCTCAAGGCACTTGGAAGAAAAGCCAGCCGTGCTGTGAGTGGAGCAGATATGTGCTTCCCTCAAAAACTTGTATAATTCTGTTGCTTTCTCAATTCATTGAATAGCAAGAGGTGCTGTAGGTCAGGAACAAGTGCAGTGGAAAAACCTTGGTTTCAGTACTGGATAAGCAGGGAGTGCTGCAGTGCTGTACCCGGATCTTGGTACCAGTACTGAAAAAAGTCCTTTGACTGGAGAGAGCACTGCAATTTGGCTAGACATTGTATCTGAAATAGTCCTATTGGTTCTGTAAATCAGAATGTGCTGAAATTATACGTGCAGGTTGTTTATGCTAGACATAGCCCTGTATGTGATGTCTAAAATGAGATTTTATATAAATAAGCTTCCCAACTCTGTCTGGCTCTTAGCGACAGCCCCTGACCAAGGACCACAAAGCATAGCTCCCTGCTGATGAGCTCATCTAGCATAGTTCATCTTTATTTGATGTACTGCCATAAAAATTCTTTATCTAATCAGTATACAGTAGAAAAAATATGAAGAGGAAAACAGATATGGAGATGCATTAGGAAGCCTAGCTTACAAACAGATTTTAATGCTAGTTGAATCAAAGGTAGAAATCTATTAGCACTAGTTAGCTAAAACACAAAAGAATTTTAAGTCTGGCCGCTAATTGTTGTCATTGAATAGGTGGTTGACTCCCTCCCCCAGGGCTTATGAATGCTACCTCTGCAGCCCCCCCCCTCCACACAGTTATGACCTGGAAGACAAGACCATGCCTTCTGTGTAGCAGAATGCAGTCCTGTAACTGAGCCACTGATTGGCATATAGAAATACATCTTGAGTGCCTCAGAAAAAAATCCATATTTTTGGAACAAAACCTGATATTTTTAATGCTGTGACTGGAGTTAGCTTTTGCCTTTAGGGAAGATGAAGTTGTGATGGTTCATTCATGTGTGAACTATTTGGGAAATGTCTCTTCTGCTCGTTTTTGTTTAAGAGCATGCAACGGCATGGGATATGTTGACATATCACTGCAAATGACAGTCCATCCCTAGTATATTGTCAAGAAACAGCCACCTGCCTGTGGTTACCCCACAGCCACCTTAGAGGGTCTGTCTCCAACACAGTTCAGGTCCGCCTCCACCTGCTGCTTGTGTTCTACACTAACAGCCTCCTCCCACTGACTGGGTCACAACCGCCTCTGGCGATTCTCCTGCTCTCAAATTATCCCCAGTGACTTCCAGGTTAATGGAGACACACTCCCAGTGGTCCCACAGTTCCCAGAAAGTACTCGCAGACTCAACACACAAACCACCAGGATTCTTTATCAGTCCAGACAGACAGAGTCAACAAACAAGAGGTTTATTGTCACACTAGAACAATGAACAAGAAAAAAAAGTGCAATCAGCAAACAATAACAGGTAACTGAATTGTGGATCAATTATAGCACTAACTAAATATTTGCATACTGTCTAAACAGTACCTGGGAAGATCAATACATATAATTCACTGATCCTCGGTAAAAAGATCTGTCTCTCTTCTCTCCCGGTCTAAGACTGAAGCAACAGCCAGTACTACTGGGTAATTTTGCAAACCCTAGGCCAATCAGAGCCCAGTCAACAAGAATGGCGGGGAACAGCTGTCATTTCAAGGAAGGAAGGGAGGGGGGGGGGCTGGGGCTGCGTAAAGTTCTGATTTCAATGTAGGGGGGAGCGGCGGCGGCGACCTCGGGAGGGGTGGGGGGTGGGCAAGGCGTCCATAAAGGACGTGTTTGTTTGTTTTTTTTTACGTCCTTGGCATGCGCAGAGCAGCCAGCATAACGTTTGGCTGCTCTGTGCATGCTCTACCGGCCGACTATCTGACGGTTTTACGAGGGATTAGAGAATGCAAGTGAGCTACAACGAGCAGCTCATTTGCTTTCCCTTTCCTTTATGCATAGGCGTTCCCTACCGATTCGCTATGGAAAGGCTCTAACAACGACTTTAGTGCATCTTGGCCTCAGTTCGCTGTAACAGCTTTACAGCAAAGAAACACCACCTGCTGGCGAAATAGGAGAAATACCCTTCAGGACATAATTCAAACAGGAAAATATCTAATACATTTTACAGGCTTAAAACACAGTTTCTTCACATATACACTCCTTTTATTGACTTACAAGTACATTCACTCTGCAGCTCTCCACTCTTATCTCTCCCTACACTCCTCCCCAGGAACTCCATTCACTGGGTAAATCTTTATCTGCACCCTTCTCCACTGCTAACTCCAGACTCCATTCCTTTTATCTTGCTGCACCATTTGCCTGGAATAGACTCCCTGAGCCGGTACGTCAAGCTCTGTCTCTGGCCGTCTTCAAATCTAGGCTAAAGGCCCACCTTTTTGATGCTGCTTTTAACTCCTAACCATCATTCCCACCTTAGTTATTCCCTTATCTCTTATTTGTCCAGTTTCTCTGTGCTAATTAGATTGTAAGCTCTGTCGAGCAGGGACTGTCTCTTCATGTTCAAGTGTGTATAGTACTGTGTACGTCTTGTAGCGCTATAGAAATTATAAGTAGTAGTAGTATACATTAAGTGGGAAAGCCAGTGGTAATAACCAAGCCATATTTATTTTAAAAACTTTAAAAGGAACAGCTGTGTTAGCTGTTTTCATCGGTAAATCTCTTATCTGTATCCTTCTCCACTGCCAACTGCTTTTATCTTGCTGCACCCTGTGCTTGGAAGAGACTTCCTGAGTTAGTACATCAAGCTCCAACTCTGGCCATCTTCAAATCTAGGGTAAAAGCCCACCTTTTTGTGGCTGCTTTTAACTCCTAACCCCTGTTCACTTGTTCAGTACCCATGTCTGTTTTAATCAGTCCTCCCATAAGCAGTTCCCTAATCCCTCATCTGTCCTGTTTGTTTGTCTTGATTAGATTTTAAGCTCTGTTGAGAAGGGACTATCTCTTACGTGTTTAGTGTACAACGTTGCATAAGTCTAATAGTAGTAGTAGTGTGAACTTCTAAAATCTATATAAACATGCTCCTTATATCACATTATGTAACATTGAGCAGAGAAAGTTTTACTTACCTTTGAAGCATTCAAACTGGAAGGTGCTATATCCATTCGTAAGTCATTCAGTACAAATATATTGAAAAGCACAATACTCACAGCTTATAAAATCCCGTCAACAGTACTGGCTTGGCAGTAAATTGCCTGCTTCAAGGGAAGGATTGAATAAAGATTCACCAAACATCAACTATCTCCATCACTCCTGAGGGAACTGACACCATTATTAAAGGGTTTCCTTCTATTTACTTATTATACAACAACTAAAGATCAAACTGGAAGACCTGTGGGGGCTGAATCATCAACCTTGGATGGTACTGCAGTATTAGAATCTTCTGGTGACTTTATTATCCCTGGAACTACTTGATTGTATCTTTTGTTACTAGGTTTCAGTTTGCCATGTGTAAGTTTAGCTTATTGATCATATTTCTATTTGGTCATGCTGTTATTATTATACTGTTAACAAAATTCAGCTTTCTGTCAAGTTGTACCTGCTGTTGAAGCTCTTTATAAAGGCAGTTAGTAAATTCCAGTAAATATGTATATGACAGAAATGAGGACAAAAATAAACCCTGGCTAATTGGAAGGTTCTATTTAAATGACAGGAAGAATCTCTAATAAAAGCTTCAACGTTCTGAAGCTGACTCTGTGGCTTCAAATGAAGGGTTCATTAGGATCGTTAGGTTCGTCGCTCTGTCACCATCTCTCTCGGCCCCACCCTCGCACCTCTGATAGGTCCGCCGCCCTCGACGTCATCACGTTTTGACGTCGAGGGCGGCGGACCTATCAGAGGCACGAGGGCGGGGCCGACAGAGATGGTTACAGAGCGACGAACATGAAGGAAAAAAAAACCCTTCACTTCTGCCACGGAGTCAGCTTCACCACGTTGCAGGTGGGTGGCTGGAGGGGAGGGAAAGAGAGGGGGCAGCTACCCTGGAACAGGGAGGGGGGACAACGACGCTGGAACTAACTTGGAGGGGGGCCAGATGGACACAGAAACTGGGAGGGAGGGGGGACCCTGAAACTGGGGGAGAGGGGGGGAAAACGACCCTGGAACTGGGTGGGTGGGAGGGAGAGCGGAGTATTGTGTTCAGTTTTGGAGGCCGTATCTTGCTAAGGATGTAAAAAGAATTGAAGCGGTGCAAAGAAAAGCTATGAGGATGGTATGGGATTTGCGTTACAAGACGTATGAGGAGAGACTTGTGGACCTGAACATGTATACCCTGGAGGAAAGGAGGAACAGGGGTGATATGATACAGACGTTCAAATATTTGAAAGGTATTAATCCGCAAACGAACCTTTTCCGGAGATGGGAAGGCGGTAGAACGAGAGGGCATGAAATGAGATTGAAGGGGAGCAGACTCAAGAAAAATGTCAGGAAGTATTTTTTCACGGAGAGGGTGGTGGATGCTTGGAATGCCCTCCCGCGGGAGGTGGTGGAGATGAAAACGGTAACGGAATTCATACATGCATGGGATAAACATAAAGGAATCCAGTGCAGAAGGAAGGGATCCTCAGGAGCTTAGCCTAGAATGGGTGGCAGAGCTGGTGGTTGGGAGGCGGGACTAGTGCTGGGCAGACTTATACGGTCTGTGCCGGGGCTGGTGGTTGGGCGGCGGAGATAGTGCTGGGCAGACTTATACGATCTGTGCCAGAGCCGGTGGTGGGAGGCAGGGATAGTGCTGGGCAGACTTATACGATCTGTGCCAGAGCCGGTGGTGGGAGGCGGGGATAGGGCTGGACAGACTTATACGGTCTGTGCCCTGAAGAGGACAGTACAAATAAAAAAGTAGCACATATGAATTTATCTTCTTGGGCAGACTGGATGGACCATGCAGGTCTTTTTCTGCCGTCATTACTATGTTACTATGACACTGGAACTTGCAGGGGGGGGCAGACCCTGAAACTGGGAGGGAGGGGGCCCCTGGCACACACTCTCATTCTCTCACACACACACTCTCGCACACAGTCTCACTCTCTCTGTCACACACACTCACACATTCTCTGTGTCACTCACTCACTCTCACACACACTCTGTAAAACACACACACACCAAGGAAAACCTTGCTAGCGCCCGTTTCATTTCTGTCAGAAACGGGCCTTTTTTCCTAGTATCTTAATAAAAATAATGCAATTAGTAGTGTTCTGGAAATAGGTGTACCTGAATGTAGCTTATTTGAACTACTACTGAAATGGTGTGAGTGAAATCCTAGTTGAAGGGACTGTCATTGTATCATTGTATCAGGTGTTCAGCGCTGCGTGCTTCTGGTAGCGCTATACAAATGCTAATAATAATAATTTCATGATGCTACACTCATTTTCTCTAGCATTAGTTTCAGTGATCGGAATATTGAAACACGATAATGGTTGTGTAGGTAGCTTCTGCATTGTGCAGTGGGACCCACTTCTGCTCTCTTCCTATTCCTTGGAATGTCCCCATCTTCAAGAACATGGTGGGGATGCTGTCTGCACTTCCTAAATTCTTTCTGACTTCTTCTCGTGCTGCTCTCTTCATATCTCATTGCAATCTGGGCTTTTTGAAAAATAAGACACTGCTCTCTCTATTGCTGTGCTCAGTGCAGTATCTTTTTCTGAAGAGAATCAATTTTGTGGAAAGGGAAAAGCCTCTCATTGTTTCTGTACAAGCGTTCTTGCAGTTTGCCCCTCCCCCCCCCCCTTTTTGGTGGTCATTTGATGTTTTCTACCTGTAGAATCACTGAGTATTTTCAGCAATCCTCTTTCTTTTTTGCCAAATCTTGCTAGCTAGTCCTAGTAAAGTTTTCAATATTTAGGAGAATGGAGAAACACCTGTGAGTTGTGAGCTGAAAGGAACTTCAACCACTAAAAGGAAAGCAAAGAAAAAAAAAAGTAAAAACATTGCTGAGTTACTGTATCTTCTCCTGCAACCTCGTCTTGGCTTGTTATTGATTTGATTCTCTTGCCTTCTCCAGTTAAATTTTTCTTCTGAAGTGTTGCCTTCCATTACTTCTGCGGCTAAGATGGCTGTCCCTTCTGCCTCTGATCTTTCATTAAAAGATACATATATTTGGGTAAATTTTCTGAGGAAGCCTCAGCAAAGATTTCAGGTCATGACAAGAGTATTGTGACTTTTGAACAATCTCTGAGTAGGACTGAGATCCAGGTTACAACTTCGCAGGCTGCAGTGACATCTGCTACAAGGAATACTGCATATGCGGGTGAAAGCTATTGAAAATGTTTCCTTGGCTTCACATCTTCCTGTTGCACATTATCCTGCACACCTAAAACTGTTTGGAGAACAGACAGAGGGGGTCCACACTTCCCACCAGAAAGAAACAAGTACAGCAGCAAGGAGTGGAAGTGAAACCAAGTCCAAATGACCAGCCCAAACAGAAGGGAAGAGCATGGAACAAGTTTATTGGCACAAAGGACCCTACGTGGTCTCCACAAACAATCAACTGCTCCTCTTTCGGACGCAGCACATTGTTCTCGTATATTGACTTTTTTTATGCCCTCCATGGTACTTTTGTATTTCCATGCATCTGACCCCTGAGGAAGGCTTGTTGCCGAAACACGGACTGTGTAGGGTCTTTTGTGCCGATAAACTTGTTCCACACTCTTCCCTTCTGTTTGGGCTGGTCATTTGGACTTGGTTTCACTTCCACCCCTTGCTGCTGAACTTGCCCCTAACGCCAGTCTGTATACTTTACCTTCCTAGATGCATGAGGGGGCTTAATGAGGAATGAGCTTAGGATGCGATGGGTCCTCCTGACATCCTGGATGTTACAAAGTTGTTAGAATTGTTCAATTTCTAAGAGGGCTGCTCTCTCAGTAACTCTTCAGTCAGAAGAGCAGAAGTTGGCTCGAACAAGAAGTTCCCTTTCTGTACTAAGGCTAGTATGAAGATCCCTGGTGTTGCCACTTCTGTACAGTTAACAAGGAAACTCTTCCTACAGTTCAATCCAAATGTTTGGACTGTGGGGGCAACTTTTTAATCTTAAATTTCCTTGTAAATGTCTAGGCAGATATGAGAGCAAGCATTACTGTCTCTCTTTTTATTAAAAAAAAATGTATAACACACACTGCCTAAAATCCTAGGCAGGGAACAATATAAGCCAATATGCCTTTGTCAATTCAGCTATGAATCCTCACCTCATTTTCAAATAGAATAAGTGGTTCCAGGTCACCTAGAAAATTCTTTAGCTGAGTAACAAGGAGTCTGTTACCTACTTTTGCAGATGGGGATTACACAAATTAGGTTGTAATTATACTGAGCTGCATCTGATCTTTGTTTTTGTTTTTCTTTATTTGAGTTTCATGGCTCCCAGAGTTGCTTTTTCTTGATGTGGTCATGATCAGTGACCTTTGCTTTTGTGTATTATTTTTGTGTTTTCTTCTGTATTCCTTTGTAATATATATTTAAAATGTAAAAAAAAAAATCAAGGAGAATATTTATTTGATTTCCTGTCTACACTTTCTAGACTCAGTGGTGGTGGATTTTGAATACTGATCTCCCTGGTTCTCGGTTTACTGCAATAACCAGCAGGCTACTTTTCCACCCACTATATTGCAGTTGGTGTTAGAGTTGCGTCTTGCCACTTGTGTGTCGCATTGCACAAATACTGAATCGAACAAACAAGGAACACCTTTCAAGCAGTGGATTCACTTATGACAAACCTCAACATGAGGGATTTGTTTTAAAAGGGAATATGTCATGAAATATATAAATCCTAATTTGTAGGAAATATTTTAGCCCCACACTTAAAGTTCTCGTCGTACCTGTTAGGCCTTATTGGAGAAGCTGCAGGATAGTAACAGCGCTAGTAAGAATCTCTTAGCTGGGCTAAATGGTACAAAATATTGTATGCAGTCCCCCCCCCCCCCCCCCCTCAAAAAAAAGTTTTGCATCTTGCTGTATCAGAGCCTTCTCATTTTGCTGTTCTGTATAAAACTAAAGCTAAAATTACATTTTCCTACCGCTCTGCCCTCCTCTCAGCTGGAGATCTTGGGGAATCAGGGAAACTGGCTGACACCTGGAAACAGAATTAGACCCTTGATTCTAACGTGTCAGTAACGGGGTGTGTGTACAGCAGGGCATGTATTACCCAGATTACAGTTTTAATGTTTGGAGCTTTTGTTTTCTCCAGATAGATGCTCTAAATAGACTCAGAAACAGTAGGAGTTGATGGTCACACAAAGAAAAGCAATTATACATCAGGTCTTTATTTTTGCACCATTTTCCTTCAGGAGCTGCAAGCCCTTACTGAGAGTAGGAAGGGACACGAACACTAGGAAACCGAGACTAGGGGCCTAAAAGAACATACAAGAACAGAACATAAGAATAAACGTACTGGGTCAGACCAATGGTCCTTCTAGCCTAGTATCTTGTTTCCAGCAGTTTCCAATTCAGGTCACAAGTACCTGGCAGAAACCCAATTAGTAGCAACATTCCATGGTACCAATCCTGGGGCAAGCAGTGGCTTCCTCCATGTTCATCTCAATAGCAGACTATGGACTTTTCTTCCAGGAACTTGTGCAAACCTTTTTGTAAACCTAGATATTCTAACTGCGGTTACCACATCCTCTGGCAACGAGTTCCAGAGCTTAACTATTCTTTGAGTGAAAAATATTTCTTCCTGTTTGTTTTAAAAGTATTTCCATGTAGTTTTATTGTGTGTGGCCTGGTCTTTCTACTGTTTGAAAGAGTGAAAAATCAACTCACTTTTACACGGTGAGATGTGTACCTGGGCCCTTTTTATATGAAGTCCACTGTGCCCCCTAGGGCGCCCCACTGCTCTGCTGGGCTGTCTGTGTGGCCAGTCTACTAAGAATGCTGGCTCCTCCTACATCCCAATGGCTTGATTTTGTGCATTTTTCATTTACGTTTTTTTTTTTTTTTCCGATAATGGTCAAAAAAATAAATGCACTTGAGTACAGCAATGTCTAGAAAAAGGTCATTTTTTAAACAAAAAGATAAAATGTTTTTAGTAAAAAAAATAAATAAATAAATTTAAATGTCCTATTGAAAATGCTCCTCTTTATATACTAATGTCATCTTCATAAGTATACACACTCATCCCAGCTTCTTGGGTAAGAGTGGCTAATGGGCTTAAAATTATATTGAACATAATTGGAGAGAACACTGAACCACCCTAAAGGTACGATTGGACATTAATAATTTGAACCAGTCTAACACACATCCTCCAATTCCTAAGGCATAAAGCCTATGAAGAACTAACTTATGATCTAATAAATTGAAAGCAGACCTAAAATCCAAGGAAACGAGTTCTAGTTGAAACTAGGTGGCAACACTGGTAACTGGGAAGCAAAACCTGCGCTAGGTGGGCTTCTACGGTCTGTGCCCTGATCTAAGCTCAGAGTAAGCTCAATTTGGTTACGGTAGATATTTCTCTATCCCAGAGGGTTTATATTCTAAATTTGCACCTGAGGCAGTAGACACATATTTGAATCTTGGCTTCTCTGATTCTCAGTCTTCTGCTGTAACCCCTAGGCAGCTGCTCTGTTCTAAGTCACGGCAGGAGAGTAAAACTGGGGAGAAAGGGCAGGAATGGAGGTCCTGGGGGGAAACATAAGAGTGAATATAACTCTACAAGGGATGTACGAGTGGTACATCTGGAACCCCAGGAGAAGAAATAAGCGTTACATGTAAATTCTGAAACTTATTTTGAAGACATTCTGCAAGTTCAGCAGCGGTAGGAGACTTAATAGAAGAAGACAAAAGAATGGGAAGGAGAAGATAATGAGTTCACTAATTGGAAAAGTTGTTTGATGATATTCGAGTCTGAACTTATTAACTTAGAATAATTTTTCCTGGAAGTTTTAACCATTTGTTTATACTCACTAATCGCTTTGCACCAATTAGATCTGTCCACTTCCTTTTCAAGCTTCTACAGTATCTCTTTTATTTCAGTAACTCCGGAGTAAATTATCTATTACTCTGTCTAATAATTTTGGATTTAGTATGTAAAGGAGCTATTTCATCAATGATTTCATAAGATATACTTCTCAAAGCTTGAATAAAATCCTGATCTTCGACCAGCATCCAACGAGAGGAAAAGCAGTTCCAAAATAAAATAGGATCAGCCAGTTCACACTCTGGTTCTGATAAGATCCTTTAATAAGAACATAGAACCGAAGGTATGCCATGCTGGATCAGATCACAGTCTGTGAAACCCAGCATCCCTTCTCCAATGGTGGCTAATCCGGGTCACCAGAGAAGTACTTGGCAGATTCCCAAGAGCAGAGCTACTTTCTTGCCGCTCATTCCCTCTAGGAATTTGTCTAAACCCCTTTTAAATGCCTTTAACCACATTCTACAGCTTACTTGACGAATGAAAAAACTGCATTTACCATTTTATATTAAATCTGCTGCTTGCCTAGCTTTGTTACTTGAAAGAATAGGTAAACGTTCCCTATTACCCTGTTCTACCCCACTGGCTGCTTAACACAAGTTAGTTAAAGGGCCCCTTAGATTTTCAGCTCTCTCCTGTACTTGAATGTAAGTAGCCTTGTTCTCCTGCTGAAAAAGGCAATGAGCTCTTCCCTCTTCAGCCTCACTAATGAACCACTGGGTCGTTTGACCTTTCATCTTTTCAACTTTTGACACTGATGTCTGCTGATTTTAAGGCTTTTTTTTTTCTAATTTCCAATTTTTTTTTCAGTGTCTCTCTTTTTAAAATGAAGTGCCTTCTGCAACAGTAGTTTACACCTTCCTTTCAGTGATGATCAATTTGTTCATGCTGTGATCACTATTGCTTAACAGCCCCACCATCATTATCCCTACCAGATTCTAGTTCTCTGCTTCCCGCTGGCATGTTTCTGGACCAACTGCTCCATGAAGCTGACATCTGTGGCATCTAGAAACCTTGACCCTGGCATTGCCCAGTGAGACATTTACCCACATTAATATTGAGACATGATAGCTCCCAATATGATGTTACCAAATTTATTAGCCTTAATATCTGTTAACATTTCTGTCTGTCCCTTCATCCTATTCTGGATGTACCCCACAACTATGCTGCTCCTCATCACACATAGTTTCTATCCATAAAGATTCCACATTTCCATTTTGTTTCTTGTAGACCTTTTATGCTGTTTGACTCTGTTTATCCTCTCTGTTTGTGTTTTGACTCTGCTTTTTTCCTGTTTGACTTTAATTCCAGGATGGATGAAATTGGTGAAAGGGTGGTGCTATATGTAAGTATAGTGTCCTATTGGTTGTCCCCCTTCCCCCAGGTTTTCTGAGGTGCTTATTGGGGATAATTCTGTAGCATAAACCCTAAAATGTATGAGCCAGATTCACGTGTAAATGTTCACAATCCCAGTGAATTCCTGTGCACTGTTCTAGAACTATGCACATATCTGCGATTTAGTGCATATTTTACAGGTGGGTATGCACATGGGTGGATTGTGGACATCATGTGGCTGGGCTGCACATTTATGTAGTACCTGCTTAAGTTACACACGTATCACCTGTATTTAGGAGCACACGCTTACGCCTGCTCTTTCAGTCACATTACCTTCATTTAGCATCGTACATTATAATGTTCCCATCCTATTCTTCAGACGACTGGCAATTGCATACAGGCAGGTTTTAAAAAGTGTGGGGTTTTTTCCCCTTTTTATTTGTATTTACAACTTTTGTGTTGCAGTTGACAGGGTTGCTTGGAATCATTTATCTGTCCATCCCTTATTTAAATGCTCCTGGGCTAATTCAACTTCTGTGATCTGTTTTGGGTTATTCTAACTTTAGTCATGAGCCCTTTAATGGAAAAATTGGCAGAATAGTCTCCTTGTAAGTAGTAAATTTTCACACTTAGCCTGGTTTTCTCACCTATCTCGGGAGCTCATTTGCATGCATATTTCTTATCCAGCTCATTTGCATAGGTAGAAAACTTGTGCATGAACGAGGCTACTAAAGTACAGGAAATACTGCAGGTTAGTATATTGGCCTCATAATCTGTGGGCCAAGAGCCACGCAATAGGACTCCTTCCATATGCAATTGTGATGCCTATAACTCTTTCCTCCTTGGAGCTGTGAATGCTGCCTCTTGCATCCCCAGCTGACCTGGGGCACTAAGGACCTGACTCAGATTGAGCCAGGGTTTTCTACTCAGTAGTACTGCCCACTGAGACACGGCTGGCTTTTAGAGGTAGATTTAAAGAAAGGGAGCACAAAATCTCAGGTCACTTGACTTTTGTTGTTTTAAAATAGTGCAGTTTTCACTCGGATATATTTTCCTTCAACTTCTAGATGAGGAAAAATGTAACCTGATGCAAAAAGTTCTGTGGGACTTGTTAGTATAAATACTTAGTAAATAACCAGGCCTTTAGCATTTTGCAAAATCTCAAATAATTTGTTTCAGATCTAATTTGGCTCTTTGCCCAAAGATACTGCGTTTCATCCGGGTTACTTGCTTGCTCATTAAGTAATGTCAGACGTGGTTTATCTCTTCCTGTAAAAGAATAGGGAGCAAGTGGAAGTAACACAAGCTTCTCTGCTCCAAGACTGGTCCTGGAGGCACCCCAGCCAGTTAGGTTTTTAGGATATCCACAATGAATATTTGTGAGACATTTTTGCCAGGTACTTGTGACCTGGCTTGGCCACTGTTTGGAAAACAGGATACTGGGCTAGATGGACCATTGGTCTGACCCAGTATGTCTTCTCGTATGTTATGTTCTTACATTTGCATGCATTGCCTCCACTGGCTGGGATGCCTTCAGAACCAGATTTGCAAATCGCTGCTACAGTGGATAGTTTTTCTGTTATTCGATGCTCAAGAGATTAAAATGGAGGGGGGGGGGGGATTATTTTCCAGTTATTGGGACTGTCGTCAGTGCCTAGGCCAGTACCCTGGATATCAGGGCTGGGAGAACTGTGTGCTTCCCCAGTGCCTAACCCTATCCTTAAGCGTATTTTACATGAACACCAGGCAAGTTCACCCTGTGAAAATCCCCCCGGGCACTCCAGTTCAGCTGAAGTTATTTCATCTAACATAATTACCTAGAAAGATGACAAAGCAATATTTCAGTTTGCAAAGGAACTTCCATCAGGGCAGCCAAGTTACAGAACTCAGTTTGTGCCTATGGTGCTCCCTACCACTGTCCGGTCTCTCGTGGCTTGTGAAGCCATTGAAACATAGGCCATTCATGGCTGATGCCTTCCCATATGTGCTTTTCAAGGCATTTGTAAGAGAGCCTCTGCTTGCAAATTAACCAATGAATAGTGGAGATTGTAGACAGAAGAGCCAAACTCATTGCCAGGCCATCTCTTGCTGCTGATGCCGTTGCATCAGGTGGTTACTGGTGGTGCTTGGATGTGACTTTTTTTTTTTGTAAACAGTAATCTATTGCCTTGTTTTCTTTATGCACACATCTGTCAATATAGATCTGTCAAAATGTTAGATAAAATTAAGGGTATTATTATGTACCATTTTAAGCACCTTTTGCTTATCTGTAAAACCTTAAGCTAAGTTCCTTTTGGTTGTCTTGGAGCAACCCTAAGGGGTCCAGAGTCTGTGGGGGAAATCGGTACGCTACCTGCAGAAGGGGAAGAAGTAAATATAGATATAAGTCTTGTAAAGGAGGAGGAGTTATTCAGATCTCGGATGTTGTTTTGGAGAGTACCAGCTGCAGGATCAGTTAAGAAGCAGGGATATTTTGACTTCTTTCAGGACAAGCAGGATATCAAGTTCCCGTAACTGGGTGACATGATCTGTTGGAACCTGTGGGTAAGTCTCTCCAGTTTAGAAAGCATTTTCTAGAAGCTTTGGAGGGGGTCTGCTGTTCCTATTTCTGACTTTCCCACCTCACATCATCAGGCATGACCTCCTTAGTCATCATTTCCCCGTGGGGCCAGTAAGATGTACCATCTTAATTTTTTGTTTTTTTGCTCTGAATCCTTGCTTGTTGCATGTTTGCTTCATTCCATCTTTTTTCTCCTCTTAGGAGATTGGGGGGGGGGGGGGGGGGGGGGGGGGAGAAAAAGATGGCTGAAAATCCTGTTAATCCCCGTTCAGGTGCTTGATAACTCAACTGGACCTGTTTTTTTCTTCCCTCCCTCCCCCCCCCCCCCCAAAAAAAAAATCAAGTCATCTGGTTTCACAGTAGCTGTCTTGACTTATAGCTGGTACTTGCAGTTCCTTGGGGGACAGTTCATGAACCCTCTATGTTCCATTTGTGTTCACAGATCCTCTTAGTGATCTGTGAACACAAATGGAACATAGAGGGTTCATGAACTGTCCCCCAGGGAACAGTGAAGAGGATTTTAAAGTCATGAAGAGCAAGGTGAAAAGATCTTCAGTGCTTCTAAGCCAGGGCCAATGACATCAGCATCTAAAGTATTAGTTTTGAGTGGTCAAGGAGTTGCACCAGATGCTGGGGCTGCATTTGATATCAAGAAAGCACAGATTTATGTTGACATTAAGTATTGGTAAACATTGATTCCCACCCAAAGTAGAGGAAGTATTTGTTTTCCTCTTTGTTGATACAGAGGACACTTGAGCGGAAATCCAGAAACATTCACATGAAGCCTTGCAGTCACCATACTCTCAAAACACCTTTGGGGAAGTCAAACCATTGTTCAGGTAGCTGGGACTTGAATACGTATTGCACTCTTTGACATTGACAGACTTCAAGAAGGAGTTCAATAGGAAAATCAGAGAGGGGCTTGCTCACATCCTAGTTTGATGAAATGTCTCAGCTTCAGTGTCTTTAAAGAGTAGGGTTCTGTAGCCTGTCCTTGAGACCTATGCTCTCCCTGGAGTGAATCATCAGCGCTGAGGCCTCAAAGGACTTTGGAAGTACTTTTAAAACAAATAGGAGGAAATATTTTTTCACTCCACTGTTAAGCTCTGGAACTCATTGCCAGAGAATGTGGTAACAGCTGTTAGTGTATCTGGCTTTCAAAAAGGTTTGTTCAAATTCCTGGAGGAGATTTCCATAGTCTTCTATTGAGATAGATATGGTTTAGCCATTTCTTGCCTTGGGGTTGGTAGCATGGAATGTTGCTATTATTTGGGTTTCTGCCAGGTACGTTTGACCTGGATTGGCCACTGTTGGAAACAGGATACTGGGCTAGATGGACCATTGGTCTGACCCAGAGTGGCTGTTCTTATGGACTCAGTCAACTGCACCAGTTTCCTTCTCCAAATCATTGAGGAAGGAAACGTCCTGGGAGAGGTGTACACTGGGGTTTAGATGAGATCCATCTAGAGCTGTCCCCACTAAGGAATTGTTTTGAACTTGACACAGACTTCTCTTTTAGATTTCTTCCCTGAATCTGAATCTTAGTACGTTTAAGAGTCTGGATTTCTCAAAAGAGAACTCCATTGGCTTACTCGGATTCCTCGATTCTCTACCTACTTTATCAAGGAAATATTTGATGCTGTTCCATTTAAGTTAGAGCTGGAAGGTGAACACAGTGCAGAGCTGGCATGGATTCAGCCAAGGGAGGTCTTGCCTCACCAATTTGTTTCATTTCTTTGAAGGCGTGAATAAACTTGTCAATAAAGGTGTGTCGGTTGATAGTAATGTATGTAGATTTTCAGAAAGCTTTCAACAAATTTCCTCATGAGAGACTCCTGCAAAAATTAGAGTCATAGGATAGGAGACAATGTTCTGTTGTGGAATAGGAATTGGTTATTGGACAGAAAACAGAGCGTAGTGTTTAAATGGCCATTTCTCTGAATGGAGGAGGGTGAATAGCGGAGTGCCGCAGGGATCTGTACTGGGACCGATGCTATTTAACATACTTTATAAATGATCTGGAAATCGGAAAGACGAGTGAGGTGATTAAATTTGCAGATATCCCAAAACTATTCAAAGTTGTCAAAACACATGTAGATTGTGAAAAATTGCAGGAAGACCTTAGGAAATTGGAATACTGGGATCCAAATGGCAGATGAAATTTAATATGGGCAGATGCAAAGTGATGCACATTGGAAAGAATAATCTAAATCATAGTTACCTGATGCTAGGGTCCATATTAGGAGTAGACAGTACGCGGAAATCTTCTGCCCAGTGTGCAGTGGTGGCCAAAAAAGCAAACAGGATGCTAGGAATTATTAGGAAAAAGATGGTGAATAAGACCAAGAATTCTAAAATGCCTCTGTATCGCTCCATGGTGTGTTCAGTTCAGCACCACCTTCAAACTTTTGTTTTGGTGGCTACTGCACCTGATGCTTTGTCGGCAATGAAAACCTGCCTGGTGTGAAAGTTGTGGACTACATATATAAAGGATTTTAGATAGTGCTGGAGAGGACCTGGCTCTCTTGGTACATGGGGTACCATGACATAAGAAAATATGGTAGAGAGGTTCTGGAAGCCAAATTTAGGCTCCTAGGTAGAAAGCTTAAATCCAGATCTTCCATGTTGGCATTTTCAGAAATGCTCCCCGTTCCATGTGTAGTGCCCTACAGACAGAGCTCCAAAGTCTCAGTGCATGGTTGAGACAATAGAGATGAGGGATTTAGATTTGTTAGGAACTGGGCAACATTCTGGAGAAAGGGGGAGCCTGTTCTGAAACGCTGGGCTCTACCTTAGCTGGAATGGAGCCAGACTGCTGGCGCTAACATTTAAAAAGGAGAAAGAATAGCTTTTAAACTAAAAAGGGGGGGGGGGCTGACAGTTGCCCAGAAGTGCATGGAGTATCCTCGAAGGGAAACAGGATCTTTAGGGAATCCCGATAAAAGTTTCAATAATGGTGAAAGAAAACCAGGTGTGTTCAATGGGAGAACAGAGCAAAGGATGCAAATTATCCCCGTTAACTTCAAAGCAACCCGTAGATGCAAGGAAAAAAACACAATTTGAAGTGTCTGTATACAAATGCTTAAAAATAAGACAGCAAAATTGGAGTATATAGCGCTAAATGAAGAGGCAGATATAACAGGCATTTCAGAGATCTGGTGGAAGCATGACAATCAATTGGACACTGTGTTAGCAGGGTACAAATTATATTGCAATGATAGTGGATCAAATTTGAGGGGGGGTTGTGGTATATGTTAAAGAGGGAATTGAGTCAAACAAACACTCAACATGAAACAGCATGGAATCTTTATGGATAGAAATTCCCAGTGTGAAGGGAAGGAGTATACTGGTAGGGCTATACTACCGTCCTGGACAGAACGAACAGACGAAAATATGTTTACAGAAATTAGAAAAGCTGGCAAATTGGGCAACATTATAATGGTGATTTCAATTATTCTAATATTGACTGGATAAATGTTACATCAAGGAGTGGTAGGGAGGTAACATTTCTAGATGTAATAATTGACTGCTTCTTGGAGCAACTGGTCCAGGAACCAACAAGAGGGGGAGCTATTTTGGATTTAACCCTTAGTGGAATGCGGTGCATAGTAAGAGAGATATCGGTGTTGGATCAGCTGAAAAATGGTGGTTATTAACGTGATCAAATCTGAGCTGATATCTGGAGTGAAGTCACTAAAGAAATCTACTGTAGCTGCTTTTAATTTTCAAAAGGATGACTATGACAAAATGAGGAAAATGGTTAAAAAGAAGCTGAAAGGATTGGCCGCAAAGGTTAAGGCTTTAAATTGGTTGTGGATGTTGTTTAAAAATACCATTGTGGAATCCCAAACTAGATGTATTCCATGTATTAACAAAGGTGGAAAGAAGAGCAAATGACAGCCAGCATGGATAAAGGTGAAGTGAGAGAGTCTATTAGAGCCAAAAGAACATCCTTCAAAAAATGGAAAAAGGACCCGAATGAAGAAAATAAGAAGCAACATAAGAACTGTCAAGCCAGATGCAAAGCATTATTACTTTTATTATTATTTGTTGCATTTGTATCCCACATTTTTCCACCTATTTGTAGGCTCAATGTGGCTTACATAGTACCGTAAAGGCATTCGCCAAGTCCAGTAGAGAAACAAATACAAGGTAATAATGTGGTTGATTCAAGGTACATTCGCCTAGTCCAGTAGAGAAACACATACAAGGTGATATTGTGGTCGATTGAAGGTACATGTGTTTCAGGGATGATGGGGAACAAGGAGAGGAAAGGTTATCTAATGTCCATTATGAGCTTTGGTTATGCTGTGTTGCAGAGTGTAGGTATTTATGTTGGGTCGGTGGTGTATGCCTTTTTGAAAAGGTTGGTTTTTAGTGATTTCCTGAAGTTTAGGTGGTCGTAGATTGTTTTCACAGTTTTTGGCAGTGCGTTCCATAGTTGTGTACTTATAGAGGAGAAGCTGGATGCGTAGGTTGCTTTGTATTTAAGTCCTTTGCAGTTAGGGTAATGGAGGTTTAAATATGTTCGAGATGATCTGGTTAGGTTTCTGATTGGTAGGTCTGTGATAAGAAGGCTAAAAGAGAATATGAATATGAAGAAAAACTTGCAGCAGAGACGAAAACTCATAGTAACACTTTTTTCAGGTATATGAGAAGCAGGAAACCTGCGAGGGAATCTGTGGGACCGTTAGATCAGGAAGGCGCAAAAGAAGCGTTCGGGGAGGGAAAGGCCATAGCGGAGATATTGAATGAGTTCTTTGCTTTGGTCTTTATGGATGTAAGAGATCTCCTTATACTGGCAATGGTTTCCAGGGGTGACAATGTGGAGGAACTGAAAGAAATCTTGGTGAACCTGGAAGACTTACGTAGCCAAATTGACAAATTAAAGAACGATAAATCACCTGGACTGGATGGTATACATCCAAGTGTGTTGAAAAACTCGAACATGAAATTTCTGATCTGCAACTGATCTGTAACCTGTCATTAATATGGCCCCTAGTACCTGAAGAGTGAAGGGTGGCCAATGTGACTCTGATTTTTTTAAAAGGGTTCCAGGGGTGATCCAGGACATTAAAGACTGGTAAGCCTGACTTCAGTGCCGGGCAAAATAGTATAAAGTATTATAAAGAATAAAGTTACAGAACACATAGACAAACGTGGTTTGATGGGACAGGGTCAGAATGGGTTCAGCCAAGGGAGGTCTTACCTCACCAATGTGCTTCATTTCTTTGAAGGCGTGAATAAACATGTGGATTAAGGTGAGCCGGTTGATGTAGTGTATCTAGATTTCCAGAAAACATTTGACTTCATGAGAGATGCTGCAGGGATCTGTACTGGGACTGGTTAACATATTTATAAATGATCTGGAAATTGAAACGACGACTAACATAGTAACATAGTAGATGACGGCAGAAAAAAGACCTGCACGGTCCATCCAGTCTGCCCAACAAGACAACTCATGTGTGCTACTTTTGTGTATACCCTACTTTGATTTGTACCTGTGCTCTTCAGGGCACAGACCGTATAAGTCTGCCCAGCACTAGCCCCGCCTCCCAACCACCGGCTCTGGCATAGACCGTATAAGTCTGCCCAGCACTATCCCCGCCTCCCACCACCGGCTCTGGCACAGACCGTATAAGTGTGCCCCGCACTATCCCCACCTCCCAACCTCCAGCCTCGCCTCCCACTACCGGCTCTGCTATCCAATCTCGGTTAAGCTCCTGAGGATCATTTCCTTCTGAACAGGATTCCTTTATGTTTATCCCACGCATGTTTGAATTCCGTTACCGTTTTCCTCTCCACCATCTAAGGTGATTAAATTTGCAGATGACACTAAACTGTTAGTTTGAACTGTTCAAAATTTGTTTATTCATTTATTCATTCAAACACTTCTATACCAAAGAACCCTAAAGTTCTCAAAGATTTACAAATTTTACATACATAAAATCCAAGTTATAGTTCATAGTTATCTAATACTAGGGTCCACTTTAGGAGTTGGCACTCAAGAAAAAGACCTAGGTGTCATTATAGACAATACACTAAAATCTTCTGCCCAGTGTGTGGTGGCGGCGGCCAAAAAAGCAAACAGGATGCTAGGAATTATTAGGAGAGGGATACAAAATAAGACCAAGAATATTATAATGCCTCTGTATCGCTCCATGGTGTGTCCTCACCTTGAATATTGTGTTCAATTCTGGTCGCCTTATCTCAAAAAAGATATAGCGGAATTAGAAAAGATTCAAAGAATGACCAAAGCGATTGAGGAGATGGAACTACTTCCATATGAGGAAAGGCTAAAGATGTTAGGGCTTTTCGGCTTGGAAAAAAGACGGCTGAGGGGGGGATATGATTGAGGTCTACAAAATCCTGAGTGATGTGGAGCGGGTGGAGGTGAATTGATTTTTCACTCATTGTAGGTTATCAATAGAAATCAAACAAAATAAAACATGGAAAAGAAAATAAGATGATACCTTTTTTATTGGACATAACTTAATACATTTCTTGATTAGCTTTCGAAGGTTGCCCTTCTTCCTCAGAACGGAAATAAGCAAATGTTCTAGCTGACAGTGTATATAAGTGAAAACATTCAAGCATTACTATGACAGTCTGACAGGGTGGGAGGATGGGGGTGGGTAGGAGATATGCATGGGGACATCAAAGCATATCACTCATTGTAAAAAGTAGAAAGACTAGAGGACACTCAGTTGCATGGAAATAATTTTAAAACAAATAGGAATTATTTTTTCACGCAAAGAATAGTTAAGCTCTGGAACTCATTGCTGGAGGATGTGGTAACAGCTGTTAGTGTATCTGGGTTTAAAAAAGATTTTGACAAGTTCATGGAGGAACAGTCCATAGCCTGCTATTGGGATTGGTTGCATGAAATGTTGCTATTATTTGAGATTCTGCCAGGTACTTGTGCCTGGATTGGCCACTGCTGAAAGCAGAATTCTGGTCTAAATGGACCGTTGGTCTGACCCAGTGTGGCTGTTCTTATGTTCTTAAGCCAGCTCTTTATTCTGGTATTGTAGAAAAAGAGACATCAAAGTATTTGGCAGGGGACTTACAAAATTGTTCTGTGTCAGGTCAGTGTGATTTTCCTTTGGATACCTGAATAAACTTTTGCAACAATGGTGGACTCGAGTCTTTTTCTGTCTTTCTCCTGATCGTCACCAATCCTTTGTGTGTATTGCTTGCTTGCAGGGACTAGAATCTCTTTTCTCTAACATGATTATTATGATACTTTTTATTGCCTTTTCTTTTTCTTCTTCTGTCCTGTCTATATTCTAGTCCTTTTCTTTTTGATTATTTATTTTATTGTTAACTCCTGCGATGGTATGCCTGGTTGGTGGTATATCAAATAAAGATGAACTTGAACCAGGGGCGTAGCCAGACTTCGGCGGGAAGGGGGTCAAGAGCCCGAGGTGAGGGGGCACATTTTAGCCTCCCCCCCCCTTCCCGCCACTGCCACCGTCAGGTACCTGTGCTGGTGGGGGTAGCCGAAGTCCTCTTCAGCGTCGGTCTCCAGGCCAACGCGTTGCTGCAGCTGATCTGGAAGGATTCTGTTCTGAGTGAGTCGTCCTGACGTCCTGCACGTACCTACAGAGACCGGCACTAATGAGGACCGGCTGGCGTGGGTTGGGGACCCCCCCGCCAGCACAGGTACCTGATGGTGGTGGGGGAGGGTTGACGACGGCGGGAAGGGGGGTCAAAAGGGTCGGGGGGAGGGCCAAATCTGGGGTGGCCATGCCCCCGTGGCCCCACATAGGTATGCCCCTGACTTGAACTACACATTTTTAAAACTTCTTAATAGATAACATAGGAGGTAAGCAGATGCGGAGGATTAGGAGTTTGATCAGTGTGACTAACAAGGGAAAAATTGCACATGGAGTCACTAGAAGTGTTGTATTTGTGTGTGTGTGTCATGAGCAAGTCCTGCTGTAGTTTGTGCAGCTGATGTTAGTCTTTGTATATGAGATCTAGAAAGTTGCTTCTTCCATCAGGCTTGGGAGAATAGCCAGACCTGTGGATGTCACATCATGTGATTTTCTTTGGAGAGAGTGTCATCCTTGGGATGGGCCTTGGCAAGCTTGAGAGTGCTTAGAGGGAGATCCTGTTCAAGTACTGTGGCCCACTTTCTTTGCGCCTTGACGGTCAGATACAGTTTTACATTTAAACGTTCTTTATTTTATATATAATATAAGAGAACAGTAGAAACAGTCTTTGACATTTGTTTACAGCAGTAGCCTAGATCATGTGTTCTTTCACAGTGATGCAAGAAACATCATAACAGCCCAACAGAAAATATAATATACCCCACAATTACCTCCTCCCAAGACACGGCGTTTTAAATTTAGGCCTGTATTGCACTGGTGTAGAAATACTGTGAGATGTGGTCAAGTTGCTTCCAACCTTCTGTCTGTCAAGATGCACATTCAGAATCAATTGGAGTTGGTACAAGCTCATCATAGTCATGTCAGTATAAAGTGCACTACAGTAATCCAGCCTTGGTATTGTTATGTGAACCAGTGTGGCAAGACTTGCCGCCTTGATGTACAGTTAGAATGCAGTTGCATATAATAGAGGCAGCTGTTGAAAGTTGCATGGATTTGGTGTATCGGCGTGTTGATTTCAGCTGTACCCCAAGGTTCCTGGCATGTGATTTGGGGGGGGGGGGGGTTGTGGCTCCTAAAAGGGATTTTGATATCTGGTTTGTGACATAAGTAAATAATTGTTGCTATACTGAGTCAGACCAAAGGTCCATCAAGCCCAGTATCCTGTTTCCAACGGTGGCCAATCCAGGTCACAAGTACCTGGCAAGATCCCAAAACAGTATAATACATTTTATGCTGCTTATCCTAGAAGTAAGCAGTGAATTTTCCCAAGTGCATTTTAATAATAGCTCATGAACTTTTCTTTTAGGAAGTTATCCAAACCGTTGTTAAACTCTGCTAAGCTAAGTTCTTATGTTAGGGTCTCACAGCAGCTGTATTTTACTTGAGTTCTGTCAAAGTTCCACAAACTCAACCCCTGTCCAGCAGCAGAGAGAAATACACACACAGGCATTTTCTTGTCTCCTCTTCTTTTTTTTAATACTACCCCCTCCAAGGAAAAACAAACACCACCAGGGGAAAATCAAGCTGGGACTGCTCAGGCTCTCCTGAGACTGAGAACAAACTGTTTCAAGGGAAATTCGGTGGTTCTCAGTCTCCCTCTGCTGGTCAGAGTGCATAACTCATCTGTGCCAGTCTAGAGAGACTAAAGGAAAGCAAATTAGCAGATAAAACCTAATTATTCTTTGTTTTTAGCCCATCCTTGAACTGCTGTTAAACAGCTTAAACGTTGTGCAGGGATGAGTAGCTGCACATCATTCATGTAGATGTGGAACCGAGTGTCCATCGACTGAATCAGTCTTTTCCCAAGGTGCCTATAAGGTGCTGCCAAACTGTACTTCCTTTCTAATAGAATCTGAGCCAGGCAAGTATTGTGCAACTGATACCTGTTTCTGCCAGTCGTGCTAGCATGATATTATGATCCACAGTGTCAAAAGCTACTTAAGCAGTTTTAACACCGAAGGAAAAATCCTCTGTCTTGATTTCTGTGAAGATCTAGTATGTCTATAAGGACCATCTCCATTTTATAACCAGCTCTGAATCTAGGCTGCCATGGATTTTACCCAGTTTCTCTCTTCTAGGCAATTACTGAGTTGAACGCAGACTGTTCGGGCCGGTAACTTTCAGCTTTGTCCTGATCAAGGTTTTTTAGGAAAAGATGCACCACTGCACTTTTTAATGTTGGTAGTTGCCCATTAGAAAGAGGGGAGATGCCCTGATTGTCTGCTGCACCGTCTTTGATGGTCAGGGGTTGAGGGAGCAGATGTTGGTCAAGAAATCTCAGAATTTTGTCAGGGTTAAGAAGCCCATATGTCTGTGTAATGAGAGAGTAAGACTGTGCATTCCTGATTAATTGGGAAGGAATTGGATGAGGGCAAATTGAGTCTGTAATCAAAAATAGTTTTCTAAAATTATTTTATCAGTTGAAGCATTTGCATGAAAATGTGCAAATTACAGTAATACAGTCTTTATTGTTAAGCACTTCAGGTTATTGCAGGTTTTTATGTGTGTTTGTTGATAAAATATAAAAGAAACTTGAAATTGTCTAGGTTATTGCTGGGGGAAAGCTGGGAGAGACACATTCCCTTTGCTGCAGAAACTATACTGGCTTCCAGTTAAAGAATGGTGTTTAAATTATTTGTATTAACTTTCAAGTATTTAACACCTGGAAACTGGCTGATTTAGAAGGGGTCAATATTCAAAGTGATTTAACCAGCCAGAAATGGCTCCTGGCTGGTTAAATTGCGCATTGTTGGCTAACCAGTCATTTTCAGTGGCACTTAGCAATTAATGCCACTGAAAATAACTGATTAGCACCAAATCAAAACTGGCTATTTTGGGGTGTTCCGGAGCAGAGTCGACACTTGGCCGGTTAAGGTCCGATGATATTGAATTATTGAGATTCTACATGGAATTCTAGGTGGACTGTTGCTAGTGGAGGAGTAGCCTAGTGGTTAGTGCAGCAGACTTTAATCCTGGGGAACTGGGTTCAATTCCCCTCTGGGCAAGTCACTTAACCCTCCATTGCCCCAGGTAGAAATAAGTACCTGTATATACTATGTAAGCTTTGAATGTAGTGTCAAAAACCACAGAAAGACGGTATATCAAGTCCCATTGGATGTCGTATTTAGCGTGCATTGTTAACTCGTACTAAATCTGTTAACACACCTTAGTAAAAGGAACCCTAACTTAACTGGCTATGGGTCATTGCATAAAGATAGGACTGAATTCAGTAACATTCAAAACTTTTTTTGTTTTAATCAACTTTATTAAAAGCAAAAGTAAAAATTGGTTGATAAGCTTCATATAGAACAAGAAAAATGAGTGAACCATCCAACATGGCACAATATAAACTTTTACAGGGAACATACAAGAACTCTTCCCCTCCCTACCTCCCTCCCTGTAAGCCCACCTGTCAAAATAACACAACAGATGTACAGATCAGTAGGACCCAAAGCAGTACAAAACAAATAAAGACATAACACCGTTTTAAATTTTCACCTTTTTTATTGATAATAGAACTTGACAAACAAAAACTTTGTCCCAGAGGATAATACAACAGATTAAAGAGTAGTACAGTTCGTCATCAAAGTTTAACATTTTACCCCTCTCCTCCCATCCTTCCCCCCCCCCCGTCTTATAGAACCATCCCCCAAATCCTACCTCCCACCCACCACTTCCCTCCCTCCTCTCTATAAACCCCTCCTCCTCCCTGCCGACCTGGACTCTGATAGTCCAGGCGGGCTCTCCCCCCCCCCCCCCCCCCCCCCCCGACATAACACAGTTTATACCAAATTGTTTAACCAACCTTAGGTTTTGCCTTTCGGTTTAACAAGCAATACCATGTGTATGTAAGGTCTGCATAAACAAATTTAAACTGTGTTTAAGGCATATGTCCTAAATATGTAATACATGGTAGCAATAATGAAACAGTGATGGAATAGTCACATAGCAGGCAGCCAACAGATTTATTTTCCACTGGAAATAATTAACTTTGTATGAACTTGGCAGCTAATACAGTGCTGCTTGCTATTTTGTATTTTGGCGGTGTATTTTATAAGTACATAAGTATTGCCATACTGGGACAAACCTGGCCTTCAATGCTGGGCTCTCCTTTGATTGATATTGTTCCGTTTCCTATTTTTATTATTGTACACTGCTTTGATCTGCTGTGAAAGGAGGTATATAAGATCAACAATAAACATGTGAGTGGGCGCCGGACTGTTATTGTGCAGATGAAATATTGGTGTCTGAAAACGTCCTTTTTTTGATGCCAGTATTTCTGTATAAAACACAAATTCCAGCACATGTGTAGATTCAATTTTTTCTACTCAGTTAGTTTGCTGGTACTGTTAGGCTCACAGCAAAAAGAAGAAAGTGGCATTAAATCCTCCCAGATCCTACTGCAGAAGAATAAGCTAACCCTTCTGCATTCACAGCCTCATTACCCTTCATTTTAATATTTTGTGATCTCGCTGTCTGTGACGTTTTCTGCACTTCTGCATCGTACACCCAGAAATGTGTGCAGACATCAGACTAATCATGTTGCCATCTGTGCTACCTTTCTGCATGGGCCCTGTTGTTAGATGTTTCCTCTGTTTTCCATACCTTCTACCTCCAGTGTGAATGCCTCATCCATTAAGTGGAGGAGTGGCCTAGTGGTTAGGGTGGTGGACTTTGGCCCTGGGGAACTGAGGACGTGAGTTCGATTCCCGGCACAGGCAGCTCCTTGTGACTGGGCAAGTCACTTAACCCTCCATTGCCCGCCGCATTGAGTCTGCCATGAGTAGGAAAGTGCGGGGTACAAATGTAACAAAACAACTTGATAAGAATTGTTTTTTACACTGTTGTGTCCCTGTTGTACCTTGCTTATATGCGAGAACTGAAATGCTTCTGGCTTTGACCATGCTCAGAAATGTTGTTCAGATCTTTCACTGGCACACATCTGACTTGCATCCCTTTTACCTCCTTGCTGATTGGTGATATTCTTATCTGCTGTCTTCTTTTCTCTCCCCTCCCCCAGGTTCGTATCCCTCCCCCAAGGCTGGGGCCACTTTAGTTGTGTACAAGGAACTTCTTGTGCTGTTCGGAGGCTGGACCCGGCCGAGCCCTTACCCTTTGCACCAGCCTGAGAGATTCTTTGATGAGATACACACCTACTCGCCCTCCAAAAACTGGTAGGTGCTACCTGGAGGGGACCAGGTCTAATGTGAATTCTTCATCATAAAGTCCACTAGTGATGGACGTGCCCTTGTGATAGGTGCAAGTGAAGGCCCTATTTTGCCACCTGCTAGCAAATTCACATTTTATTCACTTCCTACTGTAGTGCAAAGGCTGACTGTTCAAGCTGTAGGATGAGTAGAGCAGGGTGGGCTAGGCATGACCTTGAGGGGAAGTGTAAGAACAGTACTTAACCTTTAAACAAAACTGCCCCCCTTCCGCACTCTGTCAGGGGTAGAGAAAATGAGTAAATCCCAAGAAGAAAGACTATTGTATTATGTCATTTGCAATCCTGGCTTTCTAAATCACATAGTCTGAAAAGGTAAAAATCAAGTTCAGGTACAGTTTCTGTGCAGTTTAATTATTCCCAATAAATTGCTTTATGTATGAAAAAGGGGGATTTTGAACCTTTTCTCTCTGTTTAGGTGGAACTGTATAGTGACTACGCATGGGCCTCCCCCTATGGCAGGTCATTCTTCATGTGTCATAGGAGACAAAATGATCGTTTTTGGTGGTTCCTTGGGCTCTCGACAAATGTAAGTCCTTTGTCAGGAGACTTTCAGATTCCAGGATGAGACCTGAAAGTTTTTCCATT
This sequence comes from Microcaecilia unicolor, assembly GCF_901765095.1. Taxonomy (NCBI): domain Eukaryota; kingdom Metazoa; phylum Chordata; class Amphibia; order Gymnophiona; family Siphonopidae; genus Microcaecilia; species Microcaecilia unicolor. The sequence continues at coordinate 100,591,430 of NC_044043.1, read as the reverse complement.
TCCTCACCTTGGTAAACAGCAGATTCTTGGATTATGATGCAGCTACAGGAGAGCAAATCCTATACAGAAAATTTAGACAAGTGGGGAAAGCATGTAGAGCATGGTTCATGAATTCTTTCCCACCCCTCTGCATATGTATGTATGTGTGCCTCTGTGACCTAGAGGGGAGGAGTGGTCTGAATGGAGTGGTCCCTTGACAGTCTGTTGGTTTGATTAGAATAATAAAATGAAACCAAAAAGCCCATTTTAGGTTGAGAGGGGAATTGATATACAAGTCAGGCACTGCTGAATTCCCCCTGTAACTTTTTCTTTAATAGAGAAATACAAATGTTATAACTTGAAACATGTTCTTCTGCTGAGGGACGGATCTACAGTGGCCCCAAACATTTTTCCATAATATTTTCATACATCCAGTCTGATTTTCTCCGAGTGGTGTTTGACATTGCTCTCTCTGATCAGTATTTCATGATCCAAAAGTCTTAACCTCCATTTCATAGAGGTAAGATGTGGTCTCGGTTCAGACACATTTTTGGATCACAGATATCTGGTTTCTGATAGCTTTCTGCTGTGAGTTCCCTTACTCAATACCTATGTTTGAGACCCTGCCCAGTGACCTCAACTTATGGCAGACATTTGTGCTATATTGGTACTGTACAGCGCACATGGAAAGGGGGGGGCACAGACTGTGCAAACTGTTGTTTGTTTTTTTTTTTTTTGTTAAATAAAGAGCAACTTTGAAAGTGGTTTCTCCAGTAATTATAACATTATTTCTTCAGTTCTTTAGTTTGTTTCTACAGCAGCCAGCAGAAATGGTCACAAATAGCGTGAATGTGTTTCTTTTCCATGGATACCTATTCTTTGCCTTTGTAGTGCATGACTGAGGGAGAAGGGGGGGTGACAGTTACAATTGTTTAATAAAGCCAAGCAACCTCAGGGGTTGAGAAACAGGATTGCACAGTGAAGTATTCCCACAGTCTTCTCTGACTGCGCCCATGTGTACTGATCATGGTATTTTGTGGTGGTTTTTTAGGAGCAGTGATGTATGGGTCTTGGATCTGGAGCAGTGGGCTTGGTCCAAACCAAATATTTCTGGCCCCAGCCCTCATCCCAGGGGTGGCCAGTCACAGGTGAGCATCTCCTGTTACATTTTGATCACTTTGACCAGGAACAGCTAAGTCGGTCTGGAGCTTGAGACTAATGTACAAACCAAGTCCAACAATTTAAAGTAAATCCAGGAATGAAATAAACTGTTCTGTAGCTTTAACCTCTCTGATCCATCATTTTTTTTTTTTATGTGCGACCTCATCAGGGGAGGACTGACCATATGGGCAGTGCCTGAGGGCCCAGAGACTCTCTCTCTCTTTCCCCTACCACCCCCCACGCATACTACAGCCCTCTGAGCCTCAGTGGGCCCTCCTCGGTCGTACTTTGAAGGGCCCTGGTGGTCTAGTGGCCTCTATGGGGGCAGGAAAGAACCTCACCCTTTCCTTCTCGTTGCCACTACTCTGCCCATCGCTGCTGTATTTAAAAAATGGCTGCCTAGACTTTCTGTGGCACTGGCAAGACTACTGCGAGAAGTCTCGGCAGCCATTTCGAAAACATGGCGGTGATGGGCAGAGTAGCGGCAGCAAAGCTACTAGACCAGCAGGGCTTTTTAAGATAGGACCGGGGAGGGCCCACTAAAATGAGGGGGACAGCAGTTGCAGTGGGAAGAGGGGGGGGGGGGGGGCAATGATCTTTACTGCCTGGGAGCCCTCCTCACTGTCAGTATGCCCCTGTTCCTCATTGTTTTTCCTCTCTTCATCTTGTTTCTTCAGCTTATTTTATTTCTGATTTTTTTCTGCATCTGTGTTTTATCTCTTCTGCCTATCTTACTTACTTCTCCATTTCCCGTTCAACATCTAGGCTTCCTCTTATCATATCTCCTTTTTTCCTCCTCTTCCTTCCTCTGTCGGCTCCTCTTCTATCTTAGTGGTGGGAGTGAGCAACGGAGAATGGATTCACCCTATTAGGATTTGCTGAGTATTTCCGAGTGAATCAGAAACAGGAAGCCCGGCTCAGTGGATCGCTGGTGGTCTGTCGTAATGATGCTTCTTGTGTTTTCCTTAGCATTCTCCTATATCTTCTGCACCTCTTTCCATAGCAGACGAACAAACCTTAGAGAGCACAGCACTCTTTATCCCCACGATTGCCCTTTATAGGTTGTGGAGATCTGGGGCACTGCAGTCTGTCTGCGTCACGCACAGGACTGGGCAGTGCAGGTAGCCCTGAGCCACAATGTGTACTGAGTTGCCTGTTGTGAACAGAGGAAAACGGCCCTATCTCCAAGGCTCACCCGACTGTTAGCTCTCCAACCATGTAGTGATTAGGTAGTTCATCTGCTTTCCAAGGCATTGTCGGAGGATGACACAAGAACAGTGGAAATTTTATTTTGATGGTATATACTTTGCTTTTGGGGAGGCGGCAGTGGTGGCCTAGTATGTTATAGTCCACAGTGATCAAATTGCCTTCCCATGATGCTTTGTTTACAGCAGGTTAGCTTTATTTGACATTTTTACATTTCTTTGCTCATTCCCTGAATACTGATGGATTCTTCAGGGCTTGTTCCAGTGTTGGGAAGATTTTGTTCTCCATGTCTACTAACCTTTGGATTTGAGAATCTTCCACACATTTCTTATATCAGCATAAGTGGTTTTCTGTTCATTCATGAAGAATGTTTCTGATCTCTGTTTTCCCCTTTTAGATCGTTATTGATGATGAAACTGTTCTAATCCTTGGAGGCTGTGGTGGGCCAAATGCAGTAAGTTTATTTATAATGGTTCATTCTTTTGGTTACTAGCTCTGCCCCCCTTTAGTCTTCAGAACAGGATGAAAAGCAGTTTCCTGTGGATTACCAACAAAACTGAAATGTCATTGTGGCAATTCTTTAGGCAGCAAAATGGGCTGGAGCACTAGGGTCATGACCCTGTCAGTATTTTGCCCAAGATGGCATCAGCAACTAGAGAGCTTGGGGACAGGGCCAGGAATTGGTGTGTTTGGCCAATACCATAACAGAATTGGAAGGCGGGGGATGGGGGACTTAAGCAGTGAAGTACTGTGGATGTGTTTAAAATGCTATGTACTAAAATCTCATTGTGATTCATAGCTCTTTAAGGATGCCTGGCTACTGCACATGCACACGAGTCCTTGGACCTGGCAGCAGCTGAAAGTGGAGAACGAAGAGCATGGCGCCCCTGAACTGTGGTGTCACCCCGCCTGCAGGGTGAGGAGGATGAATTAGAGAATTCAGACAGTAAAGTGTTATTAAATAAGAAGGGCTACACTTAGTGTCAGTTCTTTATGCCAGCTTATCTGTTGCTCCTCTGCAGTTAACTGGGGTTCATCTTATTTCTTTGTTCATTTCACCTTGAGCAACGTGGTTGAGCTGTACACACTCCATAGCTAGAGGATGGATTTACATCTTGAGAAGCAGTAAATAAGTTTAAATGAAAAAATCTTTAGCAGGTCTTATGCAGACAGGAACAGATCCTACCTGAATAAGTCCTGCAGACTGGGTCCATCCCTGGATTTTCAGTGGCGGTATCCAGACAGTGTCACTGAATGTCCGCTATCGAGGTAGAGCGCCTCCGCATGATCCAAGTAGCGCAAGGCCGGAGCTTGCATGGAGCCAGGAGTTTACCCACTTATTGACGATATTCAGTCCACTAACTGGATAACTTTCTGGTTAACATTCTCTGAGTGCCACTCAGCACAAGCTGGTATCTGGGTATAAAAAGAAAACCATGAACCGCCGAGGGGCTTGTGCCTGAGATTTGGGGATGTGATGCTCCCAGCCTTTGCAGATCCTGCCACAGCATCATGCTGAATGTGCTGCACAGTGGAAACTGTTGAAGTGTATGATGCAGTGATCTGTGAGCCTGTGCTAATCCCCCTCTCTAAATCCAAAAGTATTAGGTGATGGAGCTTTTCTTGATTGCAGTCATGGAGAGTGGCCAGTTTCCACCAAGAAACAAAAAAAAAATCATAATTTGTATTTATGATACTGGGTCCTCATACATTTTTCCCCTAAACTTCTTCAATCCCCCATCAATACTTTGGGGGGTTTATTCTGTACTTGATTAGTACTGACAGTCCCACTAAGCCCAGAAATATCTGGATGGAGAACAATTGATAGCTGATGTCAAAATATTTGCTGATCTTCAGGCTCATATCTTAATTTTCAGAGCTAGGCAATTGTGTGTGCTCTGCAGATAAAAATACTCTCTCTATTGTTTCCTGTTTTGTCATATGACATTCCCCTCCATTCTTTTTTGCTTCTTACATAAGTATTGCCATACTGGGAAAGACCAAAGGTCCATCAAGCCCAGCATCCTGTTTCCAACAGTGGCCAATCCAGGTCACAAATACCTGGCAAGATCCCAAAAAAGTACAAAACATTTTATACTTATCCCAGAAATAGTGGATTTTCCCCAAGTTCATTTAATAATAGTCTATGGGCTTTTCCTTTAGGAAGCCATCCAAACCTTTTTTAAACTCCGCTAAGCTAACCGCCTTTACCACATTCTCTGGCAACGAATTCCAGAGCTTAATTACACGTTGAGTGAAGAAATATTTTCTCCGATTTGTTTTAAATTAACTACATTGTAGCTTCATCACTTGCCCCCTAGTCCTAGTATTTTTGGAAAGCGTAAACAGACGCTTCACATCTACCCGTTCAACTCCACTCATTATTTTATAGACCTCTATCATGTCTCCCCTCAGCCGCCTTTTCTCCAAGCTGAAGAGCCCTAGCCGCTTTAGCCTTTCCTCATAGGCAAGTCGTCCCATCCCCTTTATCATTTTCGTCGCCCTTCTCTGCACCTTTTCTAATTCCACTATATCTTTTTTGAGATGTTTTGACCAGAATTGAACACAATATTCGAGGTGCGGTCGCACCATGGAGCGATACAAAGGCATTATAACATCCTCATTTTTGTTTTCCATTCCTTTCCTAATAATACCTAACATTCGATTTGCTTTCTTAGCCACAGCAGCACACTGAGCAGAAGGTTTCAACGTATCAGTGATGACACCTAGATCCCTTTCTTGGTCTGTGACTCCTAACGTGGAACCTTGCATGACGTAGCTATAATTTGGGTTCCTCTTTCCCACATGCATCACTTTGCACTTGTTCACATTAAACGTCATCTGCCATTTAGTCTCCCAGTCTCATGAGGTCCTCTTGTAATTTTTCACAATCCTCCTGCGATTTAATGACTTTGAATAACAACTTTCCTCTGTGAAAGTGATACTGAAGCTAAGTCCTGAATGTTGTCTAAAATTTTTTTTTAATTGCATGAAGTCTTTGTTTACTGTTAAAACATTCCACATAGACCAGCAAACAGCTCATACAGTACTATGCTTTTTGATAGATACAATCAATCAACAGCATCTAATGTACTATAACCTGTGAGTTTAACAGCCTTGTACCAAGCCACGATTAACTTCAAGATTTTTTAATTTTAACTTAGAAGTTTGACCCCTGTCAGCACCAACCCCCTCCCCCCCCTTCCGATGTCTAAATTTTTAAAGAAAATGAGTCCATACTCCTGGGATTTCTTTTGTTGCCAAGAGGTGGTAGACTAGACTAATTCGCGGGTGGGATGCTCCCATATCAGTTCACTTCACTTGTGGAAATGCTTGGATTGTAACAGTGTTCTTGTGTAAGCCTAATGAATAGATTTATCAGTGGGATAAGGTCCCTCTTTCTCTTTTTTTCCAGGTGGGACAGTGTGTTGTTGTCTTCAGCCAGGCTCCTAGTGGGAGGGCTCCATTGAGTCCCAGCCTGAACTCTCGTCCTTCTCCCATCAGTGCCACCCCTCCAGCTTTGGTCCCTGAAACAAGGGAATACCGGTCTCAATCTCCAGTCCGGAGCACCGATGAAGCCCCCTGCGTTAATGGCCGCTGGGGGACACTGCGACCAAGAGCACAAAGGCAGACAGGATCCCGTGAGGGAAGCCTCTCTCCAGCCAAAGGAGACTGTTCGCCTGTGATGAATGGTGGAAGCTTGTCTCCTGGGTCAGCGGCAGTGGGTGGTGCCTCTTTGGACAGTCCAGTGCAGACACTATCTCCTAGTACACCGTCCACTGTCGAGGGGTATGATCTGAAAGTCAGTCTTTCTCTCCCTCCAAGAAGAGGATCCCTGCCAGATACAAAAGATCTAAGATTGGGAGCTGTAGACTTGAACTGGGATCAAAAAGCAGCCCCTCCTAGTGGACAGGTAGATGGTATGGACAGGATAGTTAGTGGAAATGTGAGAAACCTCCCTGAACATACAAATGGAATCCACACGCCACCTCATGTTACAACTTCCTTCTCAGCTGCAGTATCTCCAGGAGCTCTACGTAGGGGATTGGAGGCTGTCAAAGCTCTTTCCTCCATTTCTTTCCAAGGGACATCTCCGTCTTTATCTGTAAGTCCTCCTAACTTGTCTTCACCAGGATCCCCTGTTAACCAGGTCCATGGCGGAAGCAGTGCCGAAGCTGCACCTGCTCCAAGAGCTGCCCTCACCCAAGCTGAGGGACATTCCTTACCTCCTATTGCTCGGCGGCTGGGCCATCATCCGCCTCAGTCACTAAACGTGGGCAAGCCATTGTATCAGAGCATGAACTGTAAACCTATGCAGATGTATGTGCTGGACATTAAGGACATCATGGAAAAAGGGCGTGTGAAATGGAAGGTATTTAACAGTAACTCTGTAGTGGGGCCCCCTGAGACCAGCTTACACACAGTGGTGCAGGGCAGGGGGGAACTGATCATATTTGGTGGTCTCATGGACAAGAAACAGAACGTGAAGTACTACCCCAAAACTAATGCCTTGTATTTTGTGCGAGCAAAAAGATAACATGGCAAACGCTGCTCAACTGCCTGATTTCTTTCAATGACTTTCTTATTTTATTAAATTTTTTACACTACCTGATGCGTTTTAAGCTGTGAATTGAGGAAAACAGTAAAAGGCCACCAGTTGACAAAAGTCGCAGTCTAACTTCTCTGGGTTTTTTTTTTTTTTTACATTTGCTCCATGTTTATCATCTTTTTGCACCTTCTGAAAGCTCGCTGCTCTCTGCTGTTCTCGTTTACTTGGTTCTTGGCCCATCTATTATGGTTAGCCATTTGCTGCTGCTTGTCAGAGAGAGGAAATTAGTGCCCTTGGCAGAAAGACCCGTGACCCGGAAAGTTCCTTCCAGTTGCACACATTTCTCTCTCTCTCCCCCTCCTTTTATACTCATGGGTCAAGTACCACAGTGGCATATGGCTGCAGTGTACACCTCCAGCCAGTAGGTGTCACTGTGAGAGCACTGATCAGTTCCTGCCACCTCTCTTGAATGTTGCCTCTGCAGTATTTCCTGCCCTGCCCCTTTGGCCATACCTAGAATATCTTTGATCTTGTGTACTGACAGTTCAAAGCTCAGTACAGGGTTTAGACAAAGGAAACCTTTTGTTACTTAAAGGGAAAAGCCCTCCCAGGAAGTGGCACTTCTGCTGCATTTACTTCTTGGCTCCTTTTTATGGGAGGGGGAAGGAAATTAATTGATAACTAGACGGAGAGCTTGGGGGGAGGGTCAATATGAAATGTAAACAAAATAATTCTGTCAAAAAATGTATTAAACTCTTGTTTGTTGATCAATTTCTTATACATAAAGAGTAACACATGATAGATTTTGAGAAGAAATGTGGTTCTTCCTGTGCATTGCACCCACATGCTAGGGCTTGTCTGTTACCTTTAGAAAATGGTTGTCCTGGGTCCTGTTACCTCCCCTGAAAACAGTAGTGTAAGACTTCTGACCTGTTTGTGTTGTAATATTCTTACTGCCAGGCTGGAATAGTCATCAGTATATTAGTTTTAAAGTATTAGACTCTCGTTTAAACACCCAAGTCCTTGAAAACTGCGCAGAGATCAGAAATCCAGAATGTGTCTCACACGTAAAAGGCTAAAAAATAAAATCCTGTCCTCTCTTTGAGATATTGAGTATTTATTTTTCTCGTGCCCCATATCTTCCTTGGGTCTCTATTCCAATCTGAACTGGACCTTCAACCTGGCATATACAGGCAGCTTCAAGGATTTTTCTTCATTTTTATTCTCTTCTAGCAACAAGGGATCATGATTACCTCTAAAGCCTAATTTAAATGCTCCCAAATCAGCCCAGAGGTATGCTGAGATGATTCTGCCACCCAGGAGCTATGAGCACTGCATCTGTAATGTCCCTTTACTCCCAGTCCTTGAGGGCTGCCTATGGGTCAGGTTTTTGGGATCGCCGCAAAGAATACGCATAGGAAAGATTTGCATATAGGGGCAGTTCTGTAAAGGTTCTGTACCTACATTTAGGCATGCCCACCTATTCCAGGTCTCTGGCAGTTGCAATTTGGCATGTCAATTAAGGCAATGTTTATGTATCCAATTACAGAATTGCCCTAACAGAGTAGGTAGTAGGCATGCAGTTCTCTTCATGCATATTCATTGAGGATAGCCTGAAACCCCAACCCATTGGTAGACCTAGAGGACGGAGTGAATACCAAGGCCCTAGTCTGAGGATGAGGAGCCAGGTCTAGGAATGAAATTGTGGGTATAATGCACAGCAGTGTACAGGCTGACACTTCAGCATTGGTCCATTTGAGGTAATGATTAGATGCCAAATACACAAGGAGAACCGGAGACCCTTCTCTCTCTGGTACTGAGAAAAGTCTGAAATGCTGGAAATTGATTCTCCCCAGTCCTGTAAGCGATGGGAATGGATGATCTCTGACTGTACCCTAAGGTCAAGACACAACACGTTTTGTAAAATCACAAAAATTGTGTTACCAGTGCTCGGGAATCCCTTTCAACAAAAGATGCTGAACTACAAAGTGAATGAAACCCACAATTAGCTGGGATATTTCTGCTTTGTCTTTATTTTGTAAGCCACAGCTTCAGCTACAGTGATTTGAAGTGTGCATATGGTGAGGTTTTTCTTTTAATGAATATATCTGCCTTTTTTCAACTGTTATTTATTTCACTTAAAATCTGCATAGCTTCCTGACCAAAGCAGAGTGAAATACAGGCCTTAAAAGATGCGGAGATTGATTGAACTGGTGCTATGTGACCATAGCAGTGAGGACATTTGCTGTTTAACAGCTGTGTGCTATTTATTGGGCGTTAAGATAACAGTTCAGTGTGATAGGAAAGCATCAGAATAGACCATTTGTGCATTAAATGGAAACTCTGCATACAAGAGGAATTGACAGTACAGTAGGGTTGGTTTTCAGACTGTCCAGAATGAAATTAATATCCATCAGGTATATTAGGTGCAATTTGCATACTTCAGTTTCCTTGGGTATAGCCCTGAAAGGGTGTAGAGTTGAAGAGCTGTGGTTCTGTAGCAGTCAGCAGAGCTGGAATGCAGATGAGGGTAATTCAAACAAGATATCTGTAAACGTTCTGCCCCCCTCGGGAACCAATGTGCGTTATCTGCCTTTGATGGTAAATGCAAGCTGGTAGACCATAGCACCTTCTTAGCACAGGTGGCTTGTCTATGCTGTTCTAGCCATTGTCTTCTTTCTTTGATTATTCTACCACAAGGAATTAAATGTGATGTTTCATACACATTTTCAAAGGAAAGGAAATAAAAAGAGATCCTGACCCAGTATCTGAGCCACTCTAGCACAGCTTAATAAAAGTTTACAATGCTCTGAAGTCTGTCTCAACCCAGTCCTCAGGACATACCTAGGCAATCAGGCTTTCAGGATACCCACAATAAATATGCATGAGATTGATTTGCATGCCCTACCTCCATTGTATGCAGATTTATCTCCTGCATATTAATTATGGATACCCTGAAAACTTGACTGGGTTGAGAACTCCTGGTCTGGAGTGATGCATGGTCCTCTGGTGAACTCAATATCTTTGCATTCAATTTACAGGGTAAGCTCTTTCCTTGAAAATGTCAAATAGCTACTTTCTCCATGAAAATCCAGCTTCAGCAACTATTTAAATTATTGTGTTTGTCCTCACCTTTTCTTCTCAGATCTCCGTTTGGGTATTGTTCTTGTCTTTCCAGCCTCGATGTTGTGGCTACAGATTTGCTGAAAGGTCGCACAGGTGCTTTCTGTGTAAGCTAATGTTGCTGCTCAGTGCCTTGTATTCTGCCCTCTTCCCCTCCCCCCCCATGTTTTGATATGTGACACATGTACTGTATTTAACAAACTTAAATCTCATTGTTAGTTCTTCTGTTTTCAAAGCAAGGTATTGTTTTGGGTCATGCAACCCATTAAAGTATCATTTTTCAATTCTGCCTCTTCCCTTCTGCTATGGTGTGTATTTAAAGTAACCTATCTGAGTGATACATTCTTTCTTGTACTAAACAATATAAAATATTTCCATTGTACAATAGTAGTAAGGGTTCAGATACAAGTTCCTGACCCAAAGAGCTTACAATTTGAGGCAGAGATGGTATGACTTGTGCAAGATCACAAGGTGAGTCAATGGAATACGAGTCCTCATTTCTGTGGTTCGCAGCCCCTTATTCTTCTCTTATAACAGCAAATTGGAAGTGGTCTTTAAGGTGGATCCCCTGTTCTTTTGAGCCTTCAGCACCTATAATAAACCTGCTCACGAGAAGATGCCATATGGTTGGCTTCTTAACGCAGACAGAAACTGCTATGCCAAAAGTTTGTGTCTGAGACAATGGAGGGTTAAGTGTCTTGACTAAGATCACAAAGAGCAGCAGTGGGATTTGAACCCTGGTTCCTCTTGTTCTTAACCCACTGCTCTAACCACTGTGTAATAGAAGTGAAGGTTCATGTGTGGCATGGTCCTTTGTATTTTACAGAGGGTAAAATCTCACTGCTTATTCAGGATAGTGTAACTTGATTAAATATTAAATAGGTGCTGAGCTACAGATGGAATAGCCTCCCACAGATAACAGAGACATAACTATTGTAGTTCAGGAAAGCATAGGACAAGCACAGAAGACTAGATAGAGGTCAAGTAGGGCTTGTAAAAGTCATATAATAGAAAACAGACACATGGTTAATACACTGTGCTTGTGTGGTTGCTCCTGTGAGTGATAAGTATGATGCCATCAAGAATTCCCTCTTCCACAACACCAAATAACTTAAGCAGAATCACAAAACACTTCTGCAATGGGTGCCAAGCTGCAGCATGCCGAGTGAATTCCAGAATAGAATGTGGCACTCAGATTCCGTTGTAGAACACGAGTGTAGGTCAGTAGCAGGTGTAAAAATGTGTGACCTGTCCCTTGCATTTATAAGAACATAAAAATAGCCATACTGGGTCAGACCAATGGTCCATCTAGACCAGTATCCTGCTTCCAACAGTGGCCAATCCAGGTCACAAGTGCTTAGCAGAAACCCAGTTAGTAACAACATTCCAAGCTACCAATCCTGGAGCAAGTGGTGGCTTCCACCATGTCATCTCCATAAGACTATGGACTTTTCCTCCAGGAACTTCTCCAAACTTTTTTTTTAACCCAGATACACTAACCGCTGTCCTGCAGCGAGTTCCAGAGCTTAACTATTCTTTGAGTGCAAAAAATATTTCCATGTAATTTCATAGTGTCCCCTGATCTTATTACTTTTTGAAAGAGTGAAAAATTGATTCACTTCTACCTGTTCTACACAGACATCAATCATATCCCCCCTCAGCCATCTCTCGTCTATGCTGAAGAACCCTAACCTCTTTAGCCTTTCCTCATATGGGAGGAGTTCCATCTCTTATAATTTTGTTCACACTTGTTTTGAGATATGGCGACCAGAATTGAACACAACACTCGAGGTGTGGTCGCACCATAGAGTGATACAGAGGCATTATAACCCTGGTCTTATTTTGCATCCGTTTCCTAATAATTCCTATAGAGCATCCTGTTTAAATTTTTTGGCCACTGCCACACACTGGGCAAAAGATTTCAGTGTATCATCTACAATTACACCTAGATATTTTCCTTGAGTGCTGACTCAAGAAAAATAGTTGCTCGTTTTTTGTACACAAGTACTTCACCCCCCCCCCCCCCCCCCCCCCCATACTGTACCTTTTTCTTGAGTTTTTGCAACCTACGTATATGATGCTGCAATTTTAGCGATTTAGAATGCTTAAAATAACCCTGAGGAAGTTGGAAATGTTGGAGAACTCAGAGAAGTGTTTAAGCCTCTGTTTCTGAAGCTTCCCTAAATCATCAGTACTATCACCATTGGAAATCCTGAAGAAATATCTTAATGAAAGTTTAAAGATCTTTATGAATACTATGTTGGTGAAAGAGGTTGTGGCCCTACTGAAGATGGGGAGGAAGGGAAGTTGTTTGTCTAAATTCAATAGACTTGTTAGAGAATTCCCAGGCTGTATTATCTAAAGCTACCCTCATCCTTACCTTTGCCTTAGATCCAGACCGTATTTGGGTTCTATACTTCCATTTCCACTATAAAGATATGGTGTGTTTGCATCACAAAGTTTCTGTATTTCCTGACTTCTCTAGGGGAAAAAAAAGCAACTTAGCAGGAATCCTTTTTGGTCCTTAGACCTTAGTTGGTAGCCCAAGGACGGACCTTTTCTCCTACAATACTCGTGTACATGTATTACGTTTGGGAGTAAAATTTGTGTTTGTGGATCCAATTCATTTGAATAATTTTGTTGAGACCAGGTCTCAACTGGTCTCCATTGCCATCTCTTCTCATCTCTTATAGTGGATAACCAGTGAGTTTTTTTCTAGTGAAAAAGGTGCCGGTACTCAAATGCCAGGCCACCCTTCAGGGGTGGGGTGATCACTGAGGGACCCACCCCACAATAGCCAGGCCCCCTGCATCCAGTCACAGAATCTATGACAAAGCTGAATTTGTGTGTAGAGCCTAAGCTCTTTTGTTAAAACTTGGGAACAATGGGTCAATTTTAGCAGACAATGGAAAAGGTGGTGGCACTCAGTACCTCCAAGTACTCCCTCAAAAAAAAGCACTGTGGATAATACACCTGCTAATTGAAGTGAGAAGTCTCTTTAGAAGCTTTTAATGTCTCTGCTCTGTTAAGAAATTACTAGAATTTATTATTGGGATTTTATTCAGATAGTGGCTTCCGACTTTCCTTTTCTTGCCCTCTTAATGGGGTTATTTTGTAATTTGTCATATGTAAAATTTCTTTCTTAACTATTGCATTTGAATATGTGATATGGTTTTCTTATATATTTCTACTGATTAAATGTATTTTCTGTTTTCAGATTTTAAACTTGTGGCGACGTGAATTCAAATAATAATAAAACTCATCCAACACATTTGCTATATAATGAATAAGCATTATATTATACAAAGATTATATATAGCCCGCAGATACCAAAGTAGTTCACTGCTGGTTACAATAGGACGGCTCTTTGAACAAATCGTTTAATTATTTTTAACAGTGATCTCGTTTAGCTCCAGATACAACATATTTACAAACGTAAAAAATGTTAAGCAACCGTCTAAAAACTGAATAATTTCTACTTTATATGATGTCGTGGTAGAAAATTCCAGAGCAACAGTCTGATACGAAAAAGATAACATTTTTACAAATTTAACCTTCACAGTAGGATAACTTAAGTGACTAACCAGGTTTATCATGTAAGGCACTGATTTTTTTGATCCGGGTTCCTTCTCCATTTGTGGTGTGCAGGTCCCAATGGATGCTGAACTTAGGGTTTGGGGAGTTTTGTTAGGTTCTGATTTGTCTTTTCCTTCACATATTGCAACAGTGGTTCGAAGGTGTGTTTTTTTTTTAATTGAGACATTCATTCATATTCAATATTTGTTAGAGAAGGGAACATTCAATTACTTGCATGCTTTGGTCTTAATGCATATAGATTATTGTAATTCTTTAAGGGGATTTGTCAAAGAGAACTAAATTATTTATAGCTGATGCAGAACACTGCAGTGAAATTGTTAATGGGGAAGAGAAAACTTGATCACGGGCTGTTGGCTTTTAGTGTTGGTACATTGGTTACCTGTTAATTTCTGAGTTTTATATCAAACTCTGCTTTTGGTGCATAATCTCCTTTGGGTGAGTCTTCCAGAATTTGCTAAATATTTTATTCCTTATGTTCCACCACATTTACTTCGCTCAGCTCAACAGCATTTGCTGTCATTGCCATCCTTCCACCAAGTCTCTTTGCCAACCTATAGGAATTCCGTGTTTAAAGTGGTGGGCCCAGAGCTTTGGAACCAGCTTCCAATGTTTTTGCATTTTGAAGTGTCCTTGCCTGTTTTTGAGATGTTACTTAAGACTCATTTTTTTTCCCTGAGAGGCTTTATCTGCTGATCCATGACCCGCTTGATTGTGAGTTAAGCTGGGTTGGCTGTTTGGTTGTGTGTGTGGGGGGGGGGGGGTTATGGGCCAGGACCTGGCGCCATGGTAGCAGACAACACTTTTTATGTTATTTGCTATCCTATCATGATCTTGGAGTTACATAGTAGATGATGGCAGAAAAAGACCTGCACGGTCCATCCAGTCTGCCCAACAAGATAACTCATATGTGCTACTTTTTGTGTATACCCTACTTTGATTTGTACTTGTGCTCTTCAGGGCACAGACCGTACAAGTCTGCCCAGCACTATCCCCGCCTCCCAACCACCGGCTCTGGCACAGACCATATAAGTCTACCCAGCGCTAGCCCCGCCTCCCAACCACCAGCCCCGCCTCCCAACCACCGGCTCTGGCACAGACCATATAAGTCTGCCCAGCACTATCCCTGCCTCCCACCCACCAGCCCTGCCTCCCACCACCAGCTCGGTAAAGGCTTGAAATACAAATTAATGCATGCATCAACTTTCTCCTGTACAAGCACACAGTTCTGGAATGCGCTGCTACGTAACCTGAAAACGGTCTATGAAATGACCAACTTACGCAAACTGCTGAAAACTTATCTCTTCGACAGAATATACCACAAAGATCAACACATGTAACTGTTCATTCTTTAATGATATCCAGAAATGTTCTTTATGCTCTTTAATGTCTTTGCTCTAACACTATCATGTATTTCACCATCATGTACCCAAAGCTTTCTGTAAAACCAAATGTATACTCTTCTATTTCCAGTATCCACGATGAATTGTAAGCCACATTGAGCCTGCAATGGGACAATGTGGGATACAAATTTTTATTTTATTTATTTTAGTTACATTTGTATCCCGCACTTTCCCACTCATGGCAGGCTCAATGCGGCTTACGTGGGGCAATGGAGGGTTAAGTGACTTGCCCAGAGTCACAAGGAGCTGCCTGTGCCTGAAGTAGGAATCAAACTCAGTTCCTCAGTTCCCCAGGACCAAAGTCCACCACCCTAACCACTAGGCCACTCCTCCACTGTTGCTACTATTTGAGATTCTACATGGAATGTTGCTATTCCACTAGCAACATTCCATGTAGAAGTCGGCCCTTGCAGATCACCAATGTGGCCGCGCAGGCTTCTGCTTCTGTGAGTCTGACGTCCTGCACGTCAGACTCACAGAAACAGAAGCCTGCGCAGCCTTCTACATGGAATGTTGCTAGTGGAATAGCAGCATTCCATGTAGAATCTCCAATAGTATCTATTTTATTTTGGTTACATTTGTACCCTGCGCTTTCCCACTCATGGCAGGCTCAATGCAGCTTACATGGGGCAATGGAGGGTTAAGTGACTTGCCCAGAGTCACAAGGAGCTGCCCGTGCCCGAATTCTTTTCTGTTATGTATTTTTTTTTTTTCATGTACCCCGCTTTGATGGACTTTGCTTCCTTGAGCGGTTAAGCAAATGTATTAAATCTGAACCTTAAATTACACTGGCTGTCAACTGAGGGTAGGATCAAATTTAATGCCCCTGTTTACAAAGTCATGCAATAATGCCAACACAGCCCATTTGTTAGCATTACCACAAGACTTTATAAACGGAGGTAAATTAGGGGTTATGTGAGGCTCCACCTTACTACAAAAAAAAAAAAACCAACAACACAGTGCCTTAATTGCATCATATGCTGTTGTAGCTAATTAGCAATTACAGCAAGGTGAGAATTCAGACGGGGCAACGTCTCCATGAAATCTGCTCCTCAGAAATTCATAATAGACCTAACAAACCACATAAACTACATGCTACAAAATGGACTCTTCCCAAAAGAGAAAGGAAAAATCTTACTCACCCCAATTCCTAAAGATACAAAGAAAAACACGAGCGAAATAACCAACTACAGGCCAATAGCATCCATACCACTAATAACCAAGATAACTGAAGGTATGGTAACTAAACAACTCACAAACTATCTAGACAAACATTCAATACTACATGACGCCCAATCAGGATTCTGATTGAATCATAGCACAGAAACAGTATTAATCACCCTTATGACCAAATTCAAACAAATAATCGCAACTGGCAACAATATACTCCTGCAATTTGACATGTCAAGCGCCTTCGACATGGTTGACCATGGAATCCTACTACACATACTTGAACACTTTGGCATAGGAGGAAATGTCCTGAACTGGTTCAAGGGCTTCCTAACCCTATGTTCGTATCAAGTCACATCTATTTCAACCACGTCCAAGGCATGGACACCGGAATGTGGAGTCCCACAAGGATCACCTCTTTCACCAACTATTTTCAACCTAATGATGATCCCTTTAGCAAAACTCTTACCAACCATAACCTCAACCCATATATATACGCCGATGATGTAACAATATACATCCCATTCAAACAAGACACCAAAGAAATCTCCAACGAAATCAATCAAAGTCTACACGTCATGAACACATGGGCAGGTGCATTCCGCCTGAAATTAAACGCAGAAAAAACCCGATGCCTGATACTCACCTCCCAATACAACACAAATGAATTCAACACTATAAACACACCAACCCTAAACCTCCCAGTCTCAGAAACGCTAAAAATCCTTGGAGTCACTATTGACCGCCACCTAACACTTGAAACCCACGCAAACAACACAACCAAGAAGATGTTCTACGGCATGTGGAAATTGAAAAGGATAAGACCATTCTTCCCAAGATTCGTCTTCCGCAGCCTAGTGCAATCCCTCGTCCTCAGCCACCTGGATTACTGCAACTCACTATACGCGGGCTGCAAAGAGCACATACTAAGGAAACTTCAAACAGCCCAGAACACAGCAGCCAGGCTCATCCTTGGAAAACCAAGATATGAAAGGGCGAAACCACTACGAGAGAAATTACATTGGCTTCCACTTAAGGAACGCGTTACTTTTAAAGTTTGCACACTAGTCCATAAGATCGTTTACGGCGAAGCCCCAGCATACATGTCTGATCTAATAGACCTACCACCCAGAAACGCTAAAAGGTCATCCCAAACATACCTCAACCTCCACTTCCCCACTTGCAAGGGCCTGAAATACAAGACGCTACACGCGTCAACCTTTTCCCACATGAGCACGCAGGCTTGGAATACACTACCGCGCAACCTAAGAGTGATTAACGAACAAGCTTCCTTCCGAAAACTACTGAAGACTCACCTGTTTGAACAAACTTACGGAAAGAACCAAAACACATAGAGTCCATACTCACTGTTCATCAATGCAACATATATCCACTTCCGATCCCTCATCCCGCAATCCATTGTCCCACTGTCTCCTTTCTATGTTTCTATGTTGATGTCCCATTGTTATATTCCTAACGATATCCGAATGTCTTGCACAACTCTGCACAATGTATTCCATAACCAAGTTGTAACAAATGTATTTCTATTATTCATATCTTATTGTAAGCCACACTGAGCCTGCAAAAAGGTGGGAAAATGTGGGATACAAATGCAATAAAATAAATAAATATCCTCATTGTCAAATGTCATCAAAATCTGGATGTCATCTGCATCTCTCTCTCCATCTACTACTACTACTACTACTATTTAGCATTTCTATAGCGCTACAAGCCATACGCAGCGCTGCACAAACATAGAAGAAAGACAGTCCCTGCTCAAAGAGCTATGTAATAAAAGTGAGCCAAGTATAGGACAATCAAGCCATTGTGACATCACTGATGAGGTTGGCTCTTATTGGTGGCCTGAGGCATTATGACATCACAATATCACCTCTGATTACAAGAGACTACTACTACTACTATTTAGCATTTCTATAGCGCTACAAGGCATACGCAGCGCTGCACAAACATAGAAGAAAGACAGTCCCTGCTCAAAGAGCTTGCAATCTAATAGACAAAAAATAAAGTAAGCAAATCAAATCAATTAATGTGAACGGGAAGGAAGAGAGGAGGGTAGGTGGAGGCAAGTGGTTATGAGTCAAAAGCAATGTTAAAGAGGTGGGCTTTCAGTCTAGATTTAAAGGTGGCCAAGGATGGGGCAGGGGCTCAGGAAGTTTATTCCAGGCGTAGGGTGCAGCGAGACAGAAGGCGCGAAGTCTGGAGTTGGCAGTAGTGGAGAAGGGAACAGATAAGAAGGATTTATCCATGGAGCGGAGTGCACGGGAAGGGGTGTAGGGAAGGACGAGTGTGGAGAGATACTGGGGAGCAGCAGAGTGAGTACATTTATAGGTTAGTAGAAGTTTGAACAGGATGCAAAAACGGATAGGGAGCCAGTGTCTGTCTATAGGATCAGCCCTGCTAAAGGCCCCATAAAATACAGTGTGGGTGCCAAAAATGAACCTTGTGGAACTCCACTAGGAGAAGAAAAAAACATGAATATTCATTATACCAAAGAACTCTGAAAGATCTACCACTAAGGTATGACTTTAAACCATGCCAACACAGGTCTTGTGCTCCCTATAGCATGGAGCCTATCCAGAAGTAAGTGATGATCTACCAGGTCAAAGGCTGCTGAGATGTCCAACGAGAGAAGCACTACAACCCTACCCAGACATAATGCAGCCTTGACTCTAGTATCAACCCCAGTAGTTCAGTCTCTGTGTTATGAAAAGGACGAAACTCTGTTTCATTGGGGTGCAGAATGGCGTTCTTCTCAGTGAAAGAATTTAATCTGCCACCTATCTGTCTGCATGGAAGGTGTGATGTAGGCCTATAATTTGAGGCAACATCCCTCCCCAAATGGAGATCTTTAGGATGGGGCCTAATAGCTGCCACTTTTCAAGCAGCAGGAACCAGACCTTGTGTAAAATTCAGTTAAAACATTTGCCGAATAAATGGAAGAAAAAGTGACCCACAGCTCTTCACCACTACAGAGGAAAAAAGGTCATGTAGGGCAGTAGTTGCATGAGCGACATTCGAAAAGAACAACTCTGAGGAAACCTGAGGATTCTGCATCGAAGAGGATACAACCAGTACTGGCTGCTACTGACCCAACACCAGATCATCACCAGGAGGAGGAGTGGCCTAGTGGTTAGGGTGGTGGACTTTGGTCTGGGGAACTGAGGAACTGAGTTCAATTCCCACTTCAGGCACAGGCAGCTCCTTGTGACTCTGCGCAAGTCACTTAACCCTCCATTGCCCCAGGTACAAATAAGTACCTGTATACAATATGTAAGCCACATTGCGCCTGCCATGAGTGGGGAAAGTGTGGGGTACAAATGTAACAAAAAAAAAAAAAAAAAAATCTGACATAAAAGATCATACCTTACCAAAGAAGTAATCTTAGCTGGGAGGCCTGATGAAGCAAGCAGCTGAATAATGACATTTAATTATTTACAATTCTGTACAGCCTCCATGTGTTAAATCTGAGCCAACACTAGATCGCACAGAGAAAAATACCAGCAAATGATCTGAGTACACCACAAAGTGATTCTGAAACTTGACCATCAGAAAGAACAACATCCATCATATGTCCAGCCACATGGATAGAAGTAGAAGAGTGTAATCTTAACTGTGTTTCCTGGAGGAATGAGGAGAAATCTATAAAAGGCGCATTCTTATCCTCCAGATTGAGATTTGAATTTACAATCACCAAAAGATTCACAGAATGCAAAGAATGTGAAGCTAAGATTGACTGGAGGGCCTGCAAAGACCCTGAAGAGATAGGGGGAGGCACACAGAGCATCACCAGGTGCAGACCCCCTACAACCTCGCATAGAATTATATGTACCTGAAGCCGGAAAGCGTAAGAAGGGAGGCTCTCACCCACCCCATCCTCTTCCTGTCAGACTGTCATTGGAATACTTTGATGTTTCACTTACACATACTGTTATTTATCAACATTTGCTTATTTCTGATCTGAAGAAGAAGGGTTACCTTCGAAAGCTAATCAAAATGTATTAAGTTCAATAAAAAGTTATCTTATTTTCTTTTCTAGGTTTTATTTCTATATTATTACCTTTAAAAGTGGACTAATGTGGTTACCACATCACTCTACTCAAGACTGTAGCTGGTAGAAACTGCAATTATAAACTGTATTTTATGATCATTTTTCTATACTGTTCTGTACAATACAGATGGTCAAATTTCAGTGAGGATAACCTGTTTCCTGATGAGTTCATCTTAACTGTTGTTGTAATCTTCCTTGGGCAGCCTGGTGTTATAAAGATGGAATATACTGAAATGAAATGGAAGTAAAATTAAACTCCCCTTTCACTGGGGCACATGGAATCACATCTTCATCTGTTTTGTAGAAGTTTACATTTTAGGTACACAAACTGATTGTAGAACTAGAGGGGGCATGAAATGAGATTGAAGGGGGGCAGACTCAAGAAAAATGTCAGGAAGTATTTTTTCACGGAGAGAGTGGTGGATACTTGGAATGTCCTCCCGCAGGAGGTGGTGGAGAGGAAAACGGTCATGGAATTCAAACATGCGTGAGATAAACATAAAGGAATCCTGTTCCGAGGGAATGGATCCTCAAAAGCTTAGCTGAGATTGGGTGGCATAGCCGGTGGTTGGGAGGCAGGGATAGTGCTGGGCACACTTATACGGTCTGTGCCAGAGCTGATGGTAGGAAGTGGGGCTGGTGGTTGGGAGGCAGGAATAGTGCTGGGTAGACTTCTACGGTCTGTGCCCTGAAAATTACAGATACAAATCAAGGTAAGGTATACACAAAAAGTAGCACATATGAGTTTGTCTTGTTGGGCAGACTGGATGGACCATGCAGGTCTTTTTCTGCCGTCATAGTAACAGTAAATGACGGCAGAAAAAAAGACCTGCATGGTCCATCCAGTCTGCCCAACAAGACAAACTCATATGTGCTACTTTTTGTGTATACCCTACTTTGATTTGTACCTGTCCTCTTCAGGGCACAGACTGTATAAGTCTGCCCAGCACTATCCCCGCCTCCCAACCACCAGCCCCGCCTCCCACCACTGGCTCTGGCACAGACCGTATAAGTCTGCCCAGCACTATCCTCGCCTCCCACCACCGGCTGGCTCTGCCACCCAATCTCGGCTAAGCTCCTTAGGATCCATTCCTTCTGAATAGCATTCCTATTGGGAGGCGGGGATAGTGCTGGGCACACTTATACGGTCTGTGCCAGAGCTGATGGTAGGAAGTGGGGCTGGTGGTTGGGAGGCAGGGATAGTGCTGGGTAGACTTCTACGGTCTGTGCCCTGAAAATTACAGATACAAATCAAGGTAAGGTATACACAAAAAGTAGCACATATGAGTTTATCTTGTTGGGCAGACTGGATGGACCATGCAGGTCTTTTTCTGCCATCATCTACTATGTTTCAGGGATGTGGTTTTATAAGTCAAAAATAAATATTTTATTTCATGCACTTCTCTTTTATTTTAACTAAATGGGCTATAACCCTCTAAATTATAAACAATACCAAAGGAAATCTCCTTCTTCCTTTAAACTCAATATCTAATACAAGAATGGAGGAGATATATATAGAATATCATCAGCACAGTTCTCCGACCTGAAAATGTATTTCTTTAATTATTTCATTAAGAGTTGTTGCCTCAAGAAGCCTCGGGCTCTAATTTACATAGAGCTCACAGAGGCTGGATTGCTTCATCATCGGCAACAACCCACTAGAGAAAGTAGCCACAGCCCAACAAATATTCACAAAATAATATTTTTATTTTTTTTCTTTTTCTCTATTCTTCTATTTTTTATATATTGTGATGGCCATTTTCAAAAAATTAGCATATAGTAGCTACTTAGCTTTCACTTAGTCCAGTCCTTCTTGCAATGAGTTGTATCCATAACACGACCCAGACCGACAATGGCCAGCGTTTCGTTGCCTGCGTCAGGGTCAAAAGGGTCTGTGTACAACTCCGTCGAAGGATCTCTTATCAGCAACGGACCGTTGATAAGAGATCCTTCGACGGAGTTGTACACAGACCCTTTTGACCCTGACGCAGGCAACGAAACGCTGGCCATTGTCGGTCTGGGTCGTGTTATGGATACAACTCATTGCAAGAAGGACTGGACTAAGTGAAAGCTAAGTAGCTACTATATGCTAATTTTTTGAAAATGCCCATCACAATATATAAAAAATAGAAGAATAGAGAAAAAGAAAAAAAAGAAAAATATTATTTTGTGAATATTTGTTGGGCTGTGGCTACTTTCTCTAGTGGGTTGTTGCCGATGATGAAGCAATCCAGCCTCTGTGAGCTCTATGTAAATTAGAGCCCGAGGCTTCTTGAGGCAACAACTCTTAATGAAATAATTATAACCCTCTAATGCAGTCCATTGGTTTTGTTACATTTTGCTCTTGTGTGGACTTGTACTTTGCTAAAATTGAAAACTCTTATCTCTTCTATCTGGTTGACAATAAAAGGAGCTCATTGTGAACACTATCCACCTTAAAATGTTTTCTGGCTGTACATGAGGAAGTGTGATATTGAATAAATGTGTATGTTTGTGGCCCTAGTCATGCAGCCAAAGGTTATATAATCCTTTCAAGGTAGCCAGTTACTCATTTAATTTATTAGTGGAACATATCCAGAGAGACATAGTATGGTCACATTTTCAATATGGTAGGGCCCAGCTAAGGAACAGATTATTTTGACTAGTCTTCACTGGACCAAACTTGCTTTCCTTGTGCCATCACCATCCAGCTGGATAGGCAGTGTCTTAAAAGGTGGTGGAAAATAAAGGTTGGGGGGGGGGGGGGGGGTTAAACCATTTTGGCCTACATTATCCTAAGCAAGCTTGGGTTCAATGTGGCTTATGTTTGAACATACAGTGAGACAAGTACATGGATATGTCTGACATATTTAACAATGATAAGATTACCGTATTTATCCAGCTGGGCATTTAAAAGTCTGTCCTTTAATAATGCCACATGTTCAGAAATCATAGCCATAAGTATAGACAGTTATCGAATTATCACATGCATGTGCTGGAACAGGCATCCATACACAGATTGCAAAAGTAAACAACTTCTACAGCATACATCCAGAATTTAATTTTTATTTTCTTATTTCCATCTTCCAAAATTCCAGTCTGCAGCTGTACAGATCAGCAGGACCCACAGCAGTCCAAATCAAGTAAAGTAAAAACAAACAAACAGCACAGTTTATACCTAATTGTTCAACCACCCTTAAGGTAATCCTTTGGGTTTATGTGCATGTAAGGACTGGATAAACAGCAAGTGTAATATGTAATAATTGGTATCAATATTGAAACGGTGATGAAATATTCACATAAGGAAGCCCCTATCTCATTGTTCAATACATATGTGTGAAATAGTAGTAATTAGAAAAAAAATCAAGTGCATGTTTATAATAAACCACTGCATTCCTCAAAACCAAAAAAGTGCAAGTTGCCACATACCATCTTTTTCTTTTGATGTCGACACAGGAACGGAAAAAAAAGAAAGATGTTAAAAATGTTAAATTGTAGTTAGAAATAGTAAGTCTGATTGTTAAGTACCTGATTCTCATCTCATAAGATGTCTGTTTCGGTGGCTCTTTACTCCGTGAAAACATCTCTGCATGAATACGGGGAGTCCTAATAGCCTGTCCCTCCAAAGGACACAATGATTTAAAATGTAGTACAAATTAGTAGTCTAAACAATGAGCCCAATACTTTGTGTTGCTGCACAAGCCAGCATGTTTGAAAATATAAGTGATGATTAAATAAAAATGCTACCAACAATAAAGAACAACGAGGCTGCAGCAGCTCATAGGTTTGCTTGCTTTGTTTTGAGTGTGCGTGGATGACGGCTGCGCTAGGAAAGAAGAATCAGTCTAACCCAAGTGGCTTCAACTTCCTGACGTCACGGTCATCCCATCTATTTTCTTCAACTTCCTTGGATCCGCTCCATTTCCTGTTCGCGGCGCTTCTGTCAAAGGAGCGGGAGGACGACGGGGGTGGGTGCAGGTAGGAGACGAGATCCAGGAAGAAATGATAGACTGGGGGTGATGGGACGAGGCTTTGGTCGCTGAATACGTGTGGACAAGGGGACTCGGCAGGGGAGTGTGTGAGGGCAGTGGAATGCGTGTGAAGAAGGGGGTTCGTGGGGGAGTGTGTGAGGGCAGTGGAATGCGTGTGAAGAGGGGGGAGAATGTGAGGGCAGTGGAATGCGTGTGAAGAAGGGGGTTCGTGGGGGAGTGTGTGAGAGCTGTGGAATGCATGTGAAGAGGGGGGAGAATGTGAGGGCAGTGGAATGCGTGTGAAGAAGGGGGTTCGTGGGGGAGTGTGTGAGGGCAGTGGAATGCGTGTGAAGAAGGGGGTTCGTGGGGGAGTGTGTGAGGGCAGTGGAATGTGTGTGAAGAGGGGGTTTGGTGGGGGAGTGTGTGAGGGCAGTGGAATGCATGTGAAGAGGGGGGAGAATGTGAGGGCAGTGGAATGCCTGTGAGGAGGGGGCTCATGGGGGAGTGTGTGAGGGCAGTGGAATGTGTGTGAAGAGGGGGTTTGGTGGGGGAGTGTGTGAGGGCAGTGGAATGCATGTGAAGAGGGGGCTCATGGGGGAGTGTGTGAGGGCAGTGGAATGCGTGTGAAGAAGGGGGTTCGTGGGGGAGTGTGTGAGGGCAGTGGAATGCGTGTGAAGAAGGGGGTTCGTGGGGGAGTGTGTGAGGGCAGTGGAATGCGTGTGAAGAAGGGGGTTCGTGGGGGAGTGTGTGAGGGCAGTGGAATGTGTGTGAAGAGGGGGTTTGGTGGGGGAGTGTGTGAGGGCAGTGGAATGCATGTGAAGAGGGGGGAGAATGTGAGGGCAGTGGAATGCCTGTGAGGAGGGGGCTCATGGGGGAGTGTGTGAGGGCAGTGGAATGTGTGTGAAGAGGGGGTTTGGTGGGGGAGTGTGTGAGGGCAGTGGAATGCATGTGAAGAGGGGGCTCATGGGGGAGTGTGTGAGGGCAGTGGAATGCGTGTGGAAGAGGGGGGAGAATGTGAGGGCAGTGGAATGCGTGTGAAGAAGGGGGAGAATGTGAGGGCAGTGGAATGCGTGTGAAGAAGGGGGTTCGTGGGGGAGTGTGTGAGGGCAGTGGAATGCATGTGAAGAGGGGGGTTTGTGGGGGAGTGTGTGAGGGCAGTGGAATGCATGTGAAGAGGGGGGAGAATGTGAGGGCAGTGGAATGCGTGTGAAGAAGGGGGTTCGTGGGGGAGTGTGTGAGGGCAGTGGAATGCGTGTGAAGAGGGGGGAGAATGTGAGGGCAGTGGAATGCGTGTGAAGAAGGGGGTTCGTGGGGGAGTGTGTGAGAGCTGTGGAATGCATGTGAAGAGGGGGGAGAATGTGAGGGCAGTGGAATGCGTGTGAAGAAGGGGGTTCGTGGGGGAGTGTGTGAGGGCAGTGGAATGCGTGTGAAGAAGGGGGTTTGTGGGGGGAGTGTGTGAGGGCAGTGGAATGCATGTGAAGAGGGGGGTTTGTGGGGGAGTGTGTGAGGGCAGTGGAATGCGTGTGAAGAAGGGGGTTCGTGGGGGAGTGTGTGAGGGCAGTGGAATGTGTGTGAAGAGGGGGTTTGGTGGGGGAGTGTGTGAGGGCAGTGGAATGCATGTGAAGAGGGGGGAGAATGTGAGGGCAGTGGAATGCGTGTGAAGAAGGGGGTTCGTGGGGGAGTGTGTGAGGGCAGTGG
Organism: Microcaecilia unicolor; assembly: GCF_901765095.1. NCBI lineage: Eukaryota > Metazoa > Chordata > Amphibia > Gymnophiona > Siphonopidae > Microcaecilia > Microcaecilia unicolor. The sequence goes on along the minus strand of NC_044043.1, from coordinate 100,565,528 downwards.
AATGCGTGTGAAGAGGGGGGAGAATGTGAGGGCAGTGGAATGCGTGTGAAGAAGGGGGTTCGTGGGGGAGTGTGTGAGAGCTGTGGAATGCATGTGAAGAGGGGGGAGAATGTGAGGGCAGTGGAATGCGTGTGAAGAAGGGGGTTCGTGGGGGAGTGTGTGAGGGCAGTGGAATGCGTGTGAAGAAGGGGGTTCGTGGGGGAGTGTGTGAGGGCAGTGGAATGCGTGTGAAGAAGGGGGTTCGTGGGGGAGTGTGTGAGAGCTGTGGAATGCATGTGAAGAGGGGGGAGAATGTGAGGGCAGTGGAATGCGTGTGAAGAAGGGGGTTCGTGGGGGAGTGTGTGAGGGCAGTGGAATGCGTGTGAAGAAGGGGGTTCGTGGGGGAGTGTGTGAGGGCAGTGGAATGCGTGTGAAGAAGGGGGTTTGTGGGGGAGTGTGTGAAAGCTGTGGAATGCATGTGAAGAGGGGGGAGAATGTGAGGGGCAGTGGAATGCGTGTGAAGAAGAGGGTTCGTGGGGGAGTGTGTGAGGGCAGTGGAATGCGTGTGAAGAAGGGGGTTCGTGGGGGAGTGTGTGAGGGCAGTGGAATGCGTGTGAAGAAGGGGGTTCGTGGGGGAGTGTGTGAGGGCAGTGGAATGCGTGTGAAGAAGGGGGTTCGTGGGGGAGTGTGTGAGAGCTGTGGAATGCGTGTGAAGAGGGGGGAGAATGTGAGGGCAGTGGAATGCGTGTGAAGAAGGGGTTCGTGGGGGAGTGTGTGAGGGCAGTGGAATGCGTGTGAAGAAGGGGGTTCGTGGGGGAGTGTGTGAGAGCTGTGGAATGCATGTGAAGAGGGGGAGAATGTGAGGGCAGTGGAATGCGTGTGAAGAAGGGGGTTCGTGGGGGAGTGTGTGAGGGCAGTGGAATGCGTGTGAAGAAGGGGGTTCGTGGGGGAGTGTGTGAGGGCAGTGGAATGCGTGTGAAGAAGGGGGTTCGTGGGGGAGTGTGTGAAAGCTGTGGAATGCATGTGAAGAGGGGGGAGAATGTGAGGGCAGTGAAATGCGTGTGAAGAAGGGGGTTCGTGGGGGAGTGTGTGAGGGCAGTGGAATGCGTGTGAAGAAGGGGGTTCGTGGGGGAGTGTGTGAGAGCTGTGGAATGCATGTGAAGAGGGGGGAGAATGTGAGGGCAGTGGAATGCGTGTGAAGAAGGGGGTTCGTGGGGGAGTGTGTGAGGGCAGTGGAATGCGTGTGAAGAAGGGGGTTCGTGGGGGATTGTGTGAGAGCTGTGGAATGCATGTGAAGAGGGGGGAGAATGTGAGGGCAGTGGAATGCGTGTGAAGAAGGGGGTTCGTGGGGGAGTGTGTGAGGGCAGTGGAATGCGTGTGAAGAAGGGGGTTCGTGGGGGAGTGTGTGAGGGCAGTGGAATGCGTGTGAAGAAGGGGGTTCGTGGGGGAGTGTGTGAGGGCAGTGGAATGTGTGTGAAGAGGGGGTTTGGGTGGGGGAGTGTGTGAGGGCAGTGGAATGCATGTGAAGAGGGGGGAGAATGTGAGGGCAGTGGAATGCCTGTGAGGAGGGGGCTCATGGGGGAGTGTGTGAGGGCAGTGGAATGTGTGTGAAGAGGGGGTTTGGTGGGGGAGTGTGTGAGGGCAGTGGAATGCATGTGAAGAGGGGGCTCATGGGGGAGTGTGTGAGGGCAGTGGAATGCGTGTGAAGAGGGGGGAGAATGTGAGGGCAGTGGAATGCGTGTGAAGAAGGGGGAGAATGTGAGGGCAGTGGAATGCGTGTGAAGAAGGGGGTTCGTGGGGGAGTGTGTGAGGGCAGTGGAATGCATGTGAAGAGGGGGGTTTGTGGGGGAGTGTGTGAGGGCAGTGGAATGCATGTGAAGAGGGGGGAGAATGTGAGGGCAGTGGAATGCGTGTGAAGAAGGGGGTTCGTGGGGGAGTGTGTGAGGGCAGTGGAATGCGTGTGAAGAGGGGGGAGAATGTGAGGGCAGTGGAATGCGTGTGAAGAAGGGGGTTCGTGGGGGAGTGTGTGAGAGCTGTGGAATGCATGTGAAGAGGGGGGAGAATGTGAGGGCAGTGGAATGCGTGTGAAGAAGGGGGTTCGTGGGGGAGTGTGTGAGGGCAGTGGAATGCGTGTGAAGAAGGGGGTTTGTGGGGGAGTGTGTGAGGGCAGTGGAATGCATGTGAAGAGGGGGGTTTGTGGGGGAGTGTGTGAGGGCAGTGGAATGCGTGTGAAGAAGGGGGTTCGTGGGGGAGTGTGTGAGGGCAGTGGAATGTGTGTGAAGAGGGGGTTTGGTGGGGGAGTGTGTGAGGGCAGTGGAATGCATGTGAAGAGGGGGGGAGAATGTGAGGGCAGTGGAATGCGTGTGAAGAAGGGGGTTCGTGGGGGAGTGTGTGAGGGCAGTGGAATGCGTGTGAAGAGGGGGGAGAATGTGAGGGCAGTGGAATGCGTGTGAAGAAGGGGGTTCGTGGGGGAGTGTGTGAGAGCTGTGGAATGCATGTGAAGAGGGGGGAGAATGTGAGGGCAGTGGAATGCGTGTGAAGAAGGGGGTTCGTGGGGGAGTGTGTGAGGGCAGTGGAATGCGTGTGAAGAAGGGGGTTCGTGGGGGAGTGTGTGAGGGCAGTGGAATGCGTGTGAAGAAGGGGGTTCGTGGGGGAGTGTGTGAGAGCTGTGGAATGCATGTGAAGAGGGGGGAGAATGTGAGGGCAGTGGAATGCGTGTGAAGAAGGGGGTTCGTGGGGGAGTGTGTGAGGGCAGTGGAATGCGTGTGAAGAAGGGGGTTCGTGGGGGAGTGTGTGAGGGCAGTGGAATGCGTGTGAAGAAGGGGGTTTGTGGGGGAGTGTGTGAAAGCTGTGGAATGCATGTGAAGAGGGGGGAGAATGTGAGGGCAGTGGAATGCGTGTGAAGAAGAGGGTTCGTGGGGGAGTGTGTGAGGGCAGTGGAATGCGTGTGAAGAAGGGGGTTCGTGGGGGAGTGTGTGAGGGCAGTGGAATGCGTGTGAAGAAGGGGGTTCGTGGGGGAGTGTGTGAGGGCAGTGGAATGCGTGTGAAGAAGGGGGTTCGTGGGGGAGTGTGTGAGAGCTGTGGAATGCGTGTGAAGAGGGGGGAGAATGTGAGGGCAGTGGAATGCGTGTGAAGAAGGGGGTTCGTGGGGGAGTGTGTGAGGGCAGTGGAATGCGTGTGAAGAAGGGGGTTCGTGGGGGAGTGTGTGAGAGCTGTGGAATGCATGTGAAGAGGGGGGAGAATGTGAGGGCAGTGGAATGCGTGTGAAGAAGGGGGTTCGTGGGGGAGTGTGTGAGGGCAGTGGAATGCGTGTGAAGAAGGGGGTTCGTGGGGGAGTGTGTGAGGGCAGTGGAATGCGTGTGAAGAAGGGGGTTCGTGGGGGAGTGTGTGAAAGCTGTGGAATGCATGTGAAGAGGGGGGGAGAATGTGAGGGCAGTGAAATGCGTGTGAAGAAGGGGGTTCGTGGGGGAGTGTGTGAGGGCAGTGGAATGCGTGTGAAGAAGGGGGTTCGTGGGGGAGTGTGTGAGAGCTGTGGAATGCATGTGAAGAGGGGGGAGAATGTGAGGGCAGTGGAATGCGTGTGAAGAAGGGGGTTCGTGGGGGAGTGTGTGAGGGCAGTGGAATGCGTGTGAAGAAGGGGGTTCGTGGGGGAGTGTGTGAGAGCTGTGGAATGCATGTGAAGAGGGGGGGAGAATGTGAGGGCAGTGGAATGCGTGTGAAGAAGGGGGTTCGTGGGGGAGTGTGTGAGGGCAGTGGAATGCGTGTGAAGAAGGGGGTTCATGGAGGAGTGTGTGAGAGCTGTGGAATGCATGTGAAGAGGGGGGAGAATGTGAGGGCAGTGGAATGCGTGTGAAGAAGGGGGTTCGTGGGGGAGTGTGTGAGGGCAGTGGAATGCGTGTGAAGAAGGGGGTTCGTGGGGGAGTGTGTGAGAGCTGTGGAATGCATGTGAAGAGGGGGGGAGAATGTGAGGGCAGTGGAATGCGTGTGAAGAAGGGGGTTCGTGGGGGAGTGTGTGAGGGCAGTGGAATGCGTGTGAAGAAGGGGGTTCGTGGGGGAGTGTGTGAGAGCTGTGGAATGCATGTGAAGAGGGGGGAGAATGTGAGGACAGTGGAATGCGTGTGAAGAAGGGGGTTCGTGGGGGAGTGTGTGAGGGCAGTGGAATGCGTGTGAAGAAGGGGGTTCGTGGAGGAGTGTGTGAGAGCTGTGGAATGCATGTGAAGAGGGGGGAGAATGTGAGGGCAGTGGAATGCGTGTGAAGAAGGGGGTTCGTGGGGGAGTGTGTGAGGGCAGTGGAATGCGTGTGAAGAAGGGGGTTCGTGGAGGAGTGTGTGAGAGCTGTGGAATGCATGTGAAGAGGGGGGAGAATGTGAGGGCAGTGGAATGCGTGTGAAGAAGGGGGTTCGTGGGGGAGTGTGTGAGGGCAGTGGAATGCGTGTGAAGAAGGGGGTTCGTGGGGGAGTGTGTGAGGGCAGTGGAATGCGTGTGAAGAAGGGGGTTCGTGGGGGAGTGTGTGAGAGCTGTGGAATGCGTGTGAAGAGGGGGGAGAATGTGAGGGCAGTGGAATGCGTGTGAAGAAGGGGGTTTGTGGGGGAGTGTGTGAGGGCAGTGGAATGCGTGTGAAGAAGGGGGTTCGTGGGGGAGTGTGTGAGAGCTGTGGAATGCATGTGAAGAGGGGGGAGAATGTGAGGGCAGTGGAATGCGTGTGAAGAAGGGGGTTCGTGGGGGAGTGTGTGAGGGCAGTGGAATGCGTGTGAAGAAGGGGGTTCGTGGGGGAGTGTGTGAAAGCTGTGGAATGCATGTGAAGAGGGGGGAGAATGTGAGGGCAGTGGAATGCGTGTGAAGAAGGGGGTTCGTGGGGGAGTGTGAGGGCAGTGGAATGCGTGTGAAGAAGGGGGTTCGTGGGGGAGTGTGTGAGAGCTGTGGAATGCATGTGAAGAGGGGGGAGAATGTGAGGGCAGTGGAATGCGTGTGAAGAAGGGGGTTGGTGGGGGAGTGTGTGAGGGCAGTGGAATGCGTGTGAAGAAGGGGGTTCGTGGGGGAGTGTGTGAGGGCAGTGGAATGCGTGTGAAGAAGGGGGGTTCGTGGGGGATTGTGTGAGAGCTGTGGAATGCATGTGAAGAGGGGGGAGAATGTGAGGGCAGTGGAATGCGTGTGAAGAAGGGGGTTCGTGGGGGAGTGTGTGAGGGCAGTGGAATGCGTGTGAAGAAGGGGGTTCGTGGGGGAGTGTGTGAGGGCAGTGGAATGCGTGTGAAGAAGGGGGTTCGTGGGGGAGTGTGTGAGGGCAGTGGAATGTGTGTGAAGAGGGGGTTTGGTGGGGGAGTGTGTGAGGGCAGTGGAATGCATGTGAAGAGGGGGGAGAATGTGAGGGCAGTGGAATGCCTGTGAGGAGGGGCTCATGGGGGAGTGTGTGAGGGCAGTGGAATGTGTGTGAAGAGGGGGTTTGGGTGGGGGAGTGTGTGAGGGCAGTGGAATGCATGTGAAGAGGGGGGAGAATGTGAGGGCAGTGGAATGCGTGTGAAGAAGGGGGAGAATGTGAGGGCAGTGGAATGCGTGTGAAGAAGGGGGTTCGTGGGGGAGTGTGTGAGGGCAGTGGAATGCATGTGAAGAGGGGGGTTCGTGGGGGAGTGTGTGAGGGCAGTGGAATGCATGTGAAGAGGGGGCTCATGGGGGAGTGTGTGAGGGCAGTGGAATGCGTGTGAAGAGGGGGGAGAATGTGAGGGCAGTGGAATGCGTGTGAAGAAGGGGGAGAATGTGAGGGCAGTGGAATGCGTGTGAAGAAGGGGGTTCGTGGGGGAGTGTGTGAGGGCAGTGGAATGCATGTGAAGAGGGGGGTTTGTGGGGGAGTGTGTGAGGGCAGTGGAATGCATGTGAAGAGGGGGGAGAATGTGAGGGCAGTGGAATGCGTGTGAAGAAGGGGGTTCGTGGGGGAGTGTGTGAGGGCAGTGGAATGCGTGTGAAGAGGGGGGAGAATGTGAGGGCAGTGGAATGCGTGTGAAGAAGGGGGTTCGTGGGGGAGTGTGTGAGAGCTGTGGAATGCATGTGAAGAGGGGGGAGAATGTGAGGGCAGTGGAATGCGTGTGAAGAAGGGGGTTCGTGGGGGAGTGTGTGAGGGCAGTGGAATGCGTGTGAAGAAGGGGGTTTGTGGGGGAGTGTGTGAGGGCAGTGGAATGCATGTGAAGAGGGGGGTTTTGTGGGGGAGTGTGTGAGGGCAGTGGGAATGCGTGTGAAGAAGGGGGTTCGTGGGGGAGTGTGTGAGGGCAGTGGAATGTGTGTGAAGAGGGGGTTTGGTGGGGGAGTGTGTGAGGGCAGTGGAATGCATGTGAAGAGGGGGGAGAATGTGAGGGCAGTGGAATGCGTGTGAAGAAGGGGGTTCGTGGGGGAGTGTGTGAGGGCAGTGGAATGCGTGTGAAGAGGGGGGAGAATGTGAGGGCAGTGGAATGCGTGTGAAGAAGGGGGTTCGTGGGGGAGTGTGTGAGAGCTGTGGAATGCATGTGAAGAGGGGGGAGAATGTGAGGGCAGTGGAATGCGTGTGAAGAAGGGGGTTCGTGGGGGAGTGTGTGAGGGCAGTGGAATGCGTGTGAAGAAGGGGGTTCGTGGGGGAGTGTGTGAGGGCAGTGGAATGTGTGTGAAGAGGGGGTTTGGTGGGGGAGTGTGTGAGGGCAGTGGAATGCATGTGAAGAGGGGGGAGAATGTGAGGGCAGTGGAATGCGTGTGAAGAAGGGGGTTCGTGGGGGAGTGTGTGAGAGCTGTGGAATGCATGTGAAGAGGGGGGAGAATGTGAGGGCAGTGGAATGCGTGTGAAGAAGGGGGTTCGTGGGGGAGTGTGTGAGGGCAGTGGAATGCGTGTGAAGAAGGGGGTTTGTGGGGGAGTGTGTGAGGGCAGTGGAATGCATGTGAAGAGGGGGGTTTGTGGGGGAGTGTGTGAGGGCAGTGGAATGCGTGTGAAGAAGGGGGTTCGTGGGGGAGTGTGTGAGGGCAGTGGAATGTGTGTGAAGAGGGGGTTTGGTGGGGGAGTGTGTGAGGGCAGTGGAATGCATGTGAAGAGGGGGGAGAATGTGAGGGCAGTGGAATGCGTGTGAAGAAGGGGGTTCGTGGGGGAGTGTGTGAGGGCAGTGGAATGCGTGTGAAGAGGGGGGAGAATGTGAGGGCAGTGGAATGCGTGTGAAGAAGGGGGTTCGTGGGGGAGTGTGTGAGAGCTGTGGAATGCATGTGAAGAGGGGGGAGAATGTGAGGGCAGTGGAATGCGTGTGAAGAAGGGGGTTCGTGGGGGAGTGTGTGAGGGCAGTGGAATGCGTGTGAAGAAGGGGGTTCGTGGGGGAGTGTGTGAGGGCAGTGGAATGCGTGTGAAGAAGGGGGTTCGTGGGGGAGTGTGTGAGAGCTGTGGAATGCATGTGAAGAGGGGGGAGAATGTGAGGGCAGTGGAATGCGTGTGAAGAAGGGGGTTCGTGGGGGAGTGTGTGAGGGCAGTGGAATGCGTGTGAAGAAGGGGGTTCGTGGGGGAGTGTGTGAGGGCAGTGGAATGCGTGTGAAGAAGGGGGGTTTGTGGGGGAGTGTGTGAAAGCTGTGGAATGCATGTGAAGAGGGGGGAGAATGTGAGGGCAGTGGAATGCGTGTGAAGAAGAGGGTTCGTGGGGGAGTGTGTGAGGGCAGTGGAATGCGTGTGAAGAAGGGGGTTCGTGGGGGAGTGTGTGAGGGCAGTGGAATGCGTGTGAAGAAGGGGGTTCGTGGGGGAGTGTGTGAGGGCAGTGGAATGCGTGTGAAGAAGGGGGTTCGTGGGGGAGTGTGTGAGAGCTGTGGAATGCGTGTGAAGAGGGGGGGAGAATGTGAGGGCAGTGGAATGCGTGTGAAGAAGGGGGTTCGTGGGGGAGTGTGTGAGGGCAGTGGAATGCGTGTGAAGAAGGGGGTTCGTGGGGGAGTGTGTGAGAGCTGTGGAATGCATGTGAAGAGGGGGGAGAATGTGAGGGCAGTGGAATGCGTGTGAAGAAGGGGGTTCGTGGGGGAGTGTGTGAGGGCAGTGGAATGCGTGTGAAGAAGGGGGTTCGTGGGGGAGTGTGTGAGGGCAGTGGAATGCGTGTGAAGAAGGGGGTTCGTGGGGGAGTGTGTGAAAGCTGTGGAATGCATGTGAAGAGGGGGGGAGAATGTGAGGGCAGTGAAATGCGTGTGAAGAAGGGGGTTCGTGGGGGAGTGTGTGAGGGCAGTGGAATGCGTGTGAAGAAGGGGGTTCGTGGGGGAGTGTGTGAGAGCTGTGGAATGCATGTGAAGAGGGGGGAGAATGTGAGGGCAGTGGAATGCGTGTGAAGAAGGGGGTTCGTGGGGGAGTGTGTGAGGGCAGTGGAATGCGTGTGAAGAAGGGGGTTCGTGGGGGAGTGTGTGAGAGCTGTGGAATGCATGTGAAGAGGGGGGGAGAATGTGAGGGCAGTGGAATGCGTGTGAAGAAGGGGGTTCGTGGGGGAGTGTGTGAGGGCAGTGGAATGCGTGTGAAGAAGGGGGTTCATGGAGGAGTGTGTGAGAGCTGTGGAATGCATGTGAAGAGGGGGGAGAATGTGAGGGCAGTGGAATGCGTGTGAAGAAGGGGGTTCGTGGGGGAGTGTGTGAGGGCAGTGGAATGCGTGTGAAGAAGGGGGTTCGTGGAGGAATGTGTGAGAGCTGTGGAATGCATGTGAAGAGGGGGGAGAATGTGAGGGCAGTGGAATGCGTGTGAAGAAGGGGGTTCGTGGGGGAGTGTGTGAGGGCAGTGGAATGCGTGTGAAGAAGGGGGTTCGTGGGGGAGTGTGTGAGAGCTGTGGAATGCATGTGAAGAGGGGGGGAGAATGTGAGGGCAGTGGAATGCGTGTGAAGAAGGGGGTTCGTGGGGGAGTGTGTGAGGACAGTGGAATGCGTGTGAAGAAGGGGGTTCGTGGGGGAGTGTGTGAGAGCTGTGGAATGCATGTGAAGAGGGGGGAGAATGTGAGGGCAGTGGAATGCGTGTGAAGAAGGGGGTTCGTGGGGGAGTGTGTGAGGGCAGTGGAATGCGTGTGAAGAAGGGGGTTCGTGGAGGAGTGTGTGAGAGCTGTGGAATGCATGAGAAGAGGGGGGAGAATGTGAGGGCAGTGGAATGCGTGTGAAGAAGGGGGTTCGTGGGGGAGTGTGTGAGGGCAGTGGAATGCGTGTGAAGAAGGGGGTTCGTGGAGGAGTGTGTGAGAGCTGTGGAATGCATGTGAAGAGGGGGGAGAATGTGAGGGCAGTGGAATGCGTGTGAAGAAGGGGGTTCGTGGGGGAGTGTGTGAGGGCAGTGGAATGCGTGTGAAGAAGGGGGTTCGTGGGGGAGTGTGTGAGGGCAGTGGAATGCGTGTGAAGAAGGGGGTTCGTGGGGGAGTGTGTGAGAGCTGTGGAATGCGTGTGAAGAGGGGGGAGAATGTGAGGGCAGTGGAATGCGTGTGAAGAAGGGGGTTTGTGGGGGAGTGTGTGAGGGCAGTGGAATGCGTGTGAAGAAGGGGGTTCGTGGGGGAGTGTGTGAGAGCTGTGGAATGCATGTGAAGAGGGGGGAGAATGTGAGGGCAGTGGAATGCGTGTGAAGAAGGGGGTTCGTGGGGGAGTGTGTGAGGGCAGTGGAATGCGTGTGAAGAAGGGGGTTCGTGGGGGAGTGTGTGAAAGCTGTGGAATGCATGTGAAGAGGGGGGGAGAATGTGAGGGCAGTGGAATGCGTGTGAAGAAGGGGGTTCGTGGGGGAGTGTGTGAGGGCAGTGGAATGCGTGTGAAGAAGGGGGTTCGTGGGGGAGTGTGTGAGGGCTGTGGAATGCGTGTGAAGAGGGGGGAGAATGTGAGGGCAGTGGAATGCGTGTGAAGAAGGGTGTTCGTGGAGGAGTGTGTGAGGGCAGTGGAATGCGTGTGAAGAGGGGGGAGAATGTGAGGGCAGTGGAATGCGTGTGAAGAAGGGGGTTCGTGGGGGAGTGTGTGAGGGCAGTGGAATGCGTGTGAAGAAGGGGGTTCGTGGGGGAGTGTGTGAGGGCAGTGGAATGCGTGTGAAGAAGGGGGTTCGTGGGGGATTGTGTGAGAGCTGTGGAATGCATGTGAAGAGGGGGGAGAATGTGAGGGCAGTGGAATGCGTGTGAAGAAGGGGGTTCGTGGGGGAGTGTGTGAGGGCTGTGGAATGCGTGTGAAGAGGGGGGAGAATGTGAGGGCAGTGGAATGCGTGTGAAGAAGGGGGTTCGTGGAGGAGTGTGTGAGGGCAGTGGAATGCGTGTGAAGAGGGGGGAGAATGTGAGGGCAGTGGAATGCGTGTGAAGAAGGGGGTTCGTGGGGGAGTGTGTGAGGGCAGTGGAATGCGTGTGAAGAAGGGGGTTCGTGGGGGAGTGTGTGAGGGCAGTGGAATGCGTGTGGAGGTGGCTCGGTGGGGGAGTGTGTGAGGGCAGTGGAATGCATGTGAAGAGTGGGGAGATTGTGAGGGCAGTGGAATGTGTGTGAAGAAGGGGGTTCGTGGGGGAGTGTGTGAGGGCAGTGGAATGCGTGTGAAGAGGAGTCTCGGGAGAGAATGTGAGGGCAGTGGAATGCATGTGAAGAAGGGGGTTCGTGGGGGAGTGTGTGAGGGCAGTGGAATGCGTGTGAAGAGGGGGGAGAATGTGAGGGCAGTGGAATGTGTGTGAAGAGGGGGTTTGGTGGGGGAGTGTGTGAGGGCAGTGGAATGCGTGTGAAGAAGGGGCTCATGGGGGAGTGTGTGAGGGCAGTGGAATGCCTGTGAGGAGGGGGCTCATGGGAGAGTGTGTGAGGGCAGTGGAATGCGTGTGAAGAGGGGGGAGAATGTGAGGGCTGTGTGTGAAGAGGGGGTTTGGTGGGGGAGTGTGTGAGGGCAGTGGAATGCGTGTGAAGAAGGGGCTCATGGGGGAGTGTGTGAGGGCAGTGGAATGCCTGTGAGGAGGGGGCTCATGGGGGAGTGTGTGAGGGCAGTGGAATGAGTGTGAAGAGGGGGGAGAATGTGAGGGCAGTGGAATGCGTGTAAAGAGGGGGCTCGTGGTGGAGTGGGTGAGGGCAGTGGAATGCATGTGAGGAGGAGGCTCGTGGGGGAGTGTGTGAGGGCAGTGGAATGCGTGTGAGGAGGGGTCTTGGGTGAGAGTGTGAGTGCAGTGGAATGCGTGTGAGGAGGGGGCTCATGGGGGAGTGTGTGAGGACAGTGGAATGCGTGTGAGGAGGGGGCTCGTGGGGGAGTGTGTGAGGGCAGTGGAATGCGTTTGGGAAGCTTGCCAGGTGCCCTTGGCCTGGATTGGCCGCTGTCGTGGACAGGATGCTGGGTCGATGAACCCTTGGTCTTTTCCCAGTATGGCATTACTTATGTACTTATGAGTTTGGTGGGGCAGAGTGTAAGGGCAGGTGAATGTGTGTGGAGAGGTGGCTCGGTGGGGGAGTGTGTGAGGGCAGTGGAATGCACGTGAAGAGGAGTCTCAGGAGAGAATGTGAGGGCAGTGGAATGCGTGTGGAGAGGTGGCTCGGTGGGGGAGTGTGTGAGGGCAGTGGAATGCACGTGAAGAGGGGTCTCGGGGGAGAATGTGAGGGCAGTGGAATGCGTGTGGAGGTGGCTCGGTGGGGGAGTGTGTGAGGGCAGTGGAATGCATGTGAAGAGGGGGGAGAATGTGAGGGCAGTGGAATGCGTGTGGAGAGAGAGTTTGGTGGGGCAGAGTGTGTGGGCAGTGGAATGTGTGTGAAGAAGGGGCTCATGGGGAGTGTGTGAGGGCAGTGGAATGCGTGTGACTTGATATCTCTGTGCCACAGGTCTGATTTGTAGAGGGGTGAAACACTGCAGATATGACCCTCTCCCCTACCCCAGGATCTTTGATCGTTAGTGATTGGCACCAGTATGCTCAGGGCAAGGAATATCTGGGCAGCATTCTGCGCAAGAATGAAAGGAAACTCTTTGGTAAGTGCTTTGAAAACTTTAGAAATGAAAAAGAGAGGGACGTAACGTGAGTATTTTTCTGTGGGATCATTTTCAAAGGGGTCATGTCTGCAAACTCTCTCGTCCTCAACGTCCCTCCAGATCTATTCTTACCAGCAGGTGAAACCTTAAGATAGTTATGCTGTCCCTTCTAGGAAGTAGTATTTCTCAGTCTCCAACAGGTGGTGGGCGTGCGAGCCTGTGCAGTTATGTGTTTAACTGTTCTTAATTGAGATTTTACAGTGCAGATGAGAGCTGTGAGGCACATTGTTCTCACTGTGCTGGATCATGAAGGGACAGGGACACAGGTGGATTTGTATCCTGGGGAGAAATATCGTGCATCCTCACTGGCTTACATATGCCCTGGGTGGTAGTATTTCTCATTTTATACCTGGCTGTGATAGCTGATGTCTGGGAATTGCTTTGGGTGTTTTGTAAAAGTGTCATCTGCTGCTTTCTTCTTTGCAGGACTGATTGAGAGGCCTGTGCTCCCTCCCCAGGTGGCCGCTGATACTGTCAGCTATAAGATCTTTGTGTCTGGAAAAAGCGGAGTAGGGAAGACTGCCATGGTGGCAAAGCTAGTTGGGCTGGAGGTCCCCAGTGTACATCATGAAACTACAGGTGATGACAATGAGAGAGAGCTTGTGGGTGTGTGTAAGAGAGTAGATCTTATCACTCGGAAAGAAAAATCTGTAAACATAGAAACATGAAGGTAGATAAAGGCCAAATGGCCCATCCAGTCTGCACATCCTCTTTAACCCTTAATTCTTCCTTTTCCTAAGCGATCCCACATGCTTATCCTATGCCTTTTTAAATTTTGACACAGTCCTCGACTCCACAGCCTCCACCACCCTTTCCGTGAAATAATACTTTCTTAGATTACTCCTAAACCGATTCCCTATTAACTTCATCGTATGCCCCTGTGTTCCAGAGCTCTCCTTCAGTTGAAAAAGGCTCACTTACTGTACATAAAAGCCCTTGAGATATTTCAATGTCTTCTCTCTCCCAGCATATACATGTTGACGTTCATAAACCTGTCCCTATATTTTTTGTGTTCAAGACTGCTTACTAATTTTGTAGCCGCCCTCTGGACCGAGTCCATCCTGTTTATATTTTTTCGTAGGTGCGGTCTTCAGAACTAAATGGGACCTCACCAGAGACTTAAACCATTGCACTATCACCTCCTTTTTCCTGCTGGTCATCCCTCTTTTTATGCACCCAAGCATCCTTCTGGCTTTGACCGTCACTTTTTCTACCTGTTTTATTTTTATTTATATTTTGCTCACACCTTTTTCAGTAGCAGCTCAAGGTGAGTTACATTCAGGTACTCTGGGTATTTCTCTGTCCCAGGAGGGCTCACAATCTAAGTTTGTATCTGAGGCAATGGAGGGTTAAGTGACTTGCCCAAGATCACAAAGAGCAGCAGTGGGATTTGAACCGGCAACCTCTGGATTGCAGGACTAGTGCTCTAAGCATTAGGCCACTCCTCCACTCCACGTTTGGAAGCTTTAAGGTGTTGGGCCTTGAATAAAGTAAACTTAGAGCCAGATGCACTAAAAAAACGTTAGAGCCCTTCCCTTACCGATTCCCTTAGCGAATTGGTAAGGGAAGGGCATGCATCAAGGAATAGGAATGCAAATGAGCTGCTCGGGAAGGGGAGAATCTGAATGCGGCAGGGATGTGTCTATCTTAAGTTTTCTGTAAGTAACCTGCATAAGTGGGAGCCCTGCCTGTGTCCTGCCCATACTTTGCCCTGTGCAACACCCCCTTGCAAATACACACTACATAAGATAGTTGCGTATTTACAGAATAGCGCTGAGGTGGCAGACTGGCATATACACGCTTGTATTTTATGATTCAACAGTTTTATTGATGACAATGCAGTAAAATACACTTTCAACAGCGCAATGGTACAGAAACTTCAACATCCTTACAAATAGAGGAAATTCAGTATGAAAACGTTTGTCATCAAACCAATTTTAATTCCCCCCCTCTCCCCAAGCCCTCCCCCTACTGTTGAAAAGAAAGGACTATACATGTTCAAAAACAGAACAGCTACCCACCTGAGAGCTCTACTAAATAATACCGTAAAGAAAGCACAAATGGGGAGTAAGGACACAGGAGGAGGACATGGTCTCTCCCTTCCCTAACTCCCCCACTCAAATCCAGAACCTCCCAAGCAAGAAGGGGTTGGCTGAGCCGTTGGCTAGGGACTTGTACTCTTATAGAACACACCCAAGCAACGCCGCCTAAAATGGACCAGCCACCCCACTAGAGTGTGTATAGATCACTGGCTGCCACCTGCATTGTGAAAGCAATTCAATACATGACTTTAAGCCTTATGGGAAATTGTGTTTAGATAAGGCTCCCAAATGAGCAGATACAACTTTTGTCTCTTAAGATGACACCACGCTCTGTAAGATTCCCACACCATTAATTCATGCAGCTTATTACGCCAGTACCAGAAACTTGGTGAGTGATCACTCAGCCAATGATTGAGTATACATTTGTTTCCCAAAATCTACGCCTTCTGCAAGAATAGTGAATCCCCCCCCCGGACCCTGGGCCCCTAATGAGGTTACATGAGAGAGAACTAACCCTTCAAATGAAAACAGAAGGGGGTGATCAAGCAGAGATTGGATATACCGAACTAAGGATACCCGAATGCTTTAATATGAGGACACTACCATAGCCCATGGATCAAAGAAGAAGTGCAGGCTTGACAATTGGGACACGGGGGGGCGGGGAGGGGGGTAGGCACACAACCTGTGTAAAACACCTGTTGTTGAGGAAAATACGCCTGACCCACAACCCTTGAAAGTTATTAATATAGAAATAAATATTTTCCAGAGAAGGGAAAACGGTATTAACTAGAGGATATGATTTGAGTTTGCGTGGTGGTAGACTTAGGAGAAATGTCAGAAAATTCTTTTTCACGGAGAAGGGTGGTCGATGCCTGGAATGCCCTCCTGAGGGAGGTGGTAGAGAAGACAACTGTGGCAGAATTCAAGGTGGCTTGGCATTAACATAAGGGATCTCTAGTTAGAAAATGAATGGTATAAAAAAACAAAGCTTAAAGGTTTGCTTATGAGTTTGCATGTCAAGTGTTGCTTAGAGGACAACTCTGGCTATATTAACTAAGGCCAGTACTAGGCTGACTTGTACGGTCTGAGTCCTGCATGTAGCAATCCAGCTTAGGATGGGCTGTAGAGAGCTTTGACAGAAACCTCAGTAATTTGGAACGTGAAGAAATTGCTGGAAAGACTTTTATTTATTTGTAGTATTTATACCCCACTCTTTCCCACTCGATAGCAGGTTGAGTGCGGCTTACAATGTATGGTACAGTATCACAGAGATAACACAACTGTATGGAGTAGGATAAGAGGAAGAGATGTGGGGGGAGGGATAGAGGTGAGGGTAGTGTTAGTGGTGTGGGTTGGGTTGGGTTCGTGAATTAATTTGGGTCATTTGGATAGGTTTGTTTGAAGAGGTAAGTTTTCAGCAGCTTTCGGAAGGGTAGGTGCTGAAAACTTACCTCTTCAAACAAAACTTTTATGGTCTGTGTCCTGAAAATGACAAGATGGATTTGAAAATACAGCAGATTAATAGCGAGAGAAGTCAGGGCATGGAGGAGCCTCACTTTTCAGCTACTGCTGTCTCCCATCACATCACGTGACCATCTACACGCTAGTATTTTTAACGTTTTATGTGTGCAGTAGGTGCAGGAATGTCGTCTGTCTAGTATTAGCGTTCAGAGAGCTCTTAACATTTTACTGGGAGAGGTTTAAAAGGCAGGCATAAAGATGATGAAGGAGCCAGTTCTAATGTAGGTACTGCTGGGGGGGGGGGGGGAGATGTGGGTTCACTACCACATCCCACTTGCTCTCCTTCACCGTGTGCATGTATACAACCTGTGTGGGGCAGGGCTGC
This sequence comes from Microcaecilia unicolor, assembly GCF_901765095.1. NCBI lineage: Eukaryota > Metazoa > Chordata > Amphibia > Gymnophiona > Siphonopidae > Microcaecilia > Microcaecilia unicolor. Next base: position 100,549,714 of record NC_044043.1, on the reverse strand, counting down.
CTTTGAGCAGGTGTATTTTACAGTTGCTGATTTTCAAAGAGAAAAAGTGCAGGTTTCTTTTTTTCCTGAAATGTGCCGATATAGTTTGATGGATTTCTAAATAGGCCACATAATTCCAGTCACACTGGCGCACAAACACTTCCTGTTGGGAGTTTAGAAATGGGTTTTCCCTGGTGGCTCCCATGATTTTTTCATCTTGTCTAGCAGGTACTTATTGGGAAAAGCATGAGAAGTGCTGATCTCTTAGCTGGGTCTTGCATGGAAAACATCACTGTTTCAGACACTATGAACATGCTGAAATATTTAATAATGCACATCCAGCATGGAGCAGTTCTGTTTTTTTTTGTGAGCTTTAAGCTGATGTATGTTCTGTGATGCAGAGGGGAAAACTTGATCCATTCTCATTTCAGGAATCCAGACAGCGACAGTCTACTGGCCGGTGAAGCTGAAGAGCAGCGCCCGAGTGCTTATGTTCAAGTTCCAGTTCTGGGACTGCGGAGAAGCCACTGTGAAGAAGTTTGATCACATCCTTCCTGTTAAGTTAAAAGTGTGGTGGTTCTTTCCTCTCCCCTCCCAATTTTCTCTCCTCACCAGTCCCTATATAGATGACATACCCAGGCGCCCCCGGGACCTCTGCCACTCTGAGTAGTGCACCCTCAGCTCTGCTCATTGGTTAATAGAAGTGACAGCCAGCCGTCCTTGTCTTCAGGCCTGAATGCACCTCTGTAGCATGCTGAGGCCTGGTCAAATCTGAACATGGATTCCTTCTCTGGCGCCACAGAGACAGTCCAGTGCAGATTTTTAAAATCAAGGCTGGATTTCCTAATGTGTGCTGTTGCATTAGAATGCAATAATGGGCATTAGTTACCGCAGGACCCACCGCTTATGCAGTGGAATCTATTTACTAATAACATGTTAATGACATTTAGCAGGAATGTGGGTAAATCTAACCCAGAAAGGGAAAGGCCTTAGTGGCTTGGATGCTGGCCAAACATTTTGTGAAGTACAGATTTTAGCAATACAAGTTTTACATTACGTAGCTTCCCACTAATTCCAGAGCCTGTTGGATAGTTGTGTCCATCAACCAGCAGGTGGAGATAGAAAAAATCCTGAGGAGCTGGACTTGATGTCAAGAGAGATATCTGAGCTCAGTTTTCTGTTCTCTATCTCCAGCAGGTGGATGGACACACTTTTCAGCCTTTGGTTCTAAGTGCTTCGCTCCACCCCTGTTGAGCTTTACAGGTGAATTGAGTCTGCAGAGTCATATCTGGAGGTCTTCAGATCCCCATCTGTGGTATCCCGTGAATTTACTTCTTCCCTCCCTTCACCTCTCCTTTTCCAGCATAACAACCTTAAAAAAAAAAAAAAGAGAGAGGCTTACTGGAGAGCGTGGGACAGAGCATCAGTCCTGTGACTCTTCCTCATCTGGGGTAAGACTCTGAGCTTGGGGGGAGCAGCCGGCTAAAGTTTGAATCAGAACCACTTAGAGGGCTGCAAGTTCTACTTGGTGCAGGGGGAGGGATGAGAACATAAGCATTGCCATACTGGGACAGACAGAAGGTCTATCAAGCCCAGTATCCTGTTTCTAACAGTGGCCAATCTAGGTCACAAGTGCCTGGCAAAATCCCCTGTAATTTTGTTCCTTATAATCGTCTCTACCATTTTGCCCGGCACTGACATCAGTTTAAGCTGCAGTTAATAGGAACTGTGATCGCAATCTCGCATTTGTTTTCTTAAAACCAACCAAGCAAGTGTCCCAGGTAAAGAAGCTTCCAGAGATATGTGCCACCCTCCTCCAGGCTGGATTTATAACCTGAGCTACTGTATTAGCAGACATTATTTCCCACAGGTTCGGGGACCTATTTGCTAATAATTTGCAGTAGTGTCCTTTAGTAATTCCTGCCCTTGGTTCCTCTACTGGGACTGGTGAAATGCAGAGGCTGGGATGCCTATTGGGTGCACTAGTGTCGGAGGATGAGCTGATGGTGGAAGGTGCCTGCCTTGTGGCTCAGATGGGAACTCTGCCACTCTGCTTTTCTAAAAGGAATTTAGACCTCCTGGTCCTGTTCAGATTTCAAGCTTGCAGTGAGGAGGAGCTGCTGCTTGGAGTCTTACAGAGATTTCCCTAATTACTGCAAAAGTCAAAATAGGATTCTGTTTAAGAGGCAGGGGCTTGAGGGGTGGTGCATTTCACTACTCTTAATTTCAGGAGACCAGCTTTACAGTCATGTGCTGCTTGCCTCTTTGACTTCTAACTGCTGGACTTTAATTTGGGGGTCTTTTGATTAATTTTAGAAGAATTTAGTTGTTGGTTATTTTTCATAGACGGACATAAGTTCAGCTAACTATTAGATTGTAAGCTCTTTGAGCAGGGACTGTCTTTCTTCTATGTTTGTACAGCGCTGCGTATGCCTTGTAGCGCTATAGAAATGCTAAATAGTAGTAGTAGTAGTAGAACCCCTGCTATACCAGCACTGAAACTGACACAGCCTGCTCTGCTGGTGCCCTTCACCTCTGCCCTGCAGGACCCTCTGCTATGCCAGACCTGCCTACTTTTTTAAAAGATTGTTAGTGTCATACAGGAATATCTTTATTTTTGAAATTTAGATTTGTTCACCTTTCAAAACCCGAGAATTATTTTGAGGTACAGTTGGTAGTTTCCTGTCCCAGAGGGTTTCCAGTCTAAAGGTTAGATTTACTAACTTGCATTAATGTGCATTGCTGTTTTAACATGTAATTAATAAATGGGCCCTGCTGACAGTAACGTGTTTAAAGTGCAGTAATGCATGTTAGTAAATGAGGGCCTGAGTTTGTACGTGAGATGATGAAGTGAAATGACTTGGGCAAGTTCATACGGAGTGTTGTTGGGAGATGCAGGATTTGATTCCTGGCCTTTCTGCTTCTATCCTGCTGCTCCCGTGTGTAGGCTTTTGGACATGTGTTCTTCTTACTGTAAGGGGTAAGACTGGAGTAGAAAATTGTCTAATCGGTTTCTCCTCCTGTCCTCTAGGCCTGTAAGGAGAAGGCGGATGCCGTTCTCTTCCTTTTCTCTTTCACCGACCGAACGTCCTTTGATGATTTACCCAATCAGATCTCTCGTGTCTTGGATGGCTCTGAAAAGCTTGCCAGAATTGTGGTTGGCTCCAAGTATCCTTTTCACGGTTCCATCATTCCCCTCGCACTTGAGAATGTTAGGGTTTTGCCCCCTGAAGAAGAAAGGAAATGAGTTCTGCATTTTGTGGTATATGTCATGGCCCCATAGATTGCGTCTTTTTATTTTAAGCTACACCAGTCTCCCGGAGCAGAACTTTGTAGCTCAAATGAGACGCTTTGTACCTCTGAAATCCTCACAAATCTCTTCCCAAAAGGTAGCAAAACTGGAAACCTTACACTGGACACATTGTCTAACATCTAAAGCTTTCAATTGCCAATTACTCAGTGCGCTCTTCTCCATGACCTTTCCTGCTAGGCCATTTTGGGCTTTCTCCGCTTCCAGTATTCAGGCCTTTCCAGTGTTTTACTACGAAACTGATGGGCCGATGCTCAGAACTCCTGCGATATAGTCAACAGTGCAGAAGCCATGTAGAAAACTAGGTCACCAGTGTTCAAAGGAAATGGTATTCAAATTATATGCATGCTGTAAATGCAACAGCAAGGGCGGGGTGGCTAATTGACGCATGCGCAGAAGAGTTTCATGATAAGCTCAGTTGTTATGCGCATGCACCAGGCAAACCTGAAAGTGAATCACACATTCGTGCCTGTTTTCTGTGCCTTTAAATATAAGCTTTTCAAATTTTTTTTTTTTTTTTTTTTTTTTACAGGGAAGCCTTATATTTAAGTGCAGGATACAGGTGCCAATGTGTACTTTCATTTTCGGGTTTGCTCTGACTCGCACAAGTTCGTCTCTCACTATCAGGGGCTTGCAAGGGCTTTCTTCTGCTTCCAAATTAAATAAAACCAACAGCTTTTAAAGAGGGAATTGTGAGAAATCCTCTCTTAAAATACTCTAATGCTTGCTCTGGGCCGGTGTTAGATTTTCAGCTGTAAGGGCAGCTTTGTTTTGTGTGCTGTTCTCTGAGCATTGGGAAGGAATAGGAAATTACCTAACATCTGTTTGACTACATTTGCATGCTATTTGCACTAATATTTGGCGCTCACAGTCCCCCCCCCCCACCCCGATATTTAGTGGTATTTAAGCAGCCAGGAATGGTTCCTGGCCAGTTAAGTTGCACTTAACTGGTTATCCACAAATATTCAGCGGGAGATAGCTGGTTCTCTTAAATATTCCCAGTCAGCGTTTAATGGCTAACTGATCATATTGCACGATAAAACCGTCTGTTGGCTAAGTTTGGCAACCAAATCAGGCCGCCGATAGAGCAGGCCTATCTTTGGCCGCTATAAACTTAACCGTCCAGCGCTGAGTATTGGCCGGTTAAGTTTAAACTGGCCAAAAATAAACCAGATATTCAATGTTGGTCTTTGGAAATGGCCTGGCATTGAATATCTAGACTCGCCAACGACTGCAGGAGTTAGCCAGGTGGCCTCCCGCGGTCTGAATATCAGCCCCGTTGTCTCCCGCTTTAGAGCCCTCTGAGGATTCTGTACTCATTAATGCCGGCGCTAGTCCAGTGCTAATTGGCTCTAGCACCGGCGTTACGTTTTGAGCGTTGGCTCATGAGGAGTAATCTCCACAGCTACCAAAACGAGTGAGACTGTTGTCCAGTCTCTGGCCTCTTGTGCTGACTGAAACAAGGTTTTAACCATGGTCCCTTTATGCTGGTTACCCCAGTCATACCACAGATGCTTCATGGATATTACTGTCCAATCAACTATTCTTATCAGACACTTTTTGAATTCCAGTATTGTATTGCTACTATTCGCTTGCAGAAAACATGTCACACCTCTCAGTTCCTGCTGCAAGAGGGATTCATTCATTAACCATCTTCTCTTTTACTAGAACAGATGTGAGATCTTTTGACATTTTCCTTTATTAGGTACCCTCAGATTTGATCAGTATATGCACACTGATGTGATGGAGCAGGATGTGGCAGAGTTCCAGCGCACCTGGCAGCTGCCGGTGCTACGGATGAAGAGCGTGAACGGGCTTCGACTTGCCGATGGGCGGACCCTGGATGGCAGAGCGGGATTGACTGATGTGGCACATGTACTGAACAGATTGGCAGAGCACCTCTGGCACCATGACCAGGTAGCAGCAGGTCTCGTTCCTGCAGTCCAGATCTGCTGACATTGAAAGTTTCTCCGTTGAGAACACAGACTTCCTCACTGGGCAGCAGGGTCGCAGGACAGTTTCAAGTGCCACTGTGGGCAGAGCTGAAAGAAGGAAGGGTCTAATTTGGGTTGGTTTAGTGAGCCCCACAATTATTCTGAAGAGCCAGCTCTACGGACCAAGGGATTTGCTGAAAGAAGGAAGCAGTGGATGGAGCCCTGTGTACTGCGCAACCCAAGATTAGATTAGTGGGGAGGTGGTGTTCTGGGTTGAGGGTGGGGGTTGATGGTGAAATATGCCCTCTATCTCCCTCCCCATGGTTAAATACATAGAGAGACACACTTCCGCTCCTCCATCCCAGCACTCCTTCCCCTCCAAAACCCTTTCCCTCTTCCCACTACTTCATTCTGCTTTTTGCTCTGGGGCTGGTGCCTGAATACTGGACTCAGCAGCACCTGAGGATTCCCCATTTGTCTCCAGATACTGGTAATGTGAAGAAACTAAAAAAACAAAACCAAACCAAAAGTCTTCCACAAAAAGTCAAAGGACAAATAAAACAAAAGTTGGAGCTTTTGACAAGAAGTGTTTTTATACATCTGGAGGTGTAAGATTATTTTTTATGGTTCTAGTTGCACTTATTGGTCTTTGAGCACTAGGGCAAATGTATATATCATCATTTAAATTAGTTTAATAAGGTCATATACAGTTTGGGGTGTTCCACTAATATTATATCTTAATTTAGGGGACCTTTTGCAAAGGCACGCTAGCGTTTTTAGCGTGTGCTTAAAATAAGCACGCACTAACTGTTAAGAGATGCCCATGTATTTCTATGGGCGTCTCTAGTATTTAGCGAATGCCGATCATTATCGTGCACTAAAACCTCTAGTATTCCAGCTAAGGGTTAAGATACTTCCTTTAGGATGATTGTGAGTTTTCCATGGGAAGGGAGAGGGAGGGTGAGATTAGGAGGGTATGGGGAGGGGGGTGGTTAGGTGTGGAGGGATTTGGGAGGGGGGGTTGGATAAAGGATCTAACAAAGTAAGTTGAAAGTAGAAGGTTCAAACTGGTTGTTGTTTGAATATGATGGGACTTAATGATTGGCTGTATTTATTACAGTATATACTATTGATAAAAGTGTATACCGTTTTTCATAAAACTGATGAAACATAAGTATGTTGGGAAGGGGGGGTATTGTATTGGGAAACAAAAATTAACAATTTGTACAAGATTATGGTTGTATTATTTTATTGATGTTTAATAAAAATTGTTTAAACATAAAACCTCTAGTATTCCTTTGTAAAAGACCCCCTTACATTCTTATGCACTCGTACGGGTACAGTTGATGGATCTTTCTTGTACCTTCAGTATTGTAGCACATGTGATTGCAAATGTTTATATACAGCTTTTATATTGTACAAATATATTATTTCTCCGTTATGGGATATTCCGTTTTTTGGGGTTGTTAGTGTTCACATGTAAGTTTTCATTTTTGAATATCCAAGAATATTTATGAATATGTTGGAACCCTCACGTCAACTTTCTTTTTAGTATATCGCAGGAATAGCTACTTCACTCACTAAGCGCCCTGTTTACTAAGCCACGCTGTAGGCGCGCTAACATTTTTACGCACCCTAGCACTAGAGACACCCATAGGTCTTAGTAAACAGGGCCCTTGGTTTGCACGTTAGTAGAGTAGATATTTTATGATAATGTGTTTTCCAATATATTGATCATATTTTGACATTCTTTACTGATGCAGTTTCCTTCTACAATCTGGGTGCTACATAAGTGTATATTTTACTTCTAAGATAATTAGTGCTTTTACTATAATTGGATTATTTGGCATTTTTTTCTGGTTGACTCTGTGGGTTTCCCTTGCAAGTTAAGTAATACGTACTATGGCACATTTATCTACTTCCGATGTCATGACAAGGTTTACTTGAGTCTTATTCTAAATTCACTGATCAGGTTTTTGGTTTAGTCCACCCTCTTAACACCTGTGGACGATTATGTTCAGATTATGCATGTCAACATGTTGATGATAAGAGACATTTGTTAGTGATGTGGCACATTAATGATGGTATTTAAAATATAGGTGCAGTGATGATACCTTTTTCTATTGCTTGCCTGGAGCAAGTCTAGTGATGTCATAGGTTTGGACCCTCTCTGTTTTATTTATTTATTTATTTACACTTTTAAAAATTTTAATTATTTTTAACAGTCTTTTTTAATATGTAGGTGATATAGGGGGTTGTTTACTAAAGCTTAGCTTGAGTTATCTGCAGCTGGGCCTATAGGAATGAAATGAGCCCTGCAGCAGATAACTTAAGCTGAGTTTTAGTAAACAAGCCCCATAGTTTGTCTTCAGTTTTCATTTAAACCTCCTTTTACTCATAAGGGCTACAATTATAGGTACGTGTTTTAGTTTTTCCAATTATACATTATATTTTTCCAGATTTCTTATATCAACAATTTAATAAAGTTACACTCTCTTATATAATTTAATCTTTTAAGCACATTCACATATATTTTTATGTATCTAATATTAATACACTGTCACTAGCTTTATCCATTCTCATCCATATCTTCTCTCTTCTCTTTATGGATTCTATAATCATATAAGTATTCTATATTTAAAAACTTTATATTACATATATGTCTTCTGATTATGTTATATCCATGTTCTAGAAGGACCCCTGATGAAGGCTTGAGTGCTGAAACATGGCCTATGTTGGGTCTTATCTTTGTAACTGGATTGAGGTTTTACTGAATAAAGATGAATAAAATTGAGTGACATTATTATCATTGGACTGTTTGTTTATTTACAATCTTGGACATTTGCTTTTTTGATGGCTTCTGCTTTTGTTTTATTTGTCATTTTAATATAAAGAAACAGTCAGGTGAGTTCTTAGGTCTGCTGCTTGGTGCTCTCAGTCCCAGACCAGAGCATTGGCATCCAGAGGAGGAAGCTTTACCTTTCCAATCCTTTCCACATCACACAGAAACTTTCTTCAAATCCTGGAGGCAGATCCTTCGGTGACCAGTGTAAAGTAGCTCAAATATGGCCAGTTTGGTATATATTGCTATAATTGCACTGTACAGATTACCCAAGAAATAGTCTTCTTCCAAGAGACATCAATGTGTAAGAAGTTTTGAGAAAAATGGTTAAAATAAATAATCCTGATGAGCAAATTGGAAGGAAATTGCTCTGTTATGAATACTCAAATTCCTATCTAACTTTCAGGGAAAATGTAAAGACTTTTTTAAAATGTAAAATATACCTTCAATGTTAGTAGCATTCTAGTCTTTCATGATGTTTTTATATACTATTTCCCATCTGAGTGTAGTCCCCAAGTGTTTATCTTGATTTTTTTGCTCATTGTAAACTGCTTAGAACCTTCTGTTACTTATCTAAATAAATGTTATTAATAATGGTAAGGTAGAGAACTTTGTCAGTAAAAGTAGCCAAGTGGAGAAAATTAATTCAACACAATGTGCCTTACTAGAAGAGCTTAGTAAGTTTGTCATATATTATCCCTGAGGAAGATGCTCCCCACATTCTCTCCTCCCTCTACTTGACCTGTTAGAATTATGACTTGGAGCCAGATAAAAGCGTTGTACACACAGTCCTCACATTCACATATTTCTTACATCTACATCTGTAGATATAAATATGAATAGCTACCATCCTCCCTCCCTCTGAACTAGTTTTCCTCTGGTGTATCAGCAAAGGTTTCTATGTGTAGATGACAGCCTGTCTCCTCAAAGGAGGAGAGTGCCCAGAACCTCAGATTGGCATCTGATGCCTCATAGGAGGAGCATAGTGTGACACGTCCAAAGTGTGTGTGTGTGTGGGGGATGTATCCTAGATATGATGTAAAGCAGGAGGAGCATGGTATAAGACATGCCCAAGGGGGGGGGGTATATCCTAGCTATGATGTGGTGTAGGAGGAGCATGGTATGACATGTCCTAGGGAATGTGTCCTATATATGATGTAAGACAGAGTATGGAGTGTGACATATCTGTTGATACCACATCCTCCAGCAGTGGGTTCCAGAGCTTAACTATTCTTTGAGTGAAAAAATATTCCCTCCTATTTGTTTTAAAAATATTTCCGCGTAATTTCATTGAATGACCCATGGTCTTTGTACTCTTTGAAAGAGTGAAAAATGTATTCACTTTTACCTGTTCTATACAACTCAGGATTTTATAGACCTCACTAATATCCCCCCTCAGCTGTCTCTTTTCCAAGCTGAAGAGCCCTAACCTCTTTAGCCTTTCCTCATATGGGAGGAGTTCCATCCCCTTTATCATTTTGGTTGCTCTTCTTTGAACCTTTTCTGCTATATCTTTTTTGACATACAGTGACCAGAATTGAATGCAATACTCAAGGTGAGGTCACACCATGGAGCAATACAGAGGCATTATAATATTCTTGGTCTTATTTACCATCCATTTCCTAATAATTCCTAGCATCCTCTTTGCTTTTTTGGCCACTGCCACACACTGGGCAGAAGATTTCAGGGTATTGCCATTCAACCCCATAAAAGGCTTTTCAACATTGCTCTTTTGGTAACCATTCTTAGGAACTGAGTAGGAAGGATTACTGGAGAAATGAGAAGGATCATCAATGCTGTTTGCTTCTATGTGATGCTCTATTGCTCTATATGTAAGAGGAAAAGGAGGGGGGAATTATTTTGGAAAAGATGATAATGATCGGTGCTTTGTGCTGCTGTCCAATATCAGAGGGGGGGGGGAGAGTATTAAAGGAAGAAGGTGAATCATTGATGTTCTCGACCCAGCTGGACAGTGAAAGAGGAGGACAAGGAAGGGTTCTTGTGGAAAGGATGAGGATTATTGATGCTGTATGCACTTCGGTGCTTCTATAGAATATGAATGAGGAGAAAGGAATATTGTGTAAAGAATGAGGGTCATCAATGCTATATGCACCTCACTACCATTTTAGAATATGATCGTTGAAAAGGGATTAATGTGGCAAGGAATGAAGGTCATCAATGTCATGTAAACTCCAATGCCACTTTAAGAACAAGGAGAAGGGATTATTGTGGCGAGGCAGGAGGCTTACTGATTTCTGTGTACACTACTGTAGAACAAGCTAGGAGAAGGGATTATTCAGCTCTGGTGTGTCTGCAGTTATCCCTCAGTCTCTTCTCTGTGTACTGGAAGGTTTGCAATCACCAGTACATGAGTTATTATGGTAGTCAACGTTTTCCTTAACAGCTCTCTTCCTCCTTCCCAGTTCTCTCCAGGGAGAAGGGATGCTGCAGGGCAGCTGAGATCTTGCAGAGGTATGTGCTAGCTATTTGGCTCACTGTATTGAGGGCAGGAGGAAGTGGGTCTCTGTGCCTGTACTGTGATTGGGGCAGTGGTCTCCTGCCTCGCCCTCCCCTCTGCTTTTTCACTGGTTTCTCTTAGGGGAAGAATGTTACCATTGTGAAGGAAGATTAAGTGCAGAATGAGCCGCAGGAAGAGCTCTGATCCTGGGACCACTGACACCAGCTCTCTCATTGACCTGGAGGAGACCCAGTGCCATTTGAACAACTCCCCTGGTGCAGTCCAGATTGGAGGCTTCTGCACTGCAGGCTTCGTAAGTACAACGCCTTGCTTTTATTTATCTCTGCTTTCACTTAGGTTTTGTAGCAATGCAGAAATCAAAGCAGGCCATGATAACATATTCTGTTTTATAGATCTTTCTATGTCACACAAGCATGAAACGTGACAAATAACAGTATTGGGTATTTGGTGTACAAAAATGCATACCTTGTCTGTTATCAGATGCATTAGCAGAGCTCTGTGTGTGGGGGTCTCAGTACTGGCATAGCAGGGAGTGCTGCAAGGCAGGAGTGAGGTGCATGGTCAGAGCAGTGCAGTGAGATCTCAGTACTGGAATAGCAGAGGATGCTGCAGGGCAGGAGTGATGTACATAGAGCAGCCTTGTGAGATCTTAGTACCAAAATAGCAGGTGGTCCTGCAGGCAGGAGTGAGATGCATGGGCAGAACAGTGCATGTGAGATCTCAGTACTGGAATAGCAGAGGGCACTGCAGGACAGGAGTGTGAGGTGCGTGGGCAGAGCTCTGTATCTGAGATCTCAGTACTGGAATAGCAGAGAGTGGTGCAGGACAGGAGTGAGGTGCATAGGCAGAACTGTGCATGTGAGATCTCAGTACTGGATTAGGTGCAAGGAGGGGAGTGTTGAAGAGCATGAATTAAGTACATTGGTAGAGGTGTGTATATGTCTCGGTGATGGAATGTCTGGATATTTCTAGTTGGTGTATTTGGAACAAAATAGATGCATTCCTTCCAAATTATAGACAAAAAAAGAAAAAAAAAAGAAATTATCCACGTTTCATAGGTATTTGATATACTTCAAATCAAATAAAAAGTAAAAGAATAAACAATGGGGAAATATGACTCAAATCTCTACATATAAACAAGGAGGAAGTTAAAGTTCAGGAGAAATACATAAGCAGTATAAATAACAATGAATCAAATAAACATAAAGAGTCAGCTTGAGAAGGGGGCACAAAACCACACACACAAGAAGTATAAATAAAAATGAATCATATAAATCACAAAGAGAAACACGAGAATGTGGTGCACATATAGGCCATGTACACGAAGAGTATAAGTAACAATAAATCATATAAACCACATAAGAGAGAATATAAGGGGGGCACATATAGACCATACTCATGAGGAGTATGTCATGTCCCCTACCTCAATGCAAGTGGCGTCCTCGGGCTGTGTGGGGTCCCATTGACACGCACACTTGACTGTCACAGCCCTGAGCCCTGTGTGTGTAGTTCTTCTCTGGGTTTGTTCAGAGAGACGGTGGTTGCAGGCACCTTGATTGCTTTGCTTCCAAACACCTGTTTCTGCTCTCTCTCTGCCTGGCTTCCAGGCTCCTTGATTGCTTTGCTTCCACCCACCTGGGTCTGCTCTTCCTCTGCCTGGCTTCCCTTGCTTCTCTCCTATTGGTCTTCCGGTTCCTCCTTCCCCTGCTCTTGTCCTATGGCTGTGCCCCTTCTCCCTGCTGGTTCCTGCTGATGTCAGACGCCAGTACTTTATCAGCTGAGCTTTTCCTGGACTCTTTGATCGATACTTGGTGGTTCTTTTAGATTCTTGAATCAACTGTTCCTGTTGGACACACACAGAGTCCATAAAGGGATCCCTTGTGCCAAGCTGGGGCAACAGCCAGCCCTGACCTTTGTCCTTCTGTCTGGTTCTTGACTGTAAGAAAGGAGAACATGTATACTCTGGAAGAAAGGAGAAACGGGCGATATGATACAGATGTTCAAATATTTGAAAAGTATTAATCCGCAAACGAACCTTTTCCGGAGGTGCGAAGGTGGTAGAATGAGAGGACATGAAATGAGATTGAAGGGGGGCAGACTCAAGAAAAATGTCAGGAAGTATTTTTTCACGGAGAAAGTAGTGGATGCTTGGAATGCCCTCCCGCGGGAGGTGATGGAAATGAAAACAGTAACAGAATTCAAGCATGCATGGGATAAACATAAAGGAATCCTGTTCAGAAGGAATGGATCCTAAGGAGATTAGCCAAGATTGGGTGGCAGAGCCGGTGGCGGGAGGCGAGGATAGTGCTGGGCAGACTTATATGGTCTGTGCCCTAAAGAGGACAGGTACAAATCAAAGTAGGGTATACACAAAAAGTAGCACATATGAGTTTATCTTGTTGGGCAGACTGGATGGACCATGCAGGTCTTTTTCTGCCGTCATCTACTATGTTACTATGTATTTGTCTTCCGTTTGAATCTCAGGATGAAGACGATGATGATCCCATCTACATTCACTGCGATGACTATGGTCTCAATTCAAAGGGAAACTACTTCAGAGATGGAAAAACAAAAATAGGTACGTTTCATTCCATGTTTTTCTCCACACAAAACAGAACAGGACTGGGTAGTTAAATCTTCAAGATGAACATTAATTTAAAAAACGCCCAATAATTATATCAAAGAATAATCTTTCAGAAAATTGTTTCAGTTGATAGTTTTAATTTATATTTACAAGAAGCAAAACTCTCTTTCAAAAGGAGGAAAACATTCACAGCATCGCTCACTTTTTTTTTCTAAATCATCTTTATTGATTCCACAACAAAAGTAATCATGAAAAGTACTGAAAGACAGCAAGTACAGAATCATCAGTTTTTCAATTATACAAATCCCAACCCCCCCCCCAACTCCACTCAAAACCTAAGTTCCAATTAGAAAAACGTGATGGTAAAAAACACTCATAAGAGTCTCAATTAAGCAAACGACTACAATCTACTGGTGTGAGAGAGTTCCAGAATGGCTCCCAATAACTCTGCAATTTTCTTCCCGGAATTGTGTTCATGTTTGAGAACAGGCACCACTCTATTGTCGCCAGCTGAATCATCAGGGACCTCCACTGAGTGAGGGTGGTAGGATCTCTCTCCAACCACTTTTGTAAAATACATTTTTTTTTGCACTTTACAAAACCCAAGCAACCTCTTGGAAATGACCGTGAAAGTTGTACCACCTCAAACAGCATAGCAGCTGAAGGCCTCCAGCGATGCTTCGAAAGCGAGCTCACGCGCACAGCTATATCATCCCAGAAAGATAACGGGGTTCCCCAGAACATGTGGCCCAGGGTGGCCCAACACATTTCATCAGCTCGAAGGGTGGCCAGGAAGGCTTGATGTGGGGAAACATAAAGTCGCAGAAGGCATCACTCACTTTTAGATAAACTTTTTCTCCTCCTGCTGTCAATCCCCTGGTTTTCTTTTTGACATCTTGGTGTACTCTAATCCTTATTGTGTTGCTGAATGCACGTGAATCTGAGTTATAAAAAAGGACTGGACTGAAGGAACAGGGAATGGGAAGGCAGTAGTGTAGGAACAGTGGGAGTCGAGTTGATTTCAAATCTCTCTTCTGCATGGCTTTGTTGGTAGATTTTGTGCTGGTTTGGGAGGAAAAGAAGAGACCCTTGAAGAGACGGAGATTGAGACATGCCTACAAGGCGGTGGACAAAGAGCGCACAGAAGTTCACAGCCTTGAGCGCACCCGAGGCACTCATGAGGCCTGGAAGAGGAAATTCCTGAAGAATCTGTACAAAGCAGGTCTCCTCATGGAAAAGGTGAGAACCAGAGCTATTCTCTGAATATGGGGAATAAATGTCACCACCTTAACAGAAAACCTTCTGCAGTCTGAGTGCTTCCAAATATTCTCTAGTGTCACCAGTCCTAGCTAGAATAGAGCAGAGCTGGTTGGGGGATTTAGAAAATAAAGATACTAACCTGTGGAACTGTAACAGAGACTTTCAGGCTTATTTTCGAAAGAGGACGCCCATCTTTCGACACAAATCGGAAGATGGGCGTCCTTCTCACAGGGTCGCCCAAATCAGCATAATCGAAAGCTGGTTTTGGGCGTCCCCAACTGCTTTCTGTCGCGGGGATGACCAAAGTTCACTGGGGCGTGTTGGAGGCGTAGCGAAGGTGGGACTTGGGCGTTGTTTTAATTTAGGGTTCAGAGACCTCAAATCTGACTCCATCTCTAAAGAACACTAGTACGGGGTAATCAAGAAGTTGTGAAGTTCTAAAAGGAATTGCCACTGAGAGAGACGTTAGGTCTAAGGAAAAGATACCAGCCTTATGACAAACTGGATTTAGATTACAAGTTATACAATGCAGCGAAAGATAGCCTGATACAGCAAAAGCATTTATACTTACAGCCTCTGATCATAAAGTGAAATCCACAGAACATCATTTGGGATGAGGAGTTTATTTGCCAAGATAAAAGTCAAATCAGTGATTGACAACAGGCACGTACAATCAATTAGTTATAGGAATATAATAATCCAGCTGCAAACAGGTGTTAATTAGTTCCTAATCTCTTATAATTTCTTTTACCAATTAAAGGTTTTACAAGGGAAAGCAATTAGGTAATTTGTCAATTCTGCTGGTCACATTGGTTTCCCTTGGAGAGAGAGAGTGGCAACCCTTCTCTCTAGCTTAAACCAGGAAATACTCTGATTTTTATAGGTGCCCTCAGGATATGGATAATATGACAATAGATATATCTGATTGGATCTATGCTAATGTCATGGTTGTCACTGATTGGCTCATACTAATGAGTAGCTTTTATCTTGCTAACATGGTTTTGTCTTTAGCTGGCTTGACCACAAATCTTAAGCAAGACCCTGCATCCAGCTACACCTTTCCTTTCTCACACCATGGCTGACCACAATGTCACTCTGTCCTTTGGACCCCCACCTTTGTGTTTCCTGTTGTTCTCTTTAGAGCTCCAACACTGGGAGTTCAAGCAAGAGTCACACAGGCCTGTAAGCTTTTCCCTCATTTTAGAGCCTGAACCAAAGTCTAGGCAGGGGACCAAGGCTCATAGCTGTAGCATTTTTATACAGCGTGCCTAACACATGGGCGTCCTCGACCCATAATGGAAAAAAAAAAGGGCGACTCTGACGAGCATTTGGACGACTTTATCTGGTCCTGTTTTTCTTACGACCAAGGCACAAAAAGGTGTCCGAACTGACCAGATGACCACAGAAGGGAATCAGGGATGACCTCCCCTTAATCCCCCAGTGGTCACTAACCCCCTCCCACCCTCAAAAAACATCTTTAAATATATTTTGTGCCAGCCTCTATGCCAGCCTCAAATGTCATAGTCAGGTCCATCACAGCAGTATGCAGGTCCCTGGAGCAGTTTTAGTGGGTGCAGTGCACTTCAGGCAGGTGGACCCAGACCCATCCCCCCACCTGTTACACTTGTGGTGGTAAATGTGAGCCCTTCATAACCCACCAGAACCCTACTGTACCCACATCTGGGTGCCCCCTTCACCCGTAAGGGCTATGGTAGTAGTGTACAGTTGTGGGTAGTGGGTTTTGGGGGAGGTTGGGGGGGCTCAGCACACAAGGTAAGGGAGCTATGTACCTGGGAGCAATTTATGAAGTCCACTGCAGTGCCCCCTAGGGTGCCTGGTTGGTGTCCTGGCATGTGAGGGGGACCAGTGCACTATGAATGCTGGCTCCTCCCAAGACCAAAAGGCTTGCATTTGGTCGTTTCTGAGATGGGCGTCCTTGGTTTCCATTATCGCCGAAAATCAGAAATGACCAAGTCTAGGGACGACCATCTCTAAGGACGACCTAAATTTCAGGATTTGGGCATCCCCGACTGTATTATTGAAACAAAAGATGGACATCCATCTTGTTTCGATAATACGGGTTTCCCCGCCCTTTCACCGGGACGTTTTGCGAGGACGTCCTCAGCAAAACTTGGGCATCCCTTTCGATTATGCCCCTCTTTATATACTAAGAAAAAATGTTCCTTAAACTCCTTTGCTAAGTGAGCAGAGTAACTTAAAATAAAGTCCCTGAGGTTACCTATTTAATTCTAAGTCTATCTTTCCCCAATTTTAAAAACAGTTTCCCAGCAAATTCTTACCAATGAAAATCTCTCCCTCACAACACCTCTTCTGGATTCAGGGGAACTCAGCCCTGCCTCATCTTTGGTGATTCACACTGCGATCATTGCGCCAGTGGGGCCCTTTGAGCTTTTTTCTTTAATCAGTCACTGTGGTTTGATTGACAGATAACTGAACACAGTGTTTATCTGCTGCCTAAAAGGAAAACTCTTGCAAAAGCTTCTCTTTAAAAGTTTCTTTCTCTAGAAAATAATTTAAACTAGATATTCACAAGTATGAGCCTACCTCTCTTTCTTGTATTGATAGAGATGTCTTTAAAATGGCTGAAGTTTAAAAACTCTAAACTGAGGCTTCGTGTGCCTATTAGCTGTGCTTTATACTGAAACTTTAGTAACTGTAAAATAGCCCCCTTAATTTCTAGCCTGTGGAACTGTAACAGAGACTTTATGTGCTAAGAATAACTATTTCTTAAACTCCATTGATCCTTATTAAATTTGGGGTTTTTGCCAGGTTCTTGGGGCCTGGATTGGCCGCTGTCAGAGACAGAGTGCTGGGCTTGATGGACCTTTGGTCTTTTCCCAGCGTGGCAGTGCTTATGTACTTATGAGCAGAGTAACTTAAAATAAAGACCCTGAGGTTGCTTATTTTTTTTGTTACATTTGTACCCTGCGCTTTCCCACTCATGGCAGGCTCAATGCGGCTTACATGGGGCAATGGAGGGTTAAGTGACTTGCCCAGAGTCACAAGGAGCTGCCTGTGCCTGAAGTGGGAATCGAACTCAGTTCCTCAGTTCCCCAGGACCAAGGTCCACCACCCTAACCACTAGGCCACTCCTATTATTTAATTCTAAGTCTCTCTTTCTCCAAGTTTCAAACAAGTTTTCCAGCAAATTCATACCATGGAAATCTCTCCCTCTCTGGAAGTCTTCTCACAGCACCTCTTCTGGACTGAGGGGAACTCAGCTCTGCCTTGCTTATGTAATAATGTTTGATATGCCTTTTATAAAGGGGGTGTCCTGTATTCTGGGTGTGCAAAACAGGGAGATCAGAAAAACTGCAGTGTTTACCAGTAAATCCTTAATTCTTCCTCTATGCAGGAGGAAACAGTGAGCGAACGGAAGACCATTCACTATTTAAAGCTGAATGCACCCTGGGACGTTCTGGTGTACTATGCTGAGGAGCTATGCATGCGAGCACCCCTCCAGGTCTGTTACAAATACCATTCCCCCTTCTCTTTCCCCTTCCCCTTCCAGGTCTTACACTGATCCCTCCCGTCAAAGGGTTCAGATGAGGTATCTCCAGTCTTCCTTAAGGGAAAAGAGTTCAGTCTACTTTAAGGGAAGCAGAACCGGGAACCTTTACCAGAGTAAAGGGGGAGACTCAGACTGTAGGAAGAAAGATCCTAGTGGAAGTAAAAAGAACTTTGCTTGAACCTTGTTGAACCTGCATGGTAAGCCAGGCAGATTTCCCCAAGCCTAGCTGCAGGCATAGAACCCTCAATTTGACAGGTCATAACCATGGTATCGCACCTCCTTCCCTCTCTCCCCTTCCTCTCCAGGTCTGTTGCTTTTCCCTGATTCTCATCTAGCTGCTCTAATTACTAAGCTACTCCTGGATTCTTCTCTTCCCCACAATAGTTTAATTGTTCATGATAAGAACCCCATCCTAACCACCCCTAGGAGAGGTTTCTAGAATGAACAGATCTCCATTTCTTCCAGATCCCCCTGGAGAGAGTTTTATCCATTTGTGTTTTGGTGCTATGCTTGTTTCCTTCCAGGCTCAGCCTAATCCAGACATGAACACATCGGACGAGGTGCTAAGAAAACTGCACATCCCAAACCTCATGTACCTAAAAGTTCCGAACAAGCCCCTGGATTATTACACCTGCGCCTTCCGCAAGTCCAAACTGGA
This sequence comes from Microcaecilia unicolor, assembly GCF_901765095.1. Taxonomy (NCBI): domain Eukaryota; kingdom Metazoa; phylum Chordata; class Amphibia; order Gymnophiona; family Siphonopidae; genus Microcaecilia; species Microcaecilia unicolor. The sequence continues at coordinate 100,531,136 of NC_044043.1, read as the reverse complement.
TAGGTGAGTGCCTGAGAACAGTGCTAAACTTGCACCAAAGTAAAAACGTACAGCAGGGGCCTATTTAGCAATATAAATATTCACTTTTAACTAAGTTTAATTTTGTTTCCTTTATGATTCAGTTTAATGTTTCCCTTATATTTCAAATTAAATCTCCATGCAAATTACTTATAATTGGCAGTATATTAATACACGGTATTGAGAGTGCTGTTACTCACCTGTGTATCGCAGTGAGCGGTATATTAATACACAGTATTGAGAGTGCTGTTACTCACCTGTGTACCACAGTGAGCGGTATATTAATACACGGTATTGAGAGCACTATTACCCCGCTGTGTGTCATCAGCATAACTATAAGATACACCTAATTTCTCCAAAACAAACCTCAAAGAATGTACATACCAAATTAAATAACAGCGGGGATAAAGGGGAAATTTTCGTACTCCGCACGAATTACTCCATCATTCAGACAGGTCAGATTGCATTCTAACTCTATACCTCCTATTAAGAAGGTTACCCTGCTTGTGTTCGATGAGTGATATACCATAATAAATGTGCTCTTAACACTTCAGGGTACCATGGTGAGAAGAATATTAATATATGGACTGAGAGCATTTGAGACTCCTTATGAAGGTGCCAGTGACCAACGTGACTCACTTTGTATCAAAGTTTTTCTGCTGTTTCTCTTTTACAGGTTTCTTGGCAGTGATTCTCGCAGCTCTTACTTCACTAACACACAGAGGCACAGAATCGTGAGTAAGATACTTAATGACCCTTCTCAAACCTCTCTCCTCCCTGCTTTTGTGTATCTCTGCTCTGTCCTATTCTCCTTCCTCTCTGTCTCTCTTCATAGCTCTCTATGTCTCTGTCTCTCTTGTTTCCTGACACGCTCTACTCTGTAGTGTTCTCCTTTCTATCTGTCTCTCCCCGCAGCACTCTGTTATTTAGCATTGATGTAGTGTATCTAGATTTTCAGAAATCTTTTGATAAAGTTCCTCATGAGAGACTCCAGATCCTACCCTTCTCTTCTGCTTCTATTTTGTTGGGTTATTTGTTGATTTTCTTGATTCCTAGGCACAAGATTAGTGCTGTTTGTTCTTCAAAGTTTATAAAAAAATGTATAAAAATTTGTTAAAGTGGCAGAAGTTCTACCTCTTTCCATTAACCTTACTGCTTGGCTATCTGAATCCTGAATGGAACCTAGTACACAGCAGCCTTATATGGCAAAGTTCTAATTTACTCTCTATCTCCACCTACTGGTAGATGGGTACAACTCACAAGTATGGACTAATCCTTTGGGATTAAAGGAAAGAAAATTATAAAGTAAGAACTAATTTTTCTATCAACCTGACATCACTACGATCAACAATTTAAATGGATTCATAATTAAAAGATACTTGAGCAACAACTGATGAAAATCATTCTTAACTCCCATAGACTGGGATCTGTAAAAGAAAAAACTTATTGTCCAAGAATTTTCAAAACAAACTTGGTGAAATGATGGAACATCTAACAAAAGTTAATCCTTTGATCTTAATTGGTATAAATTAAATGTATAGATAAGTAATAAAATCTTAAATTGAATATACTGTATAACGGGAGCCAAACTTTTCAAAATTGGTGTAATATATTCAAATCGCGATGTTGCTGACTGCACTCAAGCATTTTGCGTAATCTGTAGTGCATACAATGTTAATTGAGGCAACCTCAAATATAGCGCATTGCGGTAATCAAAACAGAGTGTTACCATACTTTGCACCACAATTCAAAAGTTATTTTCATTCAGTATTCCCTTCAATCTAATCGGTATTCTTATGCATCACCCCTTCTACGACTGAGTCTTTGCAGGCACTCGTCCTTCTGCTGCTCCCTCACCCCGGTCGATCGCACTCTCCCTCTTCTTCTCTATATCCTTCTCCTAGTCACACATATCAGCTTGCACTAGGGGACTCTGTTCTTCCCCTCAGACCATTTCATATTCCTCTAGTTAGATGAGAGGAAGTGGGCTGTGAATGAGAGAGATGGAGAATATTAAGGAAGCAAAAACTACTGCATTAGCTTTCAGTTTACAAAAGGAAACTGATAACACGAGGAAATTAGGAAAAAAAAGTCAAGCAAGCATTTGCAAGGTTTAAGAGTTTGTTTTAAAAACACCCTCAGGAGACCAGGTAGTTTTTATCAGACACATTGAAAAGAGTCAAAGAAAGAACAGATGACTGCAGGCATAGGTTCAGTGATGCTGGGAAGAGGCAATTTAAGCCAAAAGGACATCTTCCAACAAACGAAAAGCAGATCCAAATGAGGAAAACAGAAACATAGCAACAGCGAAACATAGAAATATAAAAAAAAATGACAGCAGATAAGGATCATATGTTATATCCAAGCCGCCAATGTACACCAACTGTTCATTTCTACAATCCCATCCTCTCCCTTAGAGATCCTATGTGCTTGCCTCATTCTTTCTTGAATTCAGGTACAGTCTTTTTCTCTAATACCTCTAATGCCTCCACCACCCTTTCTGTGAAGAAGTATTTCCTTAGTTTATCCCTTTTGACTCTCATCCTATGACCTGTTTGTTCTTGACTCTGCTGTCCATTGAAAAGGCCTAACTCTTGTCTATTTATACCTTGGAGGTGTTTAAGGTGGGTATATTTACAAAGGAGTTTTTGAGTGTAAAAGCCTTTTAATGCATGTAAAAGGCTTCTTATACAATTACCCCAGGGGTTACACATCTACAAGCCCCTGAAGGGCCAATAAGGTGAACACTTTATGCAACCCATATCATGGCATCTCTGGGGCAGAGTTTGAACACAGCGTGGGCTAAGTCATGATTTTTTCTTCATGTGTACTTCAGGTATACTTAACATGAGGGTGTAAGTACCTTCAGCTTCAATCTAGACATGATGATACCTTTTTTATTGGGCATAACAATACATTTCTTGATTAGCTTTCGAAGGTAGCCCTTCTTCGTCAGATCGGAAATAAGCAAATGTTGATAGATTACAGTATGCATAAGTGAAACATCAAAGCATTTCAGTGACAGTCTAACAGGGTGGGGGTGGATAGGTGAGAGACAGGAAGAGTCGGGTGGATGAGGGACAGGGAGATATGCATGGAGACAGGAGACAAAGCAGTACAATTTTATGGTTTATAATGGGCTAGAAACCCCAGATCTGTGTTATGTCCTGTCTGGTGGGTGTCAAAATATTTAATCATTCTGACTTCAAAGGTCTTACGTTCCTGTATTGTTTTAAAGTTCTCTTTCAGGATTCTTACCATGAAATCACTGGTACAGTGTTCTGGTTTTGTAAAGTGCTGCCCCACAGAGGTGACATCCTGGTTTTTACTAGCATTTTTCATATGGTGTCTATGTAAATTAAATCTCTTCTTTAGCATCTGACTTGTTTCTCCAATGTAGCAGCCTTCGTTGCATTTTTTACACTGAATGATATATACCACATTGTAAGATTGGCATGTGAAAGATTCTTTAATGTTGAATATTTTTTCCTTTGTCAATGACTGTGGGGTCCTGCGAAATGTTTTGGCATAGTTTGCAGTTGGATATATTGCAAGGATGTGTGCCATTCTCTTCTTTTTGAGTCTGTGTTGGGAGCTTACTTCTGATTAGCTTGTGTTTTAAGTTGGGTGGCTGTCGGAAGGCCAGTACTGGTGGGGATGGGAATATCTCTTTCAGTAATTCATCCTCCTGGAGTAGAGGCTGTAGATCTTTTATGATTTTTCGTACTTTTTCCAGCTCTAGGTTGTATGTCACTATAAGGGGGATTCTGTCTGTGGCTCTCTTTTCCTTGTACTGTAGCAGAATTTCTCTGGGTGTTTTAAGAGAGGAGGCAATATTCTTGGAGATTATTTTGGGGTTGTAACCTTTCTGTTCGAAGGATGCCATCAAGTTTCCGAGGTGTCTGAAACAATTTTACAGTTCCTTCAATACATACCATCCTACAATCAGATTCAAAATTGATTACTCCCCAGAAAAAGTCAATTTTTTGGACACCACAGTCTCAATCAGCGATGGCTGTATACAAACATCTATATGCAAGAAACCCACAGACAGATGCAGCTACATCCACAACTCCAGCTTCCACCCTTCACATACAAAAAGATCCATTATTTACAGCCAAGCCACAAGGTACCACTGTATCTGCTCTGACTCTGGGGACAGAGATAGACATCTGGTTCTTGGAGGGAGAGCTTAGGTCTTCTTCTGGCTTTCTGGCATCTTCTCCTGATGCCTCCTGGGACCTGTAGCACTGATTTCACATAGCATAAGCAAGAAAACAAGTCTTTCAATGTACTGGCATGCAAATTCAAACACTAGGACTTGTCTGAGGCTGGCATACATGGCAGCTTGGGCAGTGCTCTCAATTCTTCTTTTCCTTTTAGGTGTATGAAATTCTGGCTTGTACGGCATATGGGAAACGGAAACGTGCTGAGATCGGTATTGAACGGCTACTGAATGAGGGTGTCTACTCGGCTTCATTTCCTCTGCACGAGGTGGGTACTTCTCAGGCAACTGAAATGTCCTGAGCATGGTCATCTCACTGGTGGGGGGAGAGAAAAAAGTAAGCCCTGCTTTCAGAATTGCCAAACTTCCTAAAGCATAGAAAGACCCACACCTCATACAGCCCCTGCCACCCTAGCCAGACACACTTTGACATGTCTTTCCAAACTCAGTTCCTGAACAGACATGCATGAGTTTGCAAATGGAGAAAGGGGAAATGCGCTGTGATGAAACAGTGGGTTTCTGAGCCGGAAAACTGTATTATTTCATGAAGTGTATTTCTCCTGATTGGCCAGCAGATGGCGCTTGTTTTGAGTTTTAAAGCTGTTGTAGAAAAAGACTTTCTCTCTTCCACTTTCAGCTTAGGGAAAGGCAATCTGCAGTACCATTGGGCAGCTACTTTCAAAATTGATGCCCTGGGCTCTGATTCGCCCTGGAACTCAAATCTAGCCTGAAGGTACCGGATTTTCCCCAGTCTCAGCCAGGGAGCAGAGAGAGAAAGATCTCTTTACTGAGGCCCTATGAGCAGTTATATTTTATGACCTGTGAGCAGCTACAGTTCCTGAATTCCCTAGGTACTACCCAGGTAGTAAACACATTTTTAGATAGCTTTATAACTTGATCCATATTCAGTTACCTGTTATTGTCTGCTAATTTCACCTTTTTCTGTTCACTGTTCAAGTTCTGTGACAATAAACCTTTTTTAGTTTATTGACTCTGCTGTCCTGGACTAACTAAGAATATTGGTTTGTGCTTTTGAGTCTGTATGTGCTTTCTGGGAGCTGTAGGACCCCTGGAGTGTGGTCCCAGTGTCCTAGAAATCACCAGGGAATAACCTGAGAGTAGGAAACTACCCCACAGAAAAGCGGGACCCTGTCGGTGGGAGGAGGGTGCTTGTATAGAGCACATGCCCAGGTGCAGGCGGGCTCGAGTAGTGCTGGGGACAGAGCTCCAGGTGGCCATACGGTTAACCACAGGCGCATGCTATGCATTTCGTGACATGTGCCATTTTGTCACACTATATGACGGTAATTCTATAAAGGGGGCCTGTTTTTAGGTGCCAAAAAATGTGCCTCTTTGGGGCCTGTTCAATAAAAAAAAGTGTCTACCTTTCTTCATAGAATACTAGCCTAGGAGCCCTGTGTAAGAGGCTTGGGGAGGCTGAGCCCCAACCTTCCCCACCCTCCAGAACCAGCTCTCTCTCCCCTTCCCATTCACTATTGCCCCTCTCTCTCCCATACCCTGCCCGCCACCATTCAGCACTTTGTGTTCCCTTCATCCCACTGCTGCCTCTGCCGGGACTGTGGTAGTAGTTATATACATCAAAGATATTTGGGACTGTGGCTCTCTATGCACCACTGCTTCTTCCTGTATCCGTTCCGCCTCCTCTGATATAACTTCTTTTGGAGGAGGCAGGACCGGCAGAGGAAGCAGCAGTGGCATGCAGAGAGCTGCAGTCCCGCATCTTTGCTGTATAATTGCTACCACATGCCTGGCAGGCAGGTAGGTGGGGTAGAGGAGCGAGAGGGGCAATATTGGATGGCAGGGAGGAGAGATGGGATGAGAGGGGGTAGAGAGAAATGGGACAAAAGTGGATGGGAGGTGGGAAAGAGAGAAGCAGAAGCAATGTTGGGGGTGGGGAAAGACTTAGGAAGGGAGGAAGAGAGAGATGGGGAAATACTGGATGGTCTGGAGAGAGAGATGGGGCAATAATGTATATGAGGGGGAAAAAGAGAAGGGCATTGCTGGATGGGGGAAATAGAGACAAAGGAAATGTTGAATGGTGTTGGGGGGGGGAGAAGAGAGAAAGAAGGAGGGAGACAGGGGAAGAGACAGGGAAATGATGGATGGTGGGGAAGGGATAAATACTATATGGGGGACAGAAAGAGAGAGATAGGGCAGTGCTGAATGGGGGAAGAGAGAGACACATGGACAATGCTGAATGATGAGGGGGGAGGAGAAGAGAGACATGTGGAGAGACAGGGGCAATGCTGCATGCCAGAGACAGACAGACAGATGGTAATGCTGGATTGGGGTTGAGGGAGGTGAGACAGAGGAGATGCTGATTGGCATGGTGGCAGAGTCAGAGGTAATATTGCATGGGGGAGAGAAAGACGGGGGTAATACTACATGGGTAGGAGAGAGAGAGATATGGGGCAATGTTGGATTAGGGAACAGAGAGAGACAGGGACAATGCTGAATGGTGCGGGGAAAGGGGAAGAGAGAGAAAGAGACAGACAGGGCAATGCTGGATGGTGGGGGGAGGGGAGAGAGAGAAAAGCTATTGGATGGTGGTGGGACAGAGAGGAGATGTTGGATGGCAGGTAGTTGAGAGACAGAGAAAGAGAAAAGATGGATGACAGGGGGAAAGAGTAAGTGAAATATTGTGGAGTAAGAGGAGGTTGACTGGGAGAACCAGAGTAAGGGATAGAGATGGCAAAAGCTGTAGGTAGACTAAAAAAAAAAACAGGGCGATTGAAGATTAGACAATAATGAATGAAAGCTGAATGGATAGAGAGGTGGACAAAAATGGAAGAAAGTTAAAGGGACAGATCAATGAGAGCTGGATGTAGTGCAGGAGATGAAGAAGACAGAAGGATTAAAAAAAGACAAATAGACAGGAGACTCTTGGAAAGAGAGTTAAAAGAGGACAGGAAAACAGTAACCAGAGCCTGAGACTAACACAATTAGAAAATTTTAAAGACTAGACAACAAAGGTATAATACTGTCATTTATGCACCACCTTGCCTCCTAAACCTAGGAGTCTCCCACTAGGTCTGCATTTTTTCAACTTGTTTTATTGATTGTTTTCTTGCAAATTTCTAAGAATAGTATAGTATTACTTTGTAAACCACTTAGGCATTTATGAAAGGTGGTTTACCAAAAGTACATTGAAACTGAAGCTTAATGCAAGATGGGGCGTGTTGGATAGGGGGAAGGGAAAGACGAGAAGAGGAAGATGAAAAATGAAGAAATGTACCCCCCACACTTGGCTACCTCCACATACCATAGGGTTCAGAGCTCACAAGAGAAACCTGAGTTTACCAGGCTGAGCCTTTCTCTGGCAGTGGGGGGAGGGCCGGTTAATGGAGACTGGGTGGGAACGGTGAAAGGATTTAAGACTTGCGGTTACTGTCTGCCTTCTTTCTCACACCTAGGGCACGTTTGAGATGCCAGAGTATGAGGTCCCAGCAGAAGACCTGAATCTGCGGCAGGTGCTCCACCGTTACTGGGCTCGCTGGAGCTGCTGGTACCGGTACCAGCCCCTGGACCACATCCGTGAATATTTTGGAGAAAAAATTGCTATTTACTTTGCGTGGCTTGGTGAGTCTCTGCCTCTACCCAACTGTTTCCATCCCATACTGCCCAATGCAAATGAACAGATCAGTCCAACTCTGTCATCCTCTCCTGGCCAGGCAGAGTATAAATTATTGTTTAATTAAATTAAATCAATCCTCTCATGTCCATCATGAACTCTAATAAACATAGAGTAAGCCAGTTTGTCTCAGTCTTCTTGTTCCCATTCCTTTTTTTCTCATTTTTCTCTCTTTCTTGTTCTCCCTTTCTTGCTCTTTCTGCCTCACTCTCCCTGCCTCCCATTTTTTTCTCCTTTTCTAAATTTCGCATTCTTTTTTCTTATTCTTTCTCTCTGTTCCCTGTCTCTTGTTCTATTTTCTTGCTCTTTCTCTCTTCTCTTTCTCGCTCTCCTTGTCTTACACTTGTTCTTTCCCTCATATTCTTTATTTCTCTCCAACTTTCTTTCTCACATTCTTTTTTTCTCATTCTTTCTCGCTCTCCCTGTCTCCTCTGTTTTCTTGTTCTTTCTCTCTTCTCTTTCTGACTCCCCGTCTTACATTTGTTCTTTCCCTCATTCTCTTTATTTCTCTCAAACTTCCTCTCACTTTCTTTTTCTCATTCTTTCTCTCTCGCTCTCCCTTGTCTCCTTTGTTTTCTTCTTTCTCTCTTCTCTTTCTTACTCCCCCTGTCTTACATTTGTTCTTTCCCTCATACTCTTTATTTCTCTCAAACTGCCTTTCTCACATTCTTTTTTTCTAATTCTTTCTCTCTCGTTATCCCTAAGTCTTGTTCTGTTTCTTTCTTTTTCTCGCTTCTCTTTCTTGCTCTCCCTGTCTTACATTTGTTCTTTCCCTCATTCTCTTTATTTCTCTCAAACTTCCTCTCACTTTCTTTTTCTCATTCTTTCTCTCTTGCACTCCCCTGTCTCCTTTGTTTTCTTCTTTTTCTCTTCTCTTTTTCAGTTTCCATGTTTACATTTGTTCTTTCCCTCATTCTCTCTCAAATTCTCTTTTTCCCATTCTTTACTCTACTTTTTTCTCTCCTCTTGCTGTCTATAGGATTTTACACAGCTTGGCTGCTCCCAGCCGCAGTCGTTGGTACCTTTGTGTTCATCTCTGGCCTCGTCACCATGGGAACAAACACACCGGCGTGAGTATCTGTTGTTCGATAGAGCTATGCCACACGCTCCCCTAGGGGTCAACAGGGCATCAGTTTTCCCAAAGCCCTTGATAATCTAACAGGGAATGAAGGAGGTGGAGATGGGTGGAGAATAGTTACCAGGCTCTGGGTCTTGAGACAGTTCTGCTTTGAAAGAGTTTAGTGTATTTCACGATGTACTATACTTCAAACCATACAGCACAGCACCACCAGAGTGATTTGCAATGTAAAATATTTGTAGACAAGACAGGAAATGCAATCATCAAAACAGAAAGAAAAGAGAAAGCATATAGGATGAGGGGCTAGAAAAGCCTAACAGCTAACGGATATATTGGGCTCAAGGGAAATATGGTGATCCATAGGCCACAGTAAACAAATACTGCTCAATATTTAGGCTATGGCAGTCAGCGTTTTTTAAACGATGACCGTCTCAGGAAGAATTAGCCCTGGATAATCGGTTGTGGGTCATGTCCAGGCATCAACACTTAATATCCGTGACAGTGGCTGATGGAGCTTATAATACAGAAGCTGTCTTTGTCCCTCCAATCCCCCCTCCCCCCCCTGATGAGTCAAGACTCCCCATCTCAGCTTCTACTTACAGGTACAGACCCCTCTCCCAACTACCACCACTCAGGATAGCCCACCCCCGGCATGGTGGTCCAGTGGGGCAATAGGGGAAAGAATGAACCCCACTCACTCCTGCTCCTAATGGCTGCCTCTATAAAATGGGCATAATCGGGGCTATGGATGGCAGCCTGAAATATCTGGGCACTTATCTAGTTAGCAGACTGAGCCACTCCTTGTGTTTGTGAGTGAGACTAGTTAACTCTTCCAGTAAAGGCCTAGTTGAAGAGCCAAGCTTTCACCTGCTTCCTGAAATAGAGGTAGTCTTGTGCTAAGGGGAGCCTTTCAGGCAATGCATTCCAGAGTGTGGGGGCTACTCCGGAGAAGGCTCGCTTGCGGGTATCACATCGTGTAATGCCTTTTGGAGAGGGTGTAGTTAGTGAAAGTCCTTGGGAGGACCTTAGTGTCCTTGGCGGTGAGTGGAGGATCATCCTATTACCATGGCATGCACAACTGGGATAAGATTTACCTTCTCGATGTAAGGAGAGAGGCAGCATAGCTGTCGTAAATAGTAGAAGCAGTTCTTGAAAGTTGCTTGGATTTGGGAATCAAAGTAAGTGTTGAATCTCCAAGTTTCCTGACTTGTGATTTGAGGGGGAGTTCATACTTCCCAAAATGGATTTTGATGTCAGGTATGTATCCACTTGTGTTAGGGACCCAGAGAAGCTTGGTTTTACTTGGGTTCAGGCAAAGTTTGTTGTGTTTAGCCCATTCTTGAATCGATGTTAGACAAGTAATCAGTTTATTCAAGGCTGTAGGTAAGTCAGGTTCAATGGGTATGAGTAGCTGCACATCATCCGAATAGATGTAGAACTGAGTGTCCATTGACCGAATCAGCTCAGCTAGTGGCTTGAGGTAGATATTGAACAGAGTAGGTGACAGTATCGATCCTTGTGGTACCCCGCAGGTCAGTGTCCATGGTGGTGATGAATTAATAACATAGGGTGGAAGTGAGGGTGGAAAATATAGACAGAGCAATGAGGGGGAGCTGATATTGGTTTAAATATGACAATTTATGATATGCTCACCAAGCCAAAACTGGGCAGACTGGATGGACCAATTGGTCCTCATCTGTCGAATTATAGTGTTAAATAACTCAGGTGAGCATCTCATAGTCTTATACTGCCACCTGCTGGGGAATGTCTGGTACTGACTTTGACTGATTCAGGAATGAAAAAACTGAATGAGAAATGTATATGCGTCACTTTAAGTGCTACATTTTCAAAGGCTTAGTAGCCATTTGAGTGGGTAGAAATAGAATCAAAATGAGAAGAAAAGAAGAAGGAAAGGATCTTCACAGAATCTTATGAGGAACAGAACAGTTAGGTGTGAAAATAGCTTAAGCTAGTGTCTATAAATACTTCCGCACGGACCTGCCCTTGTAGAATTTGTTTGTAGCGAGAATCCTCCCAGATCCTAACTTTGGGCATCTTATACAGAATCCCCCCCCCCTTTTCCTAACCCCAGAACTGTCCACTCCCCTGGCAGTGGTCCTAGCACTGTGCTGCATTGTACCAGTGTCCCTCTGGCCTTGGCACAGTGTTTCCTGACAAAGTGTCTTTCCCTCCTCCGTCAGGAAGGAGATCTGTGACAGTGCTGGGATCTACCTGATGTGCCCCCTCTGCGATACCTGTGACACCTGGAACATATCCGAAATCTGTCCGATGGCTAAGGTAAGGCCGGCTGCCTTCAGTGCTCAGTCAGGATTACGCTGATGTCTCATGGTCTCCTGCCATATGAACATTATAACAGAATCAAAAGAGATCTGGACAGGTTTCTAGAGGAAAATTCCATAAAATTTAATTGCCAGGTAGACTTATCCCTGGAAATGAGCTACCTTTTGGGATCTGCTGGGTATTTGTGACCCAAACTGGCCACTGCCGGAGATTGGATGCTGGGCTCGATGGACCTTGGTCTGACTGGGGCAGCTTCTCATACAGTCTAACAGTGTTATGGACTTTATGGTGGTGAGCCTGGTGTGGCAAAATGAAGGATCGAAATTCAGAGGGGAGGTGGGGTAGGGGAGATATGATAAGAGGCATTACAAAACCTCCAAGGGATAGATAATGCAGTGGACAGGAAGCTCTAGAAGAAAGGTTCTTGATCTGATCCTAAAGACAGACTCAAGAGAAGGGTGAGCTGCTCCCAGTGGAGGTGGCAAGGCTGAATTGGGATTAGAACTCATAATGAAAAAGCTGAGGTGAAACCGATGACAGAGGCAATCGGTAAGTCAGCAGTTTGTGTTCTTGTGCCGCAGGTCGGTTACCTGTTTGATCACCCTGGCACCGTTTTCTTCAGTGTGTTCATGTCCTTCTGGGCTGTGACTTTTCTGGAGTACTGGAAGAGGAAGAATGCCACCCTGGCACATCACTGGGACTGCATGGACTTCCAGGAGGAAGAGGTAAGACCCCGAGCCATCGTCTGCACCTCGTTCCAGGGCTCTTAGTTTGTCTGTTTCATCTGAGTGATCTGTAGAGCGTTTCAGAATAGACTGGGCCCTGGATTCAAATGGACTTACTCGTTTACCCCTGGATTCTGTAAAAGGCGTCCAAATTAGATACACGTAAGTGGCTAACCAGGCAATTAGTGCCAATCGTTGGTTGCTATCAAGAATTGGCAGGATTTGTATTTCCACATGCTGTGCACCCAGATCTCATAGCGCACAACCCAAATGGGGGTTTGGCCATGGAAGGGTCAGGGACGTAACTAAAATTAGAGTATGGGGATGCCTGCCCAAATCGGGTGCTATGATTTATACCAGGCATAAGTAATGCCACCCAAATTTGAGCGCAGCAATTGGCACTAGGTGTTATTCTATAACGGGAGTTAGCCCTCAGCGCCCTGTATGGAATAGAGCTAAACGCTGAGCTTTTCCAGTGCCGATTTTTCAGCACCATTTACTGAATATGGCCCTTAAGATGGTTATGTATCCGAGTGGCCGCATTTCTACACCACCTGGGTGGTCACTGTAGAGAATTCCAGTACTTTCGCTGGTAGGTTTACATGAACTCATATCAGTGGCAGCAAATCGATGAAGCGCTATTCACTAAGGGAGCAGGTGAATGCTAAGGGAGGGGCATGGATTCCCTCCCCCATCTCTCTTTATTTTCATTACTGTCACCGATGTGTGCAACTCGCAGAAGACTGAGTCACGCACCCTTGCTGTATGTAGCCAGGGCTATGACTAGTGTAATTGCAGGCGTGTAAATGTGAAGCAGCCGATGCTGGGTTACACTAGCATTTGATAACAGACTCTGGACGCTGAGATGCCGTTACAGATGGTCTCTCGCTGTGCAGCATCGGAGCATCTAACAGGAGGCTTCTGCTTATACACTGTCGATTCTGCCAGAGCAGCATCAGCGTGGAAGAACAGCATCAATATTCAGCTGCTACTGAATAACTGAGCTGTTTAATTTAAGCCTGTGAAAAGCAAATCCTAAATGAAACTGCTTTCTACATGTAATCAGAGCTGCCGGCTATCCGCCTGGTGGCTTGAATGTACATATATATATTAAACGTCTCTTTAAAAGATACAGTCACTGTCAGCTTTGAATGTTGACCAAGTGGATCCAACACATAATCTCTGGGTTTGTTCCTTTGACAGTTCTGCTTGCTCTGCTGAAAGATGCTCTTCATCTCTCTCTCTCTCTGTAATGTCTGTAAACACTGCACATCTGTACTCTCCTCCTATTCCCTTCTCTTTACTTTATTTCTCTTTCCTCCCTTCTCATCTCTTTCCACCCTCAGTCCTTATTTCTATTTCACTTCCCCCTTACTGATGCTCTCTCCCTCCTTTCTTGGCATTTTGCCTCTCTGCTCCTTCTCTGTAACACCCTCCCTTTCCCCTTCTATCTTTCCTGTTCTCCCCTCCGCCCATTTAAAGCTCTTTACTGCTCTTCCTTCTTAACAGCGCTTTTACTCCCCTTTAAATCACTTTACCTCTCATTCCCTTGTTTCCCCCTTCCTCTGATTAATAGTCTTGCTCCCTGTTCTCATTCTGTTCTATTTGATGCAGTGGCGTACCAAGGGGGGGCGGTGGGGGCGGTCCGCCCCGGGTGCACGCCACTGGGGGGGTGCCGCGGCGCGCGCCTGTCAGCTGAGTTCGCTGACTTTGTTAACTTTGCTGCAGCTCCCTCTGCCCCGGAACAGGTTACTTCCTGTTCCGGCTGGGGCAGAGGGAGCTGCAGCGAAGTTAACGAACTCAGCGAACTCAGCTGACAGGCGCGCGCTGCGGCACCCCCCCCCCAGCGGTGTGCACCCGGGGGGGGTGTGTCATTTCGCCGGGGGAGGGGGGCCATGCTGCACCCGGGGGGGGGGGGCACATCGGTGCTCCGCCCCGGGTGTCATGCCGGCTAGGATTGCCACTGATTTGATGATTTTAGTACCTTGTTTTTCTTCTCTCCTTTGTAAAGCTTTTGCTTTCTTGTCTCCCCTCCTGTTTAATGCTCTCTCTCTCTCTTTCTCTCTCCCACTCTCTCATCACCTCTGTTTTATGCTTTCTCTATGTGTTTTCTTGTCCCTCCTGCTCTGTTCAATTTTCTTTAATTTGTCTCTCCCTTCCGTTTAATGCTCTCTCTTGTCCTTCTTGTCTGTTCCGTTCTGTTTAATTTTCTCCCATTTGTCTCTCCCACTTTGTTTCATTCTCTTTCACTTGTATTTTCCTTTCTGTTTAATGCTGTCTCTCTGTCTCTCCTTGCTTTCTCCCATTGTTTAATTTTGTGTCACTTGTTGTGTCCCCTTCGTGTTTAATGCTCTTACTATCTTTTTTTTCACCTTGTCTCTCCCATTCTGTTTCATTTTGCTCATTTATATCTCCACTTTTTAACATTCTCTCTCTGTTTAATTCCTTACTTTTCTCTTTCTTTCTTTCGTTCTTTCTTTTCTTTTCTTCTTCTTCTTTCTTTCTTCTTTCTTTCTTTCTTTCTTTCTTTCTTTCTTTCTTTCTTTCTCTCTCTCTGTCTCTCTCTCTCTGTCTCTCTCCTTGTCTCTTCCCCTCTCTTTCATGCTCTCTGTCCTTCTCTTTCTATTTTCTACCCCCCCCCCCCCCGTTAACTCTCTCTCTCTCTCTCTCTCTCCTGTTTGGTTTGATTCTCTTACTTGTCCCTTCCTCTAAGAATCTCTCTTTGTCTTTTACTTATCTTTTTCCCTCAGTTTTATGCTGTTCTCTCTCTTCTGTCTCTCCCGTTTTGTTTAATTCTCTCTTATTTGTCTCTCCCCTCTGTTTAATGCTCTCTCTTGTCCTTCTTGTCTGTTCCGTTCTGTTTAATTTTCTCCCATTTGTCTCTCCCACTTTGTTTCATTCTCTTTCACTTGTATTTTCCTTTCTGTTTAATGCTGTCTCTCTGTCTCTCCTTGCTTCTCCCATTGTTTAATTTTCTGTCACTTGTGTTTCCCTTCTGTTTAATGCTCTTACTATCTTTTTTTTCACCTTGTCTCTCCCATTCTGTTTCATTTTTGCTCATTTATATCTCCACTTTTTTAACATTCTCTCTCTGTTTAATTCCTTACTTTTCTCTTTCTTTCTTTCTTTCTTTCTTTCTTTCTTTCTTTCTTTCTTTCTTTCTTTCTTTCTTTCTTTCTTTCTTTCTTTCTTTCTTTCTTTCTTTCTTTCTTTCTTTCTTTCTTTCTTTCTTTCTTTCTCTCTCTCTCTCTCTCCTTGTCTCTTCCCCTCTCTTTCATGCTCTCTGTCCTTCTCTTTCTATTTTCTACCCCCCCCCCCCCCCGTTTAACACTCTCTCTCTCTCTCTCCTGTTTGGTTTGATTCTCTTACTTGTCCCTTCCTCTAAGAATCTCTCTTTGTCTTTTACTTATCTTTTTCCCTCAGTTTTATGCTGTTCTCTCTCTTCTGTCTCTCCCGTTTTGTTTAATTCTCTCTTATTTGTCTCTCCCCTCTGTTTAACACACACACACACTCACTCTCTCTCTCTTTTTCTCTCTCTCTCTCTTCTTGTCCCTCCTGCTCTTTTATTTTTCTCTTTTGTCTTTTCCTTTCCACTCTCTCTGTATTTCTATCTTCAGCTCTGTTTAATTCTCCCTTATTTATCTTTCTCCTCCCCCCCCCATTCTGTTTAATTCTCTCTCTCTCATGTCTCTTCTGTTTAATACTCTCTCTTCTCCCACTCTGTTTAATTTTCTTACTTGTCTCTTCTCCTCTGTTTAAGGCTCCTTCTCTGTCTCCTTGTTCCTCCTATTCTGTTTAATTCTTTCTCACTTTTCTCTTCCCCTCTGTTTAAGGCCTCTCTCTTGCGTGCTTTCTCGTCTGCTCTGTTTAATTCTCTCTTACTTATCTCTTTCTCTCTTCTCCCACTCTGTTTAATTTTCTTACTTGTCTCTTCTCTGTTTAAGGATCTCTCTCTCTCTCTCTCTGTCTCCTTGTTCCATTCTGTTTAATTCTGCCTTACTTGTCTCTTCCCCTCTGTTTCATGCCTCTCTCTCTTCTGCTCTGTTTAATTCTCTCTTTTGTCACTTTCCCTCCTTCTCTTCCCCCCCTCCTCTCACAGGAGCGTCCAAGGCCTGAGTTTGCGGCCCGGGCTCCACAGATGGAGCAGAATCCCATCACTGGGATGAAGGAGCCATACTTCTCACAGCGGGATCGTCTGTCACGCATACTGACCGGCTCCATGGTCATTGTTATTATGGTAGGGACATCACCTTCTCTGGTTCTACCCTGTACAGCTATTGCCTCTTAATCAATCCTTCGAATACCTTTCTGGTTGGGTAAATGAGTGTGTTGTTAACTGTATTTTGTCGGTATGCTCATTACATTCATCCTTTTTTCTGTAGATATTCCTCATTCTGAAGGTACTTTGCATGATTTGTGAATGGGCAGCCTGGACAAGCTTTTGCCCAGGTTTATACATTTACCCTCCCCCCCCCATTCAGCCCCTGCAGTTGGCGAATTTAAAGGTGCAGATTGAATCTGACATGGATATTCCAGGCACTTCCACTGAATATCTGGGTCATGGGCGGCCGCTGCAAGTTCTCTGGGTATTTGGTGATTATTTAGAAGAGGTGCTGAGAGAGGACCTGTTGGGGGAAGGAAAATTTCACTGGTGTATCTTACCTGCTGTGCCTGATTTATTTAAGAACGGATTTATTTATAGTCTAATTTATATTGCTGTGATTTCTTATCTTAGTAGAGGGGACATTTTTACCTCCATTCCAAAAGGAGAGGTGACCTAAATAATCTCTTTGGAAGTCCTGCTCTTCTACACAAAAGAAGACAGCTGCTACTTTTAGCTTACAGGACAGCTGGGGAAAAGTTAGGGACTTTGGTAGGGCTTTTTCTGTTTTCTTTCTTCGGGTGCAAATATTTCTGCAACTGCAGTATGGCTGGGAAACATCATGTCACCAAAGCTGCTGCCCCAGATACAGCTTCTTCCCTTGTGCAGAGAGAAAATGTGATCCCAGGAGAGGGGCTGGTTCCATGTGCAAGATGTCTTCAGCTTGAATCCCTCATGAAGGAAGTGAAAGACCTGAGAGAGGAGGTGGCAAGTTTGAGAAGCATCCGCAAAAATGAAAAATACTTCATGAAGCATCTAATCTATGTATCAAAGATTTCTGGCAGTGGGGAAGAAGAAGCTGTGCTGAAAGAGGACAACTGGACTTGGATCACGAGACCCCGCAAGATCGATACCATGACGCCACCTGCCCTCGAATTGAAGAACCGTTATGCAGCCCTGGAAGTGGAGGAGGTGAGAGCATCCCAGAGAGAGGAGAGCTTGCCGAGACTCATCAAGTCTAATGACTATAATCCAATGCTGCTCATCCATGTTGGCACAAATGTTACTGCTAGGTACCCCTCCGAATGTATCAAAAGTGACTTCATGGCTCTGGGAGAGAGGGTGGAGCAGAGAGGTGCACAGGTTGTGTTGAGGGTAAAGGCCAAGGCAGAGAAGCTCCCCTCCTGGAGATGAATATGTGGCAGTGCAGATGATGTAGTCAAAAACATTTTGGCTTCCTGGACCATGGGATGCTTTTCCGAGGGCTGCATAGCAGAGATGGTGACCATCTATCAAAAAAGAGAAGTGTTTTCAGTAGTAGACTGGCTAACCTACCCAAGAGGGCTTTAAACTAGAATTGTTGGGGCAGGGTGATCAAAGCCCCCAGGTAAGTACAAGCCCTCAGGTAACTGAAGCATTAAATACCTCTTCACAAATGGGGAAAAGGGGCAACATCTGGAAAGCAGAATGTACTAATGCCCAGGGTATGGATTACAAGCCCCGAGGCAACATGGTTTCACTAGAGGCAGCTCTTTTCAGTCAAGTTTGATTCATTTCTTTGAGACTTGGATCGAGGAAGATCGCTAGATGTGGTGTATTTAGATTTTAGCAAGGCCTTTGACATGGACCGCATAGACAGCTACTAAATAAACTGAGTGCCCTTGGTATGGGCCCTAAAGTGACTGACTAGGTTACGAACTGGCTGAGGGGAAGGCGACAGAGGGTAGTGGTAAATGGAGCTCATTCTGAGGAAAAGGATGTTACCAGTGGTGAGCCGCAAGGTTTGGTTCTTGGGCCGGTTCTTGTAAATATTTTTGTAAGCAATATTGCTGAAGGGCTGTCTGGTAAAGTTTGCCTCTTTGTGGATGATATCAAAATTTGCAATAGGGTGGACACCTCTGATGGTGTGGATAACATGAGGAAGAACCTAGTGAAGGTTGCAGAATGGTTCAGAAATTGAAAGCTAAGATTTAATACTAATAAATGCAGAATCATGCATTTGGGTTGCAAAAACCCGAGGGAATGGTACAGTTTAGGGATGAAGAACCTTTGTGCATGAAACAGGAGCGGGACTTGGGTGTGATCATTTGTGATGATCTTAAGGTGGCCAAACAGGTAGAAAAGGTGACAGCAAAAGCTAGGATGCTTGAGTGCATAGGGAGAGGAATGGTCAGTAGGAAAAAGGAGGTGATGATGTCTCTGTATAAGACTCTGGTGAAACCTCATTTAGAATTTTTTGTACAGTTCTGGAGACTGCACCTTCAAAAAGATATAAATAGGATGGAGTTTGTCCAGAGGGTGACTTCTGAAATGGTCAATGGTCTTTGTCATAAATGGTATGGGGACAGACTTAAAATCTCAATATGTATTCTTTGGAAGAAAGGCAGGAGAGGGGAGATATGATAGAAGCATTTAAATACCTATATGACATAAATGCGCAGGAGTCGAATCTCTTTCAATTGAAAGGAAGCTTTGGATTGAAGGGGCATAGGATAATGGTGAAAATGGGTAGACTCAGAAGTAACCTGAAGAAATACTTCTTCACAGAAAGGGTGGTGAATTCATGGAACAGCCTCCTGGTGGAATTGGTGAAGAGGAAAAGAGAATCTGCAGTCAAGAGAGCTTGGGACAAGTACATATGATCTGTAAGGGAGTGATAGGGAGAGTGGATGGCCTGGATGGTCAGACTGGATAGGGCATATGGTCTTTATTTGTCTACAGTTTTCTATGTTTCTGTGTTATCTGGGAAAAAGTTAGAATGGCCATTTTGCTGTCCTGGCTTTTCTGGGCCCTTACCTGGTTAGTGTACTACAAATTGCAGCTGATTGGGTAAACCCTGGTTCCACTCCAAATTCAGCAACACTAACCAGTAAAGAGCCACTGAATATCAGTGATAGGACCAGTCAGCTGGATTTAACCCGGTAGGAGCCTTCCTCCCTAGTTAAATCCCACGGAATATCTACCTCTTACTTTTCAAATCTGTACAAAGTAGCTGCAAGTAATTAGTTTGCTCTCTGCATAAGCAGTAAAAGTTATGGGCAAGCAGATCATAGCTGAAACCTTTCACCAGTTGAAATCTCTTGAAGACCTGTTGAGGGTTGCTCGTAATTCATTTTGTATTTTTTTTAATGAAACTTGTTGCAAGTGGATTTCATCTAATCGAAACGTCTCACCTAGGACTCTTTTTATGCATGTTTTAATTGTATTACCATCATAATTCATTACATTAGGAACAGTTTGGAATTACCTGTGTATCTTGACAATGCTGTTCATACTGAGGGGATCCTCCTCAGGATAGTTGTAATCACTTTCCACTGTGCCAAATCTGGTGCCAACCCTTGGAATACTTTCTACTGTCATTTTGTCCCCTTTCTCTATCAACAGCTTTGCGTGGTAATGATTTTCCTGGTGTCTGTGATCATGTACCGTGGCATTGTGAGCATCATGATGTACCACACAGGGAATGCCATCCTAATGACACAGGTGAGTATGTAAGAGGGTCCCTAAGAAATGCTTGGAAGCACCAGTAGATATGTACTTCCATAGCATCCTATCAGACCAGTCCAGACCAACGGGTTGTGTCCATTTACCAGTGGACGAAGACAGAAAATGAAAATAGTTTTCAAGTGATTCACCCCTGAAGGGTATCACGCTGTATAGAACATTCAGTATTTCTCTGTCTCCCAAGCAGTTGAATGATGGGCTTACAACCCTGCCCCTGACGGCCTGACCGAGTTTCTAACTAGTTTCAGTTGAGCTTTATTTACTCTTTTGGGGTTTTGTGTTCCTAAGCCAGTTTTTTTCGCTGAGTTTCAGTTGACTATGGGGTGCTTGTTTGGCTTGTCTCCTGAACCAGCTTCTCATCTGAGTTTCAGTTCAGTTGGGGTGCCTTCTTTGGCATATGCTCCTGTTTAAAAAAAAGGGCAGCTGTTCTATGGAGCTGAGGTATATCTCAGAAGTCTGTGAGATGGTTACCACCCCTCCCCTCTGGACCATTGACGTCTCTTTTGGAAGTCAGCCTGCAGTTGGTGAGCCTGTTCTGATTTATTTCAGCTATTTCAGTGCACTGGTGTTGTCTGTGTTTCTGTTCCTTTTTAAACACACACAGGTATCTGGCTTGTTCATTCCTCACAGCAAGGACTCTTTCCTGCTCAGCTTCAAGAGTTCCTGACAGAAAGCTTTCTTCTGGTTTCTTTAAGCAGTTAATATTTATCTGTGACTATGTGGAGAACTAGCTTTTTGTTTATAGATTCTGCTTTAAATTTTCTGAGTTTTTTCCCTTCACAATTCTCTTCCTGTTGTCAGCTGTTTTTTTTTTCTAATTATGCTGCCTGACTATCCTAGTTGTGTGACTCTCAGTAGGCAAATCTGGAGGCTTATTACATAGTAACATAGTAAATGACGGCAGATAAAGACCTGTACGGTCCATCCAGTCTGCCCAACAAGATAAACTCATTTTACATATTAGCTCTTCACTCCTTACGTTGGGTGGAAAAAAAAAGATGCAGCTCACATTAAGTACCTCTCCCTATTATTCTTTCTCAGGTGTAGATCCTGAGGTCAGATAATTGCTAATCTCGAGAGCTGTATTTGTGAATATTCTGGAACTTACTGCTTGCTGTTCATTTGTATGTAGGTTCTCATATCAGCTGTATGTTGAGCTTTATGCAGTCTTATGCTTTGCAGCTTTAGATCTCCTCTATCTATATGTCTGTACTGGAGATTAGACTGTTTATCTTGGCCTTGGACCTCGGCTGTGTTGCCCACAAGAATCTAGTCTTTGTTTTCTAATATTATTTATTTTATTTATTACATTTGTATCCCGTACTTTCTCGCTCATCGCAGGCTCAATGCGGCTTACATAGTAACAAGAGAATACAATCTGTAGTATCTGAATCAACAAAGGAGGTATGTGGTAGGACAAATGAACAAGGGTAAATGGGATAAAAGAGGTAATACAGAAAGAATAGGGATAGGTAAGGAAGTGGAGCGATGAAGAAGAGGTAGGGGAAGAGCATGGAGGGTAAGAAGATTGGTAGGAGGTAATTTCTGAGCCATTGTTGTTAATGATTAGATGAACCAGTAAATGGATGGGTTGCTTAAGTTTGCATATGGTAGGTTATGAAGTTATGTATAGTTTTACCTGTGAAAATAATCTCAGTTTCAGCAAGGGAAAAGGAATCCCTTTTTTCCCTTTATTTTCTGTCCTAGAGACATTTCCTACTCATTAAAAAAAAAAAAAATATCTATCTATCTATCTATCTATCTATCTATCTATCTATCTATCTATCTATCTATCTATCTATCTATCTATCTATCTATCTATCTATCTATCTATCTATCTATATCTTCTGGACTGAATTGTTTAACTATGCATAGAGTTGTCCAAGACAGCTCTTTTTTTTAAGGTAAAGGCAGTTGTGTCTTTTCATTCTGTTTACATTTTCTATTGGGTCAAAGCTGTACAATTCAGATGTTGGCTGTGTTCTACCAACTTAGATCCAAGCGCATGGGTGCATCTCTTTATCTGCATTGCCTAAAAGTAGCACATATGAATTTATCTTCTTGGGCAGACTGGATGGACCGTGCAGATCTTTTTCTGCTGTCATCTACTATGTTACTATGTTACTATATCCCACACACCCCAGTGCACGCTATGGTCCCTCAATGACCACAAATTGAGCACCGTTGCTTTGCTATTCAAAATACTGAACATTCTATACAGCATGATACCCTTAAGGGGCGAATCATATGAGAACTATCTTCATTCTCTGTCTCCATCCGCTGGTAGATGGACACAACCCATTGGTCTGGATAGTTCTATCAAGAAAGTTATCAAGTAAGATATAACTTTTCCATAGCCTTTAATGATTAGGGAGGGACTTCATCATTTTTGGCACACGTCCAGGTTAACATTGCAGGTTTTCAACTCCACTGACATGGTGTTGAGGATTTATGAAGGAAAAAGTCTTGGATTTCTGAAACTCTTCAGTGGAGCCCTGTACCTTTCCTAAGAACTGGCGAGTTTTGTTGGATGGACTTGGTTCAGTCCCTTGTGGATGCAAATGGATATATTGTAGGTCTCTTTTTGTGTACTGTACATCTTGACAAGGGAGCCAAGTTTCAGGCATGGTTGATCTCACACTGTTGCATGGTTGCATTTCATACTGTCTATCATGGATTTCTAGTGTATCAGAGGGGAATCAATAAGCAGAAAACAGCCTTCTAGAAATGGCAAAGCCTCAGATCACTTGGTACTTCTGTTCTAGCTCTGTCTGGCAGATTGGGGAACCCCAATGTTTGCATAGCAGGATGGTCCCTAAGGCTAGTTTACTGTTTTGGGGTGTTGTCATTGCTATGATGATCTTTAGCCCTAAGTCACTGTCCCCATAATATTTGAATCTGAACATATATCAGTTGTGCCATGCTGGGTCAGACCAAAAAGTCCAGCATCCTGTCTAACAGTGGCCAATCTGGAGCTCTTGGAAATACTTGGCAGCTTCCAATAGGGAAATCCATTTTCTATTGTTCACTGTCTACATTGTCTTGGCCCATAATGGTTAATGGACTGGTTGCTCTCACAGGATCTTGATTTTTTTTTCCATTTAGGGGGTAATTCTATAACTGGGTGGTCACTTTGGAAAAAAGGGAAGATATGATAGAGACATTTAAATACCTTCATGGTATAAATGCACTGGAGGTGGACCTCTTTCAAGTGACAGGATCTTGATTTTACTATGATGTTTGTCCTTTTGATCAACTTGGACTGTGCTGGGGAATGTTTTTCACTTGATGTCCTCCTGACCTTTTGTTACTCATCTTGTTGATTGGTTATATTGAAGAGGGAGGTTTTACTCTTTGCCCTCTCAATCTGGTTTGACTTTAGGGACACTTTTAAGACTCCCATAACACTTTGGTTATTTTACAGGCTGGGAACATCGCCAACATTAGCAGTACCATGGTGAACCTCGTTCTCATTCTGCTCATGAGCCAAGTGTACACGGCCCTGGCTGAGAAGCTCACCAAGTGGGGTAAGGATATACATGTAGTTGAGCTCGGGATGATAATGGAGTCAAGGGGTTTGTGCTCTAATAAGATCAATCTGGCTTTTGGGCTGAACACTGCAGAAATTAGTAGTTGACTAGTGGTTTATGGTCTTCAAATGCAGGTAGATAAAATAAAAATTCACTGGTAGTGTTACAACTTTCTACCATATTCAATACTATTAACCATGAATTCGTTGTCATCATCAGCAGATGAATCCAGAAACTTGTGGGTTATGACCATCTATCAGCAGGTGGAGATAGGGAGCACTGAACTGAAATCTGTCATATAGGATGGTATGCTCCTTGGTCAGTTAGTATATCTCTATTTCCAACAGGTGGTGAATGGTCTCTCATGAACTCTATCCTGCTCTCATCTTGGTTGATGTTCCTGTTCTGGGTTTCTTGGTTCAGTAGAGCTATGGGGTGCATGTGATTCCATCTTTGGGGATCACACCTAGTGGTGCCAGGTCCCTAACCCCCTCCTGCCATTTCCTACATTCTCCTTCCTCACAGGACTACTTTAAAAACAACAGGAAGTAAAAGGCACTTTTAGCAGGTAATTCTGCCCTGGCAGTTTAATTTTGGAGGGAGTTGTGGTAACTCTTAAGTACATATAACTATCTAAGTATTGCCATACTGGGACAGACCGAAGGTCCTTCAAGCCCAGCATCCTGTTTCCAACAGTGGCCAATCCAGGTCACAAGTACCTGGCAAGATCCCAAAACAGTACTGTCATGAAATGCCTAGCCACCCGCCTGGGGTTACTCCGTGGCCACTTAGAGGGTCTATCCCCAGCACAGCTCAGGTCTGCCTGCACTTGCCGCTCGTGCTATACACTAGCACCCTCCTCCCATCGACTGGGCCACAACCACCTGTGGCTGACTCTTCCGCTCTCAAATTATTCCCAATGATTTCTAGGGTACTGGAGCCACACTCCCAGTGGTCCCACAGTTCCCAGAAAGCACCCAAAGATCCAAATCACAAACCACCAGGATTCTTAGTCAGTCCAGACAAGCAGGGCAAACAAACAATTGTGGACAGAAAAGTGCAATCAGCAAACAATAACAGGCAACTGAAATAGGGATAAATTATCACACTACCTAAACATTTGTTTACTTTATGAAAAGTACCCTAGATGTTATTGGGGAACAGGAAGTTATTCTATTTTTTTTTTTTATTTCACTTGTTTATTAAACCAGCAGAACAAGTACAGAATAATCTCAAAAGCCAAGCAACTGCAATGCCATTTTATTTCTAGTTCCAAATAATGGGATTCCTTCCATCTGGGTTTGGACTCCAAAAGAGTCAACAGAGTGTTAAAGGTTCAACACTTCACAATGGGAACATTATTGTTTGTAATAGTTTCAGTCGAGCAGGGAGAGTTTCTAACCTCCATGGATCTCAAGGAAGCATACTTTCATATGCCCATTTGACCTCCCCACAGAAGATTTCTGTGATTTGCTATACTTGGAGAACATTATCAATTTCTGGTCATTCCATTCAGCACTTTCCACATCACCAAAGACATCTTTCCAAGGTAAAGGTAGTAGTGACAGTCTTCCTTCGCAAAAACTGAATTCAGGTTCATCCGTACTTCGATGATTGGCTGATTTTGTCTCTTCCTGTCAAGAGAGTCTTTGGTAAGCAGATCTGATGCAGTTGAAGATTGATACTCCACTCTCTCTATCCAGTTACAGGGTCCAATTCCAATAGATAATCCCTCTCTGTTTGGTCTTAAGGTTAGAGTTTTTGGAAGAAGTCACTGCTACTCTTCTGCAAGCCCAAAAAAGATCTACTACATATGCTTGGGTATGGAGAACCTTTGAATCTTGGTGTTCAGAAAGAAATCTTATCTCTTTTAAAGAGTCACTGCCACAAATTCTAGGCTTTCTTCAAGAAAGGCTTAAGAAAGATCTTTCCCTCAATTCCTTCAAAGTTCAGATAGCAGCTCTGGCTTGTTTTTTGGTCATATCCAACAGTCTTTGTCAACACATTCAGATGTTGTGCATTGTTTGAGGGGTGTCAACCACCTTAGGCCTCGTTCTTAAGGCACAAAATAAAGAACCCTTTTTGAACCCCTACGCAAAGCTACTCTTAAGGATCTTACTCTGAAAATGGTTTTCTTAGTAGCTATGTCTTTGGCCAGAAGGATCTCAGAACTTCAAGTCTTCTCTTGTAGAGACCCCTTTCTGTGTTTTACTGAAGCTAGGGTGTCTGTATGGTCCTTTCCTTTTTACCCAAGGTGGTTTCTGCTTTTCATGCTAATCAAACTCTGTATTTACATTATTTTTCTGAAGAGGATTGTGGATAAAAAAGTTCTTCCTTGCGTTTTCTTGATGTTAAGAATTCTTTTATGATATTTAGAGGTCACTAATGATTTTGGCACTCAGTTTATTCATTATTCTCTTGGGACCCAAAAAAGGTTTGTGCACTTTTAAAGCGACTATACTTCGCTTGCTTAAAGTATACTATCTCTTCAGCCTATTTGTTAGCGGGGAAAAGAATTCCCTTCCATCTTAAAGCTCATTCTACAAGGGTGCTATCTGCTTCCTTTGTGAAAGCACATACTGTTTGTGTAGTTGAAATTTGTAGGGCCACTACATAGTCCACATTTCATACTTTTCCTAAGCATTATCTTGTAGATGTGGCAGCTAGGGCAGAGGCTTCCTTTGGGTTATTGCATTTTAGTTTATTTTTGTTTTTGTTACATTTGTACCCCGCGCTTTCCCACTCATGGCAGGCTCAATGCGGCTTACATGGGGCAATGGAGGGTTAAGTGACTTGCCCAGAGTCACAAGGAGCTGCCTGTGCCTTAAGTGGGAATCGAACTCAGTTCCTCCATTCCCCAGGACCAAAGTCCACCACCCTAACCACTAGGCCACTCCTCCATTGCATTCCCTCTCGAGAACTGCTTTTATGCATCCCACAAGTATGGACTAATCCTTTGGAGATGCTAAGGAAGAACAAATTAGTTCTTACCTGATAATTTTCTTTCTTTTAGTCCCAAAGAATTTAGTCCAAATCCCACTCTTCTCTTCTCCTTCTGTTTTGTTCTTTCTTGATTTTCTTATTTCCTAGGCATAATGTTAGTGTTGTTTTTTCTTTATAAAAATTTGTTAAAGAGACAGGAGTTCTACTTCTTTCCATTAACAACTTACTGTTTGGCTATCCAAATACTGAATAGAGCCTAGTGCACAGCAGCCTTGTGTGACAAAGATCTAATTTGCTTTCTATCTCCACTTGCTGGTAGATGGGCACAACCCAGAAGTATGTAATAATCCTTTGGAACTAAAGGAAAGAAAATTATCAGGTAAGAACTTATCTTTTCTTTTATAAAGTATGTGGATACATCACAACTCCACCCCTGGGAATGTCACATGTACACATGTGTTTTATACGCATGTATTTATTTATTTAACATATTTATATCCCGCACCAACCATAGTTCTGAGTGGGTTACAAGAAAACATACATAATTAATATATATTTTATAAAAAGTGTTTACATCACAACTCCATCCTAGGAACACCTACACGTACTGTGCAGATAAGTGCGTATTCTCTTGTCACCATGCATACTTATACATACATAAATCATGAGGTAATTGAGGAAGGTCTTTACACCTGGATAAACAGTTATAACATGAGCCCCATTATGGCTCCTTGCAATCTTTCTTGTAGTCTCTGGGTCAAAAGAACTGGTCTAAGTTAGAGGGTGTCCACTGAGCCAGGGCTGATGAGATGATGGCCTGTTTTTCCTGCACTTGGACACTGACTTTTAGATATTTTATTGCTTATCTTCAGGATGGGGATGGGCAGGGCTGCTGAGAGACTAGGCCGGGCCTGAGGCAAAGCTGCCCCGCCACCGTCCCCTGTTGCTCCCACCACCACTGCCACCCCCTGTCGCTCCCCCCGCCGCTGCAGTCCCTGGTTTCATCTGCCTGCCTCCATGGCTCCGGGCCCCCTGCATTCAAGGCGGCAGTCGCAGATCGCCTCTCTTCTGGCCTTCCCTCCCTGTGACCCGCCCTCATCTGTTGTCACTTCCGGTTTCTGCGAGGGCGGGACACAGGGAGGGAAGGCCCGAAGGGAGGCGATCTGTGACTGCTGCTTCGAATGCAGGGGGCCCGGAGCCAAGGAGGCAGGCAGGTGAGACTGGGGACTGCAGCGCTGGCGCCCTGACCCCGGCGCCGGGCCCCCCTTGGAGGCCCGGGCCCGGGGAATTTTGTCCTCCCTGTCCCCCCCCCTCTCAGCGGCCCTGGGTATGGGTCATGAATTGGTTATACCTCCAAAGCTGTACCTTTCTCTGTCTCTAGTGGGGTCATAAGTTTTTTTGTACCTGGGACGATGGAGGGTTAAGTAACTTACTCAGGGTCACAGGGAGCTGCAATGAGAATTGAACTCAGTTCTCCTGGTTCTCAGCCCGCAGCACTAACCATTTCACTGCTCCTCTTTTCCTTGTGTTTGATTTTGGATGCTTTTATGTTTATCATTTATGCCAATGCTTTTTTATTGTGTAACTGTATTTTTATTTGAATTATGTATGTTATGTTGACGATTCATTTAGTTTTACATGCAGAATACAGATGTGATTGATAATCACAAGGCATCAGGTCAGCTGCTACCCCATTTCCTCCTCTTTCCTCACAGAAATGCATCGGACACAGACGTTGCACGAAGACGCCTTCACTTTCAAGGTCTTCATCTTCCAGTTTGTGAATTTCTATTCGTCACCTTTCTATGTGGCATTCTTCAAAGGCAGGTAGGGGAAGATAAGCTCTCGGAGACAGGGGAAGGGATAAGAGAGTGGGAAAACTAATGCGTCATATCACCTTAGGAAGAAGGAAAGGAAAGCAGAGTTGGGAGGGAAAAACTCACCCCTGAGCACCATTTTACAAGCACTTCCATGAAATGCTGTTCTCCATCTCCCCCCACATCTGCCACCCCTGACCCTGGACACCATTCTCATTGGAAGCTTTTTTGTTCATTGTTGATCTTTGTACATCAGCCCTCCCCTTGCAGAAACAAACAATTTCAAGAGGGTTAAAAAAAAAAACAGAATTCCAGAGAGATGGGTATCGATCCAGTAGAGGTCAGAATGAAAGTGTGTAGCAGGAGTCTGTCTACTGGAGATAATGTTTGATGGTATAAGGAAAATCCAGCCCTTGATGGTCAATAAGTAAGAGGATAAAGGTGATTCATCCCCTGCAGTTCCGTACATGAGGGTGTAACAGGGACCATCCCCAGCAGGTGACATTTAACCTGTAGCAGTGGGCAATCAGTTTATTGGGTCCTTTATAATATTCTGTTTTTACTGAAATATGGGCTTTGTTTCTCGTTCTGCCTTGTCAGGTTTGTGGGATACCCGGGGCAATATGGAAAACTGTTTGGCATGAGGAATGAAGATGTGAGTAATCCCCTGTTCCCCCTTGGAGTCTAGCCATGTCTACATATTGTGAATTGTTATTAGTTGGTACTGGACAGGGCCGTGCCGATGCGGTAAGCGAGGTAAGCGCCGCAGGGGGGCGCCCACCTCTGGAGGGCGCCGCCGCGGTGCTTACCCTCGCCCCGCCGAGGACCTCAAATCTTTTGGCACCAGAGAGGGGGGTGCCGCCGCCGCTCTTCATCCTGGCACCCCCCCCCCCCGCACCAGCCCTTTAAATTTATTTGCCGAGCGAACGCAGCGCAGCACCTCGTGTGCAAGTAAAAGAAGCGGATCCGATCATCTCATTGGGCCTTCCCTCACTGGCCCGCCCTCCTCTGACGCAACTTCCTATTTCCTCTAGGGCGGGACAGTGAAGGAAGGCCCAATGAGATGATCGGATTCACTTCTTTTACTTGAACACGAGGTGCTGCGCTCGCTATCACGTCGGCGATTTCTTTTTAAAGACGGGTGGCAGGGAGAAGACGAGGCAGGGTGAGGGTGGGGGACAGATGGGGTGACCGTGAAGGTGGGGGAGGACTCGGATAGCAGAAGGGACTGGGTGGGAGACAGATGGGGTGAGGGGGACTTGGATGAGCAGAAGGGACTGGGTGGGAGACAGATGGGGTGAGGGTGGGGGGCACTTGGATAGCAGAAGGGACTGGGTGGGAGCCAGATGGGGTGAGGGGGACTCGGATGGGCAGAAGGGACTGGGTGGGAGACAGATGGGGTGAGGGTGGGGGGCACTTGGATAGCAGAAGGGACTGGGTGGGAGACAGATGGGGTGAGGGGGACTCGGATGGGCAGAAGGGACTGGGTGGGAGCCAGATGGGGTGAGGGGGACTCGGATGGGCAGAAGGGACTGGGTGGGAGACAGATGGGGTGAGGGTGGGGGGCACTTGGATAGCAGAAGGGACTGGGTGGGAGACAGATGGGGTGAGGGGGACTCGGATGGGCAGAAGGGACTGGGTGGGAGACAGATGGGGTGAGGGTGGGGGGCACTTGGATAGCAGAAGGGACTAGGTGGGAGACAGATGGGGTGAGGGGGACTCGGATGGGCAGAAGGGACTGGGTGGGAGACAGATGATGGGGTGAGGGTGCGGGGCACTTGGATAGCAGAAGGGACTGGGTGGGAGCCAGATGGGGTGAGGGGGACTCGGATGGGCAGAAGGGACTGGGTGGGAGACAGATGGG
Source organism: Microcaecilia unicolor (assembly GCF_901765095.1). NCBI lineage: Eukaryota > Metazoa > Chordata > Amphibia > Gymnophiona > Siphonopidae > Microcaecilia > Microcaecilia unicolor. The sequence goes on along the minus strand of NC_044043.1, from coordinate 100,501,158 downwards.
GTGAGGGTGGGGGGCACTTGGATAGCAGAAGGGACTGGGTGGGAGACAGATGGGGTGAGGGGGACTCGGATGGGCAGAAGGGACTGGGTGGGAGACAGATGGGAGAAGGGGCATGGAGCTGGAACTGGGGTCTGAAAAGTGAGCAGGAGGGAGAATGGGGTCATGCCTGGGGCAAGGGTGGATGGGAGAATCAATGGATCTGGAACTAGGGGCAGCCGCAGGTGGGAACTGGGAGCCGAAAAGAGGGGGCAGTGAGAGAGGGGGGATAGATCCTGGATGGAATGGGGAGTGAGAGGGAGGGCAGACCCTGAATGGATGGGAGGGCAGAGAGGCATGGATGGGAGGGCAGGGCCCAGGGAGAGGACAAATTGCTGGAAGGGGAGGGGAGAGAGGATTGCTGGCTATGGATGGAGGAGGGAAGGGCAGAGAGGGACAAGGATGGACATGGGGGCCCAGGGAGAGGACAAATTGCTGGAAATGGAGGGGAGGGGAGAGAGGAGGATTGCTGGCTATGGATGGAGGAGGGAAGGGCAGAGAGGGACAAGAATGGACATGGATGGGAGGGCAGGACCCAGGGAGAGAGGAGAAATTGCTGGAAATGGATATAGAGCAAGAAATGAAGAAGAAAGGAGAAAAGTAAAGAAATAAATGGAAAGGAAGCCCTGGAAATGGAGTTAAGAGGACAGATAGCAGCAGAATCAGATACTGGACCAGCATGATTGAAAAAAGAAAGTCACCAGACAACAAAGGTAGAAAAAAATTATTTTATTTTCATTTTAGCGTTTGGAATATGTCCACTTTGAGAATTTACATCTGCTATCTTATTTTGCAATGTATAGCAATTTGTTTCTAAGAATATTGCTGACAATTCCTTTCAGTGTGGCAAGTGGTGAGCGATCATTTTCATGGGGGGGGGGTGATCATTTTCACGGGGGGGGGGGGGGCGCCAACTGATAGTCTGCAGGGGGGCGCCAGAGACCCTAGGCACGGCCCTGGTACTGGAGGTTAAGACTGTGAGCATGAGCGAGATGCATTGGTAGAACTGAGTGTGGGCATCAGGACTGGATATCAGGGAGTACGTTTCAGGTTAGCTTTAGAAGAGCTGAATGTATTCATAGGATCATGAGGAATGAAGCTGATCATGGTGGAGGTGATCCCAGTTGTACAGTTAATATACTAATCCTTCCTCTCTCTCTCTCACCTGCCCTCCTTTCTTCCCATTCCTTTCTCCTATTTCTCCCAATTTTTCTCAGTTCTTCTCATACCCTCTGCCCCTCTCTGGCACTGCATTGTGTTTCTCTTGCCGAAGTCCCTCTGTAACAGTCAGTGTTTCCTTTCCTCTCATATTCCTCTGTCACTCTGTCCCTCTTTATGGCTCTTCGGACAACCTTCTCTTCATGCGGAGCTCTCTCCCTCTGATCGTTTATTTCCCTCTCTGTATGGTTCTCCCTCAGTGTGGTCCTGGTGGATGTCTGATCGAACTGGCCCAACAACTCTTCATCATCATGGTTGGGAAACAGGTCATCAGCAATGTGCAAGAGTTTGTCCTTCCGTAAGTTGTACCCTAAACTACTGGTGGTAGAGGGTTTGAAGAATTTCTTTGGTCTCAAATCCCACCCATGGCATGGGATTCATTGGATTGCGATTGTAGATTGGATTATTAAGATCCTTAAAAATCCTGGAAAAGTGGTGTAGCGTCCAGCCATAGATGTCACTGGTTGTCTTATGTACAAAACGTGCTTTTCTTTATTTCCTTGGAGACCTCTTTCTCCTGTCCTTTCCCTGTTGGCGCAGGAAGCTGAAGGCCTGGAGACAGAAGCGGAAGTTGGCGAAGGTGAGAGGCTCTCAGATCTCCCAAGAACCCAAACGCTGGGAGGAAGACTACGAACTCATAAAATGTGAAGGCCTCTTTGAGGAGTACTTGGAGATGGGTGCGTTAAAACCACTGCATGCATTAATATACTTGCAAAGATACTGGAATCCTGTAATTAGAAACAGAAGATTTAAGAAGTGTCTTTTCCCTGCTTTATTCTCTTGGTTAGAGTAAACTTTTGCAGTGGCATTTGTGCTTCTGCTCAATAAGTATACCTCCCAAGAAGAATCACTGTAAAGAATAGTGTAAGACTGCTGGTTGTAGGGGAGCTCAGTTCCAGCCTCCCTCCAGTAGGTAGTGCTATAGGGAACGGTGCAGGAGTGCTGGTTTTAGGGGAGCTCACAGCTACTGCAGTTCCAGCCTCCCCCAGTAAGTAGTGCTATAGGGAACGGTGCAGGAGTGCTGGTTTTAGGGGAGCTCACAGCTATTGCAGTTCCAGCCTCCCTCCAGTAGGTAGTGCTATAGGGAACGGTGCAGGAGTGCTGGTTTTAGGGGAGCTCACAGCTACTGCAGTTCCAGTCTCCCCCAGTAGGTAGTGCTATAGGGAATGGTGCAGGAGTGCTGGCTTTAGGGGAGCTCACTGCTACTGCACTACCAGCCTCTCCCAGCAGGAGAAGCTGTAGGAAATGATGCAGGAGCACCAGGGATAGGGGGAACTCAGAGTCCTGCAGTTCCTGTGCCAGGAGGAGGTGGTATATGAAGTGTTGGCAGTGGGATTCACAGTTCCTGCAATACCCAGCCTTTCCCAGCAGGAGACGCTGTAGGAAATAATGCAGGAGCACCAGGGATAGGGGGAACTCAGAGTCCTGCAGTCCCCGTGCCAGGAGGAGGTGGTGTGTGAAGTGTTGGCAGTGGGAGAAGTTTCTTAGGATACAATTTCTCTCTCTGTTTTATACAGTTCTTCAGTTTGGGTTTATCACCATCTTTGTCGCTGCATTTCCACTGGCACCACTCTTTGCTCTGCTCAATAACTGGGTGGAGATCCGTTTGGATGCACAGAAGTTTGTCTGTGAGTACCGGCGACCTGTAGCGGAGCGGGCTCAGGACATCGGAGTCTGGTTCTTTATTTTGGATGCTTTGGCGCAAGTCTCTGTAATTGTAAATGTAAGTGAAATATGTTGTGATCACTGATTTCAGTCTCTTCCTGTGAGTCACGAGCAGAAAACGTTAGATGGCAGGATTGGCAGTAACGTCAGAAAGGCTGTTCCCTTTTCATTCTGTGCTAGGGACTTGCTAAATATCTGCCAACGATCAATATGAATCTGCTTTTGGCTGTTTCAGTTGATTGTAGAGGGCGAAAGCCAGATTGAAGTGGATCAAGAATAGTTTGAAATGAAAGAAAGTCAACAGAACGGTGGTGAAGAGCATGTTCTAGTATCTTGGATAGGAAAGGGAGGAGGGAGATGGGGCGATAGAAGGACAGGTTGGGTCCAGTGAAGGTTTTTTGAGGAGTGGTGTAACTACGACATGTTTGAAGGCATCAGGAGCAGTTGCAGTGGAAAGTGAAAGATTGAGGATACGAAGGGATGACAGTGGGAGAAATAGTGTTAAGTAGATGGGTGGGAATAGGATCAGAGGAGGAAAGAAGATGAGGGGAGATATGATTGAGGTCTACAAATCCTGAGTGGTGTTGAACGAGTAGAAGTAAATCGATTTTTTTACTCGTTCCAAAAGTACAAAGACCAGGGGACACTCAATGAAATTACATGAAATATTTTTGAAACAAATAGGAGGAAATATTTTTTCACTCAATGAATTGTTAAGCTCTGGAACTCTTTGTGGTAACAGCAGTTAGTGTATCTGAATTTAAAAAAGGTTTGGACAAGTTCCTGGAGGACAAGACCATAGTCTGCTATTGAGTCAGACGTGTGAGAGGTCATTGCTTGCCCTGGGATTAGTGACTTGGAATGTTGCTACTCTTTGGGATTCTGTCAGGTACTTGTGACCTGGATTGGTCACTGTTGGAAACAGAATACTGGGCTAGATGGACCATTGGTCTGATCCAGTATGACTATTCTTATGCTCTTATGTTCTTATAATCATTTGTCACCAACAAAATCTCAGTTTTAGACATATTGAGAGTTAATCGATTCTCAAACATCCAATGAGTCAACTCATCCCAAAATTGTTTGTAACTGGGCAACCATAACAGGGACCGGCTCCATCAGTGACACAAAAAATTGGATGTCATCCACATAAATGCGGTTTGCCAATCCACACGCTTGTAACACGCAGCAAATTAACGCCAGATATACATTAAATAATGTCCCTGACAGAGCCGACTATGTGCAGCTATCCGTGTTTCACTCAGAGGGTGTTGGTGCACACACAAACCAGTGGGGGGGGGGGGGGGGGGGGGGGGGGAATCCTGCTGGTCTATCAGGGGATCCTGCTACTGAGACTGGTGCAGACACAGACAGGTGGGGTTTGGGACTCCTGGTCTGTCAGGGGATCCTGCTACTGAAGCTGGTGCAGACACAGACAGGTGGGGTTTGGGACTCCTGGTCTATCAGGTGATCCTGCTACTGAGACTGGTGCAGACACAGACAGGTCGGGTTTGGGACTCCTGGTCTATCAGGGGATCCTGCTACTGAGACTGGTGCAGACACAGACAGGTGGGGTTTGGGACTCCTGGTCTATCAGGGGATCCTGCTACTGAAGCTGGTGCAGACACAGACAGGAGGGGTTTGGGACTCCTGGTCTATCAGGGGATCCTGCTACTGAGACTGGTGCAGACACAGACAGGAGGGGTTTGGGACTCCTGGTCTATCAGGGGATCCTGCTACTGAGACTGGTGCAGACACAGACAGGTGGGGTTTGGGACTCCTGGTCTATCAGGGGATCCTGCTACTGAAACTGGTGCAGACACAGACAGGAGGGGTTTGGGACTCCTGGTCTATCAGGGGATCCTGCTACTGAGACTGGTGCAGACACAGACAGGAGGGGTTTGGGACTCCTGGTCTATCAGGGGATCCTGCTACTGAGACTGGTGCAGACACAGACAGGTGGGGTTTGGGACTCCTGGTCTATCAGGGGATCCTGCTACTGAAGCTGGTGCAGACACAGACAGGAGGGGTTTGGGACTCCTGGTCTATCAGGGGATCCTGCTACTGAGACTGGTGCAGACACAGACAGGTGGGGTTTGGGACTCCTGGTCTATCAGGGGATCCTGCTACTGAGACTGGTGCAGACACAGACAGGTGGGGTTAGGGACTCCTGGTCTATCAGGGGATCCTGCTACTGAAGCTGGTGCAGACACAGACAGGAGGGGTTTGGGACTCCTGGTCTATCAGGGGATCCTGCTACTGAGACTGGTGCAGACACAGACAGGAGGGGTTTGGGACTCCTGGTCTATCAGGGGATCCTGCTACTGAGACTGGTGCAGACACAGACAGGTGGGGTTTGGGACTCCTGGTCTATCAGGGGATCCTGCTACTGAAGCTGGTGCAGACACAGACAGGAGGGGTTTGGGACTCCTGGTCTATCAGGGGATCCTGCTACTGAGACTGGTGCAGACACAGACAGGTGGGGTTTGGGACTTCTACTGGACTATCAGAGGATTGTGCGACTGAGACTGGTGCAGATACACAGGTGGGGTTTGGGACTCTTGCTGGACTGATAAGAGATCCTATTACTGTGGCTGGTGCTGACTCACACAGGAAGGAACTGTCAGGGGGTCAGACACACACAGATGGGGCCTGGGATCCTGCCTGGCTGTCAGGAAGTCCTGTCACCAAGGCTGGTGCTAGCACACATAGGCGAGGACAGGGACCGGGACCCGTGCTGACACATGCACAGCTGGAAGCTGGGGTACTTGCACATGTTCATATGCTTTTTCACATATATACATAATATAGCAGCTGAATGATAATAAAATGTTTCTTTATAGATATCAGCTCTTTGTTTTTTGTTGTAGGGAGTCTGGACCTTAATCTTTTTTCTTTCTTGTTACTTAATAAAAGTCGATTCCTTTTTCTGTTCCCCTTTTCTTGGTTGCTAGTGAGCCATTACAGATCGGACTGCCTGCTTGGAGTGCACTGACCCTTTCTTTCCTCCTCTGCCCCTTTCTCCACCAGGCTTTTCTCATCGCCTTCACCTCAGACTTCCTTCCTCGCCTCCTCTATCGGTACGAGTATGACGGGGAGCTCCATGGATACCTGAACTTCACACTGGCATATTCCCCTGAGTCATTTGTAGCCACAAACCACACCATGTGCAGGTAGGAGAGACTGGGGAGGGGGAGGTGAGACCATTGTTACAGTTGGAGTACCTACTTAAAGATACAGGTCGGCTGTGTCTCAGAGGGGAGCAACGTTTCATGTAAAACACATGAATGAGACACGACCTGACAACCTTCCGAAAGTTATTAAAGACCTACTTATTCATAAAGGCGTACAATAAAGATTCCCCATAACGATCTGACTTCCTAATTATTCCAATCACAACTATTAAGGACCCCTCCTATCTGTTCATCCTAATTACATCCTCACGACTGAATATTATATCTTGTCCTGATATCATTATGTTATGTTATGTCAGGACCGTGCCTAGGGTCTCTGGCACCCCCCTGCAGACTATAAGTTGGCGCGCACGTGCGCCCCCCCCGGACTTTTAAATTTACCTCCCTCCGACGTCTGCGCAGTGTCAGTGAAAGCGCTGCCTGTCTGACGTCTCTCCACCAGCCCAGCCTTCCCTTCGCTCGTTCGTTCCCTCTGTGTTCTGCCTTCTTCTGACATCATTTACTTGAGGGCGGGACACAGAGGGAACGAACGAGCGAAGGGAAGGCTGGGCTGATGGAGAGACATCAGACAGGCAGCACTTTCACTGACGCTGCGCAGACGTCGGAGGCGGAGCGAGGTAAATTTAAAGCGCCGGGGATGGAGGGGAGCGGAGGAGTAAGGTTTTTTTTTTTTTTTAAATACAACGCGACGGCGATCAGTCTCAGGCTACTCAGCCTATGTGTTTTATTTCAGCTGTCATGTGACTGGACTCAATTTCTGTCTTTTCTCCATGTTTGTCTATCTTAGTATTGATAAAGTGCTTGGCAATATATCTATTAACATTTTTTTAGATGTAATTAATTACTTGCCATTCCAAATCCAAGCTTAAGGCAATAAATATAATGGGTATGGTAGGTATTTGATCAGGAATCTGTCATTTGAGACTGTGAAATACTTTTTGAAAATCCAGATACACTTCAACAACCTGCTTTCCCTTATCATCACATTTATTAACACCTTCAATAAAGATCTAACAGATTAAGGCAAGATTTCCTACTGCCAAACTCATGCTAGCTCTGCCCTTTTAAGCCATTCTTTTCCATATGGCCAATGATTTTGCTTTTCAGAATAACTTCTACTATTTTGCCCAGCACCAATGTTAAGCTGTAGTTTCCTGGATCACCCTTGAAGCCCTTATTCAAACTTGTTGTTACATTGGCCTTCCTCCCATCCTCAGGAATTGTACTATAGATGATTTTAATAACAAGTGATATATTGCTAGTATTACTCAGCAGTTTCATTTTTGAGTTCTTTCAGGACTCTCGGAGGTGTGTACCATCTGGTTCTGGTGATTTCTTACTCTTTAGTTTGTTAGTTTGCTGTGTTGTTCATTGAGTCAAATTTTAGTTTAGGATTACTGGATAGTTCCAGGTGTGTGCCTGATTTTCCTTGAATCTTCTACAAGGAGAAACTGGAATCCTTAGGTGCAGTGGGGCAAAACCGGGACCAGCTATGCCTGGAGCTCTTTACTAAGCTTATTTCACTCTATTTCCAGACTCAGAGTTTCTGTGTTAGGCGGCTGCCTGGAATCACTCTGTTTATGACAGCTAAAGCCAGCTTACATCTGCAGAGATAAAAGGCTTTCCCTCCAACACATGCACACTGCAGCTCTAATGCTGTGGTCTAATAACATAAGATTCCTACATTTAATATGAATCCTTCATTTCCAAGAAAACATGTGAAATGTATAACAATTTTGTGTAGGAAAGTCCTGGTTCTATGTAACTTGTGGCTGAAGTGGACTCCAGACCTAACCCCTGGTTTCACTTACCTTTTTCCAGGTACAAGGCATTCCGGGATGAAAATGGGAACTACACTCTTTTTTACTGGAAACTGCTGGCCATTCGTCTGGGGTTCATTATTGCATTTGAGGTAAGATTTATTTATTAATTTATTTATTACATTTGTATCCCGCACTTTCCCACTCCATGCAGGTTCAATGCGGCTTAGTAACAGGGGTTACAGAGTATTGATAAAGAAGAAAACATAGTCTAAGTATAGTAGAATAATAAAGGAGATCGGTAGGTAGAGATAGGTAAGGGTGAAGGGAGAAGAAGAGTTATAAGTAAGGGTAGGTGAGCACGGAAGGAGGGGTAGTGGAGGCGGGATGGGGCATGAGCAAGGGGTAGGTGAGCATGGGGAGGGGCAGTGGAGGTGGGAGGGAGAAGGACACTGGATAAGTATAGGGAAATTTGTAGGGAGATGTAGTTAAGATGAATTTATCACACCCATATTTTGCCTGAAAGTGATTTACACATTAGCAATGACAATTTATGCTCCCGTGTCATCAAAAGTACCATATTATGCAGTAAAATTTAGATGCACACAGCACCGATGATCCTCATCCCCTCATATTAGGTGCCATTGTAGTCAATACGCTGAAATCTTCGGCCCAGCGTGCGGCGGTGGCCAAAAAAGCAAACAGGATGCTAGGAATTATTAGGAAAGGGATGGTGAATAAGGCCAAGAATACTATAAGGCCTCTGTATCGCTCCATGGTGTGACCTCACCTTGAGTATTGTGTTCAATTCTGGCTTCTGTATCTCAAAAAAGATATAGCGGAATTAGAAAAGGTTCAAAGAAGAGCGACCAAAATGATCAAGGGGATGGAACGCCTCTCCTATGAGTAAAGGCTAAAGAGGTTAGGCCTCTTCAGCTTGGAAAAGAGATGGATGAGGGGCGATAAAATTACTACTACTACTACTACTACTTAGCATTTCTATAGCGCTGCCAGGGTTACGCAGCGTTGTACAAGTTTAAACGTGGGAAGGACAGTCCCTGCTCAAGAGAGCTTACAATCTAAAGGTAACAAACTATGTAGTCAGTGTAGGTATCATGAATGGGGAAAAGTAGGGTTCATTTAGCTTTCCTCTTTATTTTTGACGTTGGGATATATTTTGCCTTTCATAAGAGTGGAAAGGTGTAAAACATGTCCTTTTGTTGCAGACATATTGCTGATAACCGGTTTTGTGTTGACCACCTGTTCCTCCACCTGGCTATTAATTCTGGAAAGCAGATGGGCAAATATCCTCTAGTGCCTTGTTTGTTTAAGAAATCCAGAGCGAGACTCCAGGTTGACATAAATACATTTATTAACACATGGCAATGCTTTCCCTGTGAAGCTTTACCTTTGACCTCTACTTCATGTTTCTCGCCCTCCACCGAGCTCTCATTTCATTCTCTCTAACTCCCCTTGCTCAGCTCTACTAATCTCTTCGTTTCCTCTCCTGAGCCCCCTAAATCCATCTCTCACCCCATCACTGCCTTTCCTTTGCACCTCTAGCTCAGTGGCGTAGCCAAGGGTGGGCTTGGGTGGGCCCAGGCCCACCCACTTTGGGCTCAGGCCCACCCAGTTCCAGCATAGCTATAATGTGGCTGGCAGGGATCCCCAAGCCCCACCAGCCGAAAACTCCCAACAACTGTCCCTCCTGCATACCTTGTAAATAGCAGATCTTCACCTGCAGTGAGCAGTGACTGATGCATACTGCTCACACCGGCCCCATAGCCTTCACTCTGATGTATTCTTGCCTAGGCGGAAACAGAAAGTTGCATCGGAGGGAAGGGTATGGAGCCAACATCAGCAGTGTGTATTAGTTGCTGCCTGTTGCAGGTGAAAATCTGCTATTTAAAAGGTATGTGGGGGGAGGGGGGAGAATGTTTGACAGACCATAAGGTATGCAGGTGAGAAAAGGAGAGACCACATCATCTGTGGGATGAGGCGGGGTTCTTCTGCCCACCCATCTTGGGCCCAGGCCCACCCAAAATTGGGTGTCTAGCTACACCCCTGCTCTAGCTCCTTCATGTACCTACTCTCCATCCTTTACCCCTTCTGGATTTCGCTTGAACCTTTCAAATGGTAGCTCAAGGTGCAGTAGGAATCTCCTTGTGCTCAAGGGGTTTACACTGAAACAGCGAAAGCTAATAACGTCTGCTAATGCTATTTGTGTGGTCCCACTGCATAAAATAATACTAATTCAAACTCCTCTTATTGACTTATAAGTGCATTCACTCTGCTGCCCCTCACTACCTCTCCACCCTCATCTCTCCCTACACTTCTTCCCAGGAACTCCGTTCACTAGGCAAATCTCTCCTAATTGCACCCTTCTCCTCCATCGCTAACTCCAGACTCCGTTCCTTTTGTCTCGCCGCACCTCATGCCTGGAATGGGCTTCCTGAGCTGTTACAACTAGCTCCATCCCTGACCGCCTTCAAATCCCAGCTTAAGGCCTACCTGTTTGAGGCTGCTTTTGACTCCTAACTTGTCACTTACTCGTAACCTTTATCTTGTCCTCCTCTCTTCAATACTCCCTTTCCCTATGTTTCCTTCTGTCTGTCTTACTCTTATTTATTTATTTATTGCATGTGTACCCCACATTATCCCACCTTTTTGCAGGCTCAATGTGGCTTACAGGGTGTTAATATGGTATAGTCATTACATAATCTTAGATACAGTCAGTAATAAACTGGAGGTAGAAAAGGAATTAGTTAGAAGGTGTTAGGTAAGGTCGTGTTAGAGGTGTTTTAAAGCGTTTGGGTGGTATACGGAGTAATTTGTTTCATCAAGGATTATTTTTGTAGGCCTTGTTGAAGAGAAATGTCTTCAAAGATTTGCGAAAGCTGGTTAAGTTGTCCGTGGTTTTCAGGGTCATGGGTAGTGCGTTCCATAACAGTGTGCTTTTGTACGCAAAGGTAGTAGCGTATGCCTGTTTGTATTTAATTCCTTTACAGCTGGGGAAGTTCAAACTGAGGAACTTGCGGGCTGATCTTCTGGCATTTCTGGGTGGTAAGTCTATTTGGTTCAGCATGTAGAGTGGGGCCTCTGCGTGAATGATTTTGTATATGGTCGTGCAGATCTTGAACTCAATTCGTTCCTTGAGCGGGAGCCAGTGCAGTTTCTCTCTTAGGGGCTTTTCGCTTTCGTATTTGGTTTTTCCAAAAATGAGACGGGCTGCGGTGTTCTGGGTTGTTCGGAGTTTTTTAATGGTCTGTTCTTTGCATCCTACGTACAGAGCGTTGCAATAGTCCAGGTGACTTATCACTAGTGACTGTACTAGGGTGCGGAAGACGTATCTTGGGAAAAGGTTTTATTCTTTTGAGTTTCCACATCGAGTAGAACATTTTTTTCGTTGTGTTCTTCACGTGGGTATCAAGTGTGAGGTTTTGATCAATAGTGACTCCCAGAATTTTCAGATTTTCTGAGATGGGGAGTGTGCAGTAAGCTGTGGTTATGGTAGGGTAGTTGTTTGTGTTGTATTGGGAAGTGAGAACCAGACATTGAGTTTTTTCCGCGTTCAGTTTTAACTTGAATGATCCTTATTGGTCCTGTCTGTCTGTCCTGATTTAGATTGTAAGCTCTTTTGAGCAGGGACTGTCTTTTCTTCATGTTCATTTGTGAAGCGCTGCGTACGACTGGTAGCGCTATAGAAATGATTTATAGTAGTAGTAGTAATTTTGCTCACACCTTTTTCAGTAGTAGCTCAAGGTGACTTACATTCAGGTACACTGGGTATTTCCCTATCGTAGCTCTAGCTGTAAGTTATACTTCATGCCAAGTGAGTTGCCCAAGGGCACAGGGTGCATCGGTGGAATTTGAACCCTAAGCCTCCCTGGTTCTCCTGCTGCTGCTCAACCACTTGGCTACTTCCCCACTCCTGAATGAATGGGATTAGATACTGCAGTCCCTGGTTCTCGGTTCTTAATATTCTTTATTCTACATGGGAGGATCCCTTTCCTCATGAACCCCAGCTGCCCCTCGTATCTGTAAATACATTTTCTGCTGCTCCTTGGCTGTTCCTTCTGTGCCACTGAACTACACAAACAGTGTTTAGGGCCGGTGCAGTCAACTGGAGGAGGAGTAGCCTAATGGTTAGTGCAACCTGGCCTCAATTTCCACTGTAGCTCCCTGTGACCTTGGGCAAGTCACTTGACCCTCCATTGGCCCAGGTACAAAAAACTTAGATTGTGAGCCCCCCCCCCTAGGGACAGAGAAAAGTACCTGCATATAATGTGTACAGATAGCACTGCATACATCCTAGTAGCACTACAGAAATGATTAATAGTGCTTCCATTGTCTAAAAAATGGCCCTGCAGATGGATTAACCTCTGAGTCTAGGGACAATGTGATATCTTTCCTGTATGTTCCACCTCTGAGGTGGCTGCACTTTCAGTGACTGGATTTAAAGCTTGCTGAAGTGATCTGTGAATAATCAAATACTGAAGCTACTTTATGTCTTTTCTCTTCCATTTCCTTTTTCCTTCTGTTTGGATTCTCCCCTCCCTCACCCTGGATCTTCCCACATCGGTTCCTCTGATCAGCATGTAGTCTTTTTCAGTCTGCGCTGCATAGACTGGATGGTCCCAGACATCCCTGAATCCGTGGAGATCAAGGTAAAGCGGGAACGCTACTTGGCAAAACAGGCGTTGGCTGACAATCAGGATGTTCTTCTGACGGTGAGTCGAGATTCCGAGTCCCCAGGTGAGTGTGGACCTTCTGAGTGTGTGTGACGATATCTGTGTAACCACTAAACAGACTCACGGTACATTGGAGGGAGACACCTTTATTCCAAGCCTCGAATCTCGCTTGCGTTAAACCACTAATGAGCACCTGAGAATTTCCCGCAAGCAGGATAAATGTGTTTCTCATTCTCAGTTAGGTTTATACAACAGGCCTAAAATTCATATTCTTTTAATCTAAATATTTCTGCATCCGTAACTGTATCAGATTATAGGTTTAAAACCAGACCTTTTCCTGGAGCTGTAGTATCTCTAGCAGTAGACTAGGTATCTTCTAGGAGAACTCCATGTCATGAAATTTAGATCTCCCCAGTCCTGAGCTTTGTTACTCATTTTGTTGTAGGATCTAAGAGTATATGAAGAAAGACTAAGGAGGCTAGTAGGGCTTTTCAGCTTGGAGAAGAGACGGCTGAGGGGAGACATGATAGAGGTATATAAAATAATGAGTGGAGTGGAACGGGTGGATGTGAAGCGTCTGTTCACGCTTTCCAAAAATACTAGGACTAGGGGGCATGCGATGAAACTACAGTGTAGTAAATTTAAAACAAATTGTAGAAAAATGTTCTTCACCCAATGCGTAATTAAACTCTGGAATTCATTGTCGGAGAATGTAGTGAAGGCGGTTAGCTTGGCAGAGTTTAAAAAGGGGTTGGACAGTTTCCTAAAGGACAAGTCCCTAGACTGCTACTTAATGGACTTGGGAAAAATCCACAATTTCGGGAATAACTTGTATAAAATGTTTGTACGTTTGGGTAGCTTGCCAGGTGCCCTTGACCTGGATTGGCCGCTGTCGGGGACAGGATGCTGGGCTCGATGGACCTTTGCTCTTTTCCCAGTATGGCATTACTTATGTACTTATATAATCCCAGTACACCATGATTTGAAAGACCTGGCATCTAGTTTGATACGCAGCCAGTGGGAAACATAAATAAAAGCACGCTGGGTTTGCTGCTTCTTACTTAGAGAAAAGTGTCAGCAAACCATGAGAGGACCATAAGATGAGATGAGTGAAAGCTCCTGTTCTGTAAAGAATTATTTGAACTATTTTCCATTGGTTTCTTCTCTGCCTGTTGAAATCTTTCTTTGAATAAAACTTCTGCTAGGTAAGCTCACTGCATGGACTGAGCTCTTGAAAGTAGTATCTCTTGAGTAGGTTTGTTTTGCACAGACCATATGAGCAGGCATTCTAAATAGTCCTCGGACACACACCAAGCCTCCACTGTATGCAAATCTATCTCATGCATGTTCATTGTGGGTATCCTGAAAACCTGACTGGCTTGGTGTGTCCCGAGGAATGGGTTGAGGACTCTTGCATAAGAGAAATAAACTTCAGCTCTAAAGCAGGGTGTAACACCCCAGGGACATATGGGAAAGTCTCACTTCACAATGTCCCCATGTCACCTGGAGTGTACCTAATTTGATAGGGAAGGACCCTACCACTCTTCTCCACAATCCTACCCCTTTATGGGGTTACTTGAAAAATGGACATCTTCCAGAGGTAGAAAGGAAGGGCTATGATCGAAAAAAAGGCTAAATGAATTAGAGTATCTACTAAGGAAGAATTAAATTTTTTCTGCTTCTTAAAGGGTGGTATTTAGGTTAAAGCAGGATGATGATGATAGAGTTATGATGTTTTAAACAGACATCCGTCGAGAACCTCTGTTCATTTACAGGCCTGTTGTATAAACGATACTGACAAGATTTCCCATAGTGAACGCTGTTCTATGAGATGCAGACTGGAGGCCATCTTGGATATTGCCAAGCTACAAAATATTTCTGTACAGCCGGAAGTTCTAGGAATCACATCACAATAGGTTATGCTTAGATTTCATAAGAACATCTTAACATAAGGTTTGCTTTCACTGACAAACCGACTTTGTAAAATACGACTTTCTGTTGTTCGTCGCTGGCTCCAATCTGTTCAGTTCCAAGGACAACATGTTCCTGTTCTACACCGTGCAGTACGTTAACCTCTTGGCACCTGATGTGATCCATTCTGTAGTATTTTATTACATACCCCTGAGAACACATGGCCACAATCGATTTTCAGAGAACTCTGTTTTATTTCATTACTATTAAAACAGTGGGTACAGAACAGAAGACCTTTCTTTCAGAGAGTGAGGCCTATAGCTCCTCAGTAAATTTCTAATCCATGGGGAGCCATAGCAAGGGGATGAGGGTGAGGATGGGATAGACAGGGGTTTAGTGTTGAAGGAGATGTCTGTCACTTTCTTTTCAATTACGCTAATGTGAAAAGGTGTCAGGATGCTAGCATGGCGTGAAAAAACCCCCCAGCATTGCCATCACTGGCAGACTGAATGCATCTCATAGAAAAGCGTGATCTTCCATCTACATGGTCTTCTATGGGATATATTTATATGTCTCTATCTATATGCATCCGTGGAACAAATGAGCAATAATTCTAGAAATGACAGAGGTGGGGCCTAAATAATGAAGTTTGAGATTTCCATGACACTAAGCGAGATTTCCATTTGTGTTTGACTTCCCCCCCAGAGCATTACAGAATAATTCCAGCCATTCACAAATCTGTGGCCAGGGTGAGAGAACCCACATCAGAGGAAGAGGCCAAGGATATGAAAAGGCTTTTGTGGACATGGGTCTCAAGCTCGCTATTTAATTGTTAACAAAATCATTTGCCTGTTATCAGTCAAGAAGCGGCACTCCCAGAGTGTGGGCTAGTGTTGGCTATTTATTTTAAAATATTTATATCCTGCACCATCTCCACGTTTAAGTAGGTTACAAACAGCACATACATAATCGTAACCAAACTAATAAATGCCGACATTCTAAATCAACAACCTTAAACGTGGGTATAATAAGACAAAGCAGTCTACATTACCTCTGGTTTTACTGACCAACATTTTTATCAAGGAAAGGCTTGTGAAAAATAATATGCTTTAAGTT
This sequence comes from Microcaecilia unicolor, assembly GCF_901765095.1. Lineage (NCBI taxonomy): Eukaryota > Metazoa > Chordata > Amphibia > Gymnophiona > Siphonopidae > Microcaecilia > Microcaecilia unicolor. The sequence continues at coordinate 100,485,567 of NC_044043.1, read as the reverse complement.
CCTATCCAAAAGCTAGGTTAAGATGGTATGTTGTGAACAGTATCGGGCAAAGCATTCCGTAGAGTTGACAAAGAAACTCGGAAAAGAGACTTGCGATAGATGTTTAATGAGTTGAAAAGGAAGGTACTTCCAACAGTCCTTTAATAGCAGATTGTAGTGGGTGTGATGGATTGTAAATGTTTAAAAGTGCAGAGATACAAGGTGGAGCTTCATCGTGCAAAGCTTTGAATACTAGCGTAAGGGTCTTGAAGTGAATTCCTGAAATAGGTAACCGATGGAGTTTACATAGAACAGGAGGAATGTGTGTAAAACAAGACATTGCGCAGTAGCATTTCTCGGTACTTGAACGGCATGCAAACATTTCTCAGGCAAACCAAGAAAAGTCCATTATAATAGTCAAATAATGGAAAAATAAATGCTTCTACAACTGTTCAAAAATGAATGGGACTTAGAAACTTAGGTAGATGACGTAACATCTTAAGTTTAAAAAACACTCTCTAAACAGCAGATTTTAGAATTCAAGTTTACCCCCCAAAAACGTAACTCCCTCAAAATAAAAATAGAAATCCCCTCAAAACAAAACAAAAAGACATAGAAGCATCATCATCCAAGAGCTAGATAAAAATAAAATCTGAGTTTTGGTGAGATTTAAACAAAACTTATTAGAAGTCAACCAAGAATTAAGAGTTCTCGCTCATGAAGGCAGAAAAAAAGAAGAATCAGACACTGAGTGTTAGTTGGGTTGCGACACTCCCACAGTGTGGACTAGTGTTGGACAGGGAGTGGCGTTCTCTCGGTCTGAGCTAGTGTTGGTTGGGTTGCAACAGTCCCACAGTGTGGACTAGGGTTGGACAGGGAGTGGCATTCTCTCAGTCTGAGCTAGTGTTGGTTGGGTTGTGACACTCCCACAGTGTGAACCAGTGTTGGACAGGGAGTGGCGTTCTCTCAGTCTGAGCTAGTGTTGGTTGGGTTGTGACACTCCCACAGTGTGGACTAGCGTTGGACAGGGAGTGGCGTTCTCTCAGTCTGAGCTAGTGTTGGTTGGGTTGTGACACTCCCACAGTGTGAACCAGTGTTGGACAGGGAGTGGCGTTCTCTCAGTCTGAGCTAGTGTTGGTTGGGTTGTGACACTCCCACAGTGTGAACCAGTGTTGGACAGGGAGTGGCGTTCTCTCAGTCTGAGCTAGTGTTGGTTGGGTTGTGACACTCCCACAGTGTGAACCAGTGTTGGACAGGGAGTGGCGTTCTCTCAGTCTGAGCTAGTGTTGGTTGGGTTGCAACAGTCCCACAGTGTGGACTAGGGTTGGACAGGGAGTGGCGTTCTCTCAGTCTGAGATAGTGTCGGTTGGGTTGCGACACTTCCACAGTGTGGACTAGGGTTGGACAGGGAGTGGCATTCCCACAGTCTTGTAGTAATCTAAACTCTTACCAAAACTAATGAGGTTGTTGCCCAAACATTTGGCCTTGCTAGACAGTTCCGGCAACCACTAATGGTCAGTTTCTAGGTTGACTCGTGGCCTTCAGCATCGCTCTTTGGACTCTTTAGGCCCACCCGAGCCCACCCTTGGCTACGCCACTGGCCTAAAGGTTAGTGTAGTAGGTTGAGAACCGGGGCGGGGGGGGGGGGGGGATCTGGGTTGAATTCCCACTGCAGCTCCTTGTGACTCAGGGCAACTTGTCACTTAACCCTCCATTGTCTCAGGCACAAAACCTTAGAGTGTGAGTCCTCCAGGGACAGAGAAAGTACCTGCAGATATTATGTGCAGTGCTGCTTACATCTAGTAGCACTATAGAAATGATTATTAGTAGTAGTAAACAGGGGAGTAAGTTTGTACCTGAGGCAATGGAGGGTTAAGTGACTCCATACATGCAAAATGTTAGGGGTGCATACTGTTTACCTGCATGGGGGGGAGGGGCAGTAATTAGCTCTGCCATTGACTGCTCCCTGAGGAGATGCTCACCTGTTTTCACAAAAGCCTTTTCCTTCCATCTGCCCCTACAGTATCACTCATAAAACTGGTAAAAAGAACCAGATCCCTGATGCTTCCACTAGTCAGAGGAACGTCCACTTGCCACCGCACTGTGGGAGCTGACCCAAGCTGCTCAGTGTATTCAGAAGCCTCCTGTGCGGGACGGTGGAAATCTATTACAGAAGCTGAATTACATTCTGAGACTTTACCACCTCTTCTTACTAATTATTGTTCATGTCTTTCTGGTGTGTTGAAGTGAGTGTTCATGCGTGTGTATGTAACTGTTTTGTCATGTTTCTTTGTTCTGTTGTATTATTTGTGACAGCATATATGTCCATGGACTTGTGGTAAGTGTTCAGTCTAAATTAATAACGCTTTTCCTCATATTCTTCACCTCATTTTCACACCGCCAACAGTCTCCTGATGGAGTCATTTTGGAGATTTGAGAGAGTTACTATATGTCCATGTTCTAAGTTCATGTCATCTTATGAACAATCCCAGAGGTTATATTAGCCTCATAAAGATACTACGGCCAACTTCTCCCTTTGGGAGTACACAGCACTTCGGAGGGCTTCCTCCAGAATAGGGATTCTCAACCCAAGCGTCAGGACATTCCCAGCCACCCTGGATATCCTCAGTTGAATATGTGTGACCTAGATTTCCATGGACTGTCTTCGTGATATGTAAATATTGCTCATGCATATTCACTGTGAGTATCCTGAAAGCCTTACTGGTGAAGTGTGTCCTGAGGAATGGGTTGAGAACCTCTGCTCCAGAGTATTCATTTTGCTGTCTCGTGTCCCTCAAACACTCTCTACCTCCAGCCTTCACAACTGTGAGACCTTCAGGCCCCTGAAGCTGCTTACCATGAGGTGTGTCCACCTGCATCTTCTGGAGACCTCCTCAAAGGCACACTGTAATTTTCTAATCGGGGGTTCTCGGTCAGGTTTCAGGCACTTGTTGCTTTCATTACTGGATGTTATTAGATCTTTATTCGCTCCTAGCAGAGACTGACTTATACATCCATTCCAAGGGCTACCATCCACTTTCTTTGTATCTTATACTGTATAGCTAAATAGTTCAGCTGATATTTAGACATGGTTGGTCTGTAGACTGACTGTGTAGACCTGGAACAATGAAATTGTACCATAGCACCATAAAGATGGTGTCATGGATGCAGTGATATCCCCTCATTAGACAGAAGCTTTATTTACCCTTTTCTTTTAACAGGTTTTGTGTAATATTTTCCAGTATATTTAGTTGCATTCTAATTCTGGTATTCAATTTCATTCCTAAACAGCAAGTAGCCTTTCATCTCGCAGCATGACCTAATGACCTCTGGGCTGGTTCCAGGTGCTTGAAGGAAGACAACTTTCATTGAGCAGCATCATCTCAAGCTAATCACCTGGGCTGTGGGATGAAAAGCCTTACTCAACAAGATGAGCGATAACACGTCATTGCAAAGTTTCATCTTGGTTGAGCAACCCAAGGTGATCTCCATTGGGATGGATCATCTATTAACTGAAACACTTCGAATAATAATAAACATTCAGCACAGTGGCCTCACCAAAGCAGATGCTGAAATGATTAAGCCCAAAAAAATACCTCGATAAGGGGAGGACATTTTCTCTGGGAAATAAATGGTATCCTTTGTCCAGATGTCATTTCCTGCTTTGGTGGCCAATTGCTGTAGCAGACCTAAAGCACAAGTTGTCACATTTGATGGTACTTAGGATGAAACCGCGTTCGGAGTTTGGAGCTAATGGTGTTTTGTCACATGATTTGGAAGGGATATTGTCTTCTAATGAAAATATTTTCTATGTGAGGTCATTAGTTGCCTTGTTCTCACCATTGTAGCTTTCCATCCTGTCCCTGCTCTTTAGATAATCGAACAAATAAGATGCAGGAGGAGAACATGGAGTGCCAGGAATTTGTTACCAATGACTTGAGATATTAATAGTTAAACTAGTTAAAAGGGTAAAGAGGAACCTGCCAAAGGAACTTTTATGGATTACAAATTCCTTGTGACCCCATCAGCTGTGGGAGGTTCCAGGAGGAATACAATATTCTTGCTGTTGGGGGGAGGGGAGCTGAGTGACTCCTCCTTCATGACGTTATTGTGGTGGCACCATTGTGTTAACTGCTGCCCTTTTGTGTGGTGTTAGGCACCCCAGGTGGTCTTCAACATTCAACACAATGATACAAGTTGAATGTGTTTGATTCTTATTTATAATATTGGATGATGCCTCGCCAGGAGAGTGGATCCAGATTCTCTAATCTGAGACAGCATTGTGCCCATGGATGTTGAATATTACCCTCTTAGTTTTAAAGATTAAACAATGCTCAGTTTTAAGTCCTGGCCTTCTTTCTTCTACTTTTATTTCCAGATTTCAAAGAAGGTATCTGTTTTCATTGTCTAATTCTTGTAAAAGATAACAAATGTTTGAATCTTGTTAAGATGCTCATGATTGATCTGCCTGCTTCATTTGTATATTAATTCTAAACCTGCGTAAGGCAATCTCTGAAAACACAGCATAAACCTTTGATTTTGATAAATCTTTAGTGATTTTTCTTATTTTTACTACATTGTTAACATACATTATATTGAATGACTGTTTATTGGTCTCAATGTTCAAATAGCAGAGGGGATACAAAACAACTGACATGTGGAGGGGCATAATCGAACGGGGCGCACAAGTTTTCCTGAGGACGTCCTCGCAGGACGTCCCGGTGAAGGGGCGGGGAAACCCGTAGTATCGAAACAAGATGGGCGTCCATCTTTCGTTTTGATAATACGGTCAGGGACGCCCAAATCTCAACATTTAATGTTGACCTTAGAGATGGTCGTCCCCGGTTTTCGGCGATAATGGAAACCGAGGACGCCGATCTCAGAAACGACCAAATGCAAGCCCTTTGGTCGTGGGAGGAGCCAGCATTCATAGTGTACTGGTCCCCCTCACATGCCAGGACACCAACTGGGCACCCTAAGGGGCACTGCAGTGGACTTCAGAAATTGCTCCCAGGTGCATAGCCCCCCAAAACCCACTCCCCACAACTGTACAACACTACCATAGCCCTTACAGGTGAAGGGGGGCACCTACATGTAGGTACAGTGGGTTTGTGGTGGGTTTTGAAGGGCTCACATTTACCACCACAAGTGTAACAGGTGGGGGGGGGGGGGGGGATGGGCCTGGGTCCGCCTGCCTGAACTGCACTGCACCTACTAAAACTGCTCCAGGGACCTGCATACTGCTGTCAGGGAACTGGGTATGACATTAGAGGCTGGCAAAAAATATTTTTAAAGTTTTTTTTTTTTAAGGGTGGGAGGGGGTTAGTGACCACTGGGGAAATAAGGGGAGGTAATCCTCGATTCCCTCCGGTGGTCATCTGGTCAGTTCGGGCACCTTTTTGAGGCTTGGTTGCAAGACTAAATGGACCAAGTTGGCCAAGTGCTTGTCAGGGACACCCTTCTTTTTTCCATTATCGGCCAAGGACGCCCATGTGTCAAGTATGCCCCAGCCCCCCCTTTGCTATGCTTCCGATACGCCCCGGGAACTTTGGTTGTCCTCGTGACGGAAAGCAGTTAGGGATGCCCAAAATCGGCTTTTGATTATGCCGATTTGGGCGACCCTGGAAGAAGGACGTCCATCTCCCGATTTGTGTCGAAAGATGGGCGCCCTTCTCTTTCGAAAATAAGCCTGATAGTGACAGAATAGAAGGGGACATTGCAGGACAGGGTTGGGGTGCATTGGCCAAGCTTGTGGGGGTATCAGTCCTGGAATAATAGGAGGTACTGTAGGTCAAGAATGAGGTACATTGACAGAGCTGAATATGGAGGTCTCAGTGTTGGAATAGCAGGGAGTGCTGCGGGGCAGAGCTGTATATGGAGGTCTCGGTGTTGGAATGGCAGGGAGTGCTGCGGGGCAGAGCTATATACAACACCTCCTTACACTGTTTGTTTGTTTGTTTATTTATTTATTTATCCCTTCATTCATTCATTCATAAAATAACAAACACAAGGAACAATCAAACAAGCATATGATATACTGTGACCCTTCAGTATATGGCTTCAGAAAAAGCTGCATTCATTACAAAAACATCTTCCCCCCTCCCTTTACAAGGATATTTAGGTTGCAAGAAAAAAGTGGATTAGAGGAGTAGCCTAGTGGTTAGAGCACCAGGGCTTCACATCCAGAGGTGGCCACTTTAAATCCCACTGCTGTTCTGTGTGATCTTGGGTAAGACGCTTAACCCTCAATTGCCTCAGGTACAAACTTAGATTGTGAACCCTCCAGGGACAGGGAGATACCGAATGTACCTGAATGTAAGTCACCTTGAGCTACTACTGAAAAAGGTGTGAGCAAAATCTAAATAAAAATTGAGTGTTTAGTCTTCTGCAATGCTGTTAGTTTGGACATCAAATATTTTATTTATTTAGATTTTGTTCACAGCTTTTTCAGTAGTAGCTGAAGGTGAGTTACATTCAGGTACACTGGGTATTTTCCATATCCCTGGAGGGCTCACAATCTACATTTGTACCTTTAAACTTGATTCTAAAAGATATGGGCAACCAGTGGTATGTTATAAACAGGGGGGGGGGGGGGGGGTCACATGATCACATTTTCAGGCGTTGCCCAGACGTGTGACAGCTGTGTTTTGCAGCATCTGCAAACACCTGAGCTGAGTGCTTGGTAAGCTTCAATATATTATGTTACCATAGTCTAATCAGCGCTGTACATCTAGTAGCGCTATAGAAATGATAAGTAGTAGTAATCAGGAGGTAAAAAGACCGTGCAGCAATGTCTGTAATGGTGATTCATCAAAATATACTTTGATCATAATTGTCTCAGAATGTAAAAAACCTTTTTTTGTAACAGAGGATATTTGATCCACAAAGGACAGAGAAGAGTCAATTATTACTCCCAAGTACTTAAAGCTTGCAACAGGTATTATTATGGGTTTATCAAACATGAGAGGTGTCAAAGTCGGACAAGCAAACGAAAACACAGCGACAGAGACACCAAAGAGAGAACTAGATGATGCAGGAACAAACATACAATGGACTCTTGTAGTTCAAAGACAGAAGTTTTAAATTTGACCTTGTAGGGTTCTTGTAGCCAGTAAGGATTTTGCAGGGTGATGTGGTAACCCTGACTGAGCTTCTAATAGTCTTGCTGTCAGACTGATATTAAGGAGAAAGTACGTTGCACTCTAGAGGAGAGAACAGTCTGGATGTGGGGGTTGGGGATGCTGCTAGGTCACTGCAGGTGGGAGATGGGGGTGGGGGTGGGGGGGTCCAGGTTGGGGATGCTGGTAGGACTCTAGAGGAGAGAACAGTCTGGATGTGGGGGTGGGGCAGACTGGGTTGGGGATGCTGCTAGGACACTGCAGGTGGGAGATGGGAGTGGGGGTGGGAGGGGGGTCCAGGTTGGGGATGCTGGTAGGACTCTAGAGGAGAGAACAGTCTGGATGTGGGGGTTGGGGATACTGCTATGTCACTGCAGGTGGGAGATGGGGGTGGGGGGGGTCCAGGTTGGGGATGCTGGTAGGACTCTAGAGGAGAGAACAGTCTGGATGTGGGGGTGGGGCAGACTGGGTTGGGGATGCTGCTAGGACACTGCAGGTGGGAGATGGGGGTGGGGGGGGGTCCAGGTTGGGGATGCTGGTAGGACTGTCTGCTTCTGTTAGTTGAGGTGAGTTGCAATACAGCCATAGTTCTTGCAATGGGGAGATAGGGATGAGGGAAGGTGGAAAGGGGTCCAGTTGTAGTTAAGGTTGGGGTGCTGGTAGGACAATTTCCTTCTGCTAGTTGAGGTGATTTGCATATAGGCATGGTTTCTGCATTTATTTATTTATCATTAGGATTTATTCACCGCCTTTTTGAAGGAATTCACTCAAGGCAGTATACAGTAAGTAAGTTACAGTGCAGTTGACATATGCAACCAGCATTTTCCTCCTTTCCCTTCTTCTTTCCCCTTTACCTTACAGCAGATGCTCAAGTAATGGTGAAATCTGTAAAGGAATCCAGATTCTGGTAGAATTTATAATCAGAACTTTTTATTAGAATGAAAATACCAAAGCAAAAAGAAATGCAGTTAGGGAGGGCATGACTGCTCCTACTGTCACCATTACTGGAGAGGGGAGTGGTCATAATGGGGGGGGGGGTCATTCAAAGAGCTGCATGGGATAGACTTACAAATTCTGGATGCTGGGAAGTGTACAGGGAAAATCCACGTACATGTCTCTGTGAGCAGAATCCTCCTCTCCCACCAAACCTTTGGAATTCAGGAGATAAAGGGGTTATTTATGTGGGATTCAGTCCTGTCATTTTCAGCAGGGATGAGAAGAGAAGCTGCTGGGTACCTTTGATCAGTCCTCAGATCCTTTCTGAAAGTGTACAGTTTGGTAATTATCTTTGATTTGAAGACACCTGGATGAAAACATTCATTTGCCCCTGTAAATCATGGCCAAGGTTTACAGACTACAGTATATTAGTTCTTTCTCATTCCCAGTCTTCGCCATCTCTTTTGCTTTCCCTTCTCCGACTCCTCTCATCTGTTCCTGCTTCTCCCCAGAATTCCCATTTCCTTGCCCTCCCCTCCTCTGCCTCCTTCCTCTAGTTCTTCTCATCAGCCTCTTGTCCATCCCCTCCTTCCCTTCCTGTTCTTACCTCTTATTTCCCTTTTTCCAGGCTTTTCTCTTCTCCCTGCCCTCCTCCCTTCTTCCTTTCCATTCTCGGTCTATCCACCCTCCTGTTTTCTGCTCCCTCTTCCCTCCTCTATCACCTCTTCTTCCTCCCTCTCCTTGTCTCCTCCTACTCCTCTTTCTGTTCGCCTCCTCCCTTCGGCAGCTCTTTTCCTTTCTTATCCCTCCTTTCTCCACTTTGTATTATTAGACATCATTTATGGTTCATAGTTCATTGAATTTGACATATGGCTCTTCATGATTGCACAACAGACTGGTTCACATCGATAAAAATGAAAAATCAGTAAGGAAAGGAACATTTATTTAATTATTTATTTTTGACGTTTGTATCCTGCATTTTCCCAACACATTTGGTTTCAATGTGGTTTACAATAAAATCAGAGGAGAAAATGCTGACCAAGTAGACAACCTAGAGCATGAAAACTACTATTGATCAAGGCAATAATTAACGAAATGTGAAGCAAGAGATTACACGGAGGATACTGGAACGCATGGTAACGCAGTCCCCGGTCTCACCTGCCTGCCTCCTCGGCTCCGTGCCCCCTGCATTCGAAGTGGCAGTCACAGATCGCCTCCCTGTGTCCCACCTTCATGGAAACCGGAAGTTACATCAGATGAGGGCAGGTCACGGTGATGGAAGGCCAGAAGAGAGGCGATCTGCGACTGCCGCTTCGAATGCAGGGGGCCCGGCACCGTGGAGGCAGGCAGGTGAGACCGGGGACTGCAGCGGCGAGGGGAGGCAGAGGCGGGGGGCCCGGCCTTGTCTCTTGGCGGCCCTGAGTCTCAGACTTTTAACAAAACCCTAAAGTGGGCTAAACGATTGTCAATTTCAAAGTGACGCTTGGATTTGAAGATTCTTTAAATATATCTTCTGGGAATCCTACAGTGATGCACTTTCTTGCCTGTTCAGGTGAGTGGCAGGTGCATTTTTTGTTTTATGGAATATTTTTTGTTTTGAGTAAGCTTTTGAACTGCCAGTTTGAGGGCACATTATGTCAAGACTGAATTGATATTATATATTAGACCATTTGTTTTTGGATCAGTGACTTTTTCTCCTGTAGAGTTTTTGGAGTTGTTTCCCGCTGGTCTCTCTTTCTGGGTTTACTTTAAAACCAATGACAGTTTTGCTGGTTTTATGGTTTTGCTAAAAGTCTGAGACCTTTCCCTGGGCTGTTGAGGTTTCCATTTTTATCTATAAATTGTAGAGCCTTTGACAACTCAACTGTCTCCTCAACTGGGTTATTAAGCAAATGTAATTACTTTTGAGTATGTTTTGATTTTTCCATTCCAGTTTATATTTTTTCTTATAGAGAATTCATACTGCACTTTATATTCTACACTTTATACTGGATGTGACTTCAGTTAACTTGATGGCGCATTTTGTATTTTTAAGATGAATGTCCGGCACATGAATATCTTTGTCAGTTTTATAATACAGCTGTAGCTGTTCACTACCTGCACCTGTGTTTCTTTAAGTGTCAGGAAAAGTTTAAGGATCCAGCTGCACCTCTTTATACTCAGAGTTACTCTATCTTGTTTTCTATTTGGGGAACTGTTCCAGCAGTTGGTAATGGAACCCACACGGGATGGGGTTAATGGGGAGTGTTTCTGATGTTATAGTAAGTGAGCAGCTGGCGGCATCCAGAGGTCACCAGATGTTGCGGTTTAATATTAAGATAGGTGTGGAAAGGGGTCATTCAAAAGTGAAGGTTCTAGGTTTCAAGAACCTAATTTTGTTCAGATGGGGGGATTACCTCAAGGAACTGCTGTCTGGATGGGAACATCTGGAAGAAGTTGGAAAGCAGCGGGCAAAACTGGAAGGAACTACTGTAAGGGCAACAAAGCTTTTTGTAAAGAAAGTAAATAAAAGTAAGAGGAAAAGGAGGCCGCTTTGGTTCTCAAAAGTAGTAGCTGAAAAGGTAAGGAAAAGAGGTTAGCCTTATAAAACTAAAAGAGATCACAGAAAGAGAATGATAGGTGACAACATCTGGAAAAGAGAAGCTGGTAGATTAGTCAGGAAAGCGAAGATGCAAATGAAAAAAAAAAATTAGCCAATAAAGTAAAATGGGGGGGACAAGACAGTGGCGTTCCTAGGGTGGCTGACACCCAGGGCGGATCGCCGATGCACCCCCCCACCCCCGGTGAAAGGACACACCTCCCCCCAGGTGCATTTTTACTTGCTGGGGGGGGGGGGTGCTGCGCGCCTGTCTGTTTCGCTCGTTCCATGCTCCCTCTGCCCCGGAACAGGAAGTAACCTGTTCTGGGGCAGAGGGAGCACGGAACGAGCGGTGCAGACAGGCGCGCGCCACCCCCCCAGCGGCGTGCACCCAGGGCGGACCGCCCCCCGCCCCTCCCTTGGTATGCCACTGGGACAAGATAATTTGTAAATATGGTAGTGATAGGAAGAAGTGCAAAAGTGGCATTGTGAGACTCAAACGTGAAGGGGAGAAATATGTAGAAGCTGATAAAGATAAGGTGGAATTGTTTAACAAATATTTCTGTTCTGCGTTCACAGCTGAAGGGCCGGGAACAGGACCACAGACAACAAACACAAATAGGAATGGAAGGCTGGCTAAACTAAAGGTGGACAAAGCGATAGGGGCAGATGGCAAACATCCAAGTGTACTGAAGGAACTTAGGGAAGTTCTAGCAGCTCCGCTGGCTGATAGTTTCATTGCTTCTCTAGAGTCGGGAGTGGTCCCAGAGGACTGGAGAACAGCAGATATAGTTCCTCTCCATAAAAGCAGAAGCAAGGAAGAGGTTGGGAGATACAGGCCGGTTAGTCTGACTTCTGTGGTAAGTTAATTAATGGAAACGCTTTTAAAACAGAGAATAGTAAAGTTTATGGAACCTAATGGATTACAGAACCTGGGGCAACATGGTTTCACTAGAGCAGGTCTTGTCAGACAAATGTGATTAATTTCTTTCACTGGGTGACCAGAGAGTTGGATTGAGGCCGAGCGCTAGATGTGGTGTATTTAGATTTTAGCAAAGCCTTTGACACGGTTCCGCATAGACAACTAATAAAACAAAACTAAGTGCCCTCAGTATGGGCCCTAGAGTGAGTGACTGGGTTGGGAGATGGTTGAGTGGAAGGCGACAGAGGGTAGTGGTAAATGGAGCTCATTCTGAGGAAAAGGATGTTACCAGTGGTCAGCCGCAAGGTTCAGTTCTTGGGCCGGTTCTTGTTAATATTTTTGTAAGCGATTTTGCTGAAGGGCTGACTGGTAAGGTTTACCTCTTTGTGGAGGATAACAAAATCTGCAATAGGGTAAGCACCCCGTATGGTGTGGATAACATGAGGAAGGACTTAGCAAAGCTAGATGAATGGTCTGGAATTTGGCAATTTAGGGTCAAGCATTTGGGCTGCAAAAACCTGAGAGAATGGTCCAGTTTAGGGGGTGAAGAACTTTTGCACATGAAACAGGAACAGGACTTGGGTATGATATTATGTGATGATCTTAAGGTGGCCAAATAGGTAAAAAAAAAAATCAAAAGCTAGAAGGAATTTTTGGTGCATAGGGAGAGGAATGGCCAGTAGGAAAAAGGAGGTGATGATACCCCTGTGTAAGACTCTGGTGAGACCTCATTTAGAATATTGTGCACAATTTTGGAGATATAAACAGGATGGAATCAGTCCAGAGGGCGGCTACTAAAATGGTCAGTGGTCTTCATCTTAAAGCATATGGGGACAGACTTAAAGATCTCAATATGTATATTTTGGAAGAAAGACGGGAGAGGGGAGATATGATAAATACTTATGTGACATCAATGTACAGGAGGTGAGTTTCAAATAAAAGGAAGTTCTGGAACAAGGAGGCAAAGGATGAAGGTGAAATGGCGTCAGACTCAGACGTAACCCGAGGAAATTCTTCTTCACAGAAAGGGTGGTGAATTTGTGAAATGGCCTCCTGGTGGAAGTGTTGGAGATGAAAACAGTATCCGAATTCAAGAGAGCTTGGGACAATTACACAGGATCTCTAAGAGAGTGATAGGGAGAGTAGGTGGCATGGATGGGCAGACTGGATAGGCCATACCGTCTTTATTTGCCTACATTTTTCTATGTTATGAAATATAAAGCATGCGGTCTACATGCTGTGTGTTATCAAAACTTGTGGAATTGAAATGCTACCAGGGAATGGGCTGTGCAAGTCTCACATGTGCATTCTGCTACATGACCTGCAGTTATGCGTGTTTTGTGTGGTTTCTAGCATGTTGGGAAAAGCCATCCAGCTGTGCAAAACTCTCCTCCAGCATCAGCAGAGACTTTCTCCTTCACTTTTCCTTCTGTTTCCATCCCATCGCTTTCTGTCTCTTTCCTGTGTTCACTATAGTCCATTTGCAGTACTAATCAGAGTGTAGAGTTTGTCATTATCTGTGGATGTCAGCACAGGCATTTCTGGCTTCAACCTGCCACAGCCTTCTGAAGATATCCAGGATCTCCCCCCCCCCCCCCCCCATCTTCACCCCTCCCCAGCTCAGCAACCCCAATTATCTTCCTGCTCTAACCCCCACTGTACTCACAGGCATCCACCCCAGAATACCAACCACCCTACGATATTCATGTATCTTCCTGGCAGATGCTGTCACCTCTGTATCTGTTTTCAGCAGGGAATTCATTGATTTGTGCAGACCAGCTCTAATTGAAGGACACTGGTCAGAAGGGGAGAGGGAGATAGATGTCTGGAAAGAAAACAGCAGGCAAAGAGAGAGAGAGAGAGAGAGAGAGAGAGAGAGAGAGAGAGAGAGAGAGAGAACATGGTAAGCTGGTAAATGATGGCAGACAAAGCCCAGCTAATCCATCCGGTCTGTGCAGTTGAAGAAATTCACATCTCAGACCAACACCAGCTTCCCTGCCCTGCTTCTTACCCAGCCTTTAAACCACCCTGTTTCTACCACTGCCCTCCACAGACTGAAAGAGAAGAGGGAGCAGAGGAGGAGGGGGAGAGGACAGATAGAGGATTCTAGTCAACACGTTATTAGCAGATCACAGGATAACATTCCTTGAAAACTTTCAACAATGTTATATAAACATATGAAAGCTGTTTAAGCAGGAGCGGTAAGTACCCCGACACAAAATGCTGGCGCCTGTTGGCATTATAGTCAAGGGACGGAACAATGGCACGACACGTGGCAGTAAAGTATGTGGGACTGACTGTGCAATACCTGTAGAGACGTGATGCTAAAGTGATCTGGTGCCAGCTGTATTGTACTGGTGTAGTCATGGTACGAAAATACGTGGTATTGGCTGTATAATACCTGTAATAAATAAAGAGGCATGGCACTAGGATTCATGGTCTCAGCTATGTACTACCTATACAGATGTGTGATGTAGGTACGTGGTACCGGTTGTGTAATGAGAAAAGAAAACAAAGCAAAGCAGAGAACCTCCACAAGAACAGCCAAAGGGTCCAAGAAACAGCGGTGGTGGTCCAGGAAAGGAGAAGAAAGCCAAAGGGTCACATAAACGTTTATTGAAGGATGACCCTACTCAGCCGGGTTTCCTCAACAGCCTTTATCAGGGGATTTTACTATACTGAGAGGTTGTATATGATCTTACCTGCCTTTGAGTTCAAACTGAAGACTGTGTTGACCCCTGATGAAGGCAGTTGTCGAAACTCGTCTGAGTAGGGTCATCCTTCAGGAAACCAACTGTATACATTTGACTGCTGATGCTGGCATTTTTGCTGAAACACAACTGCGTCAAGCTTTTAGAAATGACTGTGTATTTAAAGCCTGAGGTAGTTAAAAAGACCACAGCCTCAGGTACTTCACAGTGAGGGTAGTATATCCATCTGCACAAAGAAATTGTCGTCCCTCTCACCATCCTTTCAAGAGCTAAAAAGCTTATTAAGCTAAGTCTTTAAAAGCTTGGAGTGGAGCTGCTGAGGTCATTAAGCTAAGAATTGTTATATATTTTATGTACATTTTCATCCTAAATAGCAATGATTAATGTGAGCCACCTATACGTTAAAGGCTTTGCCTTTCGGAATAGGTGAGTTTTCTTTGGTCTACTGAGGTCTTTTTTCTCCATGTCTTTAGTGGTCTTAAGCAAATCCAATGATACAGATAATTAAGTAGAATATATTCTGATCTGTAATTTCAATAACCCTGATATTGACTAGATAAATGTTTCATCAGGGAGTGCTAGGGAGGTAAAATTCCTAGACATGATAAATGACTGCTTCTTGGAGCAGTAACATAGTAACATAGTAAATGACGGCAGAAAAAGACCTGCATGGTCCATCCAGTCTGCCCAACAAGACAAACTCATATGTGCTACTTTTTGTGTATACCCTACTTTGATTCGTACCTGTCCTGCTTCTTGGAGTAACTGGTCCAGGAGCTGACAAGAGGGGCAGCCACTTTAGATCTAGTCCTTAGTGGAATGCAGGACTTGGTACAAGAGGTAACGGTGTTGGATCCGCTGGGAAACAGTGATCATAACATGGAGTGAAGTCACAAAGGAAATCCAAAGCAACAGCATTTAATTTTCGAAAGGGCGATTATGATAAAATGAGGAAAATAGCTAAAAAGAAGCTAAAAGAATCGGCTGCAAAGGTTAGGACTTTAAATCAGGCATGGACGTTGTTTAAAAATACCATCTTGGAAGCCCAGACCAGATGCATTCCATGTATTTACAAAGGTGGAAAGAAGAGCAAACGACAGCCAGCATGGTTAAAAGGTGAAGTGAAAGAGGCTATTAGAGCCAAAAGAACGTCCTTCAAAGAAAGGAAAAAGGGACCTGAATGAAGAAAGTACGAAGCAACATAAGCACTGGCAAGTTAGATGCAAAGCATTGTTAAAGGAGTCAAAAAGAAACTATGAAGAGAAACTTGCCACAGAGGCAAAAACTCATATTAACAATTTTTTCAGGTACATCAGAAGCAGAAAGCCTACGAGGAAATCTGTAGAACTGTTAGATCATGAAGGAGCAAAAGGGGCATTCAGGGAGGATAAGGCCCATAGCAGAGAGACTGAATGAGTTCTTTGCTTCAGTAAGAGATCTACCTGTAACAGAAATGGTTTTCAAGGGTGACGATGCAGAGGAACTGAAAGAAATCTTGGTGAACCTGGATGATTTACTGAGTCAAATCAACAAATTAAAGAATAGTAAATCACCTGGACCAGATGGTATGCACCCTAGGGTACTGAAAGAACTCATGAAACTGCTGATCTGCTGTTAGTGAACTGTAACCTGTCACTAAAATCATACGTAGTACTTGAAGATTGGAGAGTGGCCAATGTAACACCGAATCTTGAAAAGGGTTCCAGGGGTCAGTGCCGGGCAAAATAGTGGAAACTATTATTTTCTGGTCGCCGTATCTCAAAAAAGATATAGCAGAATTAGAAAAGGTTCAAAGAAGAACAATCAAAATGATAAAGGGGGTGGAACTCCTCTCATATGAGAAAAGGCTAAAGAGATTGTGATTGAGGTCTATAAAATCTTGAGTGGTGTAGAACAGGTAGAAGTGAATTGATTTTTCAGTCTTTCAAAAAGTGAAATTACATGGAAATACTTTTAAAACAAATAAGAGGAAATAATTTTTCACTCAAAGAATAATTAAGCTCTGGAACTCACTCACTGCCGGAGGATGTGGTAACAGTGATTAGCGTATCTGGGTTTAAAACAAGTTTGGAAAGTTCCTGGAGGAAAAGTCCATAGTCTGTTATTGAGATGGACATGGGGGGGAAGCCACTGCTTGCCCTGGGAATGGTAGCATGGAATGTTACTACTATTTGGGTTTCTACCAGGCACTTGTGACCTGGACTGGCCACTGTTAGGAACAGGATACTGGGCTAGATGGACCATTGGTTTGACCCAGTATGGCTTTTCTTGTGTTCTTATGTCTTTTACAGAAGTTGCTATCCAGCTCAACAAATGGATACTGGGGATGGGTGCATCAGCTGGTGCAACGTTCCCCTAGGGCCCTGACTAAAGACCTGTAGACACCAGAAGAGCTAACTGTGAGAGGCTGAACTTTGCCACAGCAGTGCTTGATGTGGGACTTGGATTGAATTGCTTATAAACAAGAGGAAATGTGTAATGCACTGGGCCTGTTCTGTGATGTTCTTCAGCAACCATTAATGGGAAGGATGGCTTGGGGGACCAGACAGGGGAAGGGTTTTAAAGCTGCTGAGATGATACTCCAGGAACATCGTAAAAATGCAGCTTTGACAGACGTTGAACATAAAAGCAAGGCGTAGTGCCCTGCGGGTGCACGGAGCCGAATATAACATGGCGCCGTGCCCCGACGGGCACACACGCCGAGGACAGCGAGAGCGCGCGGGGGGGGGGGGTAGGAGCCCGGCGCACTGAGGTACCCCACGCTGACCAATGGGAAGCGTGCGAGTGGGGTTTAAAAGCCCCCGGAGAGAACCGGACAACCTCTTCAGGTGTCCGGGCAAGCAGACCTCACCCGGCCCTCCCTCCCCGGCATATGCGTGGGGTATACATGTAGATATTTGTCGCAGCTTGGCGGGGTACCCAAGCTGATTGGTATTAGCATAGGCAGCTGGTAGCTGCGCTTATGGTACAGCCCCCTTGCTGTGCGGCGGGGAGCGCTGTTTACAACTGACAAGTCTTGCTAGGGCGGTGGACTTGGAGGAGGTAATGAGCCAGAGGCTGGAGCGGCTTGGGTATGCCCAGGGTTTTGAAATGTTTTGTATCAAAAATAAAGCTGCGGCCTAGTTATGCCACATTAAAAATATAATATGTGTACTGTCTTTATTAAAGGACAGTAAGAATTAGTAATTGTTAGGCCCGAGGGGTCTCGGGTGCCTATGTTAAGCCACAGAGGAAACAGCCAGAGGTGGGCAGCTCCCTGTGCTCTACATGGGCTTGACACTCGAGAGGCTGGTGTGCTTGTATCTGTGATTGGAGGCTTAGACTACAGAATGCACACACTGACTGTCCTTTCAGACCTCATGCCTCGCCCTTGGAGGAACTGAAGGCACCAATGTAGTGTTTGCCCATCTGTAGGGGGACAACTGGATTGGCACTGATTCTAGGTTTGGCTACACATCTCTATAAATGACAGTCCCTGAGGAGGGGCAGAGGCTGAGCATCTGCTTTAATAATTCTTATGTTTGTGAGTCTGAGGCCGGGACTCCTGGGAGGGGGTGGGGAGCAACTGGAAACCATATTATTAGAAATAATGCACAGTACCCGGGATCAAATGGAATAGTGATACAGATGGTAGAGAGACAAAGGGCAGGGCGGGGTGGCTTCAGCCATCCTGGTAGAATTAATGCAGATTTCAGTACTCAGATCTCTAGTTTGGTCATCATTTTTCTCTGACAACCTTTAGGTCCATTTTGGTTGTCAGGTGACTATTGAATGTAATACGTTTCTGACAAATGCCTATCACTGGTTCTCCTATTCACAGCAATCGGCAAATAAGACAGTACACAGAACCAGGTATTTATTTATGTATAATGACATTTGTATCCCACATTATTCCAAACAGACTTCAGGTTCCACGTGGCTTACAATCCAGACACTTCAGTACATTGATATTATAGTTATAAATCTTCTGATAAAGGAAAATGTTGAGTAAATCTATATATGGCCATATGAAACGTTATAAAAATTGGTTTATGAATTATTTTGCAAGGTTCTATTGTGACAAACATCAAATTATAAGCAGTTATACAGGATAAAGTTTGAAATAGCATTTTGTGTAAAAGTGTTTATTCCTGTCTTCCATTATCTTGTTGCAGGAACATTTTGAAAATAATTTTGTACAGCAAATATTGAAAATCGAAGCAGGGTTCTATTCACACAAACAGCAATAAGCATAATCATACCCACAAACATAAACATAAAACAATAATCAAAATACTACTTTACGGCCAAAACCAAGTTACCCAGCGCCATTCCAGAGCACTGAACCTTCACAGAGCTGAACCCAGGACTGGCTTAACCATTAGCCAACCAGGCAGTGGCCTAAGGCAGCAACTTCTGGGGGTTGACAAAGGCAAAGCAGAAAAATAGGTCCTGGGAGCCACACAAAGATCCATCAGCCCAGCGGGGGTGGGTCATTTTCAAACAAGCCAGCTGTGAATGGCTTTGGTAAATTGATTTCATTTTGGCATAAATGCACAGGAGGTGAAAGGAAGCCTGGAATGAGGGGGCATAGGATGAAGGTGAAATGGGACAGACTCAGGAGTAACCTAAGGAAATATTTCTTCGTGGAAAGGGCGGTGATGTGCTATATGCGTTTTAAAAGATTGCACCGAGAGAGATGGTATTAGATAATCACGGTTAAGTCTTACAGACAAGTAAGTGGGTGACCCATTTTTCACACCTGAAGCTGCAAAATAGCAAAATTGAATGTTAGCCCACTTGTTCATAAGACCATCTGCGGGGGAGGGGGTGCTGAAGTTAATTGAGGGGGCAGAAGTTTGGAGGTTCACCTAGGCCGGGCATTTATCACCTTTGCTCTAGTACCTGCCTTGACAAATAACCAGACTTTAATCTTCCTATGAAATCAAACATGTCGGAAAGTAATTCCTAATCCCAAAAGTAACCAATTCCACTGCTGAAGGACCTTAACAGCATCTGCGCAGTCGCAGGTAAACAAACGTATGTTCAGCAACTTCAATTCCTTTCTTTATGTCCAAGAGAACAATGATCTCTCAGTTGGGGTTGTTTAAAGCAAAGGGAAATTTAGCCTCAATACCTTACCCTGAAAGAGGATTTAGACTTACGCTTTAGCTCCAATCGGCATCCAGTGTAATTGGGCTAATTCAGGGTTGAAGCCACAGAATTATGAATTTGTTTGGAGTTGGGTTGATGGAATAATTAGAGAGATATTAGACCAGTGAAAATAAAATTTAGCAGTGCAATACTGCTCATGGAAAGAGAGTAACGCAACACCGCCTTGAGTGAATTCCTTCCAAAAGGCGGTAAATAAACCCTAATAAATAAATAAACCTTCACAGTAATGAAAATTTGTGAAAGGACCTGCTGGACTAATTGTCTTATATAAACTCTCAAAGTAAACATTGCATCCAGTAAAATTCCCAAGCATCTAACTTTAGTATGTAAAACCAACAAAAAGAGCAATTGAGAATGATATCAGACAATAAAAAACCAGTAAAATTAAGAGATAAAACATCTACCCAAACATTAGGAGAGAACACTTTCTTTTAAAATGTATTTAAAGAGCCACAGAAATCCCAGGTGCCTGAAGAAAATTTCTAGTTGCAGATAGAGTGGGCTGCAGATATAAATTGCATTCATCCAGTTTTAATTATCTTATTCTCTACCAGACTGCTTCAGGCGTATATTTTAGGGGGGGGGGGGGGGGGTAAAGCACCTTTCATATTAAATGATCTTTTGCTGAGTCGGTACATGAGATTTAGCTTAATGCTGGCTTATTCTGCTCTTAATTATCGCTGCCTTTTTAAAATTGGGCCTTCTCTTTCTTTTGGTTTCTTGGCTTTGAAAATCTTGTAATGAAATCTTGTCACGCTACACCAGCTGACATTGGTTTATGGATTTAGAGAGTATTAATGGAGCTCGGCATCAACCAACGACACTGTCTTGATTTGCATATTATTGCTGCTGTGCCAGACTCATAAACAGATGTCTGTAGCCTTCAGATGAAGAAAGACTAAGGAGGCTAGGGCTTTTCAGCTTGGAGAAGAGACGGCTGAGGGGAGACATGATAGAGGTATATAAAATAATGAGTGGAGTGGAACAGGTGGATGTGAAGTGTCTGTTCACGCTTTCCAAAAATACTAGGACTAGGGGGCATGCGATGAAACTACAGTGTAGTAAATTTAAAACAAATTGGAGAAAATGTGTCTTCACCCAACGCATAATTAAACTCTGGAATTCGTTGCCGGAGAATGTGGTGAAGGCGGTTAGCTTAGCAGAGTTTAAAAAGGGGTTGGACGGTTTCCTAAAGGACAAGTCCATAAACCGCTACTAAATGGACTTAGGAAAAATCCACAATTCCAGGAATAACATGTATAGAATGTTTGTACGTTTGGGAAGCTTGCCAGGTGCCCTTGGCCTGGATCGGATGGGCTTGATGGACCTTATAAATTAGTTTCAAAACTGATTATTTACATTTTAAGTGTAAGGAAGCGCATCATTGTCTTATATGAAATGTGATTAATGTTTGTAGCAGTGCAATTTAGGAAATAGAATTTCCTGAGTTATTTTCAGACTCCTATTGTAATACAATATAATACGAATACAATTGTTATATACTGCAGTTATCCCCAAAAGATGGTTCAGCGCATTTTATAATAAAAGAAACTGGTACCCCACTAGGAAAATCACATAAATGAATATAACAGGGCAAAATAAAAAGAAAATCATATCCATAATCAATGAAATTTAGGAAAGAAATATGATTTCAATGTACTGTTAAATTTCATACGATTAGTCTAAGATCAACGGGCAACGAATTCCATATCTATGTAGCCTAAGATAAAGTTTGAGAGTATGACTTTTTCAATTTAATGTACTCTAATGTTGGAAATGTGAGCGTTAGAATAAGAGAGAGGTGCACATGTTTATCCCTATTTGAGAAACAAAATAATGAAGTCATATAGTCAGGTGTTAGGCCATTAATGACCCAAAACACAAATTTTGCAAAGCTTAAAAAACAGTCAAGATTTAACTGGTAACTAATGTTTGCAGTCATTTCTTCTCCCTCCTCTTCTTCTTACTGTTTCTCTCACCCTTTCTCCCGCCCTTTCCCTTTTTAAAGGAACAAGGATCAAAGCATAACATACCCCGAAATCAAACCCAAATAGAATCCCCCAAATCCCAAATACACAACTTTCAGATTGTTCATTTTTGCAGATTACCTGGCAACACTGCCAGCCCACAGACCCAAACACGTTTCGAAACAAAATGTTTTTAACTTCACTCTGAATTGTCCAAATGACACCTCCGTCCTCAATTCCAACAGGAGTCAATTCCACCAAACAGGTACAAACCAGGAAAAAAAGCACTTTTCCCTAGTAGTTGTCGAGCGAGCCTGAGATGAATCAGGAACGGCCCATAAAAGAAACACTAGTGGATCTCAGAGATCTAACTGGGACATAACCAGTTAACCATTGATTTCAAATAAGAAGGAATCCCATTATATAATGCTTTATGCATCAGTGTCAAATTTTATAAACCGAGTGATACTCCATCAGTAACCAGTGGAATCAAATATGTAATGGGGTAAACATGGTCTTGCCACAACGATCAAATTCCCACATTCCGTAACATCCTTAACTGTTTCTGCAAATACCGTCCCAAATCCAAATATATAACGTTTCCATAGTCCAACTTTGAGATGACTAAAGAATGTAGGAAAATATGCAACTTGGAGAAGAGACATCCTATATAATAAAAGGCACCTCCAACATTCTGAAGCTGACTGCATGGCTGAGGCATTCCTGCTCTCTGTATCCATCTCCTGAATTGACATCACCTACTTCCGGGTTCGTCACAAGCAGAAGTGACCAACCACACGAGGTTTCTCGGCTTCAGAATGTTGGAGGTGCATTCTATTAAATAGGATTGGTCAGTTCCTTTCCTATATAATAAAAGGCACCTCCAACATTCTGAAGCTGACTGCATGGCTGAGGCATTGCTGCTCTCTGTATCCATCTCCTGAATTGACATCACCTACTTCCGGGTTCGTCACAAGCAGAAGTGACCAACCACACGAGGTTTCTCAGCTTCAGAATGTTGGAGGTGCATTCTATTAAATAGGATTGGTCAGTTCCTTTCCTATATAATAAAAGGCACCTCCAACATTCTGAAGCTGACTGCATGGCTGAGGCATTCCTGCTCTCTGTATCCATCTCCTGAATTGACATCACCTACTTCCGGGTTCGTCACAAGCAGAAGTGACCAACCACACGAGGTTTCTCAGCTTCAGAATGTTGGAGGTGCATTCTATTAAATAGGATTGGTCAGTTCCTTTCCTATATAATAAAACACACCTCCACCATTCTGAAGCTGACTGCATGGCTGAGGCATTGCTGCTCTCTGTATCCATCTCCTGAATTGACATCACCTACTTCCGGGTTCGTCACAAGCAGAAGTGACCAACCACGCGAGGTTTCTCGGCTTCAGAATGTTGGAGGTGCATTCTATTAAATAGGATTGGTCAGTTCCTTTCCTATATAATAAAAGGCACCTCCAACATTCTGAAGCTGACTGCATGGCTGAGGCATTCCTGCTCTCTGTATCCACCTCATGAATTGACATCACGTACTTCCGGGTCGTCATAAGCAGAAGTGACCAATCAAGCGAGGTTTCTCGGCTTCAGAATGTTGGAGGTGCATTCTATTAAATAGAATTGGTCAGTTCCTTGAAGCACAACCAGAGCTCAGCGTCCTTCACAGTAACGCTCAGACACCAGAGAGAGAGGGGGGCTGACACCAGAGGAGGGGGGGAGGTATCTCTGTCACACACACACACTCTCTCACACACTCTCTCTCTCTCACAGTCAATGTCTTTCTCTCACTCTCACACACTGTCTCTCACACTGTATCACATTCACTCTCTATGTGTCACACAGTCACTCACACACTCTCTTTGCCTCATACACTCAGTCTCACAGAGAGTCTGTGTCTCACACACACACTGTCTCTCGCACACACTGTATCTGTGTGAAACACTCTCTCTCTCACACTGTGTCTCACATACGTACTTGCACACACTCTCTCACAGACACACTCGCACCCAGACTCTCTCTCTCTCTCTCTCTCACACACAAACACACTCGCACATTCACTCTCTCTCTCACATACACTCTCTCAAACATACACACTCCGAGGAAAACCTTGCTAGTGCCCGTTTCATTTGTGTCAGAAATGGGCCTTTTTTTTTTTACTAGTAAGTACATAAGTAATGCCATACTGGGAAAAGACCAAAAGGTCCATTGAGCCCAGCATCCTGTCCCCAACAGCGGCCAATCCAGGTCAAGGGCACCTGGCAAGCTTCCCAAACGTACAAACATTCTATACATGTTATTCCCGAAATTGTGGATTTTTCCCCAAGTTCATTTAGTAGCGGTCTATGGACTTGTCCTTTAGGAAACCATCCAACCCTTTTTTAAACTCTGCCAAGCTAACCGCCTTCACTACATTCTCCGGCAACGAATTCCAGAGTTTAATTATGCGTTGGGTGAAGAAAACTTTTCTCCTATTTGTTTTAAATTTACTACACTGTAGTTTCATCGCATGCCCCCTAGCTGAGGTAGGGCTACGATAGAAGTCTATGAAATACTGAGTGGAGTGGAACAGGGAGATCTGGAGTGGAGGAGTAGCCTAATGGTTAGTGCAGTGGGCCTTGATCCTGGTAACCTGTGCTCAACTCCCACTGCAGCTCCTTGTGACTTTGGACAATTCACCTAATCCTCCATTGTCTTAGGTACAAAAAAAACCCTTATATTGTGAGCCCTCTAGGGACAGAGAAAGTACCTACATGTATATACAGCACTCAGGATGTCTAGAAGTGCTATGGAAATGATTAGTAGTAGAAGAATCACTTGTTTTACTCTTGTCAAAAATACAATGAAGCTACTATGTAGTATGTTTAGAACAAATCAGAGAAAATATTTCTTCACTCTAGTGGCATAGCTACAGGGGGGCCACGGGGGCCTGGGCCCCCCAAATTGGCTCTGGGGCCCTCGATTTGGTTGGCAAGGGTCCCCAAACCCCACCAGCGGAAGCATTTGTCCCGTGCTGGTCTCACATTGCCTGTCCTGTTTTCAGAAAAACGACCAAAATGGTAGGGGGTTTGCGCCACAAGACTTGAGAAGAGACTTGATGAGCTAAAGATTTACATCCTGGAGGAAAGGAGAGATGGGGTGATGTGATACAGACATTCAAGTATTTGAAAGTTATTAATCTACAAATCTACCCTTTCCAGGGATGGAAAGTTGGTAGAACCAGAGGACATGAATTGAGTTGTAGGGGGCTGACTCAGGGATAATGTCAGGAGAGGGTGGTAGATACCTGCAATGACCTCCAGGGGCAAGTGGAGATGAAAACGGTTAACAGAATTCAAAAACGTGTGGGATAAACATAAAGGAATCCTATATAGAAGGTGTGGAACAAAGCAAGCTTAGTGGTAATTAGATGGCAATACCAGTGATTGAGAAGCGAAGCCAGTGATGGGTAGACTTCTACGGTCTACGACTGGACGGATTTCGATGGGTTGGAGTGGGGCTTCAATGACAACTTCAGTGGTTGGGGAAGACTTCTACAGTCTGTGCCCTGGAAGCGGTGGGGACAAATCAGTATAATGTATGAGTTTATCTTGTGTGGAAGACTGGATGCACCGTGCAGGTCTTTATCTGCCATCATCTACCATGTTACTATGGCGCTCATTTTTAAAGTACATAGACTTACAACGTTACATGCACGAGGTGTATTTTCACAGGACTTAGACTTGCAAAGTTCCATAGTAACCTATATATATGTAACGTTGTAAGTCTATATTATTGTTCCACTTGCGAAAAAAATTTTTATGTAGGGACCTGTCAAAAAAGCTAATTGGTCTTACAGGATAGACTAGGCTTGATGGGCGACCTAAAGCTCCCCAGTGGCTTTGGTGGAAGACCGATGGTGTGAATTCCAGTACAACCAATGGGGCTGAGTGCGGCAAGTTGAACTGGAGACCGTAGGATGGAGGAGGGTCGACGCTCACCTACACAGAGCAGGAGAGGGGAGAATCACTCCTGCTGCAGTGCCGTCATAATCATAATTTTATTTCTTATTTTATTGCCTGCAGTGTTCATGAACATGTGGCTGAGGTTTCTTTCAGAGCTGTTTTCGCTATTGATAGCGGTGCGAGGCCTTTCCTGTTCACCTTGAAAGTACTAAGCCAACAGCACAGCCATCCTGAGCCCAGATCAAACTGGATCCCGGCCTGTGTTTAAGAGATTTATAGCCTTGCATTTCTTAGGGAATACAATAGGGAAATCAGAACTACAATTCCCTGCATGCAATGGGGGTAAAGTCAGAACTGGATCAGCCTGTTGGGCAAATACGGAGCCAGTTTGCAACCCTAAAAGCAGCTCCCCTGTTTGCCAGCACACAGCTACCTCTTTTGTGCCTGCAGTCCTGCAGCTTCCCAGCCCCTCCTCTCCCCTCCCCAGATTACAGAACAGCTACATCCCTCAGACTCCCTTTCTCAGGTCTGCATACAAAATCTCCCTGTTCCTTTCAGACCTGACAAACCAGTTCTCTGGGGGTTTTATTTGTGTGCATGAAACACGTTTCCTGATAAGGGGGGCAGAGGGGAGAGAAAGTGGAGGTGGAGGGGGAGGGCAGCTCTCCAAAAAAGGAGCAGACAAGTTAGCACAGGGCCTGCTGGCTGCTCTTTCTCTCCCTCTCCCTGAGTCCCTTCCTCCCCGTCTCTTTCTTGCAGTGAGCAAACAGTCAGGGGTTTATAGTCTCTCCTGCACATCCACACACACACACATGCCTCCCAGCACCAAGGGGGCTGTGCCAACAGGTGCTGGAGATGATTAGGTGTCTCCAAAAGGGAGGAGAAGAGTGAAAGAGACTGAGAAAGACAGACAAAGAGGAAAAGAGCAGCTTAGCTCCATGTGGGAAGTGACTGCTCGGGCTGCTCCTTTGTCCCAGGCTGAAGGGGAGGCTTGGCTTGCAGGGACTCTCCTGACTGCAGTGCAGTGCTCCAGGGGGACATTGAGGACTCAGGATGATGGACCTGGAGGCCACTAAGAACTGAACCTGAAGAGACAGAGAGCAGCCACCCCAAATGAGGTACTGTAAGGTCTCCCCTCACTTCCTCAGCTAAATCACTGGCTCTTTCTCTTTTCCTCTCTCCAGGAGGGTGATGCTGGAAATCCATCTCTCTAGGCTACTGGTTTTCTGGTCCCATTCCAGTCACCTTCTCTTTTGAACAGGATGGCTTCCATCTGCACAGTCCTGCAGGTTCCTCACTATTGTGGGGGAAAAGCCTGCTGGTTTCTGGGGTATCTATATGGAACTCTCAGTCCATCTGTATGTATTATACCCATACAAAGCTGCCAAGTTACCCACTTCCAAGAGGGAGCCTTTTGATCCAGACCTGGTTTTGAACGTAAATCCTAAGCTGGGTGGTATTTGTAGTTCTTGAGTCTACCCTTTGAGAACGGTACTATAGGTCCCATAATGCACCTGGAGAGGGTTGTCAGAAATCCAGGACCGGGCAAATTGGCAGCTCTGTGTTGAGCTGTTTTTCAAGAATCTGCTAGTTAAAGGTATAATACTCCAACCACACCTACTGCTCACCTAAGTAGGCTGTGACCCTCTTAGACAGAGAGCTAAGAATCTACTGTACCAGAACTCAAAGCCAAGGTGAGAGAGGTTACCTCAGGCAACGTAGCTCTGCAACAGGACTGAGATTGCCACCTAACCCCAGGTCAACTGAACAGGCGTATCCATGCCTGGGTTTATCCTAGTGCATGTATGGACTTGAGAGGAAAGCAGGGGGGTGGGGGGAAGCCTGTTTGATGGATCCAGGGTGACGTGGCAGCTCTACACAGGTGGGGAAACTCGGTTGTAGGAGGGAAGATGTCCTGGATTTTGTACATGCCCCTGTGCATTGTGGACTGTGTAGTGCTGATTTCAAACTGTAGCAACAGTGACTAGAAGTAGAACATAAGAATAGCCATACTGGGTCCATCAGTGGCCAATCCGGGTCCCAATAATAGTAAGATTCATGCTACTGATCCTAGGGAAAAGCAGTGGCTTCCTTATGTCTGTCTCAACAGCAGACTCTGGACTTTTCCTCCAGGAACTTGTCCAAACCTTTTTTTTTTAAACCCAGATACACTAACTGCTGTTACTGCATCCTCCAACAAAGAGTTCCAGAGCTTAACTGTTGCTTGAGTGAAAAAAAAAATATCCTCCTGTTTGTTTTAAAACTAGTACCATGTAACTTCCTTGAGTCTCCTATAGCCTTTGTATTTTTTGAGTTGCAAATTGATTTAGGTTTACTCATTCTTCACAGATCATTTCCCCCCTCAGCCATCTCTTAGCCTTTCCTCATATGAGAGCAGTTGCCCTTCTTTGGGCCTCTTCTAATTCTGCTTTATCTTTTTTAAGATATGAAGACCTGAATTGCACACAATATTCAAGGTGTGGTCGCACCGTGGAGCAATACAGAGCCATTATAATATTCTTTGTCTTATTGTCTACCTTTTTCATAATAATTCCTAGTGTCCTGTTTCCTTTTTTGGCCACTGTCACACACTGAGCAGAAGATTTCAGCATTCTGTCCACGATGACACCTAAATCTTTTTCTTGAGTTCTGACTCATAAGGTGGATCTTAGCATCAAGTGATTTATGATTTGTATTATTCTTCCCAACGTGCATCACTTTGCACTTGTCCGCATCAGGGGCTTAGCCAGACTTCGGCGGGAGGGGGATCCAGAGCCCGAGGTGAGGGGCACATTTTAGCCCCCCCCCCCGTGCCACCAACCCCCCCCCCCCCGGCGCCAACCCTTTTGACCCCCTCTTCCCGCTGCCGCCAACCCTCCACCGCCGCCGTCGGGTACCTTTGCTGGCGGGGGTCCCCAACCCAAAGTGCAGGACGTCAGACTCACAGAAATGGAAGCCTGCCCTTGCAGATCAGCAATGCGGCCGCACCGGAGAAGAGGACCGGCTGGCATGGGTTGGGCACTCCCGCCAACAAAGGTACTTGACAGCGGTGGGGGAGGGTTGGCGGCGGGAGGGGGGGGGTCGAAGGGGTTGGCGGTGGCCAGGGCCAAATCTACGGGGGCCCATGCCCCCGTAGCCCCACGTAACTATGCCCCTGTTCCACATTAAATTTCATCTGCCAATTTCCTAAACTCTTCCTGCAATGTTTCACAATCCGCACGTGTTTTGGCAACTCTGATTAATTTTGTGTCATCTGCAAAATCTCCTCATTTGTTGTTCCCATTTCCAAATCATGAATATGTTAAATAGCACTGGTTCCAGTGCAGATCCTTGGGGCACTCTGCTATTTATCCTGTTCCACTGAATTGACCATTTAACCCTCTGTTTTCTATCCATCAACCAATCCTAATCCACAACAGAATATTGCCTCCAATCCCATGACTCATTTTCTCAGGAGCCTCTCATGAGGGACTTTGTCAAATAGTCTCTGGAAATCTAGATACACTACATTGACTGGCTCACCTTTATCCACATGTTAAGAACATAAGCAGTGCCATACTAGGACAGACCGAAGGTCCTTGAAGCCCAGTATCCTGTTTCCAACAGTGGCCAATCCAGGTCACAAGTACCTGGCAAGATCCCAGAACAGCAAAGCAGATTTTGTGCTGCTTATCCTAGAATATGCAGTGGATTTTCCATAAGTCCTTCTTAATAATGGCTTATGGACTTTTCTTTTAGGAAATTATGAAACCCTTTTTTAAACCCTGCTAAGCTAACTGCTTTACCATATTCTCTGGCAACGAATTCCAAAGGGTAATTACTCAGTGAGTGAAGAAATATTTTCTTTGATTCATTTTAAATTTACTACTTAGTAGCTTCATTGAGTGCCTCCTATTCCTAGTATTTTTGGAAACAGTAAACAAGCGATTCATATCCACCCGTTCCACTCCACTCAGTATTTTATAAACCTCTGTCATATCTCCCCTCAGCTTTCTCTTCTCCAAGCTGCTTTAGCCTTTCCTCATAGGGAAGTTGTCCCATTCCCTTTATCATTTTTGCCGCTCTTCACGTATGTTTATTCACACCTTCAAAGAAATGAAGCAAATTAGTGAGGCATGTCTTCCCTTGGTTGAATCCACATTGACTCTGTCTCGTTAAACCATGTGTATCTAGGTGTTCAGCGATTTTATTCTTTATAATAGTTTCCACTATTTTGCCTGGCACTGACTTCAGGCTTATCGGTCTGTAATTTCCCAAATCACCCCTTTAAAAATAGGTGTTAAATTGCCCACCCTCCAATCTTCAGGTACTACGGATGATTTTAACGACAGACCTGCTGCACCTAATGCAGTAATAAATGGGGAACCGTAGGACATGCTCAGGCGTCCTTCAGTAACTCTGAAATCTGCGCTGACTGCGCACTAAAACTATGTTGTAATTGCTTTTTGAGGGGGCATGTCAGGGCGGAGAGGGGGCATTCCCGTGCTAACCAGTCAGCAGGCAGTAATGTAGATGTGCTACTGGTTAGCGCATGGATTCCCTTCCCAGGGGGTGGCGGTAAAGGCTCACGTGGTAATTTCAAAAAATGGCCCTGCACTAATGTTAACTTTAACACATAGCAATTAATGCAAAAAATAGGAAAAAAAGGCCATTTTTACAGCCACAGTGTGCGGGAGGGAAAAACCTGCTTAAGGGTGCGCTAAGGCCCTGGACACCATTATTCCTAGGAGGGAGTAATTTAAGCTACCTTGTTCACAGACTTTGTATATCACCTTTCAGTCGTAAATCGCATATGTTTGGTAATGTATTGAATGTCATGTCTGTATTCCAATGACAAATAACTATAAACAGAAATCAAGTCTGCTGTAAACATCCTCTTTCATATCATTTTTTAGAGATCCATCAGGAACGTTTTCTTCCACCCTAACAGCTATATGGACCATGATGAATTCCCTTTATCATATCCGTGTTAGGGTGAACACCCTCCTCCCCATATACCGATTAAACTGTTCAAAGAATGTGTTTTGTTTTTGTTCTTGATGTCCTAGTGATGACCCCCAGACGGGCATTTAGGTCGGATGTTTGGTACCCTGCTGGGCCATTAGGCTTGGTGATGCCACAGAGCTGATGCTTTTCCTCTGGAAGAGAGAAACCATTGCTGATGCCACTGTGAAAGCTTTTTTGAGCCACAGAGCAGGACTGAAGGACAGTCTCAAAGACATCCCTCTGGTCCTCAGAGCTGGCAAGGCTTATGCTTTCTGGGGTTCCAGCATCTGAGAGTTCTTTACTCTGTCCAGAGTTTGCAAATCTATTCATTGTGCCTTGCATGTGCCACTTTCATTTGTGTACAGACAGGAATCAGGACCCTGGTGTCTGGTCCTTATTCTGTTATAATATTTGCATCTTTGTGCATGTGATAGGGGAATTCTTGTGTGTGCCCCCCTGCTATTTAATTTGATTTAATTTTGGCATTTATAATCCGCTTAACCATCAAGTTCAAGGTGGAGAAGACTTTTGGAAACTGGAAGACTGGGCAGATGAAATTTAATGTAGACAAATGCAAAGCGATGCACATTGGGGAGAATAATCCAACTCATACTTATCTGATGCTAGGGTCCACTTTAGGAGTTGGCACTCAAGAAAAAGACTTAGGTGTCAATGTAAACAATATGCCAACATCTTCTGCCCAGTGTGAGGAGACAGCCAAAAAAGCAAACAGGATGCTAGGAATTATTAGGAGAGAAATGCAAAATAAGACTAAGAATATTATAATACCTCTGTATCACTCCATGGTGTGACCTCACCTTGAGTATTGTGTTCAATTCTGGTCGCCATATCTCAAAAAATGATATAGTGGAATTAGAAAAGCCTCAAAGAAGAGTGACCAATATGATGGAGGGGATGGAACTGCTCCTTTATGAGGAAAGACTAAAGAGGTTAGGGCTCTTCAGCTTGGAAAAGAGACTGCTGAAGGGGGGATATGACTGAGGTCTACAAAATCCTGAGAGGTGAATCGATTTTTTTTTCCCTCCACTCATTCAAAAAGTAAAGTGCAAAACCCAGGGAACACTCAATGAAATTGCGTGGAAATACTTTTAACACAAATAGGAGGAAATATGTTTTCAGTCAAAGAATAATTAAGCTCTGGAACTTATTGCCAGAGGAGGTGGTAACAGCAGTTAGCATATCTGGGTTTGGACAAGTTTCAGGAGGAAAAGTCCATGGTCTATTATTGAGATGGACATTGGGAAGCCACTGCTTGCCCTGGGATTGGTAGCTTGGAACGTTGCTACTATTTGAGATTCTGTCAGGTACTTGTGACCTGGCTTGGCCACTGTTTGGAAACAGGATACTGGGCTGGATGGACCATTGGTCTGATCCAGTATGCCTATGTTCTTATGAGAACAATCCAAGTTAAGACATTGTTATACAATAAAGCTCTCGCATACCAGTACATATTAACTATTGTGATATTAAAATACAGTGCACAAGCAGTTGTGCCTGACATTTCAACATAAACCTTGGTTTAATTAAATCTAGTATAGCCCTATGATAATAAAGCCCCCCCCCCCCCCCTAAAACCAGTATGGCCCTTTACTATTTCCTCATGTTAATACTCTAGAGTCTGTATTACCAGTGTTATAAATTTTTGGGGTCTGTTGGTGTTCCATCTTATTTTTGCAATTGCCAGGTTTTCAGAAGCTCATACAGTCTGACGTTAGTCTGATCTGCAATGCTAGAGAGTTCCATAGATCCACACTCCTTCCCAGTAGTGTGGTGTTAAATGTCCATTCCAGGCAGCAGACTTGATTTATTAGGTAGCACCAAATCTGATGTCATTTAAAGGTCTGAGAGTTGACCTGGGTTGATTGCAGAGGTTTTTGTAGATGACCTGGGGACAGACCTTAAAGACCTTTCAGCAGCCATTGAACTTCTATGACCTCTTGAATCTGTGTCCTGTGACTGGGGAACTGTAAACCCTTTGGCTACCTTCCATATTTTATTGGCAGTCTATTCTCCATATTTCTCCTGGGGTCTCTTTATGGCTTTTCTTGGGTCTCTTCCTTCCTCAGTTTATTAGGTTCATCCCTGTAATTTCTCAATAACTGAATCCCTCTCGCCTGTCAACCGTCACTAGGTATCTTATTTTTATATTTCTATGCAGTAAGTGGAATGTCTGGTGGTTAAGTTACTCTGCCCTTAAATACCTTAGAACACACACACATGGCACATTCCACCCCTACGTGCCAAAATACCCTTCTGCACTCACAGGGCCCTGCTGGAAACTGAACTTACTGGCAGCACCTTTTAACCTGCCTTTTTCTGTCCCAGGAATGTCATAAGTTCCAGCTCCTAGTTGGGCTGGGGGGGGGGGGGAAGGAGGTGCTGACAGCTACTGTTTGCCCACCCTACAAACCTGCAAATCTCCAAAAGAGGGGTGAGCAGAGGCACGAAACGTATTCTCAAAATTTACACTGTGACTGTCTTTGGAGCTGGCAGGTGGGGTCTTTGTGTGGCCTCCTTGGGACTATTTCTGCAGAGGTGCTGAACTTCTTGTTTGCTGCCTTTTGGGCTTTAGCTTTTTAGAAATCAAATGAATCACTTTCCCTTTCAGCCACTTTAGACCTTATTGAGAATGAAGTAGAATCCCCACCTCTAGAAGGTGATGGAAGTTCACATCAACTTTGCCCAGGGAAATGGGAGTCATTGCCCATTTGTAGCCGCCATGAGCTCTTCCATCAGTTTGCCTCCCAGCTCTTGGAGTCGGCCTTAGTAGTAACAATAACAAATACTTATTTATGGGAAGGCTGATGAATGCATGGAACCGATTTCCAGTGGAGCTGGGGGAAAGGCGAACGGAGTTCAAGAGAGCCTGAGATGGACACTGAGGATCTCCAGTTGTGCAGAAGTGAAGAGAAAGACGGAGATGAACTGGGATCAGTGAGATTCCACCAGAAAATGAGCGGAATAGATGGATCGTAACACGCTTTATCTGCTGTCATTTTTATGTAATTCTCATCTGTATTCCTGTAAAGATGGATCTGCAATTAGAATAGTTCTAGCTGGCTATCGCTTTGATATGCATTCCTTGACATCTGGGCACAGGCCACTGGATGGACACAGTACAGGAATGATGCACCATTGTATCTAGTATTTTCTTTGGCTTGTAATCCAATTTTTACTAACAGTGGTTGGAAAAGGTGGAATATAAATTTTAAAATTACATAAGAGCATAACCTTGCTGAGTTAGACCAAGGTCCATCAAGCCCGGCATCCTGTCAGTAGCCAGTTTGGGTCATTAATACTGTAAGATCACAGAAAGTAGATCAAATTTGGATTGATAATTTTTTATGCATTCCCAAGCCTCTTGAATCTCACTATCTTGAGCACATCCTCTGGGAAGTATACATTGAAAAAAAAAAAGTATTAATTCCTATTTGCTTTAAAAGTATTACTATGTAACTTCATGAAGTGTCCCCTAGTCTTGTACTTCTTGAAAGAGTAAACAATTCTTTCACATAAGAAAAGCCAGACTGAGTCAGACTAATGGTCCATCTAGCCCAGTATCCTCTTTCCAACAGTGGCCAATCCAGGTCACAAGTACCTGACAGAAACCCAAATAGTAGTAATATTCTATGCTACCAATCCCATGGCAAGCAGTGGCTTCCCCAATGTCCATCTCACTAAGAGACTATAGACACTTCCTCCAGGAACTTGTCCAAATCTTTTTCTTAAACCCAGATATGCTAACCACAGTTACCACATCCTCTGGCAACGAGTTCCAGAGCTTAACTATTCTTTTGAGTGAAAAAATATTTCTTTGTTTTAAAAGTATCTCCATGTAACTTCATTGAGTGTCCCCTGGTCTTTGTACACACCATTCAGTATTTTATAGACCTCTAACTCAAGAGCCCTAACTTCTTTAGTCATTCCATCCCCTTAATCCTTTGTGTTGCCTTTCTCTGTACCTTTTTATAATTATATCTTTTCTGAAATGCGACAGCCAGAACTGCACACAGTACTTGTGGTCTCACCATTGAGTGATACAGAGGCATTATGATATTTTAATTCGATTCTCCATTCCTTTCCTAATATTCTGTTTGCTTTTTTGGTTGTTGCCACACACACTGAGCAGAAGATTTCAATATATTGTCCATGAGGATACCTAGATCCTTTTCTTGTGTGGTAACTTAATGTGGAACCTAGCATTATGTAGCTATGATTCTCCCTTACATGCTTCACTGGTTCGCATTAAATTTCATTTTCCGCTTGCATGCCCAGTCTTCCAGTCTTGTAAGGTTCTTCTGCAATTGTTCACAATCTGCATGTGATTTAATAGTTTTGAATAATTTTGTGGCATCATTTGCGGATCATTTATAAAAATATATTAAATAGCACCAATCCCAGTACATGTCCACTATTTTCCTGTCTCAGTTGAGAGAATTGGCCATTTAACCCTACCGTCTGTTTTCGATCTTTTAACCAGTTCCCAACGCACAACAGAATGTTGCCTTCTGTCCTATGACCCTTTAATTTTCTCAGGAGCCTCTCATGAAGGACCTTGTATCTATTTTCAGAAAGCATTTGACACAATATCAACTGGCTGGCATTTATCCACATGTTTGCTCATGCCTTCCAAAAAATGTAGCAGATTGGTGAGTCAAGATTTCCCATGACTGAATCCATCTTGACTTTGTCCCATTAAACTGTATTTGCCTTTGTTCAGTAATTTGTTCTTTACAATAGCCTCTACCATATAACCCTACGCTAAGGTCAGGCTCGCTCGGAACTCTTTTTAAAGACTGGCATTATGTTGGCCATCCACCAATCTTAAGGTACTGTATATGGTTTTAATGAGTTAAAATGAAGAGCAGACCGGTCCTATCAAAATGTGGTCTTTATTCACTATACCATGCAGTGGAGGCGGTGCATGCAAATCTCTCTCATGGATATTCATTGTAGATATCATGAAAATCTAACTGACTGAGGTGCATCCAGTACCAGGTTTAGGAATCGCTGCACTACAGAATTTGGGAATTACATACACATTCCCAACACGGCCATGTTTTGCCCAGGGGGGTTGCACTGGAGCAGTAATTATTGTTGACATATATAAAAAATTTAAATTTAGTATACATAAAAAGTTAATCACCAAACTTAAACAGCATCAAATCATAAACATTTTAAGAAACATAAAAGTAGTATATAAACTTTAAAAGTAGTCAGTCTACAAGTGCAACTAATAGGAACAATATTTCTAAAATAAATGTAAAAGAGAAATGATAACGAGGAAACAAAAATTTCTTACCCAATTGGTATATGTTAAAGTTTTGCCAATCTGGTATCTGTTGAAGTAAGAGGAATGCATAGGGTTAAAAACCAGTGTGTACACCCAAGAAAAGCCATGGAATAAAAAAAGGGAAGGGGGGCTACTCACCAGCATCACAGACCCGAGTTGCTGTTGTACACTTGACCTACCTTAAATATCCTCTCAACAGGTCAGGTGGAAGGACGTTTGACAATTATATTCTATATTTAAAATCTCCCAATTCTGAATTGTGATAGATTTCTGAAGAGAAAAATAGGTGCGATACGACCTGGAAATGGTCTTTATTCCCTATATAGGTTATATCTCATCCAGGAGGCGAGGGGTAACCTCATATTCTCCATCAAAGTACAAAAAGACCCAGATAATGAGAGCATGGGGACCAAAAGAAAATATCAGTTCAGGAAATTTTAATGCAGATGTGTGTTGGCATGTTGGGTTTTGTTCGAACACATGCATATTTCAAAGCTGCAGATACTTTTTCATGCATCCAGCAGTCTTCCCCTGATTACTACGCAAGTGCTGTGCACATAAAATTTGCATGTCATTAGCTTTCTGCCTGGTGCACTTTTAAGTTTCCGGTAGAAGCCGTGCATTCAGCCATCCACGTACAGCTCTACTATGGGGTTTTCTGTGTTGCCTCTTAGTCCATCCTTTCCCTCCTCTGGTGATAAGTTTGTCTGGTTTGGGATAGTTGCTCTCCTAGTTAAATGACCTAGCTGGTAATCGGGGAGTCTGCTCTCTGGTGTGGGCTTCTGCAGCCCTTCCCCTCTCACACAGACTCAGATAGAGGAAAGACAGAAGATCCCAGGCCACCAGAGCCAAGAGCCTTCTATACCTCTTCCTGTTATGAGAGGAGACAAATCCCCTGACCACTGAAGAGACAGGCATGTCCCTCTCAATTACTCACAATCTAGGTAGGAGCAGGGAGTCAAAATCCAGGGGGAGCGGTGTAATATGGGTGTCCTCCAAGACCTGCTGTGTGTGGTACTGTGAGAAGAAGACTTAGAAATGTCTAGGGATGATCTCTGTTCCCTGTGGCATGATGGGATTGGGGTGTATTGTATTAGTTGTGTTACCATAAAGAACAGGATACTCTTGGTATGAGAATGAAGAATCCTATAACTTAGAGGGGGATATGTTTGGTCTGAACACATTCCAGACCTAGTTAACCCCCTCTTCCCCCCCCCCCCCCCCCCCGGGAAGGCATGTTTGCTAAAGGCTATGATAGTGCTGTCACCCAGAGTGTGAAGTGTACTTTGTAAAGCTTTCTGTGCTGGAGTTTGCTACACGGTCAGACTGGGGCCCACAGAATAATTGTGGCGGCCGGTGTCAGAATTTATCTTGCAGGGTCTCGGTACTGAGGTGAGGAGTGGATTAACCTTCTTTCTTCATGACTCGCACAGTAAATGAAACATGTTTGCATTGCCTGTTACACTTTGATAATACAGTATAGTGCTTTAGAGTGCAAAGCTGCAAATCTGGGAGATCCTGGTTCAAATTCCACCTCCACTACTGCTAGTAAATCACTTTGTCTGCATGGGCTCAGAACACAGATTATAAACTCTCTGTGGCAGGAATCTTGTAATTGGCATGAAGGGAAGGTGCCTGCGTCCATGTGCCTCTTGTGCTCATCCAGTGGTGGCTGGTGCTGCTCCTCGTGATCTTGGGTAAGTGACTTAACCCTCCATTGCAAAATTAGATTGTGAGTTTAAATAATCAAATGTATAAAACCACTAGGCAATGAGAAATTGTATTCCCAATATCATGCACAGCATCAGAAACAGTTTCAAAAAATCATAGCATTATTATCAACAATGCATACATTCATAATTAAAGATGAAAGAATATATCCTATATAGATGGTCTCAATCATTGTAATCAAACACTTTATGCAATCCAAAAACACTAGTCACGTGCAAAACCTTGAAGTAATCCAGACAGCAAATCCTTCCTCCAAATGTTCACAAAAGAACTCGATTATAAACAACTAGTGATACATCTTTATGGTGAATAATTCACAATTTTTCAATTCTCCAATCTTCAGTAGACTTATCCATATCACATCTCTGCATAGTGTCAACACATTAGGTCAGCCCGACACAGTGCTGTTTCGTCGCTATAGCATCTTCAGGAGCTGAGAATCTGCACATACAATAATATAACCCACTCAAACTAAAGCAACACACATTATCCCATAAGAATTATAATATAAAATACCATTAATCGTACCTTATCGCTTCTAAGTTTATTTGTAGCATGAAATGTTAAGACTCCACCCGGGGATCTCTCACTACCAAAGTTCAATCCATGTGGCTACAAAAATGCCAGCACATGCACCATGACACCAGCGTTGAAACTCAAGGAAGGAAACTTCCCTTCCTCCAAAAACCTCTCTCTTGATGGCTCATTACATCATCCAGTTTAGCGCACTTCCCCCCCACTCAACCTCTTGGTTCAGCCCATTAGGGATAATTGTGTTCCACGAAATATACACTTTTGTTCTAGTCGCATTAGCTATCTAGACATATCCCCACCCCTGGGAGAATCCAACTACATGATGACCATCATCCAACGCTCAACTGGGGTGGGGGAGGATACTTTCTCTGTACACAAATGTTGCTAAGATGTTCTGTCACTCGAAGCTTAATTTATCTACACTATGGAAGACCTTGCTAAGAGCACATATCAAATGGAGTCGTATCATTTACCCAGTACCGGAAAACTCTAGGACAGGAAAAGAAGGGCCCTCGCAGCTTTAATCACCAAAGAGACCACATGACCTTAGATTTAGATTGCGAGCCCACTAGGGATAGAAAAAGTACCTGCATATAATGTAAACAGCTTAGATTGTACCTCATAAAGGTGGTATATTTAAAACCCTTTTACCTCCTTATGTGACCTGAAGATTGAGAGGAAAATGAGAGGCCCTCATATTGCTACTGAGCAATGGCAAAATCAGTTGGTTGTGCAGCATAACCATCCTCTCCTTCATATTCAGCAGAGGACAATGTTTGTGATTGTTCCATGTAAGCAAGCCCCATCCATTCATAGTTCAGAGAGGAAGGGGGAAGTCCCATTTCCGCCACTGGAAGTCTGATATTGTTACTTGGCCCTGTTGCTTTTTGTTCCCTGAACTCTTTCCGTAACACCCACTTTTCTCTTTCCTTGGCCAACTTAACTCTGGCACAGAAGCAGAAAGCAGAATCCCAAGGAGCCTTCAGGAATGGGGGCGTCAACCAACTCAAGATTTATTGAATAGACCCTGCTCAATAAATCTTGAGTTGACGCCCCCATTCCTGAAGGCTCCTTGCATGTTTGGTTTCCCTCTCCTGCGTTGCCTTAACTCATTTTCCAGTTTGACTTTTTTCAGTCAATGTTGCTTGCTCAGGAACAGGATGGGTAACAACCCTTCAAATGTCCGGTGGCCACAGAACGATGTGGGATTCTTTCTGCCACATTGCTATAGTCGACTCACTGATTGTAATCTTGGTGGCTCCTGTTTAATCGTGGCTGGTAAATTATTGGGTTGGGTGTGAAGATAAAGAATGATAGCAAACACCACCACAGAAGTGTGCCTCTCTCTGTTTTTTTTTTGTCTGAGATACTGCTGAATACAAAACCATTTCAATCATAAGTATTGCCATACTGGGACAGATCAAAGATCCATCAAGCCCAGCATCCTGTTTCCAACAGTGGCCAATCCAGGCCATAAATACCTGGCAAAATCCCCAAAAAGTACAAAACGTTTTATGCTGCTTATCACAGAAATAAGCAGTGGATTTTCCCCAAGTGCATTTTAATAATAGTCTATGGACTTTTCCTTTAGGAAGCCGTCCACCTTTTTTTTTTTTTTTTTAAAACCCTGCTAACTAACTGCTTTTACCACATTCCCTTCTTTCTCTGAACATTATGAATTGCTGACACGTGATCTGATGTTCCTACCACCTAGGGTGCTACTTTGCACTGGGAAAAGAGGTCAAGGTGGAAGTCAATGTTATATGGGGATGTGCCTGCCCGCAAGGTACAAACTGCGTGGCCAGTGACCTTTCAAGGCATTTAGACCAGAAATAAACAGAGTGCGGAGCGAGGACTGGCAGTTTGTCTCTCAGCTGCCACATCACATAATAATTTCAGTCACCGGCAGGCATAGTGCACTTTCTCCTGGTTTCCCCTCCTTTCTTTTGCAATCACTGCTTGAGGGCTTGGACTTAGATTTCCCTGCTAATGCTTTTTTTAAAATGTGACTGCAACTGTCTCATACACTCTGTTAATACA
The DNA here is from genome assembly GCF_901765095.1 of Microcaecilia unicolor. Taxonomy (NCBI): domain Eukaryota; kingdom Metazoa; phylum Chordata; class Amphibia; order Gymnophiona; family Siphonopidae; genus Microcaecilia; species Microcaecilia unicolor. The sequence continues at coordinate 100,445,642 of NC_044043.1, read as the reverse complement.
TGCTGTTGTTTTAACCCTTTAACTCCCCCCCCCCAAAAAAATGTACTTACCTGGGTAAAATATGCTGGTTGCATGGGGGGAGTGGAAGAGGCAAGGGGGCCACACAGAGTGGGGGATGAGGGAATGAGGAGAATCAAAGAGCTGTATGAGGGTGGGGGTGGGGGTGTATATTCTCCACATACTCTTCCCACTCTCCACCACATTGTCCAGCTGAAGAGCTGGGAGCAGAAATGAGGGTGCGATAGACCCTGAATGATTTTCAGAAAACTGTTTCAGGAGCTATCTAACCAATGTAACATAGTAATGTGGAGGGGCATAATCAAACGGGCGCCCATCTCCGGGGACGGCCCCTGAGAAGGGGAGGAGCTAACCGTATTATCGAACAAGATGGGCGGCCATCTTTCGTTTCGATAATACGGTTGGGGCCGGCCAAATCTCAACATTTAGGTCCACCTTAGAGATGGTTGACCTAAATGTTGAGATCGCCGGACTTAGAGATGGGCGGCTTGGGTTTTCGCCAATAATGGAAACCGAGGCCGGCCATCTCAAACCCGGCGAAATCCAAGGCATTTGGTCATGGGAGGAGCCAGCATTTGTAGTGCACTGGTCCCCCTCACGTGCCAGGACACCAACTGGGCACCCTAGGGGGCACTGCAGTGGACTTTATGAATTGCCATACTTTGTATTGTTGTTTGAATATTTTTACTGCTGTAATTGGCTATTGCTTATGTTTGACTTATTCTTGCTGTACACCGCCTTGAATGAATTCCTTCAAAAAGGCGGTAAATAAATCCTAATAAATAATACAATTAAAATTCCATTTGCAAGATAAAAATTACATTGAGGCATATTTTCAAAGCACTTAGCCTCCCAAAGTTCCATAGAAACCTATGGAACTTAGCCTCCCAAAGTGCTTTGAAAATATGCCTCTTTATCTTTTAAAGAAGAAGGTAAGAAAAAAAAAATATAAGTATATTTATGTAAGTATTTAAAATGCCTTCATTTTTGCTTTTTATTTTATTTTCCGAGTCAATATAGCTAAAGATATTTCATTGTATTCCGCATAACCTATCTCTTTAACAAAAGCCTACCATGAGAACCCATAATTACTTGAACACAACCCTTACACTCCTTTATTCAGAATGTCTCACTGTACAGCTGCATAACCAGATCCTCTTGCTTTCTTTTACCTCTTTGCAACACCAATTGTATTTCTTCCCTGCTATGGCGATGCCATAACAGATCTTTGTAAGCCACATTGAGCCTGCAAATAGGTGGGAAAATGTGGGATACAAATGCAATAAATAAATAAATGTCCTGCCTCGGTTCCAGCCACCCCAGCACTGCTCACACTGCTTAAATGCATAAGTGCTATTCAAATTTCAAATGCATCTTTGAATATGTAAGATTTGAGGTGACCCTTAAATGAATGACAAGATGGTTCTAGCCGTAAAATTAAAGGTAATGCATTCCAAAGTGACGCTAAAAATTGATTCATGAATGGTATCCAAAATGTATCAGGATGAGGGAATTGTCAGATCATTTTGTTGAGAGGAACGCAGGACTCAAGAGGTAGAATATGCACTAAATACATTGGTAAAAACATAGGGAAACCTGAGTAGTAAGTACAATGTATTAATATGAGGAGTTTCTTTTAAGTGATTCGGTGTTGAATGGGTAACCAATGTTCGTTTTGCAACAGCAATGTTACATGATCAGATGTTTTTCCTCCATCGATGACCTTCATTGCAGTATTTTGGCTTAATTGGAGGCGTCAAATGTCAGTGAACCTGATTCCCTTAAACAGATAATTGCAATAGTCCAGATGTGTGATATTGAAAGAATGGACTAATGTTCTTTAGTGCTTTCTCTGTCAGAAGAGCTTTCACAGAATGAATGTTTCGATTTATAAAAAAATCTCCCACAGTGTCTTCCTGCTGGCGCCCCCTTGGGGACAGTTACTCTGTTTGTTTTTTTTCAGCACCATGTTGGCTCTAGGTGAGTTGGAGTCGTTCAGTATCCAGATTCCTTCATGATTTGCATAGTTTGGACACTGCATGGCTCAAATTCACTGAGTGGCACCATTCCAAAGCAAAACAGAACGGTTGTTCTGGAGGCAGTGCCAGCAGCAAGCTTCGAGAAAAGAGTGGGTGAAAGCAGTGTGTGATCTTGTGGGTCTGACTATTTATGTTTAAATGGTTTTATTAGAGCATCAACATAGCAACCACAAGATAATATATCATTCCATACATCTCTGTACAAGTTCTAACAGTGCATTGCTAATATCAGATATGTAAAGGCTGAAACAGCTTTTTAAATTAACTCCCCATCCCTCTTCCCTCAAATAATCACAACTATAAATAACTTGTAAACTTCTAATTGGACCAGATAAAACAATCTTTAGTCAAGGACCACATTTATCTATAACTGTTAGACCAATCCCATCCAGGCAGCCCCCATATCCCAAGATTCAACTCCACCAGGTCCCTCCAATCCTCTCCGCCATAAGCTACCGCAGCCTCTGAGGAGTGAGGACTCTGCTTTTTATAGGAGACATCCTTTGCCATTCCAGCTCAGACTTCGTTGTAGCCTCTGCAATGATAATCACTCTGCTTTCCTAACTAGCTTTGGGAATATGTTGGCAATCCTTGTAGACAACTAACAACTTATAGCAGCAGCTTCAGAGAGCATTTTCCATCTCACAGATAGGCTGCAGAGAATACCTTCTCCTGCTTCCACCCACCCTACCCCTCTACCCACCCACCCCTAGAGTGACATGTCTTATATAACCTCCCTATCAACCCACTCATTACTTTACCTCACCCATTTCTATTCTTCTATCACCTTCTCCCACTACTCCAACCAGAGTTACACCTAATCACACTGACCACCCTTCAACATCTTCTGTCCTTCTGTGACTGTTCTCTTGTGCTTGACTGCTTAAATATTTTAAATTTAAATGCTTTACTTTTTGTCTATTAGATTGTAAGCTCTTTGAGCAGGGACTGTCTTTCTTCTGTGTTTGTACAGCGCTGCGTACACTTTGTAGCGCTCTAGAAATGTTAAATAGTAGTAGTAGTAGTAGTAGACATGTAATTAACAGCAACTAACCCATATGCCACCTCCCAACCTCCCTTTCCCTCCTAACCCACATATTCACACCACATTCATCCTATCTCATTCAATACCTGACTTCGTGCTCTAGAGGAGATAGTTCTTAAGTAGGCTCCCCAGACTTTAATAAAGAACTGTCGCCTTTTTACCGTATGCCGCGCTTCCCAAAGCATCAGCTCATGCAACTTATTTCTCCAGTACCAGTATGATGGGGCCTTGTTGGAAACCCAATGACTGAGAATACATTTTTTCCTCAAGATACTGGACTTGCTTGGGTCTGACTATTTAATGGCACATTGGCAGAACTGAGGGAGGGAAGGACCTAGGCAAAGGGGGGATCAGAGAGGAGGAGACTTTCCTCCTTCTGTGAGGAGCTCCTCTTGTACCCTATGCACACCTACAGAGTGCAGTGGAAGAATTTTGTTTTAATACAGATCAAAGAACTAGGGAGACGTCCAGATTGAGAACAGAATAACTGGCACACGTTTGTTCGAGTCTGAGGAAAAGGCAAGATAAGGGGTTGTTTCTAAAGGACAATGTATGCAATTCAAGCCAGGTGCTCAGTAGTCACTGGAGGTGTAAACCAGGTTCTGGTTTCAAGAGGCAGTGCCAGCTGCCCCAGTTGTCATGGGATGCCATGGAGGGGATGGGAGAGAGCTGGTGTTAAATGAGGGCCACGAGCATTCCGCACTCCTGCAATGTGTGCATTTCTCAGTTTAGATGGAAATGAGACAGAGTAGAGTAAATAATTATTTTCTTTTCAGCCCAGGCAAGAAAATTAACTGTAATTAAGGTGTTTGCTAATGGGATCTGGATGCAGTTGAAATATAGTTAAGTCACCAATAGAACCGAGTGGGTTTACATTCCTGGAATGTAAACTACTAAGCACACTTCGAGTTTCTTTTTAATTTCAAAGGCAACAATTATACCAAAAAAGAAAAAAAATTGGGGAGGGGGGGGGGGGCGGGAGCACATAAATATCACCAGGTTCATCTCTTCCTCCTACTTTCCTTCTCAGCCGCAGAATTGCAAGACTGCTCAATTTCTGGATGAATCTTTGGGAATGGTCTAGAAGTGCAGGTAGTGAGGGGAGGTCATTTCCTGCAGTTCCATCCTCTCACAGCAGGAGGTGCTGTAGGACATTGTGTAGATGTGTGAACTGTGGAGCAGCTCACAGGCTTTGCAGTAGAACGTCGAGCCACCTGTGGGGGAAGTTTGTTCTAGAACTAAAAGCATGAGGATTTTTTTTTGTACCAACATGAAATTCTGTATGCAAATTTGAGAATACTTTTGTGCATATGCCCATCCTCCCAGACAAGGATTGAGAGTTGTAGGTAAGGCTTATGAGATCACCATAAATCTCTCATTTAATCCCAGCCATAAGGAGTTTTTTTTCTTTTTTTGTTTTTTCTTTCCTTTGGAATTGAGCAGTTGCCACAACTGCCTCCTTGTTGCCCCATTGATAGGGTGAGAACCCGTATAGGTAAGAGGTATGGTAGTTACATACAGCTGTCCTCACAAGTTGAAAGCTCATCTACTACCATAGCATAAGGATGGAAGAACTCAGAACAGGTTCCTATTTGATGCCTGGAGACTAACATTTCTAGTGTCGCTAGCAACTTAAGACTTGTGGGTAAAAGATGTATTAACAGCAGTTTCCATTTTGTATCTCTCCAGGTCTGTCTGTGGGTATGGAATACCAACCCCTTCCTGATTTCCAGCCACACTTCAATGTCCCTCCATTTGCTCGAGAGAGTGGTCAGATGCAAATTCTTGCTGTAAGCAAATCCGAGGCACGGGAAGACATCAACAATAGGTCCTGTGGTGCAAGGCACCCCATTGCTGTCTACAGGCAAGATAGTTTGTCCTTCAGTGATCTACCTGAGTTGCAGAGACATGTGCAGACAGAAGACAGGCTTTCCCAGCATGCTTCGGATGAAACTAGTTCCTTCAGCACCACGGCCAGCAGCACAGCCCCCAAGGGGAGCTCACAGGAGGCTGCGAAGCACCTCCCCCTTGACTATAAGAACAATACAGACAAGTCACCTACAGGTGGGCCCAGGGACTGCAGGGTGTCCCTTGTGACTGAGAGTGGCAACAGAGACTGTCCCCATCTGGACGATCTAAATGTGCTTCATGAACCTCTTGGGGTCTTTCCCCCTCAGGGTCGACAGGTGATTGGAAAAGCAGACAGCTGGCCCCATGAGGCTTCCTTCATCGCTTCCAACTTCTCGCCCTCATCTTGCAGTGATTCATCCCTCAGTGACGCCATGCTCAGCCCATGGACTCCAAGGCCACAGAGACGAGCGTCCCAAGGGTCAGACCATAGGAAATCCACATGTGAGTATTAATGCCAGAAGTGCCCGATTTTTCCGTAAACCATATGACACTGCTGGGATTTGATCTCCAATACTTTTGGTGGGGGGGGGGGGGGGGGTGGGGGAGCAGATAGAGGAGTTCTGCAGTCTGTGCTAAATGAAAGGTTTATGTTTATTGGGAATTTGAGGAATCTCTTTAATGCATAAATCAAAGCAATTTACAATAAAATTAAATAAAGTTAAAGTAGGAAAAGAATGCCATAAAATTTGAAGGACAGGACACACACTAAAGACCAAACACTGTGTCTATCCGGCTGCACTGGTCTGAGGCAACACCCTCGAAACCAAAAACATTTTTGTCTTTTAGGGCATAACTTTTTTTAAAATTTGGATTAGTATATACAAGCAAAGCACAAAAGTAGAAATATAACAAAGAAGAAAATAATAATTTTAAACCACCAAAATATGTGCTACTTAGTCCACAAATACAGCAAAAGCAAGAAGGAAAAACCCCCTTGAAGCAACAGGGATTATTTAAAGAAATAAATAAATAAGAGGAATGTATAGATGGGGGGCAAAGTCCTAGCTAAAATGTGCCCCCTCACCTCGAGCTCTGGACCCCCCTCCCGCCGAAGTCTGGCTACGCCCATGGTATTAAATGCTGTGTAGCTCATTGTATTCCTAAGAGCTGCATGGCATTTAAAGGTGCACTAAATCTGTTACCGAACCTTAGTAAAAGTCTTTTAAGGCAAGTACCTGGGACAATAATATGAGCACAAGCAGATAAACCAAATGATATCTACAAAGACTCTTTATCTCTCTTGTATCCTTTACTCTTGTTGAGAATATGTGAGTATCATCTCTTTTTTAATTCTCTTTCACAACTGTATAGCAAGTAGCAAAAGTATGTTTCAGAGAAGAAGTTTTAAGATGCTGAGAGAGTCTGAGGTTCTGAGAGCTTTGTGTGTCTCGGGCCTGCTGGGAAATGTGCTGATCCCCCGGAGTCTCGTCACTCGTAAGCGGTTCTTGTTTCTCATGTTGCTTCTTTGCTCTCTGATGTAGTGATTGAGAAGACTGCCCTTCCTTTCAGGGAGAAAGATCCGGATATACTCCCCAGAGAGCCTCGGAGATGGGACCCCTCATAGTGACAGCTTGCAGGACGATGACTCTGTTTTCTCACCGCCTTGTGTGGAGCAGCCGAAGCCGTTACTGGAGTGCTTGAACCTGAACCTTGATCCCTCTCTGTCTCCAGCTGTGGGACGCCAGACCATAAGGGGCTCGGAGCAAGAACGCAGACGCTTCTCTGCCTCTGAGCTCATCAGCAAACTTCAACTGGCCCAACGCAGAGCGACCTTCTCAATAAAGCTGAGCAAGTCCCTGTCCACCAGGGTCACAGTGAAAGACAAGAGCACAGACGCTGCCGACCAGGAAGGTGAGCAATTTTCTACCAGCACTGTGATGTGCAGACTGACTAGCAGCTTACTTCCAAGATTTGGTTTCCTGAAGGCGGCTCAAGGCACCTGCAGTGGGGCCTACTGAAATGGGCTGTTGAAACAATATGTCTGCAGTTCAGTCAGGGTCTGCAGCACTAAGGAGTCCTTTTACTGTGGTAAAATGTGGCTTTAGTGTACCCCTATGTGACTCTATTTCCAGGGCTGCTGAGAGGTGGGGGGCGGGGGGGGGGGGGGACAAAATTCCCCAGGCCTGGCCTCCAAGAGGGGGCCCAGCGCCGGCAAACTTCTTCCTGCCCTCCTGCCTGCTTCCTGTTCAGTCTCTGTCTCTTGCTTCTGTGTGCCAGGCCCCATTGATTGTATTAACGCGATAGCCCCGAGCCTGGCTTTGTCTCTCGGTGGCCCTGGCTCTTTCCCGTGTGATAAGGCCATTTTCACTACAGCTGGAAAACTGGCCAATTTTTCCTATTTTCAGAATTAATGACACTGTCCTAATTTTGCCTTTAGTGCAGGCCCCTTACAATTATTAGCACGTGAGCTGGGCTGTAAGACCTCATGTGATAATACTGTGCTAATCAGGTAATGTAGATGCGCTAACTAATTTCACGTTGTCATGCCCACTCTGCCCCCAGACACACCTCTTCTACAGAACAATACAAAACATTTTTAGCACGGGGTTGGCACCCACAGATTGCCAATTTACCATGGAACGCCTCAGTACGTCCGGAGGGAAGCACTTGTCCCAGCTTAGCAAAATGACCCCAAAGATATCTTGCTATGTGTGTATTAGATTTCTGCAAACTGCCCTCTTAGTTCACACATTTGCAACTGGTTATTTAATCTGCTAGGGATCTGAGGCTGGCTGCTACCAGGAAGTGGGCACTTGCTGGTGTTTGGGATAGTCTTTCACCTGGGCCCCTAGTTCCAGGGAGCCCCCATGGCTGACATGTCTTCTCCTTTTTTCCACCCCCATCCAGTGTCTCTTTCAGCTTCCTAGTCTAACTTTAAAGTGTTTTTTTGCATGGCAGACATGCTGCCTTCGGCCTCCTCGGCGTTTTCCTTCTACCGCGGTCCGCCCCAACTCTGATGAAACTTCATGTTTCTGCCTGGGTGGACCATAGCAGAGGGAAAGTGCTGAGGAGGATGAAGGCAGCATGTCTAAATCGCAACCCTCTGCAAAGAAAAAAAGCATTTTAAAGTTAGACCGGGAAGGTGAGAGATGCCAATGGGGGTAGAGAGAAGGGGAAGACATGCCGGCCCATGGGGGCCCCCTGGTGCAGCTGGTTTTGAACTAGTCTATGGGGAGGGGTTCAATGAGAGGGGGAAATACCAGACCGAGTGTGGTGGGGGGGGGGGGGAAGAAATAATGGGCTTGGAAACGGAGGAGAGGGAGAGAGATGGTGGACAACAGGATGGAGGGAGGCAAGAGAAAGGAAGAGAGAAGTTGGACCAGGGGTGTGGAGGGAGGGAGATAGAAATACTGTATGGGAGGGCGGTTGCAATGAGAAAAGGAGAGATGGTAGACCCAGGGTGTTGGGGAGGGAGGGCGAAAAGTTAGGAAGAGAAAGGGTGGACCCAAGTGTGGTGTATAGGGAGGGAGGGAGGGATGCTGGATGGGAGGGCAGTCTGAAAGAAAGAGAAGTTGGGCCTAGGGATGGGAGGGAGGGAAGAGAGAGGAAGAAATGTTGGGTCTGGGGGTGCAAGGGAGGGAGAGATGCTGAACAATGGGATGGAGGGAGGAAAGAGATGCTGCATCAAGGAGGGGAGGGAAGAAGAAGAAAAGAGTGAGTAATATTGGACCATGGGGTGGGGAGAGAGAGAGGAGGAGAAATGGACTCATGGTGGGGGGGGGGGGTCAGAAGGAAAAGGAGGTGGGACAGAAAGATACTAGGGGGTGGAGGGAAAGGGACAAGATGTCAGACAATGAGACTGGGGTGGACTACAAGACTGGAGAGAAGGAGACGACGTTCTGGAAATGGTGGAATCATGTGGGAGAAGTCAGGGGGAGGGTGGCAAGAAGATGAGAGAGAGAATAGTGAGTACAGAGGTAGAAATGTGGTAATGGGAAGAAAATAGGAGACTGGGAAAGGAGTGAAATGGGAGAGTCAAGGACTGAGAGGAGTTGGAAAATTGATAGCTGAAAATTTAAAAAGGAGAAGGGAGTGAGATTTAAGTGGATAGAGGCAGAAAAGGGAGAAAATATCTGAAAGGGAAAAATCAATAAGTTAGAGACAGGTGTAGTGAGGAATGCAGAGGAAAAAAGAAAAATGGACAGCAGACACTGGAAAGAGAATTAGCAGAAGGTAAACAAGAAAGCAAAAAAGAAGAAACTAGGACCAAGATGATGAAAAACAAAATGTCCAGACAACAATGGTAGAAAAAAGTGTTTTATTTATTAACCAGAATATGTTAGCTTTGGGATATGTGCATCGCATATATAAGTACATAAGTAATGCCACACTGGGAAAAGACCAAAGGTCCATCGAGCCCAGCATCCTGTCCACGACAGCGACCAATCCAGGCCAAGGGCACCTGGCGAGCTTCCCAAACGTACAAACATTCTATACATGTTATTCCTGGAATTGTGGATTTTTCCCAAGTCCATTTAATAGCGGTTTGTGGACTTGTTCTTTAGGAAACCGTCTAACCCCTTTTTAAACTCTGCCAAGCTAACTGCCTTCACCACGTTCTCCGGCAACGAATTCCAGAGTTTAATTACATGTTGGGTGAAGAAACATTTTCTCCGATTTGTTTTAAATTTACTACACTGTAGTTTCATCGCATGCCCCCTAGTCCTAGTATTTTGGGGGGATGGGGAGGAGCCTGAAATATCCCTGGCCAGCTCAAGTATATGTACTTATGTAAGCTTTCTGGAATAAAAATGTCTTTAAGGATTTCTTGAAGAGCTGGTGGTCATCAGTCTCTCTTAGCTGCCTTGGTAGAACATTCCAAGATTTCGTGCTAACGTAGGAGAAGGTTGACGCAAAGAGTAATGGGGATAGATGCCTAATTCAGCAGAAAGATTTACACTAATGGCCGTGTCTAAAGTTAGGCGTGATTCCCAGGCATCTTGAAAACCAGACTGGCTGGTTGTGTCCCTGAGGACTGGGTTGATAATCCCCGCTCTAGGGTGTTACTGTTTTTAATGCATGGAAACATTTGTTTTTCATCCAGAATGTTCTCCCTGGTTCTCTGCAATAATTATTTGAGATTTTGTTTTTCTTATTTTAGTTTGCATTTAATGTTATGTTTTTGTTTTTCAGTTAGGTAAGTATTTCAGATGTTTTTGTAATCTGCCAAGACTATGTAGATGACAGGAGATAAATATTTTTAAATACATTTAAAAAACCAAGCCATTTCAGTGCAGACTGTTTTGAGGCTCTGGACTTCAGAGAGCAATGATCACACCAGGCTGACCCTCCATTTAGTGACACTTGATCTGTTCTGGTTTTCTCTGTCTTTTCAGGCAGAAATAGAAGGCAGCGGAGCTGGAGCAGTGCCGGAAGTGAAGGCATCATCCTGACTAGTGCCAGAGAGAGCACCTCGTCTCCCAAGTAAGCCTGTGTGTGAAAGACTTTTCCTTAGACACAGAATAAGACAAAAGCCGTAGAGAATTTGATCTGTGAGTAAGTGGTACAGATCAGACTGTGCAATGGGAAGACAATACTGGTCTGGGATAGACTGTGGGATGGAGAGGTGAAGAGGGAGGAGAGAAAAGGTGAGAATACTTATGTAGCTAAGTCTATCTGTGGGGAGGGAGAGAGTCAGCGTGGCTCAATGGCCAAAAAAAAGCAAATAATTTTAGAAGAATATAATAATTGCCTCTGTATTGTTTCATGCTGCAACCCCTCCTCCAGATTTGTTTGTAATTCTGATCACTGCATCTCAAAAAGATATATAGTGGAACTGGAAAAGATACAGGGGTCCTTTTACTAAGGTGTGCCGAAAAATGGCCTGCGCTGGTCTAGACGTGTGTATTGGACGCACTTAGGTCCATTTTTCTGCGCACCTGCAAAAAAGGCCTTTCTTTTGGCTGAAAAATGGGAGTGTGGCAAAATAAAAACTGGTATGCATCCATTTTGGGCCTCAGACCTTACCGATACCCATCGACTTAGCGGCAAAGTCTCACATGTTAACCGGGTGCTAATTGAAAGCACGCGTAAGACATAAGGCATAAGCAAAGGTCCATCTAGCCCAGCACCCTGTCTCCGACAGTGGCCAATCCAGGTCACAATCACCCGACAAGATCCACGGAGCAAAGCATTTTGTACTGCTTGTCCCAGGAATAGTGGATTTTTCCCTAAGTTCCTTTAATAACATTCTATGGCCTTTTCCTTCAGGAAGCCGTCCAAACCTTTCTTAAACTCTGCTAAGCTAACCGCCTTAACCACATTCTCCGGCGTACCGCCCGGTTAGCGCCATATGCCGGAAATTTCTGGCACGCACAGTGGATGTGCATAAAAAATGAAATTACCGCCCAGGCCTCACGGAAGCCGGGCGATAGTTCCAAATTGGTGTGCGTTGGGAGCGCGTAGGCGTATACACGTGAGTTAGTAAAAGGTCCCCACAAAGAGCAACCAAAATGGTTAAAGGGGCTGAACAACTTTCACTGGGGAAAAGCTAAAGAGGTTAGGGCTCTTCAACTTGGAAAACAGAAGGCTGAGGGGAGATGTGATAAGAGATCTAGAAACTCCTGTGAGGAGTAGAACAGGTAAATGTGAATCGGTTGTTTCCTCTTTCAAAAGGTACAAAGATTAGGGGGTGCTCCATGAAGCTACTAAGAAAAACATTTACAAACAAGAGAAAATATTTTTTCACTCGATGTACAGTTAAGCTCTGGAACTCATTGTTGGGGCAAGAAGTAAAAGCAGTTAATGTAGCCAGGTTTAAAAAAGGTTTGGATAAATTCCTGGAGGAAAAGTCAGTAGACCTGGAGGAAGCCACTGCTTATCCCTGGGATTAAATAGCTTAGAATCTTGCTACTTTTTGGGACTCTGCCAGGTACTTGTTGCTTTCTTTTTGTTTTATTTTAATTTATATTTTTATTGAAATATTCAAAAAAAATCATCCCGCACATTCCTTAATCTTCACTTTCCCAACTGTAAAGGTCTAAAATACAAACTAACACATGCATCAATCTTTTCCTACTTGAGTACACAATTCTGGAATGCGCTGCCGCGCAACTTAAAAACGATCTATGAATTAACTAACTTCCACAAACTTCTGAAGACCCATCTCTTTGACAAGACATACCACAACGACCAACACATGTGAACGTCCACACATGTACCCAGAACTGTCCTACAAAGTTTACTTGTTATAAAACATGACAGTAGAATCATTATCATGTTACCCAAGATCCTTCTGTAATATCAAATGTCTAATTTTTACATATTTCCACTATTCATGACATATTGGAAGCCACATTGAGCCTGCAAAGAGGTGGGAAAATGTGGGATACAAATGTAATAAATAAATACATATAACTGATAAGTAAAAGCAAGACATGCCAGCTGAAATTTTTTTTTACAAAAGTTAAACCGCAAAAGTAGACATTTTGAAAGTTTATCATTTATTACGTTTGATATACTGCTTCTTATTGAACCAAGTCGAAACGGTGCACAATATAAACATAAAGACTAGAAATTAGAAAAAGAACAACATAAAATAACAGGAAAACAGTCAGACAAAGCACAGCACAAATACACACAACAATGTGACTGCAACAATTCCTTAAATAAAATCTAGGGTCCTTGCCATCGACACGGAGAACCCAACCGTAAATGGCCTTCACTGTTCAAAAGCCAGTTGGAAAAAATAAGTGCAAACAATAAAAATCATCTTTACATTATTATTTGGTGTTTCCTGTTGCATTCCTAGGGAGTATATGGACAGCCCATCTGCATTTTATTCAACCGTAGGAGAAGTGGAAGCACAGTGGTCCCAGCTGAAAGCTGCTATAAATATGGCAACAGATCTTTATACAAGGAAAGTAAAACAAAAACGAGAGAAACGGGGAGCCTAAATGGTTCTCCAAACAAGTGGCTGAAAGAATAATGACAAAAGAGACTGCGTTCAAGAAACACTGAAGAACGCAACAAGAGGATCATGGAAAAGATTACCAGATTAAACTCGAAGTAGCAAAGAGAGAAACATAGCTAGTGAAAGCAGAGACAGAAGACAAAATGGCTAAAGGTGTAAAGAGAGGTGACAAGACCTTTTTTCAGAGAGATTGGGGAAGAAATAGGAATAGAATAGGTAGACTGAAAGATGCTGAGAATGTGGAGAGTGACGAGGATAAAGCGAACGTGTTAAACAAATACTTCTCTTCGGTGTTCATAGAAGAAAATCCCGGAGAAGGACCGCAGTTGGTGGCAGTGGGTATATCTGGGAATGGAGTGGATATTGCACCGTTCACGGAAGACAATATAATCAACTTGACAATCTGAAAGTGGACAAAGCTATGGGGCCGGATGGGATACATCCCAGGATACTGAGGGAGCTCAGAGAAATCCTGGTGGGACCTCTTAAGGATTTATTTGATAGATCTTTAGAGCAGGGGCGTATCTGAACTGCGGCGGTAGGGGGGGCCAGGGCCAGAGTGAGGGGGCACATTATAGCCCCCCCCCCCCGCCGCCGCCGCCGCCGCCATTGCCGATCCCCCTCCCCCCAGCCGCTACCATTGCCAACCCTCCCCCTCCGTTGCTCGCTTACCTTCGCTGGCGGGGGACCCCAACCCCCGCCAGCCGAGGTCCGCGTCCTCCTGCCGCTGCCGGCTGCCTTTGGTGCTTTCATTTGTCCATTGAAGCTGGCGCCAACTAAAGTTTCTTTTGACTCTGACGTCGCTGCACGTTGTACGTGCAGGACGTCAGACTCAGAAAATGTTTCTGAGTCTGACGTCCTGCACGTACAACGTGCAGCGACGTCAGACTCAAAAGAAACTTTCATCGGCGCCAGCTTCAATGGACAAATGAAAGCACCAGAGGCAGCCGGCAGCGGCAGGAGGACGCGGACCTCGGCTGGCGGGGGTTGGGGTCCCCCGCCAGCGAAGGTAGGCGAGCAACGGAGGGGGAGGGTTGGCAGCGGTAGGGGGGTCCAGGGCGAAATCTGCGGGGGCCCAGGCCCCTGAGGCCCCACGCAGATACGCCCCTGCTTTAGAGATGAGAGAGGTACCAAGGGATTGCAGATGAGCAGATGTGGTGCCTCTTCACAAAAGCGGAGACGGGGAAGAAGTGGGAAATTTGACTGACGTTAGATTGTAAGCTCCTTTGAGCAGGGATTGTCCTTCTCTGTTAAATTGTACAGCGCTGCATAACCCTAGTAGCGCTTTAGAAATGTTAAGAAGTAGTAGTAGTTAACTATAGGCCGATAAGTCTGACGTCAGTGGTAGGAAAAATAATGGAGTCACTGCTGAAGTTAAAAAGAGTTAACTTTCTAGAATCCAGTGGGTTGCAGGATCTGAGGCAACATGGCTTTACTAAAGGAAAATCCTGCCAAATGAATCAGAGAGGACATGAAATGAGATTGAAGGGGGGCAGCCTCAGGAAAGATGTCAGGAAGTATTTTTTCACAGAGAGGGTGGTGGATGCTTGGAATGCCCTCCCGCGGGAGGTGGTGGAGATGAAAACGGTAACGGAATTAAAACATGCGTGGGATATACATAAAGGAATCCTGTGCAGAAGGAATGGATCCTCAGAAGCTTAGCCGAAATTGGGTGGCGGAGCAGGTGGGGGGAAGAGGGGTTGGTGGTTGGGAGGCGAGGATAGTGGAGGGCAGACTTATACGGTCTGTGCCAGAGCTGGTGATGGGAGGCGGGACTGGTGGTTGGGAGGCGGGAAGTACTGCTGGGCAGACTTGTACGGTCTGCGCCCTGAAAAAGGCAGGTACAAATCAAGGTAAGGTATACACATATGAATTTATCTTGTTGGGCAGACTGGATGGACCATGCAGGTCTTTTTCTGCCATCATCTACTATGTTACTATGTTAGATCGATTTTCTTTGACTGGGTGACCAAAGAATTGGATAAAGGACATGCGCTAGATGTAATCTAATTGGATTTCGACAAAGCCTTTTGCTATGGGTCCTCATAGAAGACTCATGAATAATCTGAGAGGGCTGAACTGGATTGGAAACTGGTTGACTGACAGGCGACAGAGGGTGGTGGTAAATGGAATCTGCTCAGAGGACAGGAAGGTGAGTATGGGTTGTAGCAGGAGGAATAGCAAATATAGTCCCGCACCTCTGGATGTAATTGCCTCAATCAACCCATAGTCCATACAGAGATTCTTTAACTGGAAGCTAGTATCTGCTTTTCTCCCACCTCCTTTTGATGTATCTAGATCTTCATCACATAATACAAATCCCCTCCCAATAAAATTTGGTAGGGATGTCCAACCCCTTAAGAGTTTCAGAGTCCTGGATATAGACGCCTTCTCCTTGTTAGGTGCCCTACACAAGAACAAGACAAAATTTTGTGTTCTCTCAGATTGAGTTTGATGGCTACACTTTTCTTTTCTTCCCAATCCTTCCAAACTCTTGTGGCTTTTCCAACTGCCAATTTACGCAGAATTGGAAGAGCCACCAGATACATATACCCCCCGCCCCACCCATCGTGCCTAAAGATAATTTGTCTCATTTCCTCTTAAGTGTATCTCCTGTAATCAGGGGTGTAGCCAGAACTCGAGATGGGAGGGGACCAGAGCCCAAGGTGGGGGGCACATTTTGGTCCACCTCCTCCTCCGCTGCCACTTCCCCCTCTGCCGTCCACCTCCTTGCCGCCCTGCCACTCCCCACCCACTGCCACCACTGTACATCTTGGCTGGTAGGGGTCCACAACCCCCGCCAGCTGAAGCCTTCATCCAGCGCTGGTCTCCGCCAGAATCAATACCAGGAGATCCGATCAAGCAATGTAACAGCTCCTCTGTTGGACCTTGATCTTTCTTAATTTTGAGGTAAAGAGCAGATGAATAACAGTTACATGACATAGTAAATGATGGCTGGTGAAGACCAGAGAGTCCGTCTACTCTGACCAGCTAAGATTCATCCACTGGAGGTAGCTCTGGGCGAGAGGGTGAAGCAGATAGGTGCATAGGAGGTGTTCTCGTTGATCCTCCCTGTCGAGGGTAAAAGCCAAGGCAGAGAAGTTCGCATCCTGAAGTTGAATTCATGTGGCTGCACAGATGGTGCTGTCAAGAGCATTTTGACTTCAGGGGGAGGGGGCATGCAAAGAAGCTACTAAGTAGTAAATTTAAAACGAATCAGAGAAAAATATTTCTTTTCTCAACGAGTAATTAATTAAACTCTGGAATTCGTTGCCTCTGGTTAGCTTAGCAGGGTTTAAAAAAGGTTTGAAGCTCTTTGAGCAGGGACTGTCTTTCTTCTGTGTTTGTGCAGCGCTGCGTACGCCTTGTAGCGCTATAGAAATGCTAAATAGTAGTAGTAGTAGTAATAATTTCCTAAAATAAAAGTCCATAAACCATTATTAAGATGGACTTGGGAAATCCACTGCATATTCTAGGATAAGCAGTACAAAATCTGTTTTGCTGTTCTGGGATGTTGCCAGGTGCTTGTGACCTGGATTGGCCACTGTTGGAAACAGGATACTGGGCTTGTTGGACCTTCGGTCTGTCCTAGTATGGCAATGCTTATGAGGTAGATGCACATACAGATTGTCAAGTGTGACTTCTTGCCCTTACTGGAAGCACAGTACTGTTTTGGACTTTGTGACAGGGGATGAATATTGGGGGAGATGAGGAACAGGTCAGTACTTGGGGTGCGAAGTAAGTGCATTCTTAGGGGGAGGTGCAGAAAAGAGTTAATGCTGGTGGGAGCACAAGGAGAGGATGAATACTATCTCCTCCTCAAACCCCCTCCCAATCTGAGTTACAGTGGTGTGTGGTAGAGACTATTTGCATGTATATCCTCTTCCCCCCCCCCCCCCCCAATGCAAGCCAAATTCATGGTGCCAAAAGGCAAAAGCTTTCAGGATTGTGAACTGGTCCAGTTTAGAGCCTGTGTGTGTGTGTGGGAGAAGAGGAGAGAATCATCCCCAGGGAGGGAGAGTGGAGTGGGCTGGGATTTACACCTGTTACTCACCTTTCCAAAGGGAGTGTCATTTCAGTGCTTTTGCCCTGCCTGAGTGGCCCAAGGTTACAAGAAGCATTTGGTTGTTGTGTTACAGTTTCTCTTCCTGTGGGGTCTCAGTCTGGGTGAGGGATGGTGAGAAGGACATTTGGGCTAATGCCTGGCTGTAGCTTCTGATAAGCAACCTAACCTACTCTCTCGCTCCTTTTTTTCCTAGGAGTGAGCCTCTGCAGGAGAGAGAGCCCCATGAAGCATCATTGAGTTGGGAGTACAGGCAGTCCAGGTTCCTGCAGACTTGTGAGCTGTCCTACTTTCTTTTTTGTAGCTAGGAAAAGAATCTGCCTTAAGGTGGGGCTGCCTCCTAACTGGGGTCAATCCTGACAAGCCAGGCTAGTTCCGGTTTCACTGCATTACATCTATCTATGCACTTCCAATTAAGTGGAGAAAGGGAGAATCACAAAGCCTATAAATTAATGGTGGTGGGGGTGGAGGGGGAGGGAAACCGGAAGGAGCTCAGCCTCCCAGGGTTGATCTGGTCAGGACAGGAGACAGCCCTGTCTTTGGGATATCCAAGAGAGTAGCAGTAGGCAGCCAGGCTGATCCTTTTCAATCATGATAGAATTAATGGAAGGGACGTTTCTAACCAACCTGGGGAGGGGGATCCAGACCGAGGTGCAAACTGAGGTACTTTCTACATTTATGGATAGCACCTGGGGAGTTTCCGGAAATTAATTGCTCATAAGTTTTGAACAGGGTCTCAGGGCAGAGATGTTCAACCTCTGCTCTCCATAGCAGAGACTGGGGAAAATCCAGTACCTCCTGGGTAGATTTGAACTCCAGGGCACCAACTTTGAAAGTATCTGGCCAATGGTACTGCAGATTGCCTTTCCACAAGCTTAAAAAACTGGAAAAGAAAACAGCTTTTCTGCAACAGCTTTAAAACACAAAACAAGCACCATCTGCCGGCCAATTAGGAGAAATACACTTCATGAAATTATTATTACAGTTCACAGGCTCGAAAACCCACTGTTTCATCACACTTCTCAAATATTTAACTAGGCATTTACAGGGATATCTAAGGAAAAGTCAATATTGGATCACGTTTTCTAATGGTTTCAGCGATAGTTGTAAGAAGCCTATATATGAAAGTACATTGTTATTACGAAGTAGTTGTTTTTCGGTCATTCACTGGAAGATTCGTGTCAGTTGATTTTTGTATGATAAGGTCAGGGGCGTGTAAAGAAGCTACTAAGTAGTAATTTTAAAACAAATTGGAGGAATATTTCTTCACTCAATGTGTAATCAAACTCTGGAATTGGTTACCAGAGAATGTGGTAAAAACAGTTATTTTAGCAGGGCTTAAAAAATGTTTGGATAATTTCCTAAAACAAAAGTCCATAAGCCATTATTACAATGGATTTGGGAAAATTCACTGCTTATTTCTAGGATAAACAGCATAAAATCTGACTTTCTCTTTTGGGATCTTGCCAAGTACTTGGATCTGGATTGACCACTGTTGGAAACAGAATACTGGTTTGATGGACCTTCAGTCTGTCTCAGTATGGCAATGCTTATATTCTTATGACCAACACTGACCCATCATGCAGCCTGAAAGGGTGAAACGTAGCCATGTCAGGCAATATATTCCCCAACCAAAGGGTGTCCAGTAACTGAATAAAGGTTTTCTGTGAACATACTTTTTTGGACTTCTCTTGTGCTTTGGTGCTATTTTCTTGTGGTCTGTTAATATCATAGAACACATCTTTTTATTTTTTTTTATTTTAATGGTGAGCCAATATAAGGAAGACAGTATAGGACTGATATGATCAAAGCGAGAAGAAGCAATCCATAGCCATATAGCTGAGTTTTGGACAGATTGAACAGCATTTTAAAACAGGAGGTCTAAAGTTGGAAGGTCTCAAGTTCTGCCGACATAGAACCTGTTCTAAAATATGTAATGTTCTACCAGCTACGTGCAACAGGACATCCCATTTTAGAAAAACAAAATCCAATGTATGGACTGGGAAAAACAGGCACACAAAATTCTCTGTTCTACATTGTGCCTGTAAATGACCAGAAGATCAGCATTTATCTGAATCTACCCCTAAGGCTGGAACTGCCTAGATTTCGGTGGCAGAACCACGTATAACAGAGCAATTTCGTAACTGCATACCAAAATTCAATATGCCTTCTCTGCAGGTGGGCGTTCATGTGGGTGGGGGCACATTTATAAAAGACTGGCCCATGTTCTTTAACAGTCTTGGTGCAGCTATACCAGCTGAACGGCCAGCGAAATGGTCCCACCTGAAATATATAAGCGCATTGTAGAACCATTGCCCTAAAGTAGGTGCCTAAATTTCTTTATAGAATAAGTTCCCACTAAGTATCTTCTTGGCACCTACAGATGCCTCTTTAAAGAATTACTCTCCACACATACAATCATGGATAGGGACGGTCACTAATCATCTCTGTTGCTTTCAATATTGGCCTGGGAACGAGTGGTAGACACAGGAATCGGCCCTGCATCTCCTGGCTTGTACTGTGTTCCTAAATCCTGTTCTACACCTTTCACCCTCTTTGCTGTCTCCACAGCGGTCCTGTACCAGGAATATAGTGATGTGGCCATCAATCGAGAGATCCAGCGGCAGAAGCGGGAGGACACCCTGGTGGAAGATGATGACATCACGCCCCCCAAAGCCAACCTTTCCCCCACCAGTTCATTCCGCTCACAGTGTTCGCCCCGCGGTTCCACGTTTTCCCTCTGGCAGGACATCCCAGATGTGAGGGGCAGTGGGCTGCTCGGTACACTCAGCAACCAGGAGCGCAAGCTGCAGGAGGTGAAGGAGTGCCCCCTCCCTGGCATTGCCCTTGGTTTCAGCTTTCTGCTCTCTCAGTATTAGTTCTACCTACCTAAGCCTAGAGCTGATTTACAGGAATCACATGATGCAGAGAAATGTGTCAGAAATGGCGAATGGGAATTTTGGAGTATAGCAGGCAATGTATAAAATGTATTGTCTAGGGTCAGTAAAGCCAGTCATTTTTCATGATACTCGGCCTAAAACTAAGAGGTCCTTTTACAAAGGCGAGCTGAAAAATGACTTGCGGTAGTGTAGGCTCGTGTTTTGGGCGCATGTCGATCCATTTTTCAGCGTGCCTGTAAAAAAATGCCTTTTTAATAAATTTTGCCTGCAGAGACATAAGGAACTAAAAAGGACAATGTAAAAGATCTTGTGAGTTTGATGGTATATGGTAAACAAGTGGCGTAACAATCGGGATATTGGGGTATCGGGGAGGGGGGAGAGACTCCACTTACTACCACCACATGAGCTGCCAATGTAAACAAACAGAGTGGAGGAGTGGCCTAGTGGTTAGGGTGATGGACTTTGGTCCTGGGGAACTGAGGAACTGAGTTTGATTCCTGGCACAGGCAGCTCCTTGTGACTCTGGGCAAAGTCACTTAACCCTCCATTGCCTGCTGCATTGAGCCTGCCATGAGTGGGAAAAAGTGCGGGTACAAATGTAACAAAAAAAAAAAAGGACATGCAGCAAAATGAAAATTGCCGCGAGTCCATTTTGGGTCTGAGACCTTACTGCCAGCCATTGACCTAGCGGTAAAGACTCACGTGGCAACCGGGCAGTAATGACTTATGCGCGTCGAATGTCACTTGGCGGACATCCGCTACGTGCGCCCGAAATTAAAACATTTTTTTTGGATGCGCGTATCGGACGTGTGCCAAAAATGAAATTACCATAAGAGCCACGCAGTAGCCGGGCGGTAACTCCATTTTGGCATGCGTAGATGTTTTTACGCGGCTTAGTGAAAGGGTCCGTCAGTAAGCAGTGCTTTATGATATACTGCCTATAACAAAAATCTAAGTAGTCTACGTCACAGCTCATAATAACAAACACTAAAATATAGCTAACAGCAACACAATTCCAATATCAGATACATAAATCCCAAGCTCCACAATCATAACCTGTAGTCAGTCCAATGATCCAGCACCAAAAGATTTTGCAAAAAAAAAAAAAAATTTAGACTAGCCCTAAATTTTTGGAGTGACGTGTCTGGTTGTAAAATAAATAAATTAACAAATAGACAAATCATTGCAAAGTGTTGAGGACGTTACTGGAAAAGTCACCTGCAAATGGTATCCATGTGAATAGCACGATAAGAAGAAATCGCCAAAGGTCTCTGCTGGCTAGAAGTCCTGCAGAGACATAAGGAACTAAAAAGGTCAATGTAAAAGATCTCGTGAGTTTAATGGTATATGGTAAACAAGTGGCATAACAATCGGGATATTGGGGTATCGGAGAGGGGGGAAAGACTCCACTTACCCCCACCACATGAGCTGCCAATGTAAACAAACAGTACATCCTCTCCGAGCCTGTCCTCTTGAAGGCGCAAGGGTTTGCAGACCAGCAATATAGGAAAAGCTGCCACCTCTGAGCTCCTGTGCTTTTAAGAGGGTAGACTAGGAGGGGAGAGACTGCTGCTAGATGGGTTTACATCAGTTGAGGGGGTCTTGATAACTACTGTAGCCTGGAGCAGCTCAGGGTGCATCAGCAAAGTTAGATAGGGGAGGAGAGAGACTGAGGAGAGAAGGGGCCAGGCAAGCCTATTGTTGGTCAAAGTCCACCTCTGCTGAAAATACCCTTTAAAAGTTAAGATCTGGAGTCAGTTAAGTTTTTCCAGATTTGGTGGGGGGTCTCCTGCTTTGGGAGTCTATATCGGGCTGTATTGAGTAACCCATTGCAGTGTCCTGACGCTGTGGCTGCCGCTTCTGGCTAGCATAGTGGGCAGATCAGGATTGGCTCAGGGGATGAGTCAAGTAAGACACTGGTTTAGGGCACCAAAAGACCCCACTCACTGGTTCAGCTTCCATGGGGGTGACAGTGTTTTGCTGTCTTTGCACAGCCACTGCCATAGGTTTACATGTGAGAACACGGAAGGGTGCCAATGCAGATGGGGTGCATGGGGCAGGGAAGTGCCAATGCAGATGGAGTGGGTGGGAGGTGCCAGTACAGATGGGGTGCGTGGGGCAGGGAAGTGCCAATGCAGATGGAGTGGGTGGGAGGTGCCAGTACAGATGGGGTGCATGGGGCAGGGAAGTGCCAATGCAGATGGAGGGGGGTGGGTGGGAGGTGCCAATGCAGATGGGGTGCATGGAGCAGGGAAGTGCCAATGCAGATGGAGTGGGTGGGAGGTGCCAGTACAGATGGGGTGCATGGGGCAGGGAAGTGCCAATGCAGATGGAGGGGGGTGGGTGGGAGGTGCAAATGCAGATGGAGTGGGTGGGAGGTGCCAGTACAGATGGGGTGCATGGGGCAGGGAAGTGCCAATGCAGATGGAGTGGGTGGGAGGTGCCAGTACAGATGGGGTGCGTGGGGCAGGGAAGTGCCAATGCAGATGGAGTGGGTGGGAGGTGCCAGTACAGATGGGGTGCATGGGGCAGGGAAGTGCCAATGCAGATGGAGGGGGGTGGGTGGGAGGTGCCAATGCAGATGGGGTGCATGGGGCAGGGAAGTGCCAATGCAGATGGAGGGGGGTGGGTGGGAGGTGCAAATGCAGATGGAGTGGGTGGGAGGTGCCAGTACAGATGGGGTGCATGGGGCAGGGAAGTGCCAATGCAGATGGAGGGGGGTGGGGGGGAGGTGCCAATGCAGATGGGGTGCATGGAGCAGGGAAGTGCCAATGCAGATGGAGTGGGTGGGAGGTGCCAGTACAGATGGGGTGCATGGGGCAGGGAAGTGCCAATGCAGATGGAGGGGGGTGGGTGGGAGGTGCAAATGCAGATGGAGTGGGTGGGAGGTGCCAGTACAGATGGGGTGCGTGGGGCAGGGAAGTGCCAATGCAGATGGAGTGGGTGGGAGGTGCCAGTACAGATGGGGTGCATGGGGCAGGGAAGTGCCAATGCAGATGGAGGGGGGTGGGTGGGAGGTGCCAATGCAGATGGGGTGCATGGGGCAGGGAAGTGCCAATGCAGATGGAGTGGGGTGGGTGGGAGGTGGGGGTTCAGGCAGTCTTAGACCCAGGATAAAATGGACTAGTCAGAGCTGCCAAGTTACCCAATTCTAGGACTAAGACTTTTTGCCCAGTCTTGGTTTGAACTTACATCTTGGGGCAGTTTGGTATTTATAGTCCCTGATTCTATCCATTGTGGTGCAGGTCCCATAATGCACCAGTGCAGGGTTATCGGAAATCCAGGACTGACTTGAAATCTTCCTCCTGGAATGGGAACCCTTGGCTGCCCTGGTTCAGTGGGTCCTGTATTTTCTACAGTGTTAGAGGCTGGAAGGTAAAATGCTGGGATTCACTCAGTTTTGGGGGGTTGGGAGATTAGTTGGGAACTACGGATGTGTCTGCCATGGGTACGGAACAGAAAAGTGCTGAAGAAATGGGAACCAGCATCTCGACTGATCTTGTTGTGATCTCTGTGCAGGCCAAGTTTGAGCTGATAACCTCAGAAGCTTCATACATCCGCAGTCTGTCCATCGCCGTGGATCACTTCCTGAACTCGCCAGAGCTGAACGAGTGCCTGGGGACACAGGAGAAGCAGTGGCTGTTCTCCAAACTCCCAGAGGTGAAGGACGTCAGTGACCGGTGAGATCAGTGACCTCTGCTTCTCCATTCACCCCTTATAGAACGTTGCATAAGTGATCATGTTACTCACCAGACGACACTCTCTAGATTTTTCTTTCCAATGTCCCTCACTTCACTAGATGCAACAGCATCCGCTTTTTAATGGGACAGTGGCAGGCTTGCTAAAATGGGAATCGGTGACCTGGGTGTGGAGGAGTAGCCTACTTGTTACAGTCAGGGAGGCCCAGGTCAAATCCCACTGCTGCTCCCTGTGATCTTGGGCAAGTCACGTAACCCAGCGATGGTAGTTTCAACCAGCCAGAGGGAAATGGGTCAAGGCTGCTTAGATCAAGCTTGCAAAAGGGAATCAAGAGGTGGTATATTAAAAGCTGTCCAGGATGAGCTCAGAGATTGGGGTTGGTGGGGGGAAGAAGCTTGTAATTTTATCACCTTTGGAACAAAAGTAACCTACCAAAGTGTCATATGTTGGTTGACGGTCACTGGGCATGAAGATTGAGAAGGTGGAAAATAGTTGCTTACTGGTGTTGGTTGAAGATTTATTCAGTCTTGAAAAATATTTTCTTTTCGCATTAACACAGTTCAAATAAAAATTGAACAGTTTTGCAAGCTGTTGTTTAAAAAAAATATATATTTTTTATTTTTGCAAATATATTCAAAATAGCATT
Source organism: Microcaecilia unicolor (assembly GCF_901765095.1). Classification (NCBI taxonomy): domain Eukaryota; kingdom Metazoa; phylum Chordata; class Amphibia; order Gymnophiona; family Siphonopidae; genus Microcaecilia; species Microcaecilia unicolor. The sequence continues at coordinate 100,421,409 of NC_044043.1, read as the reverse complement.
TGAAAACCAACCTATCTCCTAGTATCATCCATTGTCCTTTCCAATAATGTTTTTGGTCTCATGCATTACATCAATGGTCTCAAATTGTTCTCATACCTCACACTAATAGTATCGGCTTTTGTCTCGCCAAGAATGTAAACTACACTGAACCCTGGAAAGGGGATATTAGCGGTATACAAGAATTGGTTTATTTGATAATCAAGGTAACAAAATGAGCCATTGGGAAAACTTCTCTGTACAAGAAAAATACAAGGAAACATAATTATTTATTTATTTATTGCCTTTGCATTCCAGAAAAACCTTTAAATGATTTGAGTCAAAGAAAACATATCTCACTGAATTCAGTTTCAACAGACATTTGCAGAGATGCCTCTAAGGCCAAAGCCTCAGGGCGCAATTGAAGAAATAATTTCCTCCTTTCCTGGGTGATCTGGGAAAGGTCTGGTAAAATTCCAAATCCATTGACCCAAAACTAATGCTGGGGCTTTGCAGAAATAAAGTCTGAGTCATTTAGATCTTGTTCAAACACAAAACTTGCTATAAGGGTAGATCTAGTATTGGCTTCAAAAGTAGAAGCTTCTAGAAGACCCAACACATCCAAACTCTCCATCCAAGTTTCAGTGATACAAAAAGATTGATGTGAGCATTGGAAATCAGATCCTAAATTAGTTGATAACACATGGAAGGAGGTCTGGGTGCTGGATATTTTATTTAATTTCTTCTTTATCACCTGAATGCTATCAAAGCGGTGTACATTTAGGCGACAGAATTTCCTTGTCTCTTGGGGGCTTACAATCTAAGTCCCCTTGTTTACTAAGCTGTGCAGCAATGCTGACACAGCCCAAAATGAATGGGCTGTGTCGGCATTAGCATGCAGCTTAGGGGGGTAAATTTGTACCTGAGAGTTAAGATCACAAAGAGCAACAGTGGGATTTGAACTGGGCTCCCCTCTTTCTCAGCCCACTGTTCTAACCATTGGGTGACTCCTCTACTCCAAGGTGATGGTTTTGTAAGAATCAGAGAGGAAAATAATGAGATCTGAAGTGGCCTAGAAATGGAAATGGTAGAGGTCAGTGCTTAAACAGAATCAGGGCGTGCTGTAGACAGATATGGAGGGCAATGGTAGGAGAACTGTTGGACATCTGATGTAAGACTGAGGAAGTGAGAAATTGGTGTTGGGCTGTGTCTGGGCATTTATATATTCATCCAATTAAGGTGGAAGAATCTCGCCTGGCCAGACTGGATAAGAAACCTAGACTTTGTTCTGTTGTCATTGAGAACCAGGCTGATGTTCTTGCTGGGTCAGTCTCTTAATATGTCTTTTTGACTTCTGCTTGTCAGGTTTCTGTTGGATCTGGAGGAAAGACTTGAGGAGGACATACTACATTTTGATGTCTGTGATATCGTACTCCAACACTGCCCTGAATTTCGAAGGGTCTACCTGCCCTATGTCACCAACCAGGCCTACCAGGAGCAGACTTATCAGCGCTTGCTGTATGAATTTATTTATTGCATTTGTATCCCACATTTTCCCACCTTTTTGCAGGTTCAAAGTGGCTTACAATGTATCGGTCTTGGTGGTAGTGGATTAGAACATAGTTACTTATTGTTACATAGAGATTTTGAGTAACATGGTAAAAGTTTAAAACAAGCAGATATTATAAAATAATTTACATATTGTTGCACAGAGATTTTGAGTAACATAGTAGAAGTTTAGAACAAACAGGTATTATAAAAAAAAAAAAAAAAGGAGACGCGTGCATTTATATTTGTTGTTCTGTGTGGCCTTGTTAAAAAGATGGGTCTTCAATGATATTCGGAAGTTTGTTAGTTCGTGGATCTTTCTCAGGTTGTGCGGCAGTGCGTTCCATAGCTTGACACTCAGGTAGGTAAAGTTTGCTGCGTGCGTAAGTTTGTATTTTAGACCTTTGCAGCTTGGTTGATGAAGGTTGAGGAATGTACAGGCTGATCTTTTGGCATTCCTAATCGGTAAGTTTATCAGGTCTGACATATAGGCTGGGGCATCTCCTGTGTTTATAGAATATTTGTCCTTTTCATGTACATTCATCCATCCATTTGTTCAATATTCTTTCAATGTCAGCTCGAGGGTATCTGATGACCTAAGTGCATCCTCCCCCCGCCCCCCGATGTCTAGCATCTCCCCTTCCCTGCCTCTCCTCGCCAAGGTGTTGAGCATCTCTGTCTCCCTATCTCCTACCAGAGTGTTCATTATCTCTCCTCCCCCTTTCCTGATGTCCAGTAGCTTCCTTTCTGTTCCACCTCAGGAACCCTTGGACGCCCCCTCCCCCCAAAAATAGTCCTGTTTTTTTTGCTGTACACACCCATCTTTTCCTTTCAGTTTGGAAAACCCAAAGTTCCCGAGTATCCTGGCTAAGTTGGAAGAGGACCAGGTGTGTCAGCGTCTGCCACTCACATCTTTCCTGATTTTGCCCTTTCAGAGGATCATGAGGCTCAAAATGCTTGTTGAGGTAGAGTCTGTTTTAATGTAACATTATGTGAATACTAAATAGGAGAACCAAATACCAAAAAATATACATATTCTAGTAAAAAACCAAAACATATGTATGTATTGTATAGGGGTCAATGTTCAAAGTGATTTAACGGGGCAGGAGAGGCTCCTGTTGTGTTTAAATTGTCTGTGCGGGGCTATCTGAGGATATTCTGCGGAATTTATCAGAATAATGCTGCTGAAAATCTCCTTTAACTGTCTAAGCTGAAATCGGCTATAGTGTGGGTGGAGGCAGGGTGGGGTATTCAACACTTAACCGGATAAGGTAGTCGGACAAATCAGGCCGCATAAAACACAGTCCAGTTTCACCAATCCAGTTAAAGGTTGAATATTGATTCTTAACCCAATAAGTGCCGGCCGGCCGGCTACCCATGCCTGGATATTCAATCCTGGTGCCTCGACATGACCTGGCTTTCAATAACCAGGCATAAAGCCAGTGGCGGCTAAAAAGGGGATGGGACAACTTCCCTATGACGAATGGCTGAAGCATCTAGGGCTCTTCAGCTTGGAGAAGAGACGGCTGAGGGGAGATATGATAGAGGTCTATAAAATAATGAGTAGAGTGGAACGGGTAGACGTGAATCGTTTGTTTACTCTTTCCAAAAATACTAGGACTAAGGGGGCATGTGATGAAGCTATAAAGTAGTAAATTTAATACGATTCGGAGAAATGTTTCTTCACTCAATGTGTAATTAAACTCTGGAATTCGTTGCCAGAGAATGTGGTAAAGGCGATTAACTTAGTAGGGTTTAAAAAGGGTCTGGACGGCTTCCTAAAGGAAAAGTCCATAGACCATTATTAAATTGACTTGGGGAAAATCCACTGCTTATTTCTGGGATCTTGCCAAGTATTTGTGATCTGGATTGGCCACTGTTGGAAACAGGATGCTGGGCTTGATGGACCTTTGGTCTTTCCCAGTATGGTAATACTTATGTACTTATGTCAGCTGAATATTTATCCTGTAATCATCTTAAAAAGTGTTATTCTAACAAAAAAGTAATGCTTGAATGTTATCACTTATATACACTGTCAGCTAGCACATTTGCTTATTTCCGATCTGACGAAGAAGGGCAACCTTCGAAAGCTAATCAAGAAATGTATTAAGTTATGTCCAATAAAAAAGGTATCATCTTATTTTCTTTTCCATGTTTTATTTTGTTTGATTTCTATTGATAACCTTAAGAGTGGACTAACACGGCTACCACACTCCTCTACTTAACAAAAAACACAAAATCTCATAAAATGAATCATAATATTATAATGAAGGAAAAACTACAAGCTCCTGTCGTAATCTAGGGACCATCCTCAACTCCTCATAAAACTCTTAACCAGTAGATAAGGCAGTAGAAGGGGCTATTTGTGTCTGAGATTTACCTCAATGTTTATCTTGCATAAATGGTTTAAGTTCCATTTTACAAAGCCGGGATATGCATGTCAAAAACTCGAGTGCGTGCAAATGGCAAAGGAGCCTGGTCTGGGCATGTTTAAGTCAGTGGGTAAAAAACCAGGAGTCCCAGAGTGGAGATGAACAAAATTTTATTAATCAATATATCGATAAAATTTTGTTCCACTTTGGGGCTCCTGGTTTTTTACCCACTGCCTTGTTGTATTGTGATTATCCGTGGGACTTCGTTGAGTTCTCCACGTTCGTGGATTCTCCACTGGGCATGTTTAAGGCAGGACTAGGACAGGCTGTTTATTCTCCATTTCAGAAGGGGAATAAATGCCAGTGTACTAACAGATTGACTTCGGGATTTACAGCTGCTTCCGAGCAAAGTTAGGTTTTGGCAGACTGCTCTGATTGAGCAGCACTGCACTGGAGGGATATGGGGGAGGGGGGTTGTTCCCTTAATCCACCAGTGGTTTTTGTCACCCCAAAAAGCCAAACTGGCAATAGGAACTCAGAATTGTCAGAAATGTCTTGAATTTCAGGCAGAAGTTTTTGGGTTATTTGGAAAATGTTGAGGTCCTGTTTTTTTTCCAGACACTGTATATAACTTTGCAGATTTGCAGCTAGAGTTACTGTTGTGTGCTCCTGACTTATCACACGTCAATGCAATTAATGTACATTATTCTACTGCAGGTTACTAAAAATGGCGCACTCTCGGCATTATTGCAACAGCGCACTTCTGTAACTCTAGCTGATAAACTGCCATAATCCAGAATTATATACCCAAAACTGGGGAGTGTTTTGTAGTGGAATGAGGGCAGGAAAAAATGTATAAGTTTTATAGGGGCAATTGTATGAAATAACACTAAACCTCGACACCATATATAAAATCCAGGGGTATCTCTGTATACACCAGATGTGCAGCTCGGTGCTAAATACGCGCCTATCTTGCATTCAGTCTTCAATATAACCATTCAAGTTACAGGGCTTTGCGAAAGTTTCCACACCCATGTACATTGCTGTCTTTATTTTGAATATTTCTATAATTGTTTCTCATTGAAAGTGTAGAGTATGTTGTGTAGCTCAGTGACTCCTATTTTAACACATTTTGAATTTTATTTTTTTTAGACAGCAGAATATAAAAGTCTTCACACCCTTGATTGATTTTCACTTCTGCACTTGTTTGACAGGTCTGGGCTGGAGACCAATGAAAAGAGAAGGACGCCCATCTTTAAATCGGAAGATGGACGTCCTCAACTGCCCTGTTGCAGGGACGGCCAAATTTCAAGGGGGTGTTGGAGGTATAGCGACAGGGCAGTTGAGGATGTCCAAAATTGGATGTTTCTATGAGAAAGAAGTCTTTCTCATAGAAACATCCAATTTTGGACGTCCTTAGCTGCCCATTGCAGAACCGTCCAAATTTTGGACGTCCTGAACTGCCCTCGCTGGCAGGTTTGCTTTGGGGGGGCAATTGGGGCAACTGCATGCTGGACAGGGCTCACCATTCCTCCCCAATGATCTGCAAACCCTAACGCCAGCTCGGAGCTGGCGTAGGGTTTGTCGCAGCCAGCGACCCAATCTTTGGCGTGCTGGATGCTGATCATTGGGGATGAATGCGTTAAGCGCTGATTAGCATGCATTTGCAAGCTACTTGCGCTATGAAATGATTAGTAGTAGTACTTGTGCTAAGAGCCCTCGAGCGCGTTGTTTCACGCGCACGAGGGCTTTGATCATGGGACGGTAGCAAATGCCGGCACTAGTATGGCGCTAACAGCCTCTAGCGCCGGTGTTTGCTTTTGATCATCTGCCTAGGTCTTTATCCAAGAGAGTCCCAACTCTGCTTTGGTGCCAAAGACCTTTGCAGTCCAAATTTGACTGGAGTAGCACTGTGTTCTACAGTCATACATGGTGTCTCTTCCTGAAATGGCTGCCTTTTGTGTGTTCCATTATTACACCTTTTAAATCCTCCCACCTTTTCCTGTAGATTATCTGGGCAGCATCTTTATCTGTCCCTGTGGGAAAGTTGTGCATCTCTTTCTGTAATGCCATCCTTACATTTCTGTAATAGTTCAGAAGTTTTTAAAAATCTCTACGAACATCCCATGACATTGTCCCTTTGTCCCTGTAGAATATCCTAAAGCAGACGGCACCAGGATCCCGGGATGAGGACACGGCCACCAGGGCATTCAAAGAGCTAAAGAAGGTAAGTACAGAAACTCTAGGCAGCAGCCACGTTTGCCTGGAGCCCAGACATTAGTAACTGTGTTACAAACTAGTCGAGTGGAAGGCACGAAAGGGTAATGGTAAATAGTTTATAGTTTGATACTCCACCTTACCACACAAGATCCAGGCAGCTTGCAATAATAAAAACAAATCAGCAAAAAATTTCAGTATATAAAAATAATACATAACAAAAAAAGCCAAAACAAACAAAGATACAAATGTGCAGAAATCTACAAAGTCTTGTTGAGGGTCTAAGGCGAACAAAGCATTCTGAGACCCTAGGTTCGTGAACCTGAAATAAATGGGAAGGCAGTAGAACTAGAGGACATGAAATGAGAGTGAAGGGGGGCAGACTCAAGAAAAATGTCAGGAAGTATTTTTTCACGGAGAGAGTGGTAGATACTTGGAATGCCCTCCCGCGGGAGGTGGTGGAGATGAAAATGGTAACGGAATTCAAACATGCGTGGGATAAACATAAAGGAGTCCTGTTTGGAAGGAATGGATCCTCAGAAGCTTAGCGGAGATTGGGTGGCAGCACCAGTGGTTGGGAGGCGGGGCTAGTGCTGGGCAAGACTTCTATAGTCTGTGCCCTGAAAATGACAGATACAAATCAAGGTCAGGTATACACATAAAGTAGCGGATATGAGTTTATCTTTGTTGGGCAGACTGGATGGACCGTGCAGGTCTTTCGCTGCCGTCATCTACTATGTATATGTTACAAGCAAGATTTATTCAGTGGTTTCACAGGTTACAGAAATGAAGAAGGAATTAATAAAGGCTCAAGAAGCAAATATGTGAAGGTTCTTGAGGGAGCATCACATTTCCTACTCACTAATCAAGGAATCCAGACACGCAATGCTCGAATTCTAGCACTACACACTTATTTATATACTAAAAGTTTTACTTGATTTCCTCATAAGCGTTTCCTTTGCTAACCGTCTCCTCATTTGGACTGCAAAAATTCGAGGGAGCACTTTTGTTGAATGAAAGAGGTGTGGGACTTGGCTGTGATCATATATGATGAACTTAAGGTAACCAAAGAGGTTGAAAAGTCAACGGCGAAAGCTAGAAGGATGCTTGGGTGCATAGGGAGAGGAATGGCCAGTAGGAAAAAGGAGGTGATTATGACCCTATATAAGGCTCCGGTGAGACCTCATTTAGAATATTGTGTACAATTCTGGAGACTTCCACCTTCAAAAAGATATATAAATAGAGGGGCATAATCAAAAGGGACGCCCAAGTTTTCCTGAGGAAGTCCTCACAGGACGTCCTGGCAAAGGAGCGGGGAAACCTGTATTATCGAAACAAGATGGGCATCCATCTTTTGTTTCGATAATACAGTTGGGGACACCGAAATCACGAACTTTAGGTCGACCTTAGAGATGGTCGTCCCCGATTTTTGGCGATAATGGAAACCGAGGACGCCCATCTCAGAAACGACCAAATCCAAGCCATTAGGTCATGGGAGGAGCCAGCATTCGTAGTGCACTGCTCCCCCTCACATGCCAGGACACCAACCGGGCACCCTAGGGGGCACTGCAGTGGACTTCAGAAATTGTTCCCAGGTGCATAGCTCCCTTACCTTGTGTGCTGAGCCCCCCAACCCCCCCCCCCCAAAAAAAAACCCCACTGTACACCACTACCATAGCCCTAAGGGGTGAAGGGGGTCACCTACATGTGGGTACAGTGGGTTTCTGGTGGGTTTTGAAGGGCTCACATTTACCATCATAAATGTAACAGGTGGGGGGGGATGGGCCTGGGTCCGCCTGCCTGAAGTGCACTGCACCCACTAAAACTGCTCCAGGGATCTGCATACTGCTGTCAGGGAGCTGGGTATGACATTTGAGGCTGGCACAGAGGCTAGCAAAAAATATTTAAAAAGTTGTTTTTTTTAGGGTGGGATTGGGTTGGTGATCACTGGGGGAGTAAGGGGAGGTCATCCCCGATTCCCTCTGGTGGTCATCTGGTCAGTTTGGGCACCTTTTTGAGGCTTGGTCGTAACAAAAAATGGACCAAGTAAAGTCACCCAAGTGCTCGTCAGGGACGCCCTTCTTTTTTTCCATTATCGGTCGAGGATGCCCATGTGTTAGGCACACCCATCCGGCCTTCACTACGCTTCCGACACGCCCCCGTGAACTTTGGTCATCCAGCGACGGAAAGCAGTTGAGGAAGCCCAAAATCGGCTTTCGATTATGCCAATTTGGGCAACCCTGGTAGAAGGACGCCCATCTCCCAATTTGTGTCGAAAGTTGGGTGCCCTTCTCTTTCGAAAATAAGCCTGATAGTGTACCTGAATATAACTCACCTTGAGCTACTAATGAAAAAGGTGCGAGGGAAATCAAAATTAATAAATTTAAACCGGATGGAGTCAGTCCAGAGGGCAGCTACTAAAATGGTCAGTGGTCTACATCATAAAGCATATGGGGACAGACTTAAAGATCTCAATATGTACACTTTAGAAGAAAGATGGGAGAGGGGAGATATGATAGACATTCAAATACCTACACGGCACAAATACACAGGAGGCATTTCTCTTTCAAATGAAAGGAAGATCTCGAATGAGGGGGCATAGGATGAAGGTGAAAAGGGACAGATTCAGGAGTAACCTGAGGAAATATGTCTTCACGGAAAGGGTGGTGAATTCATGGAATGGCCTCCCGGTGGAAGTGGTGGAGACGAAAACAGTATCTGAATGAAAAGAGCTTTGGACAAGTGCATAGGATCTCGAAGGGAGAGTAGATGGCGATGACGGGCAGACTGGATAGGCCAAATGGCCTTTATCTGCCTTGATTTTCTCTGTTTCTAAGTACCACATCTCATTTCTTCTCTGGCAGCTTGTCAAGGAGTGCAACGCCAGCGTGCAATCAATGAAGAGAACGGAGGAGCTCATCCATCTAAACAAGAAGATTCACTTTGAAAGTAAGGTGAGAACATCCCAATCGACTGCTGTGGTTCCTGTGGGAGCCTTCTAGGGACGGAGAAAGCACCTGCATATAATGTGTACAGTGCTGTGTACATCTAGTAGCGCTACAGAAATGATTAGTACTAGTTCTAGCACACACACGTTTTCCTTTTTTTCTTAGATAACCCACCCTTTGTGTTGGGAATCTGAGAAGGTGGAAAATACTGCATGTACTTTAGAAAATGTCATGTACGTTTACCGTTTTACTCCGCTGACCTAACTCCCCCCCCCCCCCCCCCCACAGAACATCCTTTTGTAACGTGGATAAAAGTGTGCATGATGTGAACCATGTATATTTCTTTAGGTGGCTCAAGGGGGAGTCTGTTTTCAGACAGGACAATTTAGCCGAACCTGGTTAAAGCTTTGAAAAGTTCCGGTTTTATAAATACCAGCTCTGGTAGTAAGGGAATTTTCCTAAAGGTAGAATATATCTTTCTACATTTAGGCAAGGGGAGGGAAGGGGGAAAAGGGACAGGGAAATGGAATGGGACTTGATATATACTGCCTTTCTGTGTTTTTTTTACAACTACATTCAAAGCGGTTTACATAGTATATACAGGTACTTATTTGTACCTGGGGCAACGGAGGGTTAAGTGAGTTGCCCAGAGTCACAAGGAGCTGCAGTGGGGATTGAACCCAGTTCCCCAGGATCAAAGTCCACTGCACTAACAGCTAGAAGCCTAGTGGAAGAGAGACTGGGGACACTGGACATGAGGAGAGGGGAAGAGGCATAGACAGAAGGTAGGTGCTGGGGAGGATATCCCAGTGCCGAAACTTATTGAACCATATCATTGAATGTACCTCTGCTCTTAGGATGTGCAGATTTAGCATTTTATTACATACGCTTTGAGCCGCCTTTGTCCTTCCTGTTTGCAGGCAGGCTTTGTGATGTTTCCCTTCAGTAAACTTGGGCTGATATTCAAAACCATTTTTCCGAGTAACGGTAGCTAAGCCTCTCACTGTCTGGACAGTGAATATCCTTACAGATTGCCTCAGCGCTATTCAGACAGAGGGAATTATACAATCCAGGCGCTAAGATTTATGTGTGAATTACACGTGTAAACGTTTACAATATTATATGCACACACAGGCCAATTTCCACTGAAGTACTATTCTGTAAATACACACACATGTTGCATAATGCATATTTGGGCCTTCAGGACAGATATAACGGTCGTCCTTTTAATCTGAAAATGACCCGACACGGGCCGTGTTTCGGCATACAAACGCCTGCCTCGGGGGGTTATGTGACCCCTGAGGCAGGCGTTTGTACGTCGAAACACGGCCTGTGTCTGGTCATTTTCATATTAAAAGACGACCGTTATCTCTATCCTGAAGGCCCAGTGTTGCTTTCTTTCTGTTTCTGCTGTTTTTACCCTCTCTTCTGTGACTGTGTATGCGTAGTGAATATTTGCAAGGATGGCACACAGGTGGGCTCTCCCTTACATGCATAACTTATGTTCATCGTTCCTCTTACATCAGTACAGCACCTCTTAAGTTCTCGTGTTCTTTTGGCTGGTATAAGTGCAGGTAAGTAAATGTTAGGGGCACTGATAATGGGTTACACTAATATTCTACCAAGGGTCTCCAGGCACCTAATGGAGAATGACCTCATAGTGCCAGGGCAGTGTATGGGCAGAATGGCAAGTTACTTGCTGTGACAGAACAGTGTGTTTTAAACCTGTAAAGTTGCCTTTTAGTAAACCTTGAATTGCCAGTGGCTGGAGCCTTGCTGCGACCACCATTACAGGTTCCCAGCTCCATTGAATCTTTTATGGTGAGGCCTGGAATTCCGATTCAGTCGAGAGGAAGCCTGCTTGAGACGCCCGCGACTGGTAGAGATCCAGTGGCGTCCTTTGGGCTAGATGTTACCTTGAGCCATGACTCTAGAGCTACTCCCCCACAACCGCGTACCAGCCGTTCACCATTGTCGGTGGTACAGACTCCACCGTAAGGAAGTACAGTGGAGTCCCAATGCCGTGAGCCTATGAACCAGCCAATGTCGGACAAGGGATTACCGGGTGTTCGGGATTCCCAACCTGATGTAGCAGGACTTCCATCTGTTGTGGGTGAACCGATTACTGCAGACAGTGTGCAGGACATAATGTTTAAAGCTCAAGAATTGGTACCTTCTCCACAATGTCCTTCTTTCTCGTGTATTAAACTATCTGAGGTGACCGTTGGATAGTTGCCCTAATTCAAACTTGGGTAAAGAATTGTGCCCCCAGGTTTTCCTACATAAGCACACGGAGAGGGTGATGGATGCTTGGAATGCCCTCCTGCGGGAGGTGGTGGAGATGAAAACGGTAACGGAATTCAAACATGCGTGGGATAAACATAAGGGAATCCTGTGCAGAAGGAAGGGATCCTCAGGAGCTTAGCCTAGAATGGGTGGCAGAGCTGGTGGTTGGGAGGCGGGGCTAGTGCTGGGCAGACATATACGGTCTGTGCTGGGGCTGGTGGTTGGGAGGCAGGACTAGTGCTGGGCAGACTTATATGGTCTGTGCCGGGGCTGGTGGTTGGGTGGCGGGGATAGTGCTGGGCAGACTTATACGGTCTGTGCCAGAGCCGGTGGTGGGTGGCAGGGATAGTGCTGGGCAGACTTATACGGTCTGTGCCAGAGCTGGTGGTTGGGAGGCGGGGATAGGGCTGGCCAGACTTATACGGTCTGTGCACTGAAGAGGACAGTACAAATAAAAAAGTAGCACATAGGAATTTATCTTCTTGGGCAGACTGGATGGACCGTGCAGGTCTTTTTCTGCCGTCATCTACTATGTTACTATGTAACTGTGGAACGCATTACCAAAAGCCTAGAAAACTACGAACAACCACCTAAACTTCCGGAAAACACTAAAAACTGTTTAAAAAGGCATACTCTACCGATCCAACATAAATGCCTGATCTCTGCAACACAACAAAACTAAAGTACGTAATGGACATAACACAACTCTTCCGTTCTCCGATTCCCTAATGTGGCTGTGCAACATGAACTTGATCTTACCACGACATCACCCTATATTTGTTCACACCGGAGCCTGCAAAGGCCTCTCCGGTACTATGTAAGCCACATTGAGCCTACGAATAGGTGGGAAAATGTGGGATACAAATGTAGCAAATAAATAAATTGGAGCAACGATTTTCTTTTTATGAGGAAAGGTTGGAAACTGTTGATTCTGAGGTTAAGCAATTAAAGGAACATGTTGGAAAACAGGAGAAGGATTTGGAAAATATTCAGAAGATACAGGGAACTATAATTAACAATATAACTGATCTTTGTAGGACGGCAGAAACACTTGAAAATACTGCGAGAGCTAATAATTTGCACTTTTTAAACTTTCCCAAGGTCTTTTCAGCTTGGAGAAGAGACGGCTGAGGGGAGATATGATAGAAGTGTATAAAATAATGAGTGGAATGGATCGGGTGGATGTGAAGCGACTGTTCACGCTATCCAAAAATACTAGGACTAGAGGGCATGAGTTGAAGCTACAGTGTGGTAAATTTAAAACGAATCGGAGAAAATTTTTCTTCACCCAACGTGTAATTAGACTCTGGAATTCATTGCCGGAGAACGTGGTACGGGCGGTTAGCTTGACGGAGTTTAAAAAGGGGTTAGATAGATTCCTAAAGGACAAGTCCATAGACCGCTATTAAATGGACTGGAAAAATTCCTCATTTTTAGGTATAACTTGTCTGGAATGTTTTTACGTTTGGGGAGCGTGCCAGGTGCCCTTGACCTGGATTGGCCACTGTCGGTGACAGGATGCTGGGCTAGATGGACCTTTGGTCTTTCCCAGTATGGCACTACTTATGTACTTATGTACTTTCCTGTGACTCCTAGAGAAATGCTTAAACGGTACATTAGGTAAGTTTTTGGAGTCCTGGAAGATAAAATTCCTCCGTTTTCTCAAGCATAAAATCTGTGGAGGGTCAACAAAAAAAAATCTGGACGAAGATAATTTTACCTTTGGATGTCTCAGATATTTTAGAGTTCTTCGGACACTGAAACTGCGACACCTTCAACTTTGCTCGTTACTGTTACTCTTGCACCAGATAAAAATTGGTTGATGAAAATGTTCTTTAAAATCCAGATCTTCCCGGATGTATCAAGAGAAACGTGGTGCTTTTTATTTACGTTACCCATGTAAATGTGTAGTTAGGTACCAATCTGTAAAGTTATGTCTCTTTTGAACCTTCTCATCTCACTGTTTGTCTTGCAGGGAAATGGATCATAGGGGTCTGATTGGTCTCTTATGATAAGCTCTAAATTTAAGAAAAGGAATTCTGTAACATCTCGCTAGCTTTGTGGACTTGAGAGATGCTTTCCTAGTTGCTATTTTGTAAGATAATCTTTTTTCCTTTTTATATTATTTGGATAGCTACACTTTTTTCTGTACAAGTTATTTACTTGGTTGTAAAATTAAAATGATGATAAATTTTATAAAAACAAATCCTTGAAGTGCATTTCTCTAGTTTGGCCAGCAGGTGGTGCGTGTTTTATGTTAAAGCTGTTATAGAAAAGTGCATTCTCTTTCACTTAGGCGCCCTTTTACAAAGGCATGCTGAAAAATGGCCTGTGGTAGGGTAGACGTGTTTTGGGTGCGTGCAGAATCATTTTTCAGCGTACCTGTAAAAAAACACCTTTTTAAAATAATTTTAGCTGAAAATAGACGTGCAGCAAAATGAAAATTGCCGCACATCCATTTTGGGTCTGAGACCTTACCACCAGCTATTGACCTAGCAGTAAGGTCTTGCGTGGTAACTGGGCGGCAATGGTCTACACGTGTAAAATGTTGATTATCGTCCACGTGCCAGAAAATAAAAATATTTTCTGTTGCGTGTAGTAGATGCACGTCAAAAATGAAATTACCACAAGGGCCACATGGTAGCCAGCAGTAACTAAAAATTGATGCGCGTTGGGCGTGCGTTAGGTGCCTACGCGGCTTAGTAAAAGGGCTTATTAGTGAAGAAATGAATCTACATAATATGAGTAGCATATTTCTAAAACTTGTTGACTGGGCTCTGATTGGCCTGGAGTTTGAAATTACCCAGCAGTTGTTGCTGGCTTTTGCTTCAGTCTTAGCCCGGGAGAAAAGAGAGGCAGATCTCTTTGCTGAGGCTCTGTGAATTAAATGCCCTGAACTCCCCAGGTACTTTTTAGGAAGTATACAAATGTCTAGTTAATGATATAATTGATCCATATTTCAGTTACCTGTTATGGTTCTGCTGATTGCAGTTTTTTTTTGTTCATTGTTTTATTTTAAGACAATACAATTTAGTTTATTGCCTCTTTGTCTGGACTGATAAAGAAGCCTGGTGGTTTGTGTGTTGGGTCTGTGAGTGCTTTCTGAGAACTGTAGGACCACTGGGAGTGTGGCTCCAGTAATCTAGAAATCACTGGGGATAATTGCCAACTGGTATTTAAGCAATGAATGACTATAACCTGCACAGGGGTTGTTGCCACCTTGTTGGGCAGACTAGATGGACCATGCCGGTCTTTACTGTGGTACACTTGTACACATGTTTTTACACATTTAAATTGTATGCAGAAATAGGCAGAGTGCCAACATAGTAATTTGAAAAGAAGAGTTATGGAATCACGATGGTCTAACATATAAGTCGGGCTGCTAAATCTGGATAGACTGTAATGCCAGGAGAGTAATCAGTGGCAGACCCATGAGTTTGTAGCTAACTTCTTTACATTTAATCCTTCCTTTCCCTGTGGGTCTTGTTCTAGATATTTCCACTGATCTCCCAATCACGCTGGCTTGTGAAGCATGGGGAGCTGGTAGAACTGGACATGCAGCTCACAAACACTTCTGGGTCGAAGGTCAAGCTGTCATCAAAGGCAGTGTATCTACACCTCTTCAATGACTGCCTTTTGCTATCCAGGAGGAAGGAGTAAGTATGAGGAAGGAGGGAGGGAACTGGTATCTAGGAGGAAGGAGCGAGTGTGGGAGAGAAAAGGAAGGAGTGAGTTGGTGTGGGAGATGGAGGGAAGGAGGGAGTTGGTATCCGGGAGGAAGGAGTTAGTGTGGGAGAGGGAGGAAAGGATGGAGTTGGTATCTGTGAGGGAGGGTGAATGGATTTGGTATCAGAGGAAGGAGCGAGTGTGAGGGAAGGAAGAATGGAGTTGGTATCTGAGAGGAAGGAGTGAGTGTGGGAGGGAAGGAGGGCGTTGGTATCTGAGAGGAGGATGCAGTGAGCATGGGGGAGGGGGAATAGATTTGGTTTCTGATAGGAAGGAGTGCATGTGGGAGAGGGAAGAAGGAACAAGTGTGCTTAAGTTAGCTCTGCTATCTGACTGACCAGTATATATTATGAATGTATACACTGTTATCCGCCAAGGACATTTGGATTGAGCGGAATACGTTTTTTTTTTCAGTAAATATGTGGACATTTACATCTTTCACACGCACGTCCTCCTCCTCCCCCCCCCCCCACCCACTTGTCTACTTCTTTTTTCCCCTCTCTTCTCCATCCTTCTTTCCCTGTCTCCTTACCTTCCTCTCTCCACCATTACCCCTGCCGTTTTTCCCTCTCTCTCTCCACTCTTACCTCCACTGTTTTTCCCTGTCTCCTTCCCTCTCTCCACACTTCCACTGTTTTTCTCTGTCTCTCTCCCTCCCTCCACCTTTACCCCTGTTGTTTTTCCCTCTCTCTCTCCACCCTTACACCCGCCGTTTTTCCCTCTCTCCACACCTCCACTGTTTTTCTCTGTCTCCCTCCCTCCACCTTTACCCCTGCCGTTTTCCCCTGTCTATTACTCTGTTGCAGGATGGGAAAGTTTGCTGTGTTTGTTTATGGGAAGATGCCAGAGCTGAGGGTGAAGGATCTGAGCTGGAAGCTCCAGGGAGTACCTGGACATGTCTTTCACTTGCAGCTTCTGGATAAACAACAGCTGAAGCACCAGATCCTCCTCCGGGCACAAACGGAGTAAGTGTGTGTGTGTGTGGGGAGGGGGGGGGGGGGGGGGACAGGGTGATGTAGGACACAGATGGAGCAAGTGGCTTGTGGGAGGAAGAGGGCGGAACATGCCTAATTAGGAGGAATAAGTGAGTAGGGAGGGGAAGGTGCAGAACCGAGGCAGGCCCTGATGATCAAAGGCAAACTTGGGTGCTAGCGGCCATCCGTGCCAAACTAGAACCCGCATTTGCCAGCGCCCTAAGATCAGAGCCGGCGAGCGCATGTAACAACGAGCTTGCTGGTTCTAAATGCTAATAGCATGCAAATACATGCTAAACAGGGCCATTAACATTCCTCTCCAATGCTCAGTGGGCAGCACGCCAAGGGTGCTGCTCCCGTGGCAAATCGTATGCCAGCTCAGGGCTGGTATTAGGGTTTCCCAGGGTATTGGAGAGGAATGGAGAGACCCTGTCCAGCATGCATTTGCATGCTTACAGGCCCCCCCCCCCAAAAAAAAAAGAAAAAACAAGAACCTGGAGGTCCAGTGGACACCAGACACCCCTATCCGTCACCTGCAAAAGTCCCCCCAACAATTAAAAAAATCCCTAATAACCCTTCATAGTCCAGTGGGACTCCTACTAGCCCTACCACTCACATGCTAGCCTGATGGTCTAGTGCCTCCCCAGACCCCCCCCCCCCCCACAAACCCCCTCATACCTGGAAAAGAGAGGAAGGGAGTAGCACTCCCTCCCATGAGCACCACCTCAAAATGGTAGTGAAGCTCCGCCTAGTGCATCATGCTACCATTTTGAGGTGGCACTCGCGGAAGGATGGAGAGAGCGCTACTTCCTCCTTTCCTTTTCCATGTATAAGGGGGTTTGTGGGGCACTAGACCACCAGGCTAGCCTGTGTGTGTGTAGGGGGGGGGGGGGGGGAAGGACTACTAGGGGACCCACAGGCCCCCAGGGGTTTTTAAAAAATTGTTTCGGGGGAGGGGCCCTTGTGTTTGGTGCTTAGGTTTGACAGATCCAGGCTTTTTTTTTCTTCTTTGTTTCTTTTGTTTTGATCGCCCAGACTTGTCAAACCTCTTCTGTGGAAGGATTGTGTACATAAGTACATAAGTAGTGCCATACTGGGAAAGACCAAAGGTCCATCTAGCCCAGTCATCCTGTCACCGACAGTGGCCAATCCAGGTCAAGGGCACCTGGCACGCTCCCCAAACGTAAAAACATTCTAGACAAGTTATACCTAAAAATGCGGAATTTTTCCAAGTCCATTTAATAGCGGTCTATGGACTTGTCCTTTAGGAATCTATCTAACCCCTTTTTAAACTCCGTCAAGCTAACCGCCCGTACCACGTTCTCCGGCAACGAATTCCAGAGTCTAATTACACGTTGGGTGAAGAAACATTTTCTCCGATTCGTTTTAATTTTACCACACTGTAGCTTCAACTCATGCCCTCTAGTCCTAGTATTTTTGGATAGCGTGAACAGTCGCTTCACATCCACCCGATCCATTCCACTCATTATTTTATACACTTCTATCATATCTCCCCTCAGCCGTCTCTTCTCCAAGCTGAAAAGCCCTAGCCTTCTCAGCCTCTCTTCATAGGAAAGTCGTCCCATCCCCACTATCATTTTCGTCGCCCTTCGCTGTACCTTTTCCAATTCTACTATATCTTTTTTGAGATACGGAGACCAGTACTGAACACAATACTCCAGGTGCGGTCGCACCATGGAGCGATACAACGGCATTATAACATCCGCACACCTGGACTCCATACCCTTCCTAATAACACCCAACATTCTATTCGCTTTCCTAGCCGCAGCAGCACACTGAGCAGAAGGTTTCAGCGTATCATCGACGACGACACCCAGATCCCTTTCTTGATCCGTAACTCCTAACGCGGAACCTTGCAAGACGTAGCTATAATTCGGGTTCCTCTTACCCACATGCATCACTTTGCACTTGTCAACATTGAACTTCATCTGCCACTTGCACGCCCATTCTCCCAGTCTCGCAAGGTCCTCCTGTAATCGTTCACATTCCTCCTGCGACTTGACGACCCTGAATAATTTTGTGTCATCGGCGAATTTAATTACCTCACTAGTTATTCCCATCTCTAGGTCATTTATAAATACATTAAAAAGCAACGGACCCAGCACAGACCCCTGCGGGACCCCACTAACTACCCTCCTCCACTGAGAATACTGGCCACGCAATCCTACTCTCTGCTTCCTATCTTTCAACCAGTTCTTAATCCATAATAACGTGAATAAATCTGCATGTTATTAGCGCTGATCATTGGGGAGTTAGTTCTTGCACTGTTTCGGTGGTATTTTTCCCCCACGCTATTCGGAACAGTGTGGGGAACTGATCATCAGCCTGTAAGAGGAAGAGGAAGGAAGTGAATGCAGTAAGTTGAAAGGTGAATAGATGAGTGAGAGAAGGAAGGAAGGGCAGGAAGAACTGTGAAGGAGGGAAGGTGGATTGAACTGTGGGGAGGCTGTGAAAAAATGGGGATGAACTGTGTGGTTAGTGGCTGCAAGGGGTGTACAAAATTGCTCCCTCTCTTGCTTTCTTGGCCTGTCTGCAGCTCTCCTTATCTGTCACTCCCCCTCCCTTTGCCTCTTATCTCTTTCTCCCACACCCACACACCCTTCTCAGTCTCTCCTTTTGTCCCATTAGAAGTGAGAAGCAGCGCTGGATCTCCGCCATGATTCCTTCCAGTCCACAACTGGACGCACAGCACCTAGTGGAGAATGAAGGTAAGACACCTCCTTTCTAGCAACAAAAAGCACCTGCCCCCTCGCCAGCTTGATATGACATATTCTTTGCTTCTACTACTACTACTTAACATTTCTAGAGCGCTACTAGGGTTACGCAGCGCTGTACAAAATAAACAAAGAAGGACGGTCCCTGCTCAAAGGAGCTTACAATCTAAAGAACGAAATGTCAAGTTGGGCAGTCTAGATTTCCTGGGTAGAGGTGTAGAGGTTAGGTGCCGAAGGCGACATTGAAGAGGTGGGCTTTAAGCAGGGCTTTGCTTCTATTGTGTGGACATGCACTCAAAGCCAGGATGCCACTGTTCCAAGGATTTGCATTGATCTAAACGGTGTAGAACCCTGCTCATACTGTCTGACGTTGGCTGTTGACTCTACTCTTGTAATTGGCTTTGAGCGATAGGCGATAGTGATTCTGAGTGTGAGAACAAATCAGCTGATGGCAATGATCCTTCTTTTCTGTTAGACATATTGCAGGTTCAGTGCATCAAAGCATATAAAGCTCAGGAGCACGATGAGTTATCCTTGGAGAAGGCCGACATCCTGCGACTCAAGACCAAGACCAGTGATGGTGAGGAATGTGGTGGCTGACCCTCTGCTGACAGAAATGTGGGTGGTTATCTTGAAATCGGTACTTTTTCTAGTTACTGTAGGCTGATCTGATCTTGTTGATGCTGTTGGTCCATGGAGGCTGATAATGTAATGAGGCGCACAACTGTGGGACGCACTACCAAAAGCAGTAAAAACTACACTTGACCACTTGAACTTCCGGAAAGCACTAAAAACAGATCTGTTCAGAAGGGCATACCCCACTGACCCAACATAAAAAACCTGGACATTTGCAACACAATGTAACCAAAGACTGTAATGGACTTATCCTAACTCTCCCTCTCCAAGTTCTCCCCAATCGTCTTTACCATACATGTACCTCATTCTACCATAATATCACCTTGATATTGTTCACACCGGAATCGGTTAACACCGTTTACGGTACTATGTAAGCCACATTGAGCCTGCAAAGAGGTGGGAAAATGTGGGATACAAATGCAACAAATAAATAAACAACCCTGAGAAAGAGGGGCTTAGCAGAATGGAATAGCTACATGGAGTGAGACCTGTTCCCTGTCGTCATCCCAGGATTTGACTAAGCTGTAGGCAGTCTGCGAACAGTACATGAACTATGAATGACTTGTGAAGTCCTACTGTGAGGTAGGGCCAGATTTATACGTAAGCAAGACAAGCTACAGCTTAGGGTCTGACACTTCACTAAAAACAATTAAAAGCTTTAGCGCGTTAAGTGCCACATGGCCCATGATTACTTAGCATTGAGCAGCGTTAATGTCCGTAGGCATGTGCTGAGCTTTAGTAAAAGGCCAATAATGAAAATTACAATATAAAATAATCATTATCCAATTTTTTGTTAATAAATACAAAAACAACATAAACAATAGTAGGCATGTAATAATTTACCTCCCAATTGAATAATACAGCTTAGTTTCACGATACACATAAGTCTGGCACAGGCAGGAGGTATTCCAGGAAGGTGTTAAGAACTAAAATGAAATAGAACAGGAAGGAAGTCAGCTGGCAGGCAGGAAACCGTCTTGGGGGGGGGCAGGGGGGACAAAATTCCCCGGGCCCAGGCCTCCAAGGGGGCCCCCCCCCCCACATTGAAATCATTAGAGGCCTCATCTGTCACTTCTGTGACTGAAAGCGCAGCAGCAGCAGATCGGATTCGCCTCCCTTCGGGCCTTCCCTCCCTGTGTCCCGCCCTCACGGAAGTTAGATCAGATGAGGGCGGGACACCGGGAAGGAAGGCCCAAAGGGAGGCGAATCCGATCTGCTGCTGCTGCGCTTTCAGTCACGGAGCGAAGTGACAGGTGAGAGGCGCTGTGATGATTTCAATGCAGGGGGCCCGGCCCTGTGGCAGACGGAGGGGGGCGGGTGGGGACTGTGGCGACCTGGAGGGGGTGGCGGTGATGACCTCAGGGCGGGGCCCCGGGCCCGGCCCAGTCTCTTGGCGGCCCTGGGGGGGGGGAGGCTGTGGTACCAGTGGCGTTCCTAGGGGGGGGCGGTGGGTGCGGTCCGCCCCGGGTGCACGCCGCTGGGGGGGTGCCATGCACACCTGTCCTCCATTGTTCCATGCTTCTTCTCTGCCCCGGAACAGGTTACTTCCTGTTCCGGGGCAGAGAAGAATCATGGAACAACGGAGGACAGGCACGCTCGGCACCCCCCCAGCGGCATGCACCCGGCAGGGGGGTTCTTTCGCCGGGGGGGGGGTCCGCGCTGCATCGGGGGGGTGCTGCACCCGGGGGGGCGGGGCGGGGCGCATCGGCGATCTGCCCCGGGTGCCAGCCCCCCTAGAAACGCTACTGTGTGGTACCAGTAAGGTGCCTCTCCGGTGCTCACTTTTGTACACTGGTTCTAATTGTTGCTTTGTCCGTCCTTGATCCGGTCCTTGTCCTGGGAGCACATCTTAGTGCGCACCTTAGATCTGTCCTTCCCAAACCTAACCTAGGGCAATCCTAGCGGTCAGCTTTTCAGGATATCCACAATGAATATTCATGAGATTGATGTGCTTACACTTCCTCCTTGGTATGCAGATCCATCTCGGGCGTATTCATTGTGATTATCCTGAAAAGCTGACTGGCTGGGATTCCCCAGGGACCAGTTTGTGAACTCCTACCTTAGAGCAGGCATAAATGTCTGCATGTAATTCCAGTAAAAAAGCAAGGAGTGGGAATGGAGTCAAGCTCTTCTAAACAGGCCAGAGACACGAGTCATCCTCCATTAAAGGTTATTGATTTATATCTAAACAAGGTAGCATGTGTTGGAACAGACGGTTCCTTCCTCAGGAGTCTTGTTATCTGTATCTGAAAATGTAAATTCTGAGGTAGTGAACTATAAGAGTGAATGGTCTTAAGACTGCTGTTTAGCGACATTTAGAAGCGGCACGACTCTCCTTCACCACAAAGGTCTTTCTTAAGACCATTCACTTTTATAATTCACTACCTGAGGATTTACATTCTTCATATGAAAAACAACAGAGCAGATCAGTGGAAAATCAAAATGAACTTTATTAATAAAATAATATATCTAGAGTTAAAAAAAAAAAAGGGCTTTTTACTCTAGATATTATTTTATTAATAAAGTTCATTTTGATTTGCCACCGATCTGCTCTGTTGTTTTCCATCTTGGAGTTTGCGGATCATGTGCCTTGCTGTTTTCTTGGACCTTTTTGCATTAACAAGATTCCTGAGGAAGGAACTGTGTGTTCCGACTCATGGTACCTTGTTGAGTCGTCCTCCATTAAAGGTTATTGATTTACGTCTACTGTCTAAGGCCTGTTTTGAAGAGCCTGCCTCCGTTCCCCCTCCTTGCTTTTTTCCTGTGTTTCTCCGTGCGATACCAGTGTTCTTTCTGATGGGGAGAAATGAAAAAATAGACTTTTACTTCAGCAGATTTATCCCATACGCAGCAGAGCTTTAGAAGTGTTAACTCCCATTGTTTTTTTTGTTTTTTTTAACTTCTCTCTCTCTCTCTCTCTCACACAGACTCTTGAATAAAAGATTCAATTACTCTCTCTTCTTTAACTTCCAAACAAAAATGATGTTTACTTAGTTTCTTCAGATAACTATTTACATCATACTTGCAGTAGACATGGTAAAACTACTGAATACAAAATTCTGTCAGTTGGTTATCATACAGCTTGAAGAGAGATTGCTAACACCATCTTATGCTGACAAAGACTTACTCACTCTCAGAGCAACTAGAGTGACTCAGACACACCCACAAGACATTACACTATATCCTATGACATCATAGCTCATAGAATTGTTGACAGTTAATGCATGCAGCACTTGTCTTTCACATATTCCTACACTTTCCACCTTCCGTGGATTTTTGTTGCATGTAATTCCAGTGGTATAATTTAAAAAGGGAGAGTATGCTTCGTCCATAGGCCTGTGTTGGGCCCTTCCCTGCTAGTTCCATCCCAGCAAGCAGTCTGGATGTCACGACCCCCACTTCTGGCTGTTCGGGGGCGGTAGGTGTAGCCATGGATATTAACACATTTGTCTTTCTTGCATAGGGTGGATTGAAGGCATACGTCTTTCGGATGGAGAGAGAGGCTGGATCCCCAAGACTCACGTGGAGGAAATAACCAGCAAGACTGCCCGCCTCCGTAACCTGCGAGAGAACAACCGCATCAAACACGCCACACAGAAACTGGAGGAGGAGTGTGTATGAGGGGGTCAGCGGGGCCCTGCTGACATCACCAAACGGACACCTTATTACAGGGCACAACATGTCTTCATTGTAGGGTAGAATAGAGAGCCCTAAACTCAGGCAATTGACTCTGGGTGTTTAAGCTGAGAAGGGCTTGTGTACTGCGATCCCAGGGGTGAGGGGGCATTCAATGCTGATGATGGTTCCAGTATGAACTCTGCAATGGGATCCAGTTCCAGAGGAGACCAACATGGAACATACAAAAAGGGCATTAAACAAACTGTACATTAAATGGTTAGTGGAGGGTTTGTAAAACAATGGGCCTGGACTTAAAAAAGAAAAAGCTGAGCTCCTAAATTTATGAGCTATTTTCAGTCAAACTGAGGAGCTGAAACGTCACCTTTTAATTTAGGAACTTAAAGGGCACTGGGTAGATATTCAGCCGATTGGTGGTGGATATTTTTTTAGCCACAGCCACTGTTATCCCTGGATCCTGTGGTCACGGCCATTGAATGTCTGGGTTTAAGCGTCTGGCTCTCTCTTACCTGGTTAAATGCGATATTCAGCAGTTTACTGCCAAAGCGATGTTACATAAAGATAGGACTCTGTTTTTATGTGGTCTGATTTAGCCGCTTAACTTAGCTGGTTAAGTGCTGAATCTCTGTCCTTTACCACATAAATACCGTCTCTACCCCCCCCCCCCCCCCGATCACCTAATCACCTGCAAAGTAGCCGGCTTTGAGTTTAGTAGTGATATTTCAGTGACGCAAACTGTTTTAAGTGCCACTCAATAGCGGGGGTACCCTCAGACTAGGGATTTAACTGGGTAAGAGTTTCTCCTGTCCCATTCAATCACTTTGAATAGCCAGCAGCCTGTCATTCATGTTCCTTAAATTACGGGCCTAGTGCTGAAAATCGGTGCTAAAGCTCCTAACTTTTTGTCCCTGGTGCCATCCACATTTTGTGCTCTTAAATTTAGAAGTTTTGTGAAATGTTGAGAATAAATTTACTTTCTGATCCCTAATAAATATTCAAAGAGAAAGTTAAAAGCGTAAGTAAGTCACAGAAGCAATACGGCCTTTGAATATTAGGCCCAATCTTGTCCACTTCTTCTTTCTTCTGAATTGTTGTCTCTGAGTCTTTAATCTTTCATTTCAGCTTCCTCAGCCAGGGCTGCAAGTTGTTGGGAAATATTTCTCTGATAGCTGCAGGTAACATCTCTAAAAAGAGAAATACAGTCGCCCTTGACCATTTGGAGCAGGGGCTGATTGACACATTGATCGCCTGTTAGGGCAAAGGTACAGCTGTTCGGGCCTGGCAGCCCCTAAGAAACCTGGCGAGACATTTCTGCAAATAAATTATGATAAAACGGGAACCAAATTCCTTTTCAGTGTGCAAAGGCTTCAAGAGCCAGATCAAGGCTACGTTTCAGATGAGAAAGTTATTAGAAACACGTTCAAGATATGTTCAGGGGGAAGTTTTTGGAGAACTGCTCAGCAGGTGTGGTCACCCTGTCCTCACACTCTTGCCAGTTGATTTTCAAAACCTAGCACCAGTGGGAAGGCTGATTACCATGGGAATAGCAGGCATATAAATCTGTGCAGAAGGGCTTGAAGTCATTTGCTCTGTCTTCCCACTGCTCAGAGAGCAAAGTCTGCTCTTACCGCTGGAAAAATAGCACAAGCTCAGAGCTTGCACTGGAAGGTTTGAAGAGAGGATTTCTTTTGATTTCCAGTTTAAAATCTGCTAGTTTTGATCTCTTTAGAAGCAGAAGAAAGCCGTGCAAGCCTGTAAGTAGTGGTACTGAGAAATTACACGAGTATCTGGAAACCTGACACCTGTTTTCTAAGAAAAAAAAAAGAAAAACTTACATTTGAAGGTGCAGGATAGCGGTGACAATGTGCACATGCGCCAGGCAATCCCAACTATAAAACACACAAGAGCTGAGCTTACCGTGAAACTCTTCTGCACGTGCTCCAAGCACTGTTCCTTCCTCTTCCTTTCGCTTTTACAGTGCGCATGTCATTTCGTCTGAGTGGTGGAGGGCTATTTTTCGGTGTTGTTCCAGCTGTTTGAGATCTGCACTGTTGGCTTTAGCGCCAGAGAAGCGGCCTGTTGGAAAAGTAAGGGGGTGAAGAGAGGGGAGACCTGTCGGCCTGTGGATTCTTGAAGGCTGCGTTTCTCCTTGCATTATTTCATTGGATGCATTTGTATTTTTTCATTCGGAACCCACATCCTATCATCCAGTACAGCCCCCATTTAGTTTGATTTAACCAGAACTGGAAAAGGACACTTGTTGGTAACCTTCCACTAGACCAGTCATTCCCAAACCTGGTCCTGGAGGCACCCCAGCCAGTCAGGTTTTCAGGTTCTCCACAATTATTCATGAGAGAGATTTGCATGCAGTAGAGGCAGTGTATGCAAATCTCTCTCATCAATATTCATTGTGCATATCCTGAAACCCTGACTTGCTGATGTGCCTCCAGGACCAGGTTTGGGAACCTCTGCACCAGGGGCGTATCTGGACTCTGGCGGTAGGGGGGGGGCCAGAGCCAGAGGGAGGGAGCACATTTTAGCCCCCCCCCGGCGCCACCAATCCCCCCGCCATTTCCGGACACCCCCGCCACTGCCAGACCCTCCCCTCGCCACCAATGACACTCTCCACCCCCTCCCGCCACCACCAACCCTCCCCCGCTGCTGTCACTTACCTTTGCTGGCGGGGGACCCCAACCCCCCGCCAGCCAAGGTTCTCTCTTCCATGCAGGCTGCAAGTTGCAATGCTTCCTGTTCTTCTGAGTCTGACGTCCTGCACGTACAACGCGCAGGATGTCAGACTGAGTTCCAAATTCTGAGTCTGACGTCCTGCACGTTGTACGTGCAGGACGTCAGACTCAGAAGAACAGGAAGCGTTGCAACTTGCATCCTGCACGGAAGAGAGGACTTCGGCTGGCGGGGGCTTGGGGTCCCCCACCAGCAACGATCGGTGACGGGTTGGGGCGGGTGGGCATGCGGGAGGGAGGGGGAGGTGGAGAGGGTCGATGGTAGGGGGGTGCAGGGCGAAATCTGCGGGGGCCCAGGCCCCTGTGGCCCCACGCAGATACGCCCCTGCTCTGCACTAGACCCAACACAATCTCCCAATGGAGGAGGTGGAAACAAAAATGAATATTCATGAGAGAGATTTGTAGGCACTGTCTCCACTGCAATGAAATCTCTCTGATGAATATTCATTGTGGATATCCTGAAAACCTGACTGGTTGGGGTGCCTCCAGGATAAGGTTTGGGAACTACTGGGTTAATGGTTTTCAACCCAGTCCTCAGGGATCACCAGGCCAGTCAGGTAGTCAGGATATCCACAATGAATATGCATGAGCTAGATTTCCACTGCTTATTTCAAACTTTGAGTTCAAATATTAAAAAAGCTCATACTTTCATTCTTAAGTTAATGGTTCTTAAATTGATTTTGCAACACGTATTGGACTGTGAGAGAGATTTCCAAGCACTGCATTCCTGGTCGGCAATGTCTTAGGTGTTTGTGTACATCAAGCACTACTCTAGAAATGATAAGTAGTTTTATAAGTCACCTCGCTCTCCCTCCGCCTCAGGTACAAATTTAAGATATAAGCCCTTCAATGACAAAGAAAGACCCCCCCCCCCCCCCCCCCGTACCGGAATATTACTTGCCCTGAGCTACCACTGAACAGGTGTTAAATAAAAAATAAAGATTTTAATTAAAGCTTTTCATATAAACAGAACTTCAGACCAGAAGCAGAGAGGAAGAAAAGCAGGACTGGATCAGCCTGTCCCTGCCAAGGTGTCTGAAGAAAAGTAGTACTGAACTTTAGTATTATTCTTAGCTCCAGTGATTCCCAAACCTGATCTTTGAAGCACCCCAGCCAGTCAGGTTTTCAGGATCTCACTATGAATATGCATGAGATTGAGTTGTGTGTTCTGCTTCCATTGGATGCAAATAGATCTCGTGCACAGTCATTGTGAAAATCTGGGTTGTGACCTTCGCTGACTGTGGTTGTCCAACCCCCCCCCCCCCCCCCTGAATTATTCCAATGAACAGTTACTTCAAGGCTGCCTCAATGACTTGGTGGCAGGAAGGAGACCGTTTGGCCTGGCCTAGTTTTAAACCTACATCCCAAGGCAGTGTGGGATTTGTGGTCCTGATTCTGTTATCAGTACTACAGGTCCCATAATACATCTGAGAAGGTTGTCAGAAATCCAGGACTGGCCTAAACTCTTCCTCCTGGAGCTGGGTAGTTCTGGGAAAGGTGAAGGTGGTCTGTCTCTTCTGCTCTGGAGCTACATGTATTTATTTTGGAAACTGAAGGGTTCACCAGCTAGATTTCCTGGGTGAAAACTGCGCCTATTTCACACGGAGTTTACAGGTAGCACAGGGAACTACACTATGGATCTGATTTTTGTATCAACATGTGGTGTTTGGCGTACAAAGTAGGAGCAAGATGTGAAGGCAGTTCTGTACCCCTGAGCCCCTCTACACCGTAAGCAATTTTCAAAGATTAGCTACGTAGCTAGAAAGTCTACATTCACAGTATAAATAAACCAGTTCAGGACTGTACCAGATATAACTAGGCCAAAAGGTCTGATAACAGCAAGTTGTGGTTCACAAGATCAAAGGCCAATGCTAGGTCTAGAGCAGGGGTTCTGAACCCGGTCCTCAGGACCAGGGGCGTAGCTATGGGGGGCCACGAGGGCATGGGCCCCCTGCAAATTTTGTCTGGGCCCCTGGTTTGGCTGGTGGGGGTCCCCAACCCCCGCCAGCCGAAGTCATCTTCAGCGTGATTTCTGGTGCAGCCGTGTTCGCTGTCTGCCCCTGCTCTTCTTTCTTCTTGCTCCTCTTGTGCACGCTGACGCGCAGCGGTCTCTGGCGCAGCTGCATTCACTGCCTGCTCCCTTGCTCCTCCTGTGCATGCTGATGCTCAGCATCAGCGTGCACAGGAGGAGCAAGAAGAAAGAAGAGCAGGGGGCAGGCAGCGAACGTGGCTGTGCCAGAGACCGTGCTGAAGAAGGCTTCGGCTAGCGGGGTTTGGGGACCCCCGCCTGCAAAGGTATTTGCTTGTGAGGGGGCGAGGCAGTGGGGGGCGAGGAGGCAAGGTGAGGCATGGCGGTGGGGGGACATTCAAAATGTGCCCCCAACCTCAGGCTCTGGCCCCCTCCCACGGTGAGGTCTGGCTACGTCCCTGCTCAGGATACATCCAGCCAGGCAGGGGCCCAATATTCAAAGTGATTTAGCAGACTGTTGACCGGTTAAATCGCTTGTCGGGGCTAACTGCTAATATTATTCAGTGGCACTTAATCGACTAAGAGTCACTGAACTCAAAGCTGGCCATATTGGGGGTGTTCCGGGGCAGAGTTAGCACTTTGTCGCTTAAGTGCTGATATTCAGCACTTAAGTGGCCGGGTTTACCACATAAATGTCTGTCCTGTTTCTATGTGGTAACCCCATGGCTGCTTAAGTGCTGAATATCAACTTAAGTGGCTATGTCAGTGGTTCCCAACATGGTCCTGGAGGCACCCCAGCCTGTCAGGATACCCACAATGAATACGCATGAGATACAATGGAGGTGGTGCATGCAAATCTCTCTCATGAATAATCATTGTGGGTATCCTGAAAACCAGGCTGACTGGGTGTGTTCTGAGGACTGGTATGAGAAACCCTGATGATGAAGAGAAACCACTGACGAAAAGTGACCTTCCTCAAGGACAGTATCAAGTTCACTCAGAAGCCTGGTTACCACCATTGTGGTGCTTATGTCCTAAACAATATCCTGACCAGCAGGGATAAGGAATATTGGACTTTTCTACATGTTGAACTGGCTGATCGAATACTGGAGTAGAGGGAGTAGCCTAATGCTACCTGTATTGTAAACCGTTCTGATTTGCCTGGCAATAAGCGATGGAATAACAAAATAAATAAACGATAAACAATAAGATAGATGTGCACGCGGTGGAGGCAGGGCATGCAAATGTCTCTCATGAATATTAATTGTGGATATCCAGAAAACCTGCTGGGGTGCCTCCAGGAGCAGGTGTGGGAACCCCTGCACAAGGCCAGTGCTTCTCAACCCAGTCCTTGATGCACACCTAGGCCCACCAGATTTTCAGGATATCCACAATGCCTATGCATGAGATAGATTTACATGTCCATCACATGCATATTCATTATGGATATCCTGAAAACCTGATGGAACGGTGTGCCTCAAGGACCGGGTTGAGAAGCACCACACTAGGGCTCTTCTTCCACTTAAGTCCTTGAGGGCCGCAATCCAGTCGGGTTTTCAGGATTTCCCCAATGAATATGGCATGAGATCTATTTGCATGCACTGCTTCCCTTGTATGCAAATAGATCTTATACATATTCATTGGGGAAATCCTGAAAACCTGACCTGGCGAGGACCGAGGTTGGACAACTGTGGCATTAGGGAAAAGGCAGAATGGACCATTCGGTCTGTTTTCCCGAAAACCTGAAATCAGTCAGTAGCTCAGATCCAGTCCTGTGTAGTAAGCCAGTCCTCAGTTTTCAGCCATCCATGCAAGCAGGCCTATTGACAGATTGTAACTAGGTGTTTCTACAAGTCAAACCAGGACTGACTCAAGCTCCCCTACAGGCATGGAACCACAAAATAACCCGGGCCTAGCAGTAAAAAAGGGGATCCAGTTTTCAGGACACCTGCATAGCAGTAGTTCTCATCCAGTCTTTGGGATGAGATGCCCCTGGCCGCTTGGGGTTTTGGAACATCCAGAATGAAAATGCATGAGATAGATCAGTGTACAATGGAAGCAGTGGATGCAAAGCTAAGTCATGCATATTCATTGTGGGTACAAACAAAAAAGCAGATCACTAGGTGGTATTAATAAGACTTTTATTGGAGAAATAATCGCCCGACACAGACTGTGTTTCGCCCATAAGGGCCGCGTCAGGGGCTCTAAAATAACAAACAGTAATAAAATAAATGAATTAACAACATATATAACACCACTCATAATATATATAGTAACATAGTAACATAGTAGATGACGGCAGAAAAAGACCTGCACGGTCCATCCAGTCTGCCCAACAAGACAACTCATGTGTGCTACTTTTTGTGTATACCCTACTTTGATTTGTACCTGTGCTCTTCAGGGCACAGACCGTATAAGTCTGCCCAGCACTATCCCCGCCTCCCAACCACCAGTCCCGCCTCCCACCACCGGTTCTGGCACAGACCGTATAAGTCTGCCCAGCACTATCCCCGCCTCCCACCACCGGCTCTGGCACTGACCGTATAAGTCTGCCCAGCACTATCCCTGTCTCCCACCACCGGCTCTTGCACAGACCGTATAAGTCTGCCCAGCACTAGCCCCGCCTCCCAACCACTGGCTCTGGCATAGACCGTAAAAGTCTGCCCAGCGCTATCCCTGCCTCCCAACCTCCAGTCCTGCCTCCCACCACTGGCTCTGGCACAGACCGTATAAGTCTGCCCCGCACTATCCCCGCCTCCCACCACCGGCTCTGGCACAGACCGTATAAGTCTGCCCAGCACTAGCCCCGCCTCCCAACCACTGGCTCTGGCATAGACCGTAAAAGTCTGCCCAGCGCTATCCCTGCCTCCCAACCTCCAGTCCTGCCTCCCACCACCGGCTCTGGCACAGACCGTATAAGTCTGCCCCGCACTATCCCCGCCTCCCACCACCGGCTCTGGCACAGACCGTATAAGTCTGCCCAGCACTAGCCCCGCCTCCCAACCACTGGCTCTGGCACAGACCGTATAAGTCTGCCCCGCACTATCCCCGCCTCCCAACCTCCAGCCCCGCCTCCCACTAAAAAAATAAATAAAGAACTTAAAGAAAGTTAAGAAAAAAATTAAGAAAAAAGAAAGAAGTACATAGGATACCATGACATGTGCAATAACAAAATCTCAAATAAATACATCTAAATATTCATTTTATTTATTATTATTGTGGGTATCCTGAAAACCTGTCTGGCTGATTATTCCTACGATATATTCACTGGCTTTTTGCCAGCATTGCCCTCCTTTTGGGGGGGAGGGGCTATAAGAGAAGTATTTTATTGTAGAAGACTTCCAAGCCTTACTACCCAATCTGCACGAAAGCCAGACCTATGGGTGTTGTGCAGCCCCTGTTCTCTAAGGAGTTTCCAGAGCATGTGCACTTCCCCTTTAAGAGCTGGCTGGGCAGATACGGGATTTATTGGAACTTATTAAGTATCAGGTGTGAGGCTTCTTCCAGTCCTTGCTTCTGGCTCTCCTCAGGTAAGCAGCCTATAAGTAAGGGTAAACTTATTTAAAACAATATAAACAAGTGAAAAATAGTATTAAATGGAAATTTGGGTTGGGGGGGTTGCATTTGATGTGCTTTTAACCTCCCTGTCTTGCTTTGGGGAGGTCCTATGAGTGCTTAGGGGTGAGTAATATGTCCCTTCTGTTTCCTGAGTCTACTTTTGAGTTGTTATAATACCTGCATTTTTAAAAAAAAATTTGTGGAGGATTAAGTTGAGCTGTATGAATAGTTAATTAGAAATTGCTTTAGTTAACCACATCCAGGAATTTTCTCTTGCTTAAACCTGAGGAAACTCCTTCAGCAATCAGGAAAAGTCCCACAAAAGAGATTCTTAAGGAAGGAATCCTTAATTTGTAAAAGGAGATCGTGTGGGAATAAGTTGACCAACCATGCATGGAAAAATATAAAGCTGATGCTTCTATTGGCCAAATTATATTCTTATTTAGGCCAAACTTTATATTGTTAACTTTGTAGCTTATTGGTTTGTGTGGTTTTTGTTTGACCAAATATTAACAGGTCAGAGCAAAAAAATGAATCACCTGAACATACAGGATTAATCACTGAGGGTTACAGTCAGGGCTGGTTTAATTACCAGGGCAGACCAGGTAGCTGCCCAGAGTGGCAGTTTGAGGGATGGTGACCAGCAGCTGCATTCAAAGTAGACCAATAGGTCCTGATAAGCAGGAAAACCTCAGGACCTGCAGGGAGGGTCTGCAATTTCAAACAACTGAATGACTTTTACATATTAAGTTGTTTCTCTCATGTATGCTAAGATTGTTCGGCTAATCATTTTTTATAGGATTGTTCTGGGAGGAGGTAATGTTTTTTTTTTTTTTTGGGGGGGGGGGGTAATAAGTTCAAAAGTCTTAAGGAGTAAGATGGGCTCTGAAAGATTTGTGGAAGAGGACAGGTACAAGCCTGAAAAGCCACCTAGGACATCCGTAACTTGCACCAGACCTGGCTGTGGGGTGGGGGATAATGCTGGGGGTAGACTGAACCCTTTAAAGCTATAAGGTTGGAGGTATAAAGTGTCTATTAAAAAGACCCAGCTTAACTTCCCTTACTGTTCTAGGCGCCCTGGATCTGAATTTTTCCCTTAGTAGTCATTGATGCGTAATAGGCTTTGATGGTGTGTTTTATGCACTACCAGAAAATTTTATTATTTTGCCTTATCATTCTACAAACACAGCTACCAATGCCTCACTGCATGTCTTGTTTTCACCTGTTGATCTAGCTCACTAAAAAAAGGGTATTTTATTAACCTGAACAGGCATCACCCCCCTAATCTGCATAGAACGTAGAGTAGACTTTACAAAAATGTTATGTGTTTGCTACAAGCACTCTACTGGGACTTAAAACTGTGATAAGAGGAGCTCCTGGATGGTGTGGGGAAGGGGGGGGGGGGTTAGAGGAGGCTGTTACTGCATAGGCCAGTTCAAGGATTCTGCCAACAGCTGGTCTCTCAATAAAATAAAACAAACAGAAAAAAACCTAACACTGTCATACTAGGACAGACCGAAGGTCCATCAAGCCCACAATCTTTTTCCAATAGTGACCGGTCCAGGTCACAAGTATCTGGCAAGATCCCAACACAGTAAAACAGATTTCATCGCTGCTTAACTTAGAAATAAACAGTGGGTTTTCCCCAAGACCATCCTAATAATGGCTTAGGGACTTTTCTTTTAGGAAGTTATCCAAACCTTTTTTAAACCCCAATAAGCTAACCACTTTTACCACATTCTCTGGCAGCAAATTCCAGCGTTTAATTACACGTTGAGAGAACAAATATTTTCTCTGGTTTGTTTTAAATGTACTCCTTAGCTTCATTGCGACTGCACCTCGAATATTGTGTTCAATTCTAGTTGCTGTTTCTCAAAAAAGATATAGTGCAATTAGAAAAGGTGCAGAGAAGGGCGACGAAAACGATAAAAGGGGATGGGAAGACTTCCTTATGAGGAAAGGCTAAAGCAGCTAGGGCTCTTCAGCTTGGAGAAAAGGCGGCTGAGGGGATATATGATAGAGGTCTATAAAATAATGAGTGGAGTGGAACGGGTAGATGTGAAGCGTCTGTTTACGCTTTTCAAAAATACTAGGACTAGGGGGCATGCGGTGAAGCTACAATGTAGTAAATTTAAAATTTGTCTTCATTCAACGTGCAATTAAACTCTGGAATTCATTGCCAGAGAATGTGGTAAAGGCGGTTAGCTTAGCGGAGTTTAAAAAAAGGTTTGGACGGCTTCCTAAAGGAAAAGTCCATAGACAATTATTAAATTGGACTTGAGGAAAATCCACTATTTCTGGGATAAGCAGTATAAAATGCTTTGTACTTTATTGGGATCTTGCCAGGTATTCGTGACCTGGATTGACCACTGTTGGAAACAGGATGCTGGGCTTGATGGACCTTTGGTCTTTCCCAGTATGGCAATACTTATGTACCCCCTAGTCCTAGTATTTTTGGATAGAATAAACAAGCAATTCTCGTCTACCCATTCCACTTACTGAGAACTAGCCACTATCAGTTCACTACCGGATGCAAGTCAAACCACGCAGTGCCCACACTGCCAGCTAGCAGCTCAGAGCCCCAGATTCCTCCTTTGAGTGGCTGGAAGGAGCTTCCAGTTCAGAAATTGTGGGTGTTGGGATAGCGAGAAGACTGAGGAGGAGCTGCTATTCCATCCTTAGATAAGTGAATGCACTGGGGAATGGGGAGACAATGAGGCCGAAGATTGTTGAGCAGCCGGTGAAACTGGGTGGGGGGATTGAGAGGAGAAACAGGTTATAAAGGTTGCCATTGAAACTGTGTACTCTTGTTGTTCAACTACCCCAGTGGTTCCCCAACCTGGTCCCTTGGAGGCACCCCAACTAGTCAGGTTTTCAGGATACCCACAATCAGTGGTGTGCTGGAGCAGGCTTTCACAGGCTCGCAAGAGCCGGTTGTTAAGTTTTTAAGAATTTTGGGAGCCGGATGTTAAAGTAGGGCCCTCCATGGCTACTTTAACAACTGGCTCCCAAAATGTGGGCTTGGGCCCCCTGCTGAATTCTCTTTTACTTTGCTGGTGGGGATGCTGAGCCCTGCCAGCCAAGTAAATAGACTACTGCTGCTCTCCGTTCCTTGTTTCCAGCTCTGAGCAGCAAGCTGGGATTTCTCGAGCATGTGTGAGAAGTTCCAGCATGCTGCTCAGAGGAAGACCTTGGGAGTGGTGGCAGTCCGTTTATTGGCTGCCAGCAAAGGTATGCCTAGTGTGCCTGCACGAAGGTGGGGAGGAGAGAGAGACAACTGTTGCTCCCCCTCCCCCCCCCCCCCCGCCGGCCACCCCTGGCCCTTCCAACTGCAGAGTAGGAGATGTCTGGAGAAAGAGCCTGTTAAAAATTTACCAGCACACCCCTGCCCACAATGAATATGCATGAGGGAGATTTGCACACACTGCCTCCACTGCATGCAAATCTATTTCATGAATATTCATTGTGGATATGCTGAAAACCTGATTGGCTAGGGGGCCTCCAGGACCAGGTGGGAGTACATTGTGTCTACAAAACTACAACATTTTTAACACGTTGACTCCTGTCATTAAGTAGCAACCCCACATTGCTCTGATGCACAGGCCTGGTTTTTTTCTCCCCTTTGGTTAGGATACAGTCCATGGACCTCTTCTGTAGGAAACCTGGCTGCCTAGACTCTCCCCCACAGCCCACTGTTCTGGTGAAGAGATGTGCCTCCTGCCCAGACACCCAGAAGACCTCCATTACCCAGGAAAGGTTGCCTGAGCAGCGGCGTCTGCTTCTTCCTGCCTTCTTCCGGGCCAAGAAACCAAGGAAAGCGCTCTCCTCAATTAAGTGGGCCTCGTATGATGATGTCCACCTCTGCTGTCTGAGCTCACCGAGCACACACCAGTATCCTGACAGTGGGAGTATGGGGGGTAAGTGGTCTCCTGAAGGAAGTTGTATGAATGAGCATTTGGAAATTGCATTATGTAAGATGTGTTGACCTTCCCTGAGGACCTCTGTCTGGAAGCTACCTGAACATACAATTCAAAGCAGTAATGAAGATGTTGGGCTAGACTGTGTATGAGCTTTGCAAAGCTTCATTTTATTAATAGTGAATGTCCAACATCATTGATGTTCTCTTGCACTGGCAAGGGGCTCTGCACATGACTGTAGGGCTGAATCCTAGGATAGGCAGAGTACTGTAGGTTGGTGGAACATGTGAGGGGTTTTTGGACTTGGAAACAGGGATAGGAAGTTTCTGTGAGTTACAGGGGTTTTTGTTTTATTTATGTAACCAATGGGTTTATTTTTTTTTTTAATTAAATCACTTATTTATAATTTTTCATTTTACAAGGGTCAATTGCAAACAGTAATACAGAGATGACTGCACATTAATACAAGATAAGAAGAAAACAATCCCAACTAGATATATGGATTATATACAATCTTTCTCTTTCTTAGACCACAAAGTGAAGAAAAATAGGGAGAGTGAGATAAGACAAGGAGATCAATTAAACAGTAAACAGAAAAAAAGAAAACATGGTATTAACCTGATTATCCCCAGATATTACTCATCTAATTCATTATTCCACATTGATCATCTGGTTGGCTTCCTCAAGACCAAATACAGCGTATAGTCAATTAATTTCATTGAGAACATACTTATTGTCCAGGTTTTAGTTAGAAATAATACATCTGATTACATTCTCTCTCTTTTAAAAACCAGAAATTATTTAACGATACATATACTCAAGTCTCTAATTCAAATCCCATTGATTAAAGCAATCCCAGTTTTCACAGGCTTCACTCCTTTCGAAGTAATTATTAAGGAAATATTTCTGAGAAACTTTAGGAGTCATACCTGGAACTTTGGGGAAAAACAATTTCGACATTAATCATCCACAATAACATCCACCTTATTATTCAAAGTTTCTGGTCCATTATCATTTTCAAGATCATAACCACTTCTTGCTTGTGCAGAACTTCATCTATCATATCAATTTTTCACTCTCAAAAGGTTCAAATTGTCCATGCAACTCTCCAATAAGATATCTGAAACAAAGATATTTACTTCCGCCGTTAGGTCCCGAAGCGCCTTCCAGATGGTATTCAATGTAACCTCCATGGAAGCCAAAAACTCCAAGATGATTTCTGTTGAGGTGTTTAGGAGTGGTTCCGCCGATTTGGGTTCTGCTGTAAACGTCCTCCGTTTCAGCATATGCCTCTAACTCACTCCTCCACTCCTTTGGGCATGGTGGTTGAATAATTCGGGAGCGCTGGAGTTGTTTTTCCAGGTTCAAGAGCATCGATGCTCCTTCACCGGCGCTAATCAAAGGACTCGCCAACCCTTTCATCTGTGGGCAGTTTGATGTGCAGCGGTCCCGCACTTGCTGCTCAGGGGACAAAACGCCAGTCATCAGTGGCTGACTGCCGGTTGTTCCCTTCCTCTCAGTTAAGGAAAGTGCAATTGCAGAGAGGAAATTTACATAAAG
This sequence comes from Microcaecilia unicolor, assembly GCF_901765095.1. Lineage (NCBI taxonomy): Eukaryota > Metazoa > Chordata > Amphibia > Gymnophiona > Siphonopidae > Microcaecilia > Microcaecilia unicolor. The sequence goes on along the minus strand of NC_044043.1, from coordinate 100,384,607 downwards.
AAGACAGAACTTTAGAGGGCAGCTGGGCCATTGGGCATACGAACTCCAGGTCACCATCTCACCACTCTCCCAGTTTGGGACACTCTTTGGTTTCTCCTCAGAGGCCTGTCTGATATGGGTAACCCTTCAGCATAGCCTTCTGAGTCATTGAAACACAGAAGCCCCTCTACCATTACAAGGTGGTGTCCCTTTGGAGGGGATGGGTTTAATTTTTTAAAATGTTTACTTGGTTCTGGAGCTGCTTCTGTGGCCCGAATTGGGTATTGGTGGCCGTGTGCTTCATTGGTGGCCAGCAAGTAGGAGTTTTGAGGGCCTGTAGAAGGAAGATGTGACCTTCCGCAACGCTGCCCAGCCAGGAAATGAAGTTTCTCGGGCCAGGAGCACTCAGGAAAATGGCCGGTCTGGGCCTGGTCAGGTCTCCAGGGACACATCTAGGCACAAACTGCAGCTGGGGCCTCAATTTTTGGGTGTACCAGCTTCAGTTCCGCTATTTTTGAGGTGTTTTTCCCACAGTTGTTGGAGGTCCATCGGGACTTATTTTGCTGGTGCAGGTCAAGGAGGAACCTTCAGGGGTTAAGGTAAGGGGTCTGGTAGCCAAGGTTTTTTTTTTATTTTTTTTTAAAGTTTTATTTAATTGCAGTTTTTGGCTGGGAGCTAAGGGGTTAATTTTTTGGTAAAATGTAAAGGTAGTATTGAGTTTCTGAGAACCTCTTAAGGAGGATTAGAACTTTTAAAGTTTTGGCAAAAATCATTTTAATAGAATAAGGTTTTAGTTTGAGGTATTTGTGGGGTTTTTTTTTTTTTTTTGGCAGGTGTCAATGGAGCAGAACTGCATGTTTTTGGATTGGACGGCTCTGGTTTTGGGGGGTAATATTTGGGGAACAAAATGTTAATGTCTGTAAACGAGCAAAGTTTATGCTAAAAATATGGACTGTGGGACTTGATGGGCTGTAGCGTAACAGGACCTTTTGAGTGAATTTTGTGAAAATTTTTGTGTTTGGGTAAAAATGTGGGGTTTTGTTTCCCTGTTATTTTCTATGGGATCAAAATGGAGTCTCTGGACTTTTCAGTTAAGTTCCATGACTTTTCAAATTTTTGTGTTATTGGATTGGCCACAGAGGTCAGCTGGTGACTCCGAGTCAGCTGCTCAGATGCTCAGACTGTTGTCAGAGGGACTGAAGTTCTAAGAAAGGTTGGATGCATGGGCATAGTTTGGGGGGGGGGCGAGGGGGGCAGTGCCCCCCCCAAACAAGCTGCCCTTACCGAAACCTCCTGGTTCCCAAGTTTTAATGAAAGAGCTCAGACTCTACACACCAATTCTGCCTTGTCATAGATTCTGTGACTGGTTGCAGGGGGCCTGGCTATTGTAGGGTGGGTCCCTCAGTGATCACCCCATTCCTGAAGGGTGGCCTGGTATTTGAGTCCCGGCACCTTTTTCACTAGAAAAAACACACTGCGTGTGCGGGGCCGTACTCCTCCCTCACCCGCCTCATAATGTAAGTTCCTGTTTCCGGAGAAAGGAGGGAAGCTGGCAGCGGCACGCACAGCAGGAGTACAGTCCTGCACACGTTTTTATTTTGTTTTGTATCGGCGTCGGGTGCGGGGGGGAATGGCGAGAGAGAAGCAGGGAAGGGTAAAGCTCAGAAGCTCGCAGTTCCTCCAGCTGCCACAGCAGTAGCTGGGAGGAGTAGCTAGTAGGTTGGCGCTTATGTCCCTAACCTTGCTGGGGGGGGGGGGGGGTAGAGTGAGTGAGAGGACAGGTGACTCAGGGAAGGGGAGTGAGGGAGGACAATCTGGATGGAAGGGAGAGAGACTGGATGGAACAGGGAAAGCCTGGAGAGGCAGTGAATGGAAGAGGATAGAGAGGGGGGAGACAATGAATGAAAGGGGGAGGCAATGGAAGGAGGAGGAGGAGAGAGGGGGAGATACTGGATGGAAAGGAATGAGAGAGATGGGAGATGGCTGGAGGTAAGGGGGAGTGGAGACATTGGATAGAAAGGGGAGATGCTTGATGGGAGGGATGAAGGGGAGATGCTGGATGGAAAGGAGTGAGAGAGAGATGGAAGATTCTGCAAAGGGGGGAGAGGGGGGGAGATGTTGAATGGAAGGGGGAAGAGAACATGATGGAAAGGAAGAGAGAGATGCTGGATAGAAGGGGGAAGGGGATGGAAAGAAACAGGATGGAATAAGGGGAGAGAGGATGGAAGGAGAGGGCAGAGTTAGTGAAAGTCTGGGGAATATGTATAAGGGGGCAGGGGTGAAGGAAAGAGATGGAACTTGTAGGCAGATGTAGTAACAACAGGGAAATTGAAGACTGGTTAGTAATGAAATCTCTGGACAAAGGCAGAAAAATAAGTGGAAGAAACTGGAAGGAAAAGATCAATGCGGGATATGGATGTAATAAAGAAAGTGAAGCAGACTGGAGAGAGAGAAATGGCATGGAAAAGGAAATCTTGGCAAGAGAGTTAGCAGAAACCAGAGACTGGAATCAAAACGATTAGAAACATTAAATGACTAGACCACACAGGTAGAAAAACAAAATATTTTTAATTTAAAAACTAACATTATGAACAGTGCAAAGTGGAAAATAAGGTAATAGTTTCTATTGGACTAAATGAATACATCTTTCAGTTAGCTTTCAAAAGCCTAAACCACCTTCTTCTGGTTTGGACAGTATACCATGCTTAGGGGTCCCTCTACTAAGGATGGAGTGGAGGAGTGGCCTAGTGGTTAGGGTGGTGGACTCTGGTCCTGGGGAACTGAGGAACTGAGTTTGATTCCCACTTCAGGCACAGGCAGCTCCTTGTGACTCTGGGCAAGTCACTTAACCCTCCATTGCCCCATGTAAGCCTCATTGAGCCTGCCATGAGTGGGAAAGTGCGGGGTACAAATGTAACAAAAATAAAAAAAAAATAAAATAAGGTATGCTAATAGATTTAGGACACACTGATTAGTGTGTGATAAATGTTAAGAAGCCCATAGCTATAAAATGGTCATCTTAGCATTTAGCTTGTGCTCAATCCATTAGCACAGCTTAGTAAAAATGGACCCCCTTAATTTGTAATGTAGTATATAGAATATGTCAGGTGTTTGAAATTTAACCCTGCTGTCTTTATATTTTGCACAGGATCAGAGAACACATTACTGTTTTTCTGGTGTATTGAGTGCAAAGTCTGGCTGCTTGGGAGTTTAATTTTTGTCCACATATTTCTATTTTTAGTCTGTAATTACATATTCTATATTTGGTGAAGGTTTATCTGCGTGTGTGGAAGAGACCAGGTATTCTGCTAGCATTGAACACCTATGCAGGGATCAGTATGTAGTAGTCTGGCCTGTTCAGTTTTCCAGTAGGTGTGCTTGATGCTATGTGAATGTGAGAGGAGGGATAATGAGAGAAATTTTCCCATGGTGCTGGCTTATTTCAGTAAAAAGAAAAAAAAAAAAAATATATATATATATATATATATATAATTCAGTGTTTTAGGCTTCTGTGTGTTTTGAATAAACATAATGTATATGTATAAGATGTATGTATGCAAATGAATATACTAATGTGCCATGCCCCCCTCCCCCTCCCCCAAATGAAACAGTCAAACTACGCCCATGGTTGGATGCATGTATGACAGCTCTGTTTAAGAGAGATTTTGGACTAAAGGGCTGTCGGCTGATTTTAAATTTAGCATTCCTGACCTTGTGGGTTTAAGGGAGATCTGGTGTTCAGGCTAGAAGTAATTTCCTTTCAGGAAAAATAATATTCTGCTACTTAGGGAAGTGTTATGAGAGAGTGTGAAAGGAATGGGAACTGTGACAGGTGTTCAATTTTAATGTGGGAGTGAGGTCACAGTACGAAAAAAAAATTTTCTTTTCAGAATGGTTGGTTGGATTTGGCCTACAAGGCCCAAGTGCTGGTTTACTGGCCTGGTAGTATCCGTGATTAGGATGCTATATACTCATATAGGTGCGAATGGGTGAGGCCACTGGAGCTTTATTCAGAAGTAAAGTGCAATCCTGAGAAGGAGGGATTTATTTTAAAAGCAATTTTCTTCAGTACAACTGCCTGAGTGTAAAGGCCTAGGGCTCACAAGCATAGGTGTTGGCCTAAAAGGAAAGTACAAGTGTGTGTGGAAAATTGGATGAGTGAGAGAGTATTCTGGAAAGTTACCTGTACCCTTCTTAGTATAGGGATGAAAGTGACAAGATAGGTCTTTTTAAGGACCTCAACTATTGATTTTTTTTTTCTTTAATAGTTAGAGGCCCAAATGAACTCTTTCCTCTTAGAATAACTTGAAATAAGCCAGGAACATGAAGATAGACTTTGTTTTTGAGGAGTTTAAATTCAGGGCAGTAGGACAAGGTTCCATAGTCTTTATCGGAGCAGGTGTGAAGCAAAGGGCCCCACGGTTCAAGCAAGGTGAAGAGAGAAGACTCGAGAAAGCCCACACTTTCTATAGATAAGTGTATTCACACACTTGGAAAAGAAAGAAGATACACTGAGACAGTAGACTTACCTGATAGGGAAGACCCAGATCTACAGAGGTATGAAAGACAAAAATTGGCCACAGAGTCTTTAGATAAATGCATTTTCAAAGTTAACAAAAAAAACTGAAAATAATTAATTGAATCATACTTATCTGATATTCTGATTCTTTGCCCTGTTGATGGGAATGTACAGTTTTACTTGTAAAAGGAAAAGTGTTATAAAGTGAAGCTGTTTAAAAGCAATTAACAATTTTTGTTTAGTTTAAAAAGTTCCTAGACTGCTGTAACATCTAACTGGGTTTTTTTTTAATTGAAATTTTTATCGAATACAAAACAGCAAACAGCCAAATCCACGTTTTACATGTTGCTTCTTAACAAATAAATCCCTTTCCCCAACTCTTACCCCCCTTCCCTTCCCCGGTGGTGAATGAACCTGATCAGCAATACTGTTCATATAGTGTCCAAATCTTGGTGAAAGCCATCACGGACCCTCTCCGCATAGCCGTTAACTTTGACCTCTGATAGAGAGAGTCCCGTCTAACTGGTTATTGATTCGTAATCCTTTGTTTTCCTTTTGGTTTAGAACTAAAAGAACCTGGTTAGTCTAATGTGCCCTGCTATTCAGATTTGTCTGGTGATTTGAGGTAAGTGGCCGATTAGGACTACAACAAATGGTAATTGGTAAAGTCACCAGAACAGGACTGAATCAACAGAAGCTACATTTATTTTTAACAAAGCAGGCTGGATGTCTTGGATGCTGCAGTTCTGGTTCTATGACACTGAATATGTTCAATGGCTGACTGACTTTCTGTTTTAAGTTTTGTACAACAGCTTGTCTGACTGCCGTCTTCATAAATTCTCTCTGTATTGCCTTACAGAGCCTTCTAACAGTGATGTGGCTGCTTTGGTGGATTCCAGTTGTTTTACCAACACAGCTGCAGGAAGGGAGGGTCCAGAGGTTACTAGCCCTGCAGCCCTGCTCTGTGCCACTTTCCCAAGGGGTGCAGTTAAAGCTCAGCCATCTGCCACAGAACCTACCTCTGTGAAATCTGCATGCCCTGAGGCAAGGTACAAGAATATTGGCAGGTCACACTATGGCAGTTTCACTGATATCATCTCAGGCTACTACTTATTTCTATTACACTACTAGATGCGGTGCACACCTCCCCTCTGGAAGCTTATTGGCAGCACCCTTTTTTTTGTTTTGTTTTGTTACATTTGTACCCTGCGCTTTCCCACTCATGGCAAGCTCAATGCGGCTTACATGGGGCAATGGAGGGTTAAGTGACTTGCCCAGAGTCACAAGGAGCTGCCTGTGCCTGAAGTGGGAATCCAACTCAGTTCCTCAGTTCCCCAGGACCAAAGTCCACCACCCTAACCACTAGGCCACCCTTCAGTTCTCAGATTTTTTTTTTAACCATTCTTCTTTCATCTGCAGTCCCATGTTCTCCCAGCAGGGGGGGGCTGTAGGGAGTGGTGGTACCAGGTAAAAAAAAAAACCGCAACACAAATTAGCCCTGACAAAGCCCCTGACAAATAACCCCCGACAAAAGGGCCTACCCCTTGAGTATTTTACCTGTTCTGCTCCTGAATTTATTTGTGAATTATATGTGGGGAAGACACATGGAATTGAGTGGCAGAATGCTATTTTTACAGAATAAGTTTCTCTAGGACATGAAGGAGTGTTTTATGGTAAAACAATTTTATCAAGATTTGGGGTTGTTTGATGAAATTGATTCCCTTGAATAAATTCTCAGCTACTATGTTTTAGAAATTATTATCCTATAAATTCAGATTGGGCAGTATATCAGCAGTGAATCGATGTATATGATGGTGTATGTAGGTTCACCAGACTATTATGGAAATTTGTGAAGGATGAGGACATTGAATGGCTGGTGTTTGTGCTTGTTCGTGTGGCCTCCAGAGTCTCTAATCACGGTCCACACTACTTACACAATCCAATTCCTCCCAATCGATATCTTAAGAGCTGGACAGCGGATAAAACTTATTTAGACTGAAATAAAGAAAAAAAGGACCAGAGAAGCGCTTCTCGGGGTTAACACTGGTTTATTTAATTATCCAGAGATTAGGATAAAAAATTAAGAAGATAGTCATAGGAATAGTCTAGGATATGGTAGAAATAAGAACATTTATAGGATACCAAGAGGCATATTTTCAAAGCAGTTTGGGAGGCTAAGTGCTTTGAAAATGAGCCTCATTGTGGTATATGAGATTATTTGTAGAAAAGTCTGTGTATAAAAAAAAAATTTTGTATGATTTTTGCTGGTGTAGAGTTTGTGTGTATGATTGAGTTGATTAGTGTGGAAGAGCATTTTCAATATAATGTATAAATCTATTCCAACTTTCCAATTTAGTTTGCCTTCATATTACAGGTCTGCAATTTGTAGTTTGTGTTCCTTTTGTTCTGCTTTCTCAATGGATAGGGCTATTGTCAGAGGCTATTATATCGCGGTGCTGGCTGTGGGGGAAGCTCACAGTTCTGCCAGCAGGAGGTACTGTAAGAATATGGAGTACTGAATATAGGGATATCGCATGTTGTGACCTGCACGGTAAGAAATTTTGAATATATATTTTATATCTTAGTTTTTTAGGGAACCTTTCAAAAAGGGGCACAAAAGAAGCCAAAAAATGCAAGCGGAGGGAATCGAAATATATCCACTCCCGTAAGTATAAAACGATTTATGTGCTCCAGGCCTGTAAACTAGCTCCTCCCTCTTCAGGTCCTGCCTCCCAGTCAGCTGGTAATGGGATGAGTAGCACTAGACTCATGTCCTCCTGACTATATGTGGGAGAGATGGGGCAGCTGGGCCAGAGGAATTCCTTAGGCAGCTCTAACTTGTGCAGCTTGACCTTGATGTGGTGAGGGTGACCCTAGAGGCTGGTACACCAGCTGTGCATCCTATGATTAGTCTGGACAGGTACACAGCAAGCTAGAAAAATGACTGAGGGAGGCTGGTGTGGATTAGAATAAAAACTGCCTTTTATTTATCCCTTCAAGACTCTAAACACAGTAAAGTGATGGCAAAAAGTATCAAACATGCTCCAATCCTTTGCGCTCCTCTATTCCTTCTGTAACCCTTCTCTCTCTTCCTTGGAAAGGGACTTTTCACTCTCAGGACTTCAGCAGCCCCAATTGCCTTCCAAATTCTCTTGGCATAGGATTGACCCTGATCTTTGCTCTCTCCTGATAATACTTGGACAAGTCCCTTCTCTCTTTGTTAACGTAAGCGCCTCATGCTCAGTCTCTCTGGAATAGGAAAGCAGGAGACACCCCTGCATACCTACAAAACTGGTAAACCAGCCCCTAGGGTCACCCTCGGTCCCTTTTCTCTTTGCTCATTAACACATGCTCCACCGGTCTGGACTAGGCTATGGTCAAGTACTGTTGGGTGTTAATCCTTTCCCCAATTTGGACGTGGAGCTGGTGGTAGCTTTTTTTACTCTCCTATCCAGTGATCCCTTCTGGCTGCCTTGGGGTGTAGTTGCTTTTCAGACTTACAACCCCAGGGACAGGCTCCACTCCCAGCCTTCCCCTTCTCTTGGCTGCTTCTTAGCCTCTTGAGTAAAAGATTAAAGGTCTTGTTGAGCACCAGAGTGGGAGACCCAATCTAGACTACATTCCCAGAACATCAAGCAATAAGAAGAAAATAAAGACTCCTCCCTAGACTCTGATTTTTATACTTCCCTCTAGTACTCAAGGATCTGCTGCCACTGGGCTACTTCACAGAATAGTCCACCCCTTCATTAGTATCTCTAGCATTACTCTGATGCAAGGACCCAGACTGTGCCTCCTATCAGGAACACTGTGACATCCACAACACTTGGTCCTAAACACATTTGGCTACCGAGGTCTAGTTCAAAAATATGAGTCAGACCAATGGGACATCCAGCCCTGTATCCTGTTTCCAACAGTAGTCAATCCGGGTCACAAGTGCCTGGTAGAAACCCAAATAGTAAAAACATTCCATGCTACCCAGGGCTTTTTTTTGAGGGGGTACTTGGGGGTACTGAGTACCGGCACCTTTTCCATTGTCTGCTAAAATTGACCCATGGACCCCAAATTTTAAATGAAAGAGCTCAGGCTCTGCACACCAATCCAGCCTTGTTATAGATTCTGTGACTGGTTGCAGGGGGCCTGTCTATTGTGGGGTGGGTCCCTCAATGAGCCCCCGAAGGGTGGCCTAGTATTTGAGTACCAGCACCTTTTTTGCTAGAAGAAATGCACTGATGCTACCAATCCCAGGGCAAGCAGTTGCTTCCCCATGTCTATCTCAATAGACTTTTTTCCTCCAGGAATTTTGTCTAAATATTTTTTTAAACCCAGATATACTAACTGCTGTTACTACATCTTCCGGCAAAGTTCCAGAGCTTAACTATTTGTGTGACAAAATATTTCCTCCTTTTTTTTTTTGGTTTAAAAGTATTTCCATGTAACTTGAGTGTCCCCTAGTCTTTTGTACTTTTTGAAAGAGTAAAAAATTGATTTCACTGCCACTCATTCTATACCACTCAGAACTTTGTAGACCTGAATCAAATCTCCCCTCAGCTGTTTTTCCAAGCTGAAGAGTCCTAACCTCTTTAGCCTTTCCTCATACGGGAAGAGTTCCGTCCCCTTTATCATTTTGGTTGCTCTCTCTAATCCCGCAGTATATATTTTTGAGATATGATGACCAGAACTGAGTGCAATACTCAAGGCAGGTCGCACCATGGAGCAATACAGAAGCATTGTAGTATTCTTGGTCTTATTTTGCATCCCTTTCTTAATTCCTGGCATCCTGTTTTGCTTTTTTGGCCGCCGTCACACACTGTGCAGAAAATTTCAGCATATTATCTACGACACCTAGATCTCTCTTGGGTGCTGACCCTCAAGGTAGACCCTAGCATTAGATAATTATCATTTGGATTATTCTTCCCAATGTGCATCGCTTTCTTTGTCCAAATAAATTTAACTTGCCATTTGGATGCCCAGGTCTTCCTGCAATACCTCACAGTCCGCATGTGTTTTAAGAACCTTGAATAGTTTTGTGTCTACAAATTTAATCACCTCATTCATCGTTCCAATTTCCAGATCATTTATAAAAATGTTAAATAGCACCGGTCCCACTACTGATCCCTGTGGCACTCCACTATTCACCCTCCTCCAATGAGAAAAATGGCTATTTAACCCTAACCTCTGTTTGTTTGTTTTTTTTCTGTCCAATAACCAGTTCCTAATCCACATCAGAACACTGCCTCCTATCCCTTGACTCCTTAATTTTCTCAGGAGTCTCTCGTGAGGAACTTTGTCAAATCTTTCTGAAAATCTTGAGCCTGTACGTCTAGCTCCATCTGTACCTGTTTTCAAATCTATGCTGAAAACCCACCTTTTCACCACTGCTTTTGGCTCCTAACCACTACTCAATTCCCCTATCCTTGTTCCTTCTCACCCAGTACTTCCCTCGCCCTTAATTGTCTTGTCTGTCTGTATTTTTAGATTGTAAGCTCTATCGAGCAGGGACTGTCTCTCTGTGTCAGGTGTTCAGCGCTGCGTGCGTCTGGTAGCGCTATACAAATGTTAATAATAATAATAATACACTATATTAACTGGTTCACTTTTTTATCCCCATGTTTATACAGATGGGGAGAACTCCTGGGGGCTTCTACCTCGGCTCTTAAACTTGACTTGTGCACACATTAATCTACTCAGTTAATACAATGTGCTTACATGCTGCCCCTTCCTTGAGCTACTGCTGTTTCTCATTTCCATAGCGCTAGTAGATGTGCACAGCGCTGTACACACGTAAGAGCGTAAATCTATTCAAGACAAACAGGACAAATAAGGGGCTACGGAGTTGTTGTTGGGATGACTAAGGGGGTTAACAGTGGGCATTTAGCCTGGATTTCAACTGGACCAGAGACGGGAGTACAACATACCAACTTAGAAATTTGATTCCAGGTCTACAGTGCAGCAAGAAATGGAGTCTGGAGTTGCCCTCTTCTCTACCTACCTCTCATGTCCTCTTTCCCCCTCCTCTCCCCTCCCATCATCAGACTAGAATTTCATTGTGTCGTGAACTGCTTAGTCACCTATCCAGGATAAATTTTACGGTATATCAAATGCACAAATTCCATCCTAACTTGATATTACCCTATACCAGAGGCCTTAAACTCTAGACCTGGAGGGCTAAACTGGCCTAATGAATATGCATGAGAACTGCCTACGATGGAGGTAGTGGGCACACAAATCTTTTGTGGACTAATCATTGTCTGTCAATGCTGATTGTGAAGGGCTCTAAAAATCTAACCAGAGGAAACTACTGTGTTGAGTTTTGATCAGCATGAGTGACCCCTGTACACTGAACAGAGGAGAACAGGGGTGCTGAAGCTTCAGGAGGTCGGATGCATAGGCTGGTGATCGCCTCTTGTCTCCCTTTTTAGTTAGCGTAGAGGTTTTATGCTGACAAATGTATATTTCGGAATCCTGTGCTGCTCTTGGAATCTGTATTGGTTGACATATATGGAGGGTGTCTAGTGCAGGAAATGAGGTGGAAACACAGATATTCATGGTCCTTATTGATGCATCCCTTTGGTTCTCTCTACTTTTTCCTAGAGCCTCTGTATCAGGAATATTGGGTCACATATACCACTGCAGATGGGAAACCTAAGGAACAAAGGTTTGGCGTGGAAACGCCTCTGTCCATTGCCGGTTTCATCTCCTCCTCCCTGCTTGGTGCTTCCTCACAGATGTCGCCCCGTGACTACACCTCCTTTTGGCAGGACATCCCAGAAGTGAAGACCAAGGGGCTACTGGAAAAGATCTCCCCCCAGCGCCATCAGCTGCAGGAGGTAATGGGGGATCTTAATGTGAGGATACAGGGCTGCCGGGTGGCTCCGTTATCCCTAGACCTATTGTAGGAACAGAGAGGGTGGGGTTTCAGGAACACATTTCCAGGGCTCAATATTTAAAAGATGCTCTCATCATTCTCCCCCCCCCCCCAAAAAAAAGAAAAATTACTGGGGAGGGGGATCCACTGCCACTGTCCTTTGTTTTGATAAGGGTGGGCTCTGTTGCCATTAGAACGTTTTTAGGGGATAGTAGGGTTAGTGCAGTCCCTGAGCTACACTGCTTCAGCCCATGTGTCCAACCTTCTCTCTCTGGGTCTCATCACGGCCCACTTCCACTGCATCTCAACATATGATCCTTTTCCTGATGAGGCCTGTAGGCAGAACTAACCCAAGGGTATATTTATACCCTAGATTAACCTTCAGTCATGCAGTCTCTTTCTCCTCTCTACCACCCTACACCTTCGGAAGTGGCTGAAGCCCATACCCCCCCCCCCCCCAATAGTCTAGTATCTCCCCTCTTTGTTTTACTATTTCCCTCCTCTCCCCCCTCCCCCTCAACCAAGTCCAGTATCCATCATATTTCATTCCTGTTGCTGTACCTCTTTTCAGGCCATTACAAATTGCACAGCATTACTGTCAGGCTTTGCAGTAGAAACCCAAAGGGTGTAGCCTCTCCTCAATGCATTTCCTATTGGGGAAGAGGGGGAATTGTGGGACATGGTCTCGGAGCACTGAACTCTCTACTGGAAGTGGACTGGCCTGGGAAAGAGGTAGAGCAACAGTGATGGCAGGGGGAGTGGGTGGGTACTGGCTACAGAACCGGGGTGGGGAAGGGGAGATGAAGATGCTTTCCTGGTGCACCACTTCAGCCCTAGTAGGCATGCTTAGTTCCCCTCGTGGCAAGGCCAGCCCTGACTGAGCATAGTGGCAGGAATAGACCCCCCCCCCCCCACACTCCTCCCATGCTCCAGTTTGACGGGCAGCTTCTTGATGCAGAGGTCAAAATGTTCTGTGCAGAGAACCTTGTTTGGCAGCCTGATACACAATCTTACAATGTGTACTTGCTAGAACGCTCTTTCCAGAGTTGTATTGAAACGTTTTATAAAAATATAATAGTCTAGAACAGAAAGAAAGTGGCAGACAGGAGGTCAAGGCTCTGCTGTTCATGTGTTGAATGTCTAGTGAAAGATCTGTGTTTTAAGACTGTGGGGCCTGATATTTAAAACAATTTAAACAGCCAGGAGAGGTTTCTGGCCTTTTAAATTGCTTTGTCTGGGGCAAACCAGCGAGATTTATTCAACGGCAGTTAACCAGATGATGCTGCTGGAAATGTTCAGTTAGTGCCCCACTCAAAACCAGATATTTGGGGGGGGGGGGGGGGGGGGAGGGTGTACCTGGGGCCAATGTAGCCACATAAGTCAGCCCTATCTTTAAGCGGTTCACCATAGCTGGATATGCTTTCGTCGCTCAGGTATACTGGAAATTCAATGCCGGAGCCTGAAGGAGGCCTGACATTGAATTTCTGGGAATAACATCAACAGCCTGATTGTAGCTGGCTGAAAATCGGGCCCATGGTTTTAATAGCATTTATAAGGGCTCGTGGGCATAGGTGACTGTTGGGAATCGAATCCGCTTTGGGCAGCAGTGGATTCGGATGGTTTGGTGCTAACAAGGGAACTACTCGGTGATGGGTTTGGCGTCTCATTCGCAGACTGTATTTGAAGTCATTACTTCAGAAGCCTCCTACCTGCGCAGCCTCTCGGTCGCAGTGAATCACTTCCAGAAATCGAGCAAGCTTCTTCAGCTGTTGGGTCCCAGGGATATGCACACCCTGTTCTCGAACCTGCAGCAGGTGAAGGAGGTCAGTGAAAGGTACTGTCACAACCAGGACGCAGCTCATGTAACATTAAGGCACGGTTGGGGAGGGCGGCAGGCGCGGGTGTGTTGTTTCTTTATTCCTGTCGGAATCTGGGGTTTTTTGTTTTTTAACCTATTAGTGCCCAATCACTTATGGGAACATTGGGCACTAATGGGTTAATGTAGAGATTCCCAAACATGTCCATGGGACCCTACAGCCAGTTCCCAAATGTATTATAAACTGTTGCACTAATTTAAAAAAAATTGTCCTTCTCTAAATATCCACAAAGAATACGCTTGAGGAATTTGCATGTGATGGGTTTCCAATTCATGCAAATAATCTCATGCATATTTATGGTAGATATCCTGAAAGCCACCAGGATGAGAGGCCCTCAGTAAGAGCATCCACTGCTTAAAAGGTCTGTCCAGGACTGAATTTAGGTCATTCAGTCAGCAGAACACTGCTGGGGGGGGGAACCAAAGGCTTCCTCCTTCCTCTTATCAAGTTGCACAGGATACCATCAGGGCTCCAGTCAGTTCGAAGTCTGTCACTTCAACACGGGCCCAAATGAAATTTAAAGGTGGTGGTTGTCTCCTACTCAGCCTTTTCTTGCCCCACTCATATTCTGAGAGAGGAGGCGCCACCTAGTGGTTACAGCAGCAGGGTTCAAATCCCACTGACACTCCTTGTGATCTTGGGCAAGTCACAACCTTCCACTACCTCAGGTAGAAATGTTTGGGGACAGGAAAATGTTTACTGTATCTGAATGTAACTTGCTTTGACCTAGCACTGAAAATGAGTGAGCTACATCCAAACAATTGTGTTCGTTGCCCACTTCTCATCTCCGTCATGTGTCCAGTTTTTCCTTTCCTTTTTTTTCGCTTTTGTCTGAATCTTCACTATCCCTCTTTACCTCTTGTTTCCCTGGTTCTCCTAGTCCAGTCAGACCACGATTAAGAGGGACTCTGGTGCACTCCTGGTCCCAGAGAGGAGGTCACGGGGTCTTCGTGGCACAGTGCACACTGCTGATCTTGGGCCATTCTTGTGCCTGGTTGAAACTGGGTGGAAAAGTGCTGGAACTGCCCCAGTTGAACCCTGTTCTAGAAGGCTGAATGCTCTACGTAGGAGGGAAGATTGGAATACATTTCCCTTGTATTGCAGCTTGGGGAGCAGCAGCCTATTGATGTGCAGCAAACATTCAGCCTTGTCTTTCCAAATCGTTGGTTTTTTTTATAGGTTTCTCCTGGACCTGGAAGATCAGCTAGAAAGTGATGTTTTCCTGTCTGAGATTGGGGAGCTGATCCTGAGACACTGTCCAGCCTTCCAGAAGGTTTACATCCCATATGTCACCAACCAGATGTATCAGGAGCAGCTCATACAGCAGCTGATGTAAGTGGCTCCGTTATCCTTTGCTGGTAGGAACTTGGGATGGGCAGCCCCCAAATTGTCATTATCTTTTCCTATGTCATGTGCAGCACTGTTTATTTTTGTTACACTTCATTTTCATTTTGGGAGCAATGTCATGAGGGCGCACTGTTATCAGAACAGTATGTCGTCATATTTCTCTGTTGTGGGATTGTTAACATGGGATATTCAGTTTCCTGTGACACTTCTAACGTATTGCAAAAGACAACCCATCCCTAGCATAAGTACATAAGCAATGCCACACTGGGAAAAGCCCAAGGGTCCATCGAGCCCAGCATCCTGTCCATGACAGCGGCCAATCCAGGCCCAGGGCACCTGGCAAGCTTCCCAAACGTATAAACATTCTATACATGTTGTTCCTGGAATTGTGGATTTTTCCCAAGTCCATTTAGTAGCGGTTTATGGACTTGTCCTTTAGGAAACCGTCCAACCCCTTTTTAAACTCTGCCAAGCTAACCGCCTTCACTACGTTCTCTGGCAACGAATTCCAGAGTTTAATTACGCGTTGGGTGAAGAAAACGTTTCTCCGATTTGTTTTAAATTTACTACACTGTAGTTTCATCGCATGCCCCCTAGTCCTAGTATTTTTGGAAAGCATGAACAGGTCTGTCTTTTACATTTTGAGAGCTTAATATACTGCCTTCTGAATAACGCACAAAGCGGTGTATGGCTAAGGTTCCTTTTTCGTAGAGCTTTGTCATACTGTTCTTGTGCCTTTTATAAACATCTACTGACCCCCTGATGCAGCATTATTAGGCAAACATGGCATATCGCGGTCCCAAGGGAAGACTC
Source organism: Microcaecilia unicolor (assembly GCF_901765095.1). Lineage (NCBI taxonomy): Eukaryota > Metazoa > Chordata > Amphibia > Gymnophiona > Siphonopidae > Microcaecilia > Microcaecilia unicolor. The sequence continues at coordinate 100,369,207 of NC_044043.1, read as the reverse complement.
CTGCTGTGGATATAAAGGGAGGGTGTCCAAAGAAAAGGAGTCAATGGTGCAGCTTTTGTGCTGCTGCTTTGTGGGGATTTTTCTTTCCGTTTGCAAAGCAGATGCATCTGAAAAGTCTCTCTTTTGGGTAGTAAATATCACTCTCTGGGAAGGTCCATCTTTGACATCCCTGGTTGGGAATTGAACTTCATCACCTGAATTTCCATTGGAGTGTTGCACGTTGCCATGCAGACCAGGCCTTAAGAATGGCCTGACAAGGTAGTAATATAAACCTAAAAAGGTTAAATTATAAATTCCAGATGCCGCTTCGATATTCAGTGGTCTATAGTTTGTTAAGATGGCAGAAAAATGGAATCTTTTTTTTTTTTTTTAATGGCCCTTGTCTCCCTGGTGGTTGGTAGGTAGCGGTTTGATTTTTACATGTTGAAGGTGAGTTCTCCACTTGTGCTCAGGTTGGGAAGGTGGGAATGGGTCCAGAAGAATCCGCCTAAGCGGAGAACTCAAACACCCCACGGAAAAACACAAAAGTGTGACGAGAGAGAGTGGGAGGTTGACCACGGACACCAAAGACTGAAGAGATGAACACTTTGCATTATGTAAACGTTTTCGTAAATATTTTATTTTTCTTTGAGTTTTAAAGTTTTCTACCACTCTTTTTTTTTTTTTTTTTTTTTTTACAGCATAATTATGAGCCCGTTTGTTTTGTTGCTATTTTTAATTCATTTTTATGTACCCTCATTACATTGCTCCAATGCAAATTTACAATTGGTAGTTAAGATAGGTGCAACCATCAATGTTTCCATATTTATCTTCTATATATGTGTATTATTTTGAATTGTATTTAAATTGTCAAGATAAATTATACTTTTTATGTATACTTTCATCTTTTTACACATATTTTATAATTTCTTAAAACATTTTATTAATATATTTAAATGATGTGGTGATGAACATTGTTCTTATGTATATTCTTTATTTCTCTACACAGCATATTTTATTGTCATTCCTTTTATTTTTTTATATATATGTGTGTATATTCTCTTGTAGACTCCTGATGCAGGCCTAGTGGCCAAAACACAACGTTTGTGTCGAGTCTTTTTATCAATAAACGTTTGATTATAAGTGTTCATCTCTACAGTCTTCGGTATCCGTGGTCAACCTCCCACTCTTTCTCTTCACACTTTTGGAAAGGTGGGCGTGCCATGCTGCCCTCCTCAAATTTGGCAAGTCTCCCGACTCCTGTGCAACATGGGAGAGATGGGAGCCAACTACTCAGTTTCTTGTTTTCTCTGTTGTAAGCAACTTCAGATGTTGCGGCCAATACGTTAACTGTTTGGTCATGCTGGCAGAGTGGAGTGGGCTGTGGACCATAAGCAGAATCGGGCAGGGGCAAAATGGCTCCCTCTTGGTATTTTTGCCTCCTTGGACTACAAATCTGAGCACAGAAGCCTGAAAAGGATGGTAGGGAAGCAACCTCCTCTTCTACCCAATCCTCGCTATAGAACAAGTTATAAACCAGATGATGCTGGCATTGGTGTGTCCTTCTGTCCGCAGGCGTGAGAATGCAAAGTTCCCGCAGGTGCTCAGACAGCTTGAAGAGCAGCCAATATGCCAACGACAGCCGCTAAAGTCATTTCTGGTGCTGCCTTTCCAGAGAATAACCCGCCTGAAGATCCTTCTGCAGGTGAGGCTCGGTGGGCTGCTGCTGCGTCTGGGATTGCTCTTTCCTAGGGCTGTTGGTATATCTCATGCTTGCTTAGCTTCTTCCCAGTGTGTACTGGCACAACTGGAACCAGCTCCTTTCCTATGTATGACGGGAGGGAAGAGGATGCGTAAGCTACACTTAAGATTATTTTGGTTTTGCACCCTTTCCTTATTCAACCCCCATCTCTCCTAATTTATATTATGTGGCTCCCATTGTAGGGGCGTAGCCAGACACCCAATTTTGGGTGGGCCTGGACCCAAGATGGGTGGGCAGAAGAACCCCGCCTCATTCCACAGATGATGTGGCCTCTCCTCTCACCTGCATGCCATATGGTATCTCAAATATCCTCCCTCTCCCGCATACCTTTTAAATAGCAGATTTTCACCGGCAACAGGCAGCAAGTAATACACACACTGCTGATGTTGGCTCCATACCCTTCCCTCTGATGCAACTTCCTGTTTCCGCCTAGGCAAGAATACATCGGAGCGAAGGCTATGGGGCCGGTGTGAGCAGTATGCATCAGTCACTGCTCACTTCAGGCGAAGATCTGCTATTTACAAGGTATGCAGGAGGGACAGTTGTTGGGAGTTTTCGGCTGGTGGGGCTTAGGGATCCCTGCCAGCCACATTATAGCTATGCTGGTACTGGGTGAGCTTGAGCCCAAAGTAGCCCACCCTTGGCTACGCCACTGTCCCATTGTTAATTTTCCTTCAGGTACTCTGTGTGCAATCTCTGTCCTGCCCCTGGAATTGTGTTGAGTCCCAATCCCCACAATGCCTGGTTGTCACTGTCCATTCCTGGTGATACTGGACCATCGGCATCTGCTTGTTTCCTACCCCCCCCCCCCCCAAAAAAAAAGCAGCCTTCCTGACAGAATCACTGACCAACTTTGCCATCATTCTAACTTTGGTTCCATTTTCTTTCAGGCTATCTTAAAGCTGGCGCTGGCACTGTCGGACTCTGGATTGTCACAAGCTGTTGACAATGCCCTGCAGACAATTGCCCAGGTATGTGCAGGCTGCGGAGGAGCAAAACAAGCCTCACTGTAAGTCCTGTGTGCCCCTCCCCTGCAGCCCCTGAACTTCACTCCAGGAAAAGCAAACCAGTTTACCTTTTCTATATGTTCACCATATATACAAGTAAATCACTTGAACGAAATAGTCCATTGTGTATAAAAGGGAAAAGAAACAGCAGTGAGTCCACTCAGCTCCTATCCACAGGCAAATCTCTTGAAGGTAGAAAGAAAAAGCAAGAAAACAAGATATATGCAGGCCATTCCAACTCTGCAGTTACCATATAAATCCCAACCCACGGACTTGCTGAAGGTGGGTCCTGCCCAAACCTTCTCTTACAACTAGGATCCAAGCTGTACTTGGTGCCTGGCATTTATTTGGGGGGGGGGGGGGTCCCAGAAGAACTTCCCCCTCCCCTGCTGACAGTTCTGGATGCTGTAAAAAAAAAAAAAAAAAGAGCATTTTCCCCTTAAATACCTGGAGGAAAATATGTTTTCAACCTATAAACTAATCTTCCTTATTTAATAACTTGAAGGTTTAATCCCTGTCTGGACTGAACAGAGGAGAGTAACTTCAATGGAGGTTTGTAAAGTCTTAGTAATAGCCAGGTCATCCACCGAGAGGTTACTTGTGTGGAGTACCTCTTCACCCATCACTAAGTTTCTTTTGAGATAAACAGCTGTTTTATTTTTTTTAATTGGGGGAGGAGAGGGGGGGGGGGTCGCTTCTACTGTATAGTGCCAGATCCTCCATAAATGTCTAAACCCATACATGTCCTTTGACTTGCACATTTTCCTATTTCAATGAATGTAACTGGGCCTTTCAAGTCTTATTTATGCGTTCTTGTATCCCACTATTATCCAAAAACAAGTTCAAAGTGGCTTACAATTTACATATTGGTGAACTGGAGTTACAATAGTGTTGTGCTGTGCAATGTTGGGAGGGCATCTACACTTTGTGTGGTTATTCAGAGAGATTTGAAGTGGAAACGGTAGTGGTAGCTTTTGTGTTCAATTGTAGACCTTTGGTGATATTCATAGAGTTTTTGAAGAGGTAGATTTGAAAGGAAGGCGACAATATCTTTGCGATTAGCTGTAGGTTTTCATTTTCTTTTCTGAATTGAAAGAGATTTGTGATGCTGCTTATGGTTTTTGGTATCGAGTTCCACCATTTGGAACCCAGGTAGCTAAATCCTGCTGTGTAGATAGGAGTAGGTAGTATTTTCTGGGCTGACATTTCTTGAGGATAGTTCAATCATGTTAAGCATGTATTTGGGTGACATTCTGAATAGTATCTTGAAAATTAGGGTGCTCGCTTTGAAAAATTTATTCTTGCCTTGACTGGTAGCCAATGTAGTGTTTCAAGCAGTGGGGTTGCTCTTTTTCATATTTCGATTTCTTGAAAATCAGTCTTGCTGCCGTGTTTTGGACAGTTTGCAGCGATTTTAAGTGTGTTTTCCTTGCACCCTACGTATGCTGCATTGCAGTATTTAGTATTTGTTGCATTTGTATCCCACGTTTTCCCACCTCTTTGCAGGCTCAATGTGGCTTACAATACATCATGAGTAACAGAAGTACATGAAAAAGTATATATTTAGTGATAACTGAAGGATTTTGGGTAGCATGATAATGATAAAACACGATAGTGTATTAACAAACAAACAAACATAAGAAGAAGTAATTTAAGAAATATATAAGAGCTGTATAAAAAAGTAGACATTTAGTGATAACTGAAGGATTTTGGGTAGCATGATAATGATAAAACATGATAGTGTATTAACAAACAAACAAACATAAGAAGAAGTAATTTAAGAAATATATAAGAGCTGTATAAAAAAGTAGACATTTAGTGATAACTGAAGGATTTTGGGTAGCATGATAATGATAAAACATGATAGTGTATTAACAAACAAACAAACATAAGAAGAAGTAATTTAAGAAATATATAAGAGCTGTATAAAAAAGTAGACATTTAGTGATAACTGAAGGATTTTGGGTAGCATGATAATGATAAAACACGATAGTGTATTAACAAACAAACATATTAAGAAGTATTTAAGAAATATAAGAGTTATATAAGAAAAGATACATTTAGTAGTAGCTAAAGGATCTTGGGGTACCATGATAGCATAGGCGTAGACTGGGGGGGGGGCGAGGGGGGGCAATGCCCCCCCAAACGACGATGAGGCGCCGCCGCGCCATTAGTTAAAAAAATTTAAAAACACATGCACGCACGCGCTCCTCTCCATCCGCTTGGCTTCCCTGCTCTCTCTGTCTGCGTCCCGCCTTCCTTTGACGTCAGAGGAAGGTGGGACACACGCAGACAGAGAGGGCAGGGAAGCCAAGCAGAGTAGCGGACGGAGAGGAGCGTGTCCGTCTACCCCTCTCTCTTCCTCCCTCCCTCCGCCGCAGGCAGCAGTGTTTTCCAGCGTTCCTGGCAGCGGTAGCATTGTACACGCTGCCTTCGGCTCTGCCATGAAGCCTTCTCTTCAAGTTCCTGTTCCCGCATAGGTGGGAACAGGAACTTGAAGAGAAGGCTTCCGGGGCAGACCGAAGGCAGCGTGTACATCGCTACCGCTGCCAGGAACGCTGAAAAAGCTGAAGACTGTTGCCTGCGCCGGAGGGAGGGAGGAAGAAAGGGGGTAAACGGAGTCACCATCTTGGACCTCGCGGGGGGGGGGGGGAGCAGAGGGAAGATGGATGGTACTGGGAGGGGTGGGGGAGCAGAGGGATGGACCAGGAGATGGATGAGATTGGGAGAGGTCAGGCACAGCAGAGGGAAGGAGCAGAAGATGGATGGGACGGAGGGATGGTGAGCAGAGGGAAGGAACAGAAGATGGATGGGACTGGGAGAGGTGGGGAGCAGAGGGAAGGAGCAAGAGATGGATGGGACTGGGAGGGGTGGGGAGCAGAAGGAAGGAGCAAGAGATGGATGGGACTGCAAGGGGTGGGGAGCAGAAGGAAGGAGCAAGAGATGGATGGGACTGGGAGGGGTGGGGAGCAGAGGGAAGGAGCAAGAGATGGATGGGACTGCGAGGGGTGGGGAGCAGAGGGATGGACCAGGAGATGGATGGGATTGGGAGAGGTCAGGCACAGCAGAGGGAAGGAGCAAGAGATGGATGGGACTGGGAGGGTGGGGAACAGAGGGAAGCCTACTGGAAAGAAGACACTGAATAAAACAGAAGACACTGGGACCAAAGCGTATAGAAAAACTAAATGATCAGACAACAAAGGTAGATAAAAGTATTTTATTCATAATTTATTAATTGAAATGTGTCAGCTTTTTGAAATGTGCATCTGTGATATTTTGCCTGTAAATTTCAATTCCTTCCTCCACATTAGCATATTCATTTGCATATGTATATATGCAAATGATATGCTAATATGCTCCGCCCATTCTTTGCCCCCCCAAATGAAACAGTCAAACTACGCCTATGCATGATAGTGAGAAAACATGGTAGTGTTTTGGCAGGTAGACATAGTAGAGGCAGTAATCTAGTTGAGAGAGTATCTTTGATCGGACCAGTATTTGGAAAGATTGTCTAGGGAAATAGTCTCTTATTCTTCTCAGTTTCCAGAGTGTTCTGAAGCATTTTGATGTTACTGCTGATATTTGATTGTCCAGCGTGTGTTTGAGAATGATTCCTTGTGTTTTGATGTGGTATGAATGTTGGTTGATTGTGAATTTTTGGTAGGATGTGGGGTTGTGTGAGCTGGATAGTGCTAGGAATTTTGGTTTTGAATTAGTCGTTTGAGTTTGAAAGTTGTTGCCCATTCTTCCATGAGGTCCGAGTCTAATTCATCCTTCTCAGCACTCGGCTGAAGGGAGCTCTTCACCAGTTCAACATCTGTAGTTCTCTTCCATCCAGATGTTCTGCTAGTCTCTCACTTTCACACATACATACAACTGTGTGGAAACTTCAGTAGCGGGGAGCTCACCAGACACCCCTTAAGGATTCATCTGGGGCCTTGCCATCTAAACCCTAACTTCTGTGTGTTGGGCATACGGAGGGGAGAGCCCAGATCAAAACTGGGTCTCACAGCTAAAATGATCTGAACTCCAATCAAACCTGGGCATGGGAAAGGTGGATAACGGGTAGACATCCTGGGGGTAGAGGAGAGAGATCACAAATGCCCACTGGTGGCTTGTATTCAATCTCTTGATTTTGTTTCTATGTGGATATGGTTTAGATGTGGACAGATGCTGGTTTCTAATATTAATGCTGTAGTCCCATCCCCGGAGACTAATCAGCCTCATTGGGATTACTTCTCTCTATATGCTTCTATATATTCGTCCCAGAGTTGTATTCTCTTTTCTGGAACCTTATCAGCTTCCTTACACCTGGTGTTACTCTACTTTACTTTCCACTCTGTATATATTCCCGGAGTTGGTACTCTCCTCTCCGGAACCTGTAAGCCACCTTGAGCCTACTGCTATGCGAGAAAATGTGGGATACAAATGTAATAAAATCCAAGAAGGAAAAGTCCATTGATCATTATTAAATTTTGGGGTTTTGCCAGGTTCTTGGGGCCTGGATTGGCCGCTGTCGGAGACGGAGTGCTGGGCTTGATGGACCTTTGGTCTTTTCCCAGTGTGGCGGTGCTTATGTACTTATGACTTTATGCTGGTATGAGGCTGAGAGTAATCTTTTAAGGCCAGAATTCATACCGGTCTCTAGATTGGGACTGGGATATGAGAGAGAGTGACCTGAAAGACCAATACTCGGTGCTAGTTATGTCTGGAAGAATCCAACTCCTATATTTGAACATAGAGAGATAAGGGGAACATAAGATTTAAGAATACCAAACGGGTATGCTGGGAAACTGACCCAACAAAAGACTTTGAACTGGCTGGGACCAGTAGCTTATATCCTGGGCTGCTTAGTAACACAGCAAGTTGTCCTCGCAGGAGTACTGGCCAGTCTACTGGCTGAAAACATGTGAACCTCCCACATCCTAGGACAGGTGTAATTCTGCTCTGGAACAATTTGGTGTTATTCTGTTGAGGTGGTGGCTCCTTCTCACAGTTATGCTGCAGAAGAAGGGGCAAGGAAGAGGTCTCTTGTACTTGGGGAAATTTTTTTTTATTTTGACTTTAATTTCTTCTGCTGAATTAAGTCTAGGACACTTCTCCTAGACTGAGTTAGGAAAGTATATCAAGTCATTGCAGCGACCATGCAATGGACCACAGACAGGGTCTCCTAAATCTACCACTAGGTGTCGCTGTAGTATGTTATTACTTGTCCCACATGTAGTGAACACTGTCCACAGTATCCTTGACCCTCTAGCAGTTCATAGGTCTGTCACAGATTCATTAGTCTGAGAGAAATTTTTATCCCTCCCCTTTTTTTTCCCCTTTCCATCCCCAGATTGTCTCGGAGTGTAATGAGAATGTGAGATGTATGAAGCAGACAGAGGAACTGGTTCTACTGGAAAAGCAAATGGAGTTTCTGGAAATCAAGGTGATGTATGGAACACAGTGTGGGGTGGGGGATGCAGGTTGTGTACATCAGTCCATGGCATAAGTTGCAGGGAGTATGAGGTATCGGCATATCTTCTCCCCTTGCAACCTGAGTCTAAGGATGGGATATTTGTGTGTCTGCTTCATTCATGGTAGGACTGGAGGGGCTGATTGGCAATGATTTCTATGTGCATTTGCACCAGCCTTCTGGCAGGAGTGACTTGGAAGGAGGTTGTCTTGTTAGAGATGCTGACACCTTTTTTTCTGCCACAGTCCATCCCTCTCATCTCTCGGGGACGCTGGCTGGTCAGGCAGGGAGAACTCGTGCACACCTTGGTTCTGGACGGTGGTGTGGGACACAAACCTCGACTGTCATCAAAGCCCTGCCACCTTCACCTCTTCAGTGACCTGCTGCTGCTCTCCAGGAAGAGGGAGTAAGTCTATCTTCTAACTAGAAGAGTCCAAAAAGCCAACGTCTCTTAAACCTTTAAGATAAAGGTCAGGGAACCGAGAGTCTCTATATAGAAGCCTACAAGAGAGGAGGGCTTGGGTACCTTGGTTGTGGTATGTGGCTGCCAGAGCTTCTCTGCTGCTGATCCAACATTTGGACTTGAGTTCCACGTCTTTTTCAGCCAGGGAGAAGACAGGGGTCAAAGGACTTGAAGGAGGCTTGGGGGCAGGAGGGGACAGGAGATGCCATGGGCAGGGCCCAGCTTGTGGTACCACACAGGCTGCCCATTTTAAATCCCACATAACCAGGGCATGTGCTCTATCTATGTGTGACTGTGCTGAAGATGCTGCTGGACTAGATATGAAACTTGGGCTTTACTCAATGACTATCACTCCTCCTTAAATCATGGTCCAGTTCTTCTTGTGTCTCCGCTGCCTTTGATGTGATGAGTCACTCTTCTTCTTTCCAGGCTTTCCTCTATTGGTATTGCTGGTACAGTTTTAAACTGGTTCTCTTCTTTTGTCATTGATCTTTTGGGTTTCTTTAGAAGCATCTAGGTCTTCTCCCAATCCCCTTACGTGTGGTGTTCCTCAGGGCTCTGTGTTTTTCACTTTTTTGTGTTTTAATATCTTTCGTAGTCCCCCTGGCAACTCTCCAGGAGTCCTGTATTTGGTGCTATATTTATACTACTACTACTACTATTTAGCATTTCTAGAGCCCTACAAAGTGTACACAGCGCTTCACAAACATAGAAGAAAGACAGTCCCTGCTCAAAGAGCTTACAATCTAATAGACAAAAATAAAGCAAGCAAATCAATTAATGTGGGGGAGTGGTTACAAGTCAAAAGCAATGTTAAAGAGAAGGGCTTTCAATCTAGATTTAAAGATGGTCAAGGATGGGGCAGTAATATTCCAGTAAGATGTGTAAATAAAAATCTTAAAGCAAGACGGTCAATATATTGTATATGGATTTTCAGAAGGCACTTGGCAACATGAAAGACTCCTTATGATGAAGCCACAACTTAAGAACTGCAAGCAGTTCTGGGTAGCTGCACCTCAAAACAGCAGAATGATGAGAAAAATGATTATAGGGCTGATCAGTCCTCTTATAAAAAGAAAGGCTCAACTGGTTAGGAGAAGAAACAAGGGACAGCTGATACCAACAGAGGTCTATAAAATTCTGTACAGTGTGAACAAGTTATTTATACTATCAGTACTAAGACTAGAAGATGCTCCAATGAAACTATCCAGCAGTATATTTAGGAAATCATGTTTTGAGCCAACATGCAAACTCCAGAATTAATTCTGCTAGAAATGTGGTCAAGACGTATAGAATAGCTGAGTTAAGACCACCACAAAAAGGTCTGGACAAGTTACTGGAAGAGAGGTCCAAGAATAATCGTCAGCCAGACAGATTGGAAAGTCTCCAACATTTTACTTCTAGGAAGGAGCAAAATGGAACGTTCCTATTGGGATCCGACTGATACTTTCAAACAACTCACACTGGTCAGTGTTGGCCTAACCCAGCATGGCTATTATATATTTTAAATAATTAAAAATCATGCAGAGGCCAGTATTTAGCTGCAGTGTAACTAATGATGATCTAGTTTCCTCTCCTGACCCATATACTCTGAAACTTTCTCCTCTTTGGGCTTGTCTTGAGAAGACTTAGCTTTCTCAACATCACTTGTCTTTCAACCCGCAGAAGACCTGTTTTCCTGTAGGTGACAGGCCACCTGTCCAGCCCTTCCTTGCATGGTTCCCCCATCCCATTTGTTGACTCTTCTAAATATTTGTGTGTAGGCTTAGACTCCACACTTTCTTTCTAGTCACAGATCTCTTTGGTTGTCCGTTCCTGTTTCTACTCACTGCATCTTATTCACTCTACCCACCCTTATTTGGAAGATGTGAGTTATGCTACTAGACTACTGTAACATCGTTGATGCTGGGCTTCCAGCCATTGTGCTAAAGAGACTTCAAATAATCCAGAACACCTCTGTCCATATTCTGGCCCGTGCCTATCAATTTTATTTATTTACAGAAACTTGATGTACCACAAAGAGCCAAAATGGCATCCATGTGGTTTACAATAAAAACAAGTTACAATTTACTACCATCACAAAGTAAAGTACAGTTGGGCTATACATTAGTACTAATTTGAAAAAGTGGGGAGGGGGTCCAATGCTTCCACAAACCAGAAGGATCAAAAAAACACAAGGGTGGAAGAATGCCAACAAGTCCAAAAATGACCACTTCTGAAACCACGGTTTCAGAAGTGGTCATTTTTGGACTTGTTGGCATTCTTCTACCCTTGTGTATTTAGTACTAATTTGAACCATAAACTGTAGTAAAGAGATGAGTTTTTAAAGCTGTTTTAAATTTTGTGTAGGATGATTAGCGCATCAGGAAGCATATTCCAAAGCTGTGGAATGAGTGACATCAAGGCGGACAACAGAGCGAGGGAGTAGCCAGAGTGAACTAGATGCAGAGGAACGGAGGTGCCTAGTAGCAATATTGCTGGCTTCTCTCACCATTGCTCATGAGGTCCTCTATTTTGGCTTTCCTTCTTACCTGGCCACTCTCATTACTCCTTACCATCCTCCTCGTACACTCCGTTCCTTGTTTGGTAATCACCTCTGTTGCACCCTTGCACTGTGGTGGAATCTACCCAACATTCATTCTCAATCCTTTCCCCAGTTCTATGCTCTCCTAAAGACTGACTGCAGCATTCCATGTGGAATCTCAATAGCAGACTATGGACTTTTCCTCCAGGAACTGTCCAAACCTTTTTTAAAACCCAGGTACACTAACAGCTGTTACCACATCCTCCGGAAACAAGTTCCAGAGCTTAACTATTTGCTGAGTGAAAAAATATTTCCTCCTATTTGTTTTAAAAGTATTTCCCTGTAAGTTCATTGAGTGTACCCTAGTCTTTGTATTTCTTGAAAGAGTAAAAATCAATTCACTTCTACCTGCTCCATGCGACTCCTCGGGATTTTAAAGACCTCAATCATGTCTCTTCCCCCCCCCCCCCCCACCTCAGCCGTCTCTTTTCCAAGCTGAAGAGCCCTAACCTCTTTAGCCTTTCCTCCTCCTCTATCAATCTGGTCGCTCTTCTTTGAACCTTTTTCTAATTTTTTTTTAATAGCGACCAGAATTGAACGCAATAAAAGGTAAGGTCGCACCCTGGAGCAATACAGAGGCATTATAATGTTCTTGCTCTTATTTTGCATCCCTCTCCTAATAATTCCTAGTATCCTGCTTTTTTCCTTTGGCTGCTGCCGCACACCGGGCAGAAGATTTCAGAGTATTGTCTACAATGATACCTAGATCTTTTTCTTGACTGTTGACTCCTAAGGTGGACCCCAGCATCAAATAACTGATTTGGATTATTCTTCCCAAAATGCATCACGAGCTTAATAAGCATAAACTATAGGAGTGGAGGAGTGGCCTAGTGGTTAGAGCACCGGTCTTGCAATCCAGAGGTGGCTGGTTCAAATCCCACTGCTGCTCCTTGTGATCTTGGGCAAGTCACTTAACCCTCCATTGCCTCAGGTACAAAGTTAGATTGTGAGCCCTCCTGGGACAGAGAAATATCCAGAGTACCTGAATGTAACTCACCTTGAGCTACTACTGAAAAGGTGTCAGCAAAATCTAAATCTAAATAAATAAATAGTGACCTGGTCGGTTGTGCTTTACTGGTTGGGATATGCTACTTTAACTATCCTGTACCTGAAGACCTCAGAATCTGCCACACTTCTGGGCTTAGGCTAGTTGATCATCAGGCAACTTCTCTTAAGTTCTCATCTTCCCTCCCCCATAACACTGTATTAACACCAGAGATGGGTAGTAGTGAAGTACTTGTACTTCATTACAGTACTTAAGTACAACTGGCAGTACTTTTACTTGTGACAAGTTACTTTTTTTCTTGTAACTCGTTACAAATAAGCTGTATTAGTATCTTCCATTTCATCTTGCAGCTGATTGGGTCTGAACTTCTGGTCCCAAAATCAGCTGAGCTTGCAACTAGAAGTTCAGGCCCAATCAGCTGCAAGGAAGCAACTGGCATTACTTGAGCATCAACCCTTCCCTCCCTCCCTTGGCTGGCCTGGCTATTGTGTGGAGTGGGCTGGGCTGCACCCTGGTGGTCTAGTGGCCTTTTCAAAGCAGAAAGAACCCCACTCTTTTCCTGCCTGCTACCGCTACAACCACTTCTTCAAAATAGCTGCCAATGTGGTGATTTCTGGTAGGTTTTTTTTTTTTTTTTTGTAGTTTATCTGATGTTGCCATACCTTCCATTATTTGTTGTCCCAACTACAGAATTAGATTGTCCTATGTTCTGCAGTCCTTTTCACAGTCTGTATGTGCCCATCACTCTGCCTTTGGCACTGAGAGGCTCTGCCAGCCTGGAGGGCTTCTGAGCAGGGAGTCTGCAGATGGAGGAAATGGATCCCTTTGGTCCCCAGCTCCTCTCCCAGCTTTCAGGGTCTGGCTTTCCAAAAGCACCCAAGTTTTGGGTCTAGGGCGATGTTAATGAGTGTAAGCAGCAAGCTGCTGCTCGCTTTGCACAAAGGACAGAAGTCGTCACCCCTGGGGGTTGAGCTGGGGGCTTCAGTGCTCCTGTGGGAGCTGTATATGTTTTGGGATTTAAAGGTCCCCCTTTGATTCAGTGAAAGGAAAGACTTAATGCTAAATTTCTAGGATCTTCTATTGGAAATTACAAATAGGAAATTTGGCCAGGTTTTGGAGCTTCTGTTCAGACAGGTTAAACTGTCTTGTTAGTCTGGGCAAAAGGCAAGCAGATACTTTGGAGATTACAATGTTGGTTTCATTGGTCAACGCATTGCATTACATTACAATATACTTCTATACAGCTGATGCAGTACCTTCGGGTTCTTAGAGGTTTACAATAATTAAAAAAACACAACAGTCTCTTGAGAAGTTCAAAATAAAAGAAAAACAAAAAAAACAGAATCTTATTCAATAACTAATTTTAACAAACTTTTTTTGCATTTTTCTTGAATAAGAAAAAAGACTGCTCAGTTAGCAAAACAGATATTAAAATCGCTCCAGGACCTCAATGCTTGAACTGCAAGAAGTCTTTACATCCATAATAGATGGGAGGACGAAAATTGTGAAATGGATCTTCTATCCCTATTATTGGAAACAAATTCCATATGATCCATTATATAAATTAGTCATTCACCATTTAGGATGTTGTATAGAAAGCAAAAGAATTTGAATATCATCCTTGCTTCTATAGGCAACCAATGTAATTCAACAAAATATGAAGAAACTTCTGAAGCAAAAAAATTAATCAGATCGCAGTGTTCTGATGTGTTTGCAATCACCAGAACTGTCTAGGCGCATCCAAATAGATAAGATTACAGTAGTCCAAATTGGACAAAAGCAACGACACTACCAATAATCTGAACTGCTCAAATTCAAAATACTTTTCTTGTGCGTCTTAAATTCCTCAAAAGAAATAGAGGCTCTTACAGCATTGAGCAGAGTCAAGGGATAAATTCTGGTCAACACAAACCTAGTTTGATCCACCATTATATGGTCCACTAAAGAGTCAGGATTGCTGCAGACCATGAGCTTTGGACGCTGTGGATTTTATTTACCCAGATGAACAACAAATTTCATAGATGGTAGATTGGGTGGGTGATTTATATTGGTATAATGTTATTTTATTGATTAGCTTTTGAAACCTTTTGGGTGATGCCATCTTTCTCTCTCTCCACAGGGATGGACGGTTCTCAGTTCAGGATTATGCCCAAATTTGCCATGTGAAGGTTGAACCCATCACGGTCCCAGTGCTGCCAGACACATCGTTCCTCCTGTGCCTGATACAGAACCACAAGGGCATCTGCAGCAAATACCTCCTGACTACAGGTAGCCTGTAGGTATCTGAGCTATCACTTTACCCTTTCTTTCTAGCCAATCCCCATAGGTAAAGGCTGAAAAGCCAGAGGTTTGGCTCCTGCCTAAAGCACCTGACATTAAACTCATTATGGGTTTGTTGGATAATGGATGCATCCATGAAAAGGCAGGTCCTATCATCCACAACCTGTGTTCTAATCCCAGAAGATCTGAGGTCTCCCTGTCCCCATTTTTTGAAGTATGCTAGGAGATACAGCTCAGAAGGCCTGGGATGTCCTGAAGAGGACACGGAAAGCTGAAATCCAGACATAACACCAAACGTTACTGAGGACCTTTTACTGAAGCTTGATTAATCGCCTATCGCAAAGTAGAGAAAGATGTATGCTTAGCCTATCCCTTTTCTACTTGTAGCTGAAGCCAAGTTGCATTTTGGCTGCAGTAGGGTATCTCCCTGGCCCCAGAGGGCTTACAGAGTCTGTACATGAGACAGTGGATGGTTAAGTGATTTGTCCAAGATCAGAAGGAGTGTAGGGAAGCTAGGGTTCAAATCCTGGATTCTGAACCTGCTGTTGTAACCATTAGGTTACTCCTAACTAACAAATTCAGTGTAATGAGAGACAAGTGTTTGTGGAAGGTTCAATAGGCTAGGAGTGCTGCTGGCCATGAGGAGCACAGCTGCTGTGTGGACTAGGCCACCAATTTTTAATTTTAATTTGACGTTAATCCGCTCAACATTTCAACCTGAGCCTTTTACTCCTCTAGGACTGAGAAACAGCAGTGGGTTTTGTTGATTTCCAACCAGGTGTCCTCTGCATTGTCCAAGTGATCCAAGGTGAGTTCAAGGACAGTTGGTGTGCTAGGAAAATGAACTATTTCCTTTCAGAGGAGACAGGGTAGCGGACGCATCCTGAGAATACTGAATTAGAGTGACCTGCACTGCCACTCAATCAGTGTGAGCACCCAAGCTCTTTAGTTGCTTTGTTTGGGTAAAATTTTGATTGTGTCATGGCCTCCATGACCTACTCTCTTCTATTGCCAGTGGTGGTGTCAGACTGGCAACAGGCACAGTGAGCATGCCTTCCCAATATCTGCAGCCACTCCTATACCACTTCCATGGCTGTATATCTTCTGGAAGTTGAGGGCTGGGGTGGGAGAAATTTCCCAAGTTCCTTGTACTGCTGTGATTTTGCTGCAAGTGAAGAATGAAAGGGTCATTGCTGATTTTTGCAGTCTGCTTCCTAGGTGCTAATCCTTCTCTCTGCCTCCTCCTCAAGAGTCCAGAGCTAAACCTTGCTGTTTGCTGAAATTAGCAGAATCATAAGACCAGCTTTGGGGGAAGGAGGGTGAAATAGCAAGTCAAGAACGTAGACTTATTTAAGGTCTAGAAGACAAAGCATTTGCTGACCCCAGAATTCTGCCACCTTTAAGACATCTTGCAGGTCAGGGGAGAGAAGAGCCTAATGGGAAAGGAATAAGGAAGGAGGCTGAAGAGCATCTTTGGGGTGGGTAGGGAGTAAAATTCTGGAAGAAGCTAAAGGAAAGAGGAGGATGTGTTGCCATCTGTAGTCATTCCTCCCCCATGCCCTGGACAGCTGTCTGGTCCTTTCCTGTGTATGGACAAAGTGAAAAAAGACAATCAAGCATTATTGGGTCAATATTCAGATTCTGGCCATCATTTCATTTAAATAACAGGCCAGAGTGTTTGAATTATACCTGAATATTTGGTTCTGGTTGCTGTCTGGATATATAATGGGGCAGGACTAGACTCCAGATAAGTCTGTCTTTCTACATGAGGACGGCAAAAGGCTAACTTATCTTACCGGATAGTTATCCAAAACTGGTGCTGATCATAGTCTTGGTCCCAGCATTATCTGGCTAGTTCCAGGTTGGTCTGCATTGATCTTCAGTGGCCGTAGCCAGAGAAGACTGCAGGAAATCCGTGATGCTTATCTAAATTATACTTCTGAAGCTCGGGTGTGGTTTCTTTTGTAAGGAAGAACAAAAGTGACTTGATTATACACAATGGGACACTTGATCACCCAAGAATGAGAGCGGGTGGGGGTGAGCAGGGGCTGGGGAGAAGGTGGCACTAGGTATGCAGGGGAGGGAGGCATGGGGTGAGGAGAAATTTTGCCAAGTTCCTTGGTTTTATTTCATAAACAAGAAGTCTTGAGCTAATACCTCAAAGGACAAGCATCTCAGCTAGCCTGTTAAATGTTATATTTCATTTTATCATCTTTGTGTATTAAATATTGTTAACTGTCGAGAAGGGTTTCCATTGGTGCAGAATAAGTATGACTAAACCTTAGCCGGGAACGTGCCAGATTGGGAAGGGTGTTGGGTGTTCTCCCAGAGGAGGTGGTCAAAAATAACAATTACAGAATCTTCTCCCCCACAAAGTGAACTCGAGAATCCTCGGGGTAGCTGCAGCGCAATAGTTGAAGCGCTGATGGGTTAGGGCAGGGGTCTGCATGTTGGGTTCCACATGGGAATTTGCATTGGAGGCAGGTTTTTGGATAGGTCATTTTAGTGTCTCTGCTGTCACTTGGGAATGTGGAATCTCTGTAAGCTGTGATGCCTCATATAGGTCCATTTAACTTTTTTTTATTTTTTTTCTTTCTCGTATGAGAATTTAATATTACATAGGTCCCTTCTTCAGATGACACATCTACAAGCAACCTGCCCCGTCTGTCTCATGTACTGCAACACAGCCTAACCTACTAATCCGGGACCGGTTTTTCCCTTTCTCCTGCATCTCATCACGCACTTCTGAACCGAAGAGGTGCTGCTCCCGGAGTGAAGGTTGGTGCATCAGTCCAGTCGTTGGGCATTATCAACTTGTCCTGAGAAGAGATGATTCTGGTTTACACAATTGCTCAAATTGTATTAAGGATTCCCAAACTGTCAGTTCTTGTCTACAGGTGGAGATTGTTGCACTCCACAGCATGAGGGCGATGACTAGAAAACCACACAATCGAACAATTCGTAGGTGATAGAATCATCATTTGCCTCATTAGCTAGTGGATGCATAATAACCTCAATCTTATGCTCTCGCCTACCTACACAATTTAAGTTGGAGCAGAGATCCAAATGCAGTATCCTGTAGAAAGCTCATTGGTACAGCTCCCGTCTGTCCTAGATTCACGTGCAGTGTTGGGTGCGATTGTGAACTGGCATATTTTTGCTTATAAACTGGTCCCTGCTGCTGGTGGGTTGAAGCTGGAGGGTCAATGGACTGTCTCCTGTCTTACCTGGTTTGCTCAAAGACATCTCTGAACTTGTCCCCAACTGCCAATATGCAGAAGTCCTGTCCCCTGTATGTCACGTTGTTGTTAGGGTCTGTACATGGTCCAAAGTCTCTCCCTTTCCTGACTTCCCTTTGTGATTGGTGTCATGGAGTCTCAGTCTAGCCTTGTGGATGGATGGAGTAGAAATATTTCCATACGAGTGTCCAAAGGGTAAATCACTTGATTCAGGGAACTTA
Source organism: Microcaecilia unicolor (assembly GCF_901765095.1). Taxonomy (NCBI): domain Eukaryota; kingdom Metazoa; phylum Chordata; class Amphibia; order Gymnophiona; family Siphonopidae; genus Microcaecilia; species Microcaecilia unicolor. The sequence goes on along the minus strand of NC_044043.1, from coordinate 100,351,208 downwards.
TCAGATGATGATTTGCTATTGGGGTGGTGAGGAGGAGGTTGTTCAACAGTATAATGGCACAGGCACAAAGGTTTACGAAGGGAGCCTATAGGACTTGTCATGCACGATGCTACTGTATGTTCTGTAGGGACTCGCACCTGTGTAGTTTTGGGTGTGCATAGGCCAAAATACTTGTTTCCTCTGAACTGGCTTCTAGAGCAGAGAGAGAAAGAGATGTAGAGAGTGACTAAAGTCCTCCATGAACACTTGAGTTGGCAGGCCGTGACCTAGTATATGAAGATCTTTGACTAGAACTCCCAGTTCAACTGGCCTTGAGGGCAAAGACTGAGTAGGTGCAGACTTTTTAACCTTAAGAGGAAACTGTCCAGGGCACAGCTGATTTATATGGGTGCATCAGTATGCAGAGAGCTTGCACCACTGCCGCCTGTACCGACCCTGTTTTGGGAAGCTGGAGGAAATGGAAGGGTTGTGCTCACCACTTCTGCTTTATAGGTAGATGACACCTTCCAGAAAAGTCTAATTAGACACCTGTTATGGAAAAATTAGAGAAGCTGGATTGCCTTCATAGGATGAGGTGGGGGGAGGGGGTTAGGCCTGCGATAGTTCCACTGAGTGCTAGATAAGTTCTATGCAGTGTCCTTTTCAGCCTTGCATTGGCTGATTTTATTAATGGCGCCCAACAAGTGCCTGTCAGAGGTATCTTACTGCAGGTTAATCTGGAGGATGTATAATGAGCTTGTCTGACCCTGATGCCAGGAGATAAAACCGTGTATTTAAATCTTTTCTGCATGCTTTACATCAATATAATACTTATGCTAATCATAGCTGCATGTTGCCAACCTGAGATTGACAGGTATGAGCCACATGTTGGCGCCCTGGTCTGGCGGGATTGCGTTGTCTGACTCTGGCACACTAATTGGATGGCTTCAGAATTAATCACTTAAGATGAATCCTTTAATGAAATTGGGGGGGGGGGGGGAGGAGGGACATTTGATAAATTATAGGTCTAACATGCATGAGACAAATGTTTTTAATCGTCAGCATATTGGTATAATTCGTCTCTTGAGCTTTGGTATCAATGTGCCACAATGTTTAGAAGTTAAATAAATTGCTACCTCTTTAATGTGCTCTTGTGCTAATATTGATGTGATAACCAGCTCCTGCTGCTATTAATCTTCCCTTTTCCAAAACTGATCTTCTCAACACACTCAACGAGCCCATGAATCTGCATGAATTGCCCTCATTGTAGAAGATACTCTGAAAACCTGGCTGGGCAGGGTATAGCCCAAGGACTGGGTTGTGAATCGCTGATCTAAGAGTTCTTCTCATTCTCTTTGCAATATCTCAAGGCAGATGTTGGCTTAAATGAGAAGGGCTGGAGCTATTGTATCTGTTTCCCAAGTTCGGTCCTGGAGGGTCAGTCAGGTTCAGGATATCCACAATGAATATGCATGAAAGAGACTTGCATATAACGGAGGCAGTGAATATCCTGAACACCTGACTGGCAAGGGGTACTCCAAGAATGGACCCAGCCCCTCGCATGTCCTTTTTCAGGGCTTGCTTGGGTTTGGCTGAACTCTACTTCCTCGTATGGCCACTAGATGTCAGCAAAGATCTGTGTCTTGCATTCAGGCTGACAGACCAAGCCGCTTTGGTCCGGGTTAGGGTCTCCTGCATGTTGGAAAGTTCAGCTTCTCTGGTTTAGGAGCCAGTTCTCTGGAGCATCCCCAATACTGAGCAAACTTCTTGACTATGTCAAGGAAGAGGTATTGCGTTTAGCCCCTCAATCATTTTGAAAAGTTGGCTCCTACGTTTCCTGGCCCCTGGGCTACAGAGCCAGACCAGGAGTTAGAAGCTCAGTAACAGGAAATAAAAAAAAGGGGAGGGGTCCTATAATCTGAAAATTAAAATCAGTGTATTCAGTGATATGAAGGATTTTTATTTTATAATGGATGCCTAGAATAGTTAACCCCCATCAATGTTTATATTCGGCTCTGTCGGCTGGGTCAACTTATGGACCAGGTGACGCATTGGCTGAAGATGACAAAATCCCAGCTGGCATCTCTTCTCCACCCCCCACCCCCAAGGATGTACTCTTCATCACCAGCGGGGGGGACTTGAGCGGGCACCACAATCTCTTGAGCTGGCCCTGCTCTGAGTACATTACTGAATCACATTTTACCCCTTTTGCTAACCTTGACTTCACTGCAGTTGTGGCTCACTGGTGCCTCTTTATCTCTTAAAGTGGGGGGGGGGGGGTGCTGAGCTCTGCCCCCCGTGCTAGCTTAGGCAACAAATGCTTCTGTGGCCTCTATTGTGCTGGAAAGCTGTCCTAAATGTAGGGATGGTCGTGTTGTGGATGTCACTGACTGTAGCACTGGGGGAATGTAATGCACCAGAAGCTACCAGCTGTATCTGGAGGGGTGAGGCAGGGGCCTAAACTCCCTGGGGCTTGGCTGCTTTTTTTGGATGATAAACCAGTACCCTGACCTAGGGTCTAACCCCAAAAGAATAGAAACATAAACATGCAATTTGGTGGGAATCTCTGCTGACAGTCTTGGGAGAAGCCTGTGTATATTTCCTGCTTGAAGGGCCTGGTACACTTGTCTGTGTTCCCTGCTAGATTCAAAAGGGATTAAAACCAGGCTGCCATAGCTCTGTAATGGTTGAAACTACTACTACTACTACTACTTATCATTTCTATAGCGCTACTAGACATACGCAGCGCTGTACACTTGAACATGAAGAGACAGTCCCTGCTCGACAGAGCTTACAATCTAATTAGGACAGACAAACAGGACAAACAAGAGATAAAGGGAATATTAAAGTGAGGATGATAAAATAAGGGTTCTGAACAAGTGACCAAGGGTTGGGAGTTAAAAGCAGCAAACTCCCTCCCTGTTCGGTTTTAATTCACCTCCCCAGCCACAACCCCTCTCTTTCTTTTGCCTTTATCACAGTCAGTGTCCCCTCTGGGTGTCTTTCCATTTCTCCCTCCCCAGTGCCCATCCATCACCCTGCGGCTGTTCCAGTGAGCTCCTGCCCAGCACAGTGCCTTCCTCCTCCTCTGTTCAATACAGCCCCCTAAGTAGTGGGGGGGGGGGGGGAGGGCATGGGTTACTTAAGTACTTTGTTCCTTTGGTTTTGTGTTTTTTTTTTTTTTTTTTTTTGGGGGGGGGAGGGTTGCAATAGAGTTTTTGTTTTTTACCAATTTGTGATAGATCCAGTACAGCTGTATAGTCCACATATTTCTTTCAACAAAAATGATTTCAAAACACAATTTTGTGTAGCCATTTTTGTGCTTAGCATGTAAAATTGTGCTTCCAGGTCCCAAAATTACTGCAAGTTGCATGTTGATGCTAATTTTCAGATATGCACCTAACTACATTTGGTATTATAACATTCCTTTAGCATGTAACTGTTGGGGGGGGGGCAGTGTGGATATAGGAGGGGCATAGGCAGGTCAGGAGCATGCCTAGCACTTAATGCACTGGAGAGGAGGGTATAGAAAGCCCCCAGAACTGAAAGCAAACACCAGCCACTGAGATTCATTGAGTGCTTGTGCATAACTGCGGACTTAGGCTGATTATTCTATAGGTGCAGTTATGTGTCTGATGGCCAATCTAGAGTTCTCACTTGGCCTGCATCATCCTTAGGCGGTCTGTACCCCTTAACTGGAATCCAAACCGTCTGTCTTCAGCAGCGCCACCTGCAGCTGGCACTAGGGCTGTGCACTGAACTTTGTTTGTATTTTGAAGGGAGAGGTGGATGGTTACACAGGGGAGCCCCAGTCCCACCTGACAACTCACTGGCTTCATAATGCTGCTGAAACTTGGTTTTAGTGCTAAATTCCGTGTACAACCGTGTTGGAGCAACTGCCCACGTTTCAGTTTGAATACTGAGCCCCTGGTGTCCCATTCTGCATTCCAGGATCACTTCTGGGAGGAGTAGTGTTGGGTAATCGGGGGGCAAGAAATATAAGAAAAGCAGGGACTTCCTCCCCACAAGCCCTCACACCAGTCTGCTGAGTCTTCATTGAGTGGTAGGTGGTGGGCTGTATATGCAAGTTGGACAGGGTCAGGTGTCCACATAGGTTTGCTTGTGTGCATTAGTCTAGTCTAAACAAAAGGATACCCCCCCCCCCCCCCCCCCCTTGCTGTGCACATGCAAGGCTATTATAGGTAACTTGTCAGATGCCTCTCTTTCAGATGTTCATGAAGGGTGGTAAGAACATGACCTTCCTACTGGGTCAGACCAAAGGTCCATCAAGCCCAGTATCCTGTTTCCGCCATTCCAGGTAGAGTCCCAAAGAGCAACACGATCCCAGAATCCTAAAGAGGCAAGATTTCATACTACAGACCCAAGGGTTGGGCTAAGCAATGGCCTTCCCCCCCCCCTCTACCTTCATAACCAGTTCAACTGCCTCTGGGTCAGCTGAGCAGAACAGGAGTGTTGTATAAATGATATCTCTCTGCACTGAACAGCATCTAGGCCAGGAAAGATTAAAGAATCAGCCGCAACTAACATGATAAAATGTATGTCGGACAAGTCAAGCAAACATTTTTTATACTTCACTATTGATAAACCGTAGCCAAATCTGCACATGAAAGGGGAAAGTAGAACATGATGGAATAAGTCACAAACAAGCAGGACACTTTATCACTAATGTACACAGCTGAAACTTATACTAAACTTGCGATCTGTGTGTAGGGGAAGTACAATAACCTTGGTGGGGGGGTCACCCTGTGGCTGGGGTCTATAGCAAAAGGCTTTTGATTATTCCCTGGCTACAGCCAGATGTATTTGCTTTACCCATCACTTCAGAAAAGCCGATTTCATCCACTCTGACCTGGAGGCCATCCTGAGTTCAAGGAAGCTCTTCTAGAGCCTGGCCAGAGGGCTGCTGCTGTGAAGACCCTCTGTAAGGTTTTGTAGTAGTTCACTGTCAAGTCCAGAGGTTCTCAACCCAGTCCTTGGGACACAACCAGCCAGTCAGGTTTCTAGGATTCCTACAGTGACTATGCCTATGAGACATTTGCATGCCTTACCTCCATTGTATGCAAATTTATCTCATGCATATTCATAGTGGGTATCCTGAAAACCTGAGTGGATAGGTGTATACCCAGGACTGGGTTGAGAAGCCCTGCTCTAGGCTACTGGCAGTCACCTCATCTTGGTTACACCAGGGGCTCCCAAACCTAGTCCCTGGAGGCACCCGAGCCAGGCAGGTTTTCAGGATATCCACAATGAATATTCATGAGAGATTTGCATGCACTGCCTCCACTGTGGATATCCCGAAAGCTTGCCTGGCTGGGGTGCCTCCAGGGACTAGGTCTGGGAACCACTGCGTTACACCTTGTTCTGTCTTCAGCTTTGTACCCACAGGCGTGGGGTCACATCATCCAGTGCAGGCAGGGACTTGCTGCTTCGACTTCTCTTAGATCAGAAGCTGAAAGTATGGAGCAGGTAGTGACTTTGCTGAGATACTAGGGGATACGGAAAAACCTGGTCTACTTGCAGCCCTTGAACAAGCCTGGCCTAGATTCTTTCCTCTGCCTAACTCTGAGCCTTCTTGGGGGAGGGGGGAGGACTCTTGTTTCATTTTGACCTCTTATTCACTCAGCAATGGCACAAGACACAGGTTTGATATAAATAAGTGAGTGTCAGTATAGAAAATGGCTGTGAGGGCAGTGAGTGGATGGTTTACATTCTTTGGTTCTCAACTCCGGTCTCAGCGCCTGAAGGAAAGCGGGTTGAATGTAAACCTTGAGCCTGTTGCATCAACTCTCTTCTCCTATGGCCACAATCTCAAGAAGCGAGAGACTGGCAGATGGGAGGATGGGATGAAATTGCAGAATCAGGTCGATTTCCTCCACATCCCCCCCTGCCGCCACTTCTGGTCTTATTCTTCACTCTTGTCCTTCCTCTATTTTTATTTTGATGGTTATGTGAATAGAAGAGTTTTTATCTTGTTGGGCAGACTGGGTGGACCATGCAGGTCTTTTTCTACCGTCATCTACTATGGTATGTGTATGAAAGAAGAGCGAGACTTGGGGTGATTGTGTCTGATGCTCTCAAGGTGGCCAAACAGGTTGAAAAGGTGACGGTGAAAGCCAGAAGGATGCTCAAGTGCATAAGGAGAGGATTGGCCAGCAGGAAAAAAGAAACCATAGTGCCCTTGTACAAGTCTCTGGTGAGACCCCAATCAGAGTATTGTGTGCAATTATGGAGACCACAACAACGGAAAGATATAAACAGGATGGAGTTGGCTACAAAATTGGTCCGTGGTCTCTGTCATGCAGCTTATAAGAACAAGCTCATGCACAGGCTCATGTATACGGTAGAAGAGAGGCGAGAGAGAGGAGATATGATAGAGACGTTGAAATATCTTGGTTACGTTAATGTACAGGTGATAAGCCTTTTTCAAAGGAAGGAAAACTCTGGAATGAGAAGGCATAGGATGAAGTTAAGAGGTTATAGGCTCGGGAGTAATCTAAGAAAATACTCTTTCACAGAAGGAGTGGTGGCTGTGTGGAATGGCCTCCTGGTAGGCCTGTGTCTCAGTGGCATAGCCAAGGGTGGGCCTGGATGGGCCCAGGCCCACCTACTTTGGGCTCAGGTCCACCCAGTAGCAGCACACCTATGATTTGGCTGGCAGGGATCCCTAAGCCTCACCAGCCAAAAACTCCCAACAACTGTCCCTCCTGCATACCTTGTAAGTAGCAGATCTTTGCCTGCAGCGAGCTGCAACTGATGCATACTATTCACACCAGCCCCACAGCCTTCCCTCTGATGTATTCCCACCTATGCGGAAACAGGAAGTTGCATCAGAGGGAAGGCTGTGGGGTCGTCATGAGCAGTGTGTATTAGTTGCTGCTCGCTGCTGAATTAAATCTGCTTTTAAAAGGTATACAGGAGAGGGGGGATGTTTGAGAGACCAAATGGCATGCAGGCGAGAGAGGGAGAGACCAAATCACTTGTGGGACAAGGCAAAGTTATTCTGCCCACCCATCCTGGGCCCAGGCCCACCCAAAATTGGGTGTCTGGCTACGCCCCTGCTGTGTCTGAATTTAAGAAAGCATGGGACAGGCACGTGGGATCTCTTAGGGAAAGGCGGAGATAATGGTTGCTGTGGAAGGGGCATTTGGCTCTTATATGCCAGTTCTTGTTACGGGATAGAAGCTATTTTCTCCTTGAAATGAAGCTGTTCGTGCTACACCTCTGTGTTCATGATTTATGCCTGCTGGTGGGAGAGTGTGTGGGGTTTTACGATCGATCGGCACACGAGGGGGATTTATGTGCGAGTTCTCTGGGTGACAGGTTCCTTCTAATATCTGCTCAGGATTGTCATCAAAGCTTGGGGGGTTGCTTGATTTTGCTTTATTTTAGCACATGGGGGAGGTGTCTCTCTTCTCAAAGGAGGCTCAGTCTTAGCTTCAGTCCAGCTTGTTCTAAATCTCTGAAATGTCAGTAGAAGAGTTTTTGTGTTGTGTCTTTCTTGGTTCTGCAGTTTTTGTCCCGTATCATCTGGGTCTCAGTAAAGAATTGTCCCTTTGTCCATTTAAGACTGATTGATAATCCAAATTTTTTTTTTTGAAATGTTAATCTGACCCACTGCTGGTTTCAATTCTCAATACTGCCCAGCGGAGGGAGGACCTTGGGCACAGACAGAACTAAACAAAACCAAAAGAAATCAGTTTCTTTTTGCCTTTTTAGCTATTTAAATTGTAAACTGCTTCCATGGTATTCGCCGATGGGGAGTAGATCAAATATAAAGGAACTCTTTCATATCCCTCTGCTACCTCAGTGATCAGGACCCGTCAGCGAGGGGTTAAGAAATTTGCTAAATAAAAATAGAGGGAAAAGTAGAACTGGCAGCAGTCGATTTACAGACAAGATGAGCTTTCTAGAAGGTTTTTGGAAAACCTCAGTAATTACAACCAGGAGATTTCTGTACCTGAGGCCCAGCTGACCTTAGGAATCTGGGTCTGGGATGAATTGGTCGCAACAGGGCCTGGCTCTGTAGAGTGCTGGGAGTGGGCTAGGGTGATGGTGGGAGACCCCCCAATGGGCACAGCCCTTGTTCTTCCTAAGGATAGGCCTGATCTGACAGAGCTCTTTAATGGTGGCGGTATAGTTCTAGAGGAGCGGAGCTTTCGGCAGAAGGCCGCATTCATGAGGTAATGATGGACTCCCATGAGGTGCCTCTGCCCAGGTCCACCCCGTCTGCACTCATGCCCTTTACTGTTGCGCTCTTCCCTCCTCTTGGCACACGGCAGAACTGGAAAGAAACTGGAAGAGATTCCGCGAGTGGGATCCACTTGCAAGTTCTAGGGCTGCCCCACACGCTCATCTTTCTTGTGGCTCAGAACCGAGGGGGGAGGAGGAGGAGAGCCTCCGCTGCTCCCACAGGCCAGGTTGGAGAAGAGGTGCCCAGTAGGTTCCCCAAGCTCTGGGCTGGTGCTGGAAAAGTGATTGGCATTTTTGGGAACATTTAAAGTTGTGGTCACCCTGAGACTGCTGTTTGATTGTAGGGGGGGGGGGGGTTGCATAGCTTCTTTTTCTGCTTTAACCTTCTAGGGCAGGGCTCAACAAATCCTGGGCATCGTGTTGCTGTGGTAACTAGTAGAAATGACCCTCTGGTGCTCAGGATTCTCTTGCTTCCACTGCTGCTTGGATGGGTTCCCCCAGGACAGGTTTGGAAACCCCCCACCCTAGAGGAAAAGGGAGATGGGATGGAGACACAAACCAGATGTTTAAGTACTTGAAAGGTATTAATATACGAACCAAACTTTTTCAGAGGCAGGGAAGAGGTAGAGTCAGAGGCCATGAATTGATGTTGCAGAGGGGTCAACTGAGAAGTAATGCCAGGAAAAACGTTTTCATGGAGAGGGTGGTAGATGCCTGCAAGGGAGGTGGTGGGATAAAAACAGAGGATCCATATATCAAAAGAGAATGGAATGAAAACTTAACAGTGCTTAGATGGCAAATGCCAGTAGTTTTATTTTTATTTATTACATTTGTATCCCACATTTTCTCACCTATTTGCAGGCTCAATGTGTCTTACATAGTACCGTAAAGGCGATCGCCAATACCGGTATGAACAAATAGAGTGGTGTTGTGGTAGAGTACAGTTCATGTGTGACACACATTAGGGAATCGTAAGAAGGAAGAGTTATGTCCAGTACGAGATTTGGTTTCGTTGTGTTGCAGGGTTAAGGCCTTTTTGAACAGGTTAGCTTTTAGTAGTTTCCGGAAGTTCAGGTGGTTGGTGGTTGTTTTCACGGCTTTTGGTAATGCGTTCCATAGGTGTGTGCTTATATAGGAAAAGCTGGATGCATAGGTTGATTTGTATTTGAGTCCTTTGCAGCTTGGGTGAATTAAGGCCAGTTCTGGGCAGACCTCTATGGTTTGTGTCCCGAAAATGGCTAAGATGGAGCAGAATCAAGAATGCAAATTTTACAACACAAAAACCACACATGCTATGTTGGGCAGAGTGGATGGACCACACAAGTCCTTATCTGCCATCATCTACTATGATGCAATGTAGATACGTCTATAAAATCCTAAGTGGAGCGGAAAGGGTGAATGAAGCAATTGTTCACTCTTTCAAAAGGGCAGAGTCTAGGAGATGCTCCATGAAGTTGTATAGTAATACTTTTAAAAGGAATAGGGGAATTTTTTTTTTCTTTCACTCAGTATATAGTTAAACTCTGGAACTCATTGCTGGAGGATGTGGTAAAAAGCAGTTAATCACGCTGTGTTTACCTCCAGGAATTTTTCCAAACTTTTTAATGCTCAAAACATTGAGGTAAACCTGGGAAGACTTGTTTATCCATGTGATAAATAGCTTGGAATCTTGATAATTTTTGGGACTCTGCCAGGTACTTGTGACCTGGATTGGCCACTGCTGGATACGGGATACTGGGCTTAGCTGGACCTTTGGTCTGGTCCAGTATGCAAGTAACAAAGGTTTCCCCAGCTGGTATGAGGCTTCCTACTCCGAAATCCCTTTCGCTGATATTTTATGGAGTTCTGGTACTTCCCCCCCAGGCCGATGGTTACTGGGTCTCCATCTCCGAAGGTTACGAGGACAAGTCTACCTCATAGGATAAGTGGGTAGCAGTGGTGGAACTGGAATCTTAATCTTTTACAGTTCTGTGGTCCACTGCTATCTGCTAAAGACTGCTGGTGATTTGCTTATTTTTAAACCGGCTTGCCTCATGCAACAAACCTTTGTACTGCAGTTCATCCTACCCTCGGGAGGTTTCTCTTCCCTTTTCACTCCCTATAGAGCCTGATTCCTTTTTGCTGTTATCCCTTAAGGGCAGCGGTAAAGTAAAAATCCTAAGAAGCAGTCCAGATGTTTAACCTCTGCCTCAGCAACTTCTGCTGTCATGAAAGTAGAAGTGGGTGGATCTTTCTTCCTAAAGGTCCCCTGGAAGGAGTCTGCCGTGTGCTAATTACAGATAGGGATCCTGCTGGCTGGGGAAGCTGCTGGGGAAGGACAGCTTTAGTGCTGTAACTCTCTTTCTGCTGTTATGGCACTGCAGGAAGGATTTCCCCACTTCCCAGAGACCTCCAGCTGTTGCCTCACTAGTCCATTGGTCTGTTTCTGTGCATACTGGACCCTGGTAGGGAAGGGGAAGGGCTTAACCTTTTTAGATTTGTGGAATGTTTGTCAAAGCATCTGTAGTGGACCTCTCAGATAAGTGGGGTTCTTCAGGGCAGGGGTGTGCTGGTAAATTTTTTAACAGGCTCTTTCTCCGGACGTAGCCAGCTCTGCAGTTGGAAGGGCCAGGGGTGGCCGGGGGGGGGGGGGGGGGGGGGGAGCAACACTTGCCTCTCTCCTCCCTCCCTTCATGCGGGCACGCTAGGCATACCTTTGTTGGCAGCTACCACTCCCAACGTCTTGCTCTGAGCAGCATGCTGGAACTTCTCTCACATGCTCAAGAAGTCTCAGCCTGCTGCCCAGAGCTGGAAACAAGGAGTGGGGAGCAGCAGCAGTCTATTTACTTGGCTGGCAGGGCTCAGCATCCCCACCAGCAAAGTAAAAGATAATTCAGCAGAGGGCCCAAGCCCACATTTGGGAGCCAGTTGTTAAAGTAGCCATGGAGGGCCCTACTTTAACAACCGGCTCCCAAAATTCTTAAAAACTTGCGAGCCTGTGAGAGCCTGCTCCAGCACACCACTGGTTCAGGGTGACCCCAGAGGCAGTCTGTGGCTATAATACTAAAACTTCTAAAATGTTCCTACTAATCTCTCAGGCTCATCCAGTCAGTGGTTCCCAAACTTTTTTGTGGCACCCCCCCCCCCCCAGTCATGTATGTCTCCCCCTCCCAACCATACACACATCCCTGGACACGTAGGTCTCCACCCCCCAGTCACACAGTTCTGTACTGCCCCCCCCCCCACTCGCCACACATTTTTTTCCACTGCTCACCTTCACCTAGAGCAGCCCTGGGGGAGGGGGGGCTTCTCTGTAGTCTCCAGCTCCACTTCAGGCTCCCTGCCACTGCTCTTTCTCTAGATGAGCAGCAGCACTTGTAAAACAAGCTGCAGCCATGTGGGATCGGATTCTACGTACACGCGCTGCCGGCTGTGCCCCTGAACAGGAAGTGATGCTCAAGGGGGCAGGATCATCGGCCGTGTGTACAAAGAGTCTGACCCCGCCTGGCCTGCAGCTTGTTTTGCCGCTGCCACTGTTCCATTTAGAGAAGCAGCAGCGTCAGGGATGGGTATGTGGGGGTGGGGGGTGGGGGGGGGGGGGGGAGCAGAGAGGAGGTGGTTTGGATGGTGGCGCGAAGGAGGTCAGGATTTTTCTTAGCATCTATGAGAGTTTGCCACGGCACACAGTTGGGGAAACTGTTAGGCTAGTCAAAGGGTCCCCTGAACACCTAGTATTCACCTAGAGGAACATGTCTGTCAGGAGCCTTTTCACTTAGTATGAAATGGCTTTTTGTAGATTTCAGATCCTGCAAGAGAGGACAAGGCTTTCAAAGTCTGACAAGCACTGACTTCCTCTCATCCTGATCATCTATCGCCCACCACTACGTTCCTGTGGTTTCTTTGGGAGCAGCACATTGCCCCTCCCAGTGCTCAAAGGCCCAGCTGCAGTGGTGGCCAGTTCCTCCTGTGTAACATCTGAGGCCAGACAATGCTGGTGGACACAGAACCACTTTACCTTCCTTAGGAAGCACTTTGATAAGACCCTCACCATTTTTATCATGATTGTGGGCCCTGCCCTGTTCAGACTCCCTGGCTGTGCCTCTTGCAGTCAGAGGGAGGACTGTCTGTGAATGGGCTGAGGGGCTCCCATTTCCTTGCTGGTGTAATGCCCCTGTATTGAGCACTCCTGGATTCGGGGTCCGACCCGGCTCCCGAAGGCAGTCTGTCAGTCCTTCCTGGCTTGATGCTCAGTGCCTCCACCTGGGGAAAGAAGGGTTAGTGGATGGGGATTATCCTTTCCTCCCCCAGGAAACCAAAAGAGATGACAAATCCAAAAGGGAAATTGCTGTGAACAAAACTGGCCATCTAATCCCACAGGTCGGGATATTGGGGGGGGGGGGGGGGGGATGTCCAGCTCCGGAATGGAGCTCTGTGGGTTCAGGAAAAACACTCTCACGTCCAAAGATCATGCTAGAGTCAGCTGCTTATGAAAAAGACTCACTGTTTATTCAAGCAGGAACATTGAATCATATCAACTCTCCAAGTCTTTTAAAACCACAATCCTTCTGGTATTCCCCAGGGGAACTCCTATTCTCCTCCCTTGGATATTTTCAGCAGGACTATGCACACTTTTGACAGACGCCTGTCCCTGCCTATCCCAGAGAATTGTGTCCCAAAGGCTGTGCTCCTTTCAGTTTCACAGGTCCAGACTCCCTGTTGCATGACCTTCCTCCAAGGTGACCTTTGCTTTGGATCCACCCTGGTCTTGGCATGGCCACTCCCTGGCTCTGACCCCACGTTCTTGGGCTGGGTCTCTCCTCTGCCCACCTGTAGCTTCTCCTCCTTCACAGTTGTCACTGCTCCCCTTTACAACCAGTGATCACACTTCTATTTGGGATTCCCCTTTACTCCTCCATGTCAGTGGCAGGGGACCATCAGGCAACCAAAGACCGACCCCCCCCCTCCCTGGCACAACCTTAGCTTTATCTCCTTCCAAACTCCCCCCACCACATCACTCTTCCATCCCATTCTGCATTTTATTTCAAAACTACTCCCCTTGGCCTGGGCTTCCTCCCACCCAGGGACCTCCCAGTCACTTCCCCCCCCACCCCACCGACTATCTCCATGGAACTTACTTTCTCATAATCCCCCAACCTAACGGGATTACACCGGTATAGGGCAGGGCTGCTCAAATATCTTGTGGCCATGACCCCATGTTTGCAGGCTCAGCTATGTCCGTGACCTTGCCAAGGCATGTCTTAATGACTCATCAATGTAGTGTCTATGCAAGTTGAAATCCCAGGTGCAGGGCATTGCATACAGTGCCCTGGGTCCCCAATGGCAATGATCGTTCTGTGAGTACAGTGGGATAATGGTACCAGTGGGAAGCTTGCCAGGTGCCCTTGGCCTGGATTGGCCGCTGTCGTGGACAGGATGCTGGGCTCGATGGACCCTTGGTCTTTTCCCAGTGTGGCATTACTTATGTACTTATGTCCTCTACTTGGCTCACTTTTATTACATAGAGCAGTGATTTAACCTATTGTGATGTCATAGTGGCTCATTCCACCAATAAGAGCCAACCTCATTAGTGATGTCACAATGGCTTGATTGTATAGAATGTTTGTACGTTTGGGAAGCTCGCCAGGTGCCCTTGGCCTGGATTGGCCGCTGTCGTGGACAGGATGCTGGGCTCGATGGACCCTTGGTCTTTTCCCAGTGTGGCATTACTTATGTACTTATGTCCTCTACTTGGCTCACTTTTATTACATAGAGCAGTGATTTAACCTATTGTGATGTCATAGTGGCTCATTCCACCAATAAGAGCCAACCTCATTAGTGATGTCACAATGGCTTGATTGTATAGAATGTTTGTACGTTTGGGAAGCTCGCCAGGTGCCCTTGGCCTGGATTGGCCGCTGTCGTGGACAGGATGCTGGGCTTGATGGACCCTTGGTCTTTTCCCAGTGTGGCATTACTTACGTACTTATGTACAGTATGGGCTCATGTTAATAAACTAGGCCTGCTGCTAATTTGCTCACTATAGCTTTGTAAAACCCTGAGGGAGCATGTTACAAACAAAGCAACCTGCATTCCTGGAGTGGAGGGTTGGTGCACTGGGCTGAGAAGCTGGGAGACTGGGTTCAGTTCCCACTGCAGCTCCTTGTGACCCTGGGCAAGTCACTTAACCCTCCATTGCCCCATCTACAAACGTAGATTGTGAGCCCTCTAGGGACAGAGAAAGTACCTGCATATAATAAATGTAAACCACAGAAAGATGGTATATCAAATGCTTGATCCATGCCATGCCTTGGATAATTCTTGGTTCCTCATAGGTCTATTTTTGTTTTTGTAACGTTTCTGGATTTTTAAGTGTTAAACTAGCATAAACTTGAGAGCAGTTGTCAGTCAAGGCTTTAACACTAACCACAAATAGATTGAAAATTCTGCAGGAAACAAAACACTCCTTGGAATCACTGTGGATTGAAATTCCATGTGCAAAGGGGAAAAGGATAGTGATAGGAGTGTACTACCGTCCGCCTGGCCAGGACGAACAGACGGATGCGGAAATGTTAAAGGAAATCAGGGACGCAAACAAACTGGGCAACACAATAATAATGGGGGATTTCAATTACCCGCATATAGACTGGGTTAATGTAACATCTGTACACGCAAGGGACATAAGATTTCTTGATGAAATCAAGGACAGCTTCATGGAACAGCTAGTTCAGGAGCCGACAAGAGAAGGAAAAATACTAGACTTAGTCCTTAGTGGTGCTCATGATCTAGTGCAGGGGGTAACGGTACGAGGGCCGCTTGACAACAGTGATCATAATATGATCGGTTTTGATATTGGCATTGAAGGAAGTGAAACTAGGAAATCAAGTACGCTAGCGTTTAACTATAGAAAAGGTGATTACGACAAAATGAGAAAAATGGTGAAAAAAAGACTGAAAGGAGCAGCTCGCAGAGTAAAAAACTTGCGTCAGGCGTGGATGCTGTTTAAAAACACCATCCTGGAGGTTCAGGACAAATATATTCCACGTATTAGAAAAAAGGGAAAAAAGACTAAACGTCAGCCGGCGTGGCTAAACAGTAAGATAAAGGAAGTCATTAGAGCCAAAAAACAATCCTTCAGAAAGTGGAGAAGAGAACCAACTGAAAGTAACAGGATAGATCATAAGGAATGCCAAGCCAAATGCAAAGCGGAGATAAGGAGGGCAAAAAAGGACTTTGAGAAGAAATTAGCGTTGGAAGCAAAAATACATAGTAAAAATTTTTTTAGATACATTAAAAGCAGGAAACCGGCCAAAGAGTCGGTTGGGCCACTGGACGAAAATGGTGTTAAAGGGGCGATCAGGGAGGACAAAGCCGTAGCGGAGAAATTAAATGATTCTTTGCTTCGGTCTTCACCGAGGAGGATTTGGGGGGGACACCGGTGCCGGAAAGAATATTTGAAGCGGGGAAGTCGGAGAAACTAAACGAATTCTCTGTAACCTTGGAGGATGTAATGGGGTCAGTTCAGCAAGCTGAAGAGTAGTAAATCACCGGGACCTGATGGTATTCATCCCAGAGTATTAATAGAACTAAAAAATGAACTTGCGGAGCTACTGTTAGAAATATGCAATCTGTCCCTAAAATCGAGTGTAGTACCGGAAGACTGGAGGGTAGCCAATGTTACTCCGATTTTTAAGAAGGGTTCCAGAGGAGATCCGGGAAATTATAGACCGGTGAGTCTGACGTCGGTGCCGGGCAAGATGGTGGAGGCTATTATTAAGAATAAAATTGCAGAGCATATACAAAAACATGGACTGATGAGACAAAGTCAGCACGGATTTAGTGAAGGGAAGTCTTGCCTCACCAATCTAATGCATTTTTTTGAGGGGGTAAGCAAACATGTGGACAATGGGGAGCCGGTTGATATTGTATATCTGGATTTTCAGAAGGCGTTTGACAAAGTGCCGCACGAAAGACTCCTGAAGAAATTGCAGAGTCATGGAATCGGAGGTAGGGTATTATTATGGATTAAGAACTGGTTGAAAGATAGGAAGCAGAGAGTAGGATTGCGTGGACAGTATTCTCAGTGGAGGAGGGTAGTTAGTGGGGTCCCGCAGGGGTCTGTGCTGGGTCCGTTGCTTTTTAATGTATTTATAAATGACCTAGAGATGGGAATAACTAGTGAGGTAATTAAATTCGCCGATGACACAAAATTATTCAGGGTCGTCAAGTCGCAGGAGGAATGTGAACGATTACAGGAGGACCTTGCGAGACTGGGAGATTGGGCGTGCAAGTGGCAGATGAAGTTCAATGTTGACAAGTGCAAAGTGATGCATGTGGGTAAGAGGAACCCGAATTATAGCTACTTCTTGCAAGGTTCCGCGTTAGGAGTTACGGATCAAGAAAGGGATCTGGGTGTCGTCGATGATACGCTGAAACCTTCTGCTCAGTGTGCTGCTGCGGCTAGGAAAGCGAATAGAATGTTGGGTGTTATTAGGAAGGGTATGGAGTCCAGGTGTGCGGATGTTATAATGCCGTTGTATCGCTCCATGGTGCGACCGCACCTGGAGTATTGTGTTCAGTACTGGTCTCCGTATCTCAAAAAAGATATAGTAGAATTGGAAAAGGTACAGCGAAGGGCGACGAAATGATAGTGGGGATGGGACGACTTTCCTATGAAGAGAGGCTGAGAAGGCTAGGGCTTTTTAGCTTGGAGAAGAGACGGCTGAGGGGAGATATGATAGAAGTGTATAAAATAATGAGTGGAATGGATCGGGTGGATGTGAAGCGACTGTTCACGCTATCCAAAAATACTAGGACTAGAGGGCATGAGTTGAAGCTACAGTGTGGTAAATTTAAAACGAATCGGAGAAAATTTTTCTTCACCCAACGTGTAATTAGACTCTGGAATTCGTTGCCAGAGAACGTGGTACGGGCGGTTAGCTTGACGGAGTTTAAAAAGGGGTTAGATAGATTCCTAAAGGACAAGTCCATAGACCACTATTAAATGGACTTGGAAAAATTCCGCATTTTTAGGTATAACTTGTCTGGAATGTTTTTACGTTTGGGGAGCGTGCCAGGTGCCCTTGACCTGGATTGGCCACTGTCGGTGACAGGATGCTGGGCTAGATGGACCTTTGGTCTTTCCCAGTATGGCACTACTTATGTACTTATGTACTTATGTACATACATACATTCAGAATGACTTCATTTATTGGGATGTTAAATTGCCCATCGTTACACCTCTGAGTAATGTACATCACTACATAGATATTAGTTCCAATGCAAGACAAAACGCGGACGTCACCAAATGCAATTCCTAGTACAGTGACAAAAAACAAGTCCGAGGTGGTGGTGGGCTTTAGCACTTAGATGATGCAAAACCACTTGATTTATGTCATAACCCTGAGTAAGATTGACACTCTGGTCAGTCAGCAACAGAGGAATAAAGTAGAAGCAATCAATTTGCTGAACAGGGAATTCCATTCCGCAGTCATGGCCCCGCAATAGAGAACACTTTTGCTTAAATTCCAGACAATTTATGCAGCGGGGAGAATTATAGATCAGTTTATTTGCCTCACGCTGAACAGGATGCAGAATGCAAACTCTTCAAGAATAACTGTGGGAAATATTTAAACAATAGCTGAATAGATTTGTAGGTGGATGTCATTGGGAGAGGGGCTGGTAGAGAAGAAGATTTTTTTTTATACGTAACGGGGATGCTGTCCTGGGGATTGAAGTCAAAATCCCAGAAAGTGTCCATGGCAATCTCTGATTCTTGCATGTTTTGGGATTTTAGCCTCAATCCCCAGGAAGTCATCCAAGCTACTTTTAATTGAAAACATTTTTTTAATTAAAATTTCCAAATTAATACAACCATTAATGGTTATGACAAGGACAAAACAACTTACATTCATCATATTCCCTCCCCCACCTCCCCCTCTCAACTTCCCTCCCCGAGCAGTTATATGCTGCACCTACTGCTATCTGAGTTTCTCAATGTAACCTGTAGGTAAAATTATTTTAAAATAGTTTACCTGGGGTCCGGAGGGTTTCAGGGATTCTCTGAGCTTCCTCTTAGGCATTGGTGGCCAGTGCTTTCTTTTGGGGGGCTCCAGAATCTTGCTACTCTTTGGGATTCCGAAATCTTGCTATTCTTTGAGATTCTGTATGGAATCTTGCTATTCTTTGGGATTCTGCACAGAATCTTGGAACTATTTGGGATTCTAGAATCTTGCTATTCTTTGTCCTTATCCCTTATTTGTCCTGTTTGTCTGTCCTGATTAGATTGTAAGCTCTGTTGAGCAGGGACGGTATCTTCATGTTCAAGTGTACAGCTCTGCGTACGTTTAGTAGCGCTATACAAATAGTAATAGTAGTCTCTGGGATTCCGGAATTTTGCTGCTCTTTGTCCTTATCTCTTATTTGTCCTGTTTGTCCTGATTAGATTGTAAGCTCTGTTGAGCAGGGATTGTCTCTTACATGTTCAGTGTATAGTGCTGTGAATGTCTACTAACGATATAGGAATGATTGTAGTCTCTGGGATTCCGGAATTTTGCTACTCTTTGAGATTCTGTAGGGAATCTTGCTACTCGGGATTCTGTAGGGAATCTTGCTACTCTTTTTGTCCTTATCTCTTATTTGTCCTGATTAGATAGTCCCTGCGCAACAGAGCTTACAGTCTCTTATGTATTCAGTGTACAGCGCTGTGAATGTCTACTAATGCTATAGAAATGATAAGTAGTAGGGACCAGCCTCTTCTCTCTACTGCGTCCCGCCTCTTGACGTAACTTCCTGTTTCATCAGAGGCGGGATGCAGTACAGTGAAGAGGCTGGTACCAGTGCCACTGGAGCAGGGCAACCTATGGGAATCACTGCTGCTGCTGTCTTTTGGAAAAGCAAAAAAAAAAATCGGGTAAATGTGGGGAGGAGGATTTAGGAGGGAAGGGGGGCAGATATCAGATTGGGTGGGGGCGGGAGATTGCCTTGGGCTACCCCTGCTGTCACAGGACATCAACAATCGCGATTGGTGAGATGGAACATATTTCCGCACTGCTCGTTTCAAATAAAAATTAAGATGAACGTTCAACTGAAAATTTAGGCTCCTCGGTTTGGCTGAAAATGAGACGCAAATTTAAAAGCATAAATTTAGGGGCACGGCTTTCTATGAATATTTGTCCCATAGACAATGGAAATCCAAGGAACCAATGGGGTATTAAAAAATAGGAAAAGAGAGAGAACAAACAATCGTTAACAAAACACATATTCTGTTGAGATTTAGTATGTGAAGAACTGGGCTGATGACCAACTTCTCTCCCTCAAAATTAATCCACCACCTAAGAAAGAAGCTTGTCTTGGAGTCCAAAACTTCCTGTCATGAAAAGAACGGCCTGAAGAAGCCTGGATTTAGAAAAAATCAGGAAGTAGAGACATTCTTGACTGCAAAATGGCAGATCCATAAACCTCTACAAAATATAGGGACCAAACTACAAAAACCTGAGAAAATGTAGTTTGAAAATGACTTTAACGGTGCTGGCACCTAATTCACAAGGAACCTACCCTTAAGTAAATTATTAAATAAACATGACCTCAAATCTCCTGATAGGAGCAACACATAAAGTGATAAATACAGGAGTCCAGTAATATCATTGGTCAAAAACGGGGTAAAGGGAGAAAAAAGAACCAGCACAAAAAAACTCCCCTGCAAAGGGAGAAAAATTGCTGGTTCAAAAAAAAAAAAAAAACCCTTCCCCAACACAATCGGAATAAACTACAAGCACATGTGAGAATCTAAAAATAGATCTAACTTTCAAAAAAAGTGTGAAGATACAATAGTACACATAAAACCTAGAAAAAAGGGAAAAAAAATCCCTAAATTCAAGCTGGCTGCTAACTGCCTCCAAATGGAGAAAAAAGGGGTCCCTGGCAATCCAAAACAATTATCTATCAAGAAAAAAAAGGGGGGAAACAAAAGCCCCCCTCTTCCAAAAACAACCCCCCCCCCACAAAAAAAATGTCACTTACATAGTAATATAGTAGATGACGGCAGAAAAAGACCTGCATGGTCCATCCAGTCTGCCCAACAAGATAAACTTATGTGTATACCTTACCTTGATTTGTACCTGCCTTTTTCAGGGCACAGACCGTACAAGTCTGCCCAGCAGTACTTCCCACCTCCCAACCACCAGCCCCACCTCCCATCTTCGGCTCTGGCACAGACCGTATAAGTCTGCCCTCCACTAGCCTCGCCTCCCAACCACCAACCTCTCTTCCCCCACCTGCTCCACCACTTAGCTGAGAAAGCCATCAGTGCTCCCTCATGTCAAGAAACAGAACACCTATGCTATAATTAAAAGTAACTGCAGACTGCCAGATCCTAGTGAACTTAACGTCTTCACATTACAACTTCATATAAATAAGTCTCCTTTCTATCAACAATGGGGTTAACGGATAAGTGAACTTGAACATAGGAGGGATTGGGTGCAGAAGGAAATGAGCGTTGGGAGGTAGGCGTAGGAAAATGGAGAGGAATGGCTATGGGGTAGCAAAAAGGATAATGGGAAACATGGTCGATGTATAACAATCGTCAATAAGAATCACGTGGGCAAGCTTTGGTTAGGTTGAATCGTTAGGGTAGGCTATCTTGAAGAGACGGGTCTTCAGTGCTTTTCCGAAGGGCATAAGGCTGTTGCAAATCCTGCTCAAAGCCCACCTCTTCAATGTCGCCTTCGGCACCTAACCATGTCACCTCTATTTAGGAAATCTAGACTGCTGCCCCAACTTGATTGAGTACACATTTTGTCCTTTAGATTGTAAGCAACTATGAGCAGGGACTGGCCTTCTTTGTTAAATTGTACAGCGCTGCGTAACCCTAGTAGCGCTTTAGAAATGTTAAGTAGTGATGGTACGGGATAGGTCTTGGTAGAGCATTCCAAAGCTGGCTACCTGAAAAGGAAAAATTGGATGCGTAGAAGGATTTGTACTTAATACCTTTGCAGTTGCGGCGGTGTAGATTAAGGTAAGTATGGGAAGATGTCAAACTGTTCCTGGTTGGGAGGTCGATAAGGTGATTCATGTAGGTGGGGGCTTCTCCATGTAAAATCCATGTAACTCGGGTCTGAGCTGATGACTCTCTTTTCAGGAGGAGAGATATGATTCTTTCCTTTTACGCTTGACCAAGGGATAAGCTGTTCAAACAGATTCTGCTACTGGGCTAGAGCTCAGAAGCCTGGGCCCAGCTTCCATGCCATCTTGACTTATCCCTGTAATTTTTCACGCGGAGGCTTCCAGCTCAACCTGGCATCATGAGCTTCACTGGAAACGAGCTGGGCTTTTCCCCTGCCCCAGTCCATTGCTGGAAGCCACAGATTGTGATTCCCTCTGGAACTTGGGTCATGTGCACCCTGGCTCTAGCCAATCGGGTGTCACTGTACTGCGCAAGGGCTGGGTGGCAGTGGCCATAGCAATTTCTAGGCCAGCTGGGCCTGGGAATTGGCTTTGGGTCTTTTCAACTGTACTGGCTGTCAACCTGTGTTACTGGTTTCTGATGACCCATTCTAAAAAAACAAAACAAAACACTAGGGCAGAACTGGGCGTCATCTGGATTTTGTACAGTGCTTTCCATCTCAAAACGCGGTTGGCATTGCTTACCTGTGGGACGTATGTTTCCCTGATTATTCTCAGTGTTTGCACACTGTGTGACAGCTTCCGGACCGAAGGGAGAAAGGAAGAGTCGTATTTTATTATTGCTGGGAGGGAGCATGACTTAGCCAAGGTCAGCCAGAGTGGCGGCAGGACTGGGCTAGCACCCAGGAGTCCTGACTCACACCCCTGTGTTCTAGCCGCAAAACACCCCCTCCTCTTGTGATCACAGACAGCAGGAAGGGCACTCAGGCTCCTTATCAGCCAGCTTCCCCTGAGTCACCTCTGCTCTACCCTGTTACAAGGTATTCATCCAAGCTAATAAAAAGACTGTTTGGGTCCAAAGGTACAGAGAGATTAACAAACACTTAGCTTAGAAACCAGAACAGGTATTCAGCCCTCAGCAGACAGTGCTTCAGGCAGTTCACCTGGAAATGGACCATGAGTGAGAGTCTAGGGCCAGCCGGCAGCCCTTCCACCACTCACGCACACTGGTTTTGTTCTAGTCTTTTATTCTAGCTGCTGTCACTATTCCTAATTCAGTGGAATTAGAAAAGGTACAGAGAAGGGCCACGAAAATGAAAGAGGATGGGACGCCTTCCCTATGAGGAAAGGCTAAAGCGGCTAGGTCTCTCCAGCTTGAAGAAAAGGTGGCCGAGGGGAGATATGAGAGAGGTCTATAAAATAATGAGTGGAGTGGAACAGATAGATGTGAATTTCTTGTTTACTCTTTCCAAAAATACTATGCGCCCCCCCCCCCCCCCCCCCGGGTGCATTTTTATCTGCTGCGGGGGTGCCGCGTGCCTCTTGGCTTTGCTCGTTCCATGCGCCCTCTGGCCCGGAACAGGAAGTAACCTGTTCTGGGGCAGAGGGAGCACAGAACAAGCGGAGCTGACAGGCGCACGGCACCCCCCCCCCCAGCGGCGTGCACCCGGGTTGGACCGCTCCCCCTTGGTATGCCACTGCACGCAATGAAGCTACAAAGTAGTACATTTAAAACGAATCAGAGAAAATATTTCTTTACTCAATGTGTAATTAAACTCTGGAATTCATTGCCAGAGAATTTAGTAAAAGCGGTTAGCTTAGCGGGGTTTTAAAAAAGTTTGGATGGCTTCCTAAAGGAAAAGTCCATAGACCATTATTACATGGCCTTGGGGAAAATGCACTGCTTATTTCTAGAATAAGCAGCATAAAATGTATTGTACTGTTTTGGGATCTTGCCAGGTATTTGTGACCTGGATTGGCCACTGTTGGAAACAGGATGCTGGGCTTGATTGACCTTCAGTCTGCCCCAGTATGGCAACACTTATGTTGCCGCACCTGGAGTATTGTGTTCAGTACTGGTCTCCGTATCTCAAAAAAGATATAGTAGAATTGGAAAAGGTACAGCGAAGGGCGACGAAAATGATAGTGGGGATGGGACGACTTTCCTACGAAGAGAGGCTGAGAAGGCTAGGGCTTTTCAGCTTGGAGAAGAGACGGCTGAGGGGAGATATGATAGAAGTGTATAAAATAATGAGTGGAATGGATCGGGTGGATGTGAAGCGACTGTTCACGCTATCCAAAAATACTAGGACTAGAGGGCATGAGTTGAAGCTACAGTGTGGTAAATTTAAAACGAATCGGAGAAAATTTTTCTTCACCCAACGTGTAATTAGACTCTGGAATTCGTTGCCGGAGAACGTGGTACGGGCGGTTAGCTTGACGGAGTTTAAAAAGGGGTTAGATAGATTCCTAAAGGACAAGTCCATAGACCGCTATTAAATGGACTTGGAAAAATTCCGCATTTTTAGGTATAACTTGTCTGGAATGTTTTTACGTTTGGGGAGCGTGCCAGGTGCCCTTGACCTGGATTGGCCACTGTCGGTGACAGGATGCTGGGCTAGATGGACCTTTGGTCTTTCCCAGTATGGCACTACTTATGTACTTATGTACTTGTGTAGACTGGGGTTACCAACTTCTCTGGTTTAAAACAACACAAATAAGCAAAGCCCGTCAAATACTTAAAGAACAAATAAAGCGAGAGAGAAGCAGAGAATATTGTTCTTCTCAGCATTGCCCAGCTGGTGTCTCATCAGTTTTTCTGATCAGGGGAAGAATGGACTGAGAACCGGGTTCAATTCCCACTTCAACTCCTTGACTCTCTGGCCAAGTCACTTAACCTTCCCAGTGCTCCAGGTACAAAAAGTTAGACTGTGAGTCCACTGGGGACATAGAAAGTACGTGAATGTAATACATGTAAACCACTTTGATTATATCACAGAAGGGCAGTATATCAAATCCATGACCCTTTTAGTGCAAACTTGAAATAACATGAAATGTGGATTTTGGCTGCATTCTCAGGCTTGGACCATATCAGCCAGTAAATAAGCACTGGCTAAGTATTGACTGGCTCCTGCGTTCTGCTGTGTTGGTCGGGCTCTGAGTTTAGGAAATGTTAATGAGAAGGAGTTGTAAAGAAGAGGGGGCTGAGGGTGTAAAGGACAAACATTACAAAGTGGAGGAGTGGCCTAGTGGTTAGGGTGGTGGACTTTGGTCCTGGGGAACTGAGTTCAATTCCCACTTCAGGCACAGGCAGCTCCTTGTGACTCTGGGCAAGTCACTTAACCCTCCATTGCCCCATGTAAGCCGCATTGAGCCTGCCATGAGTGGGAAAGCGCAGGGTACAAATGTAACAAAAATAAAATAGATACTATTGGAGATTCTACATGGAATGTTGCTACTATTGGAGATTCTACATGGAATGTTGCTACTGTTGAGATTCTGTTGCTACTATTGGGGATTCTACATGGAATGTTGCTACTATTGGAGATTCTACATGGAATGTTGCTATTCCACTAGCAACATTCCATGTAGAAGGCTGCGCAGGCTTCTGTTTCTGTGAGTCTGACTTACGTGCAGGACGTCAGACTCACAGAAGCAGAAGCCTGCGCGGCCACATTGGTGATCTGCAAGGGCCGACTTCTAGTGGAATAGCAACATTCCATGTAGAATCTCAAATAGTAGCAACAGTGGAGGAGTGGTCTAGTGGTTAGAGTGGTGGACTTTGGTCCTGGGGAACTGAGGAACTGAGTTCAATTCCCACTTCAGGCACAGGCAGCTCCTTGTGACTCTGGGCAAGTCACTTAACCTTCCATTGCCCCATGTAAGCCGCATTGAGCCTGCCATGAGTGGGAAAGCGCGGGATACAATTGTAATAAAAATAATAAAAAAAACCCAGAACATTGCTTAGCCTCTGTTTTAAGTCTGTTTAGTACTTTGATCCTTTTCTGAATCCTGGGATTAGCAGTAAAACAAACAATATCCATCTTATATCTGGCTAATATTGTCTCAACAAAAGAATGATATCTCAGTGTCATAGTAACATAGTAACATAGTAAATGACGGCAGATAAAGACCTTTACGGTCCATCCAGTCTGCCCAACAAGACAAACTCATTTTACATATCAGTTTCCGATCTGATGAAGAAGGGCAACCTTTGAAAGCTAATCAAGAAATGTATTAAGTTATGTCCAATAAAAAAGGTATCATCTTATTTTCTTTTCCATGTTTTATTTGTTTGATTTCTATTGATAACCTTTAAGAGTGGACTAACTCGGCTACCACACCTCTCTACATACCAGTGTAAAATAGGTCAAAAACTTTTGGATATCCCAAAATTAACAAATACATTCCTTTGCCCCAAGGCACCATGGCTGAATAAAATCCTACTACAGAAGTCATCTCCTGGCTCACCATAGCTCACACCAGTGGCATAGCCATGGGTGGGCTAGAGTGGGCCCAAGCCCACCCAATAGCAGCATGCCTCTGATGTGCCTGGCAGGGATCACCAAGCCCTGCCAGCCAAAAACTCCCAACAATTCTCCCTCCCGTGTACCTTTTAAATAGCAGATCTTTGCCGCAGTGAGCAGCAACTGATACACACTGTTCACACAAGGCCCCACCGTCTTCCCTCTGACATACTCCTGCCTATGCGGAAACAGGAAGCGGTGTCAGAGGGAAGGCTGTGGGGCCAGTATGCCGGGGGGGGGGGGGGAGGGGAGGAGAGGAGGAGCTACGGTTTGAGAGACCGTATGACATGCATGTGGGTGGCCAAGAGAGGGAGAGACCAAATCACCTGTAGGGCAGGGGCGGAAAATTTGGTGTCTGGCAAAAGGGGTGCTCAGGGAGGACAAGGCCATAGTGGATAAATTGAATGAATTCTTTGCTTCGGTCTTTATGGAAGCGATCTACCTATACTGGAAATGGTTTTCAAGGGTGATGATTCGGAGGAACTGAAAGAAATCTTGGTGAACCTGGAAGATGTACTTCGCTAAATTGATAAATTAAAGAGTACTAAATCACCTGGACCGGACGGTATACATCCAAGGGTACTCAAAGAACTCAAGCATGAAATTGCTGATCTGCTGTTAGTAATGTGTAACCTGTCATAAAAATCGTCCCTAGTACCTGAAGATTGGAGGGTGGCCAATGTGACACTGATTTTTAAAAAGGGTTGCAGGGGTGATCCAGGAAATTACAGACCAGTAAATCTGATGTCAGTGGTGGGCAAAATAGTAGAAACTATTATAAAGAATAAAATTACAGAACACACAGACAAACATGGTTTAATGGGACAGATTAGTTGCCAAAGTAAGTCTTGCCTCACCAATTTGCTTTATTTCTTTGAAGACGTGAATAAACATTTGGATAAAGGTGAACTGGCTGATGTAGGGTATCTAGATTTTTGTGCAGGATGTCAGACTCACTGAAACAGAACGAAGCCTTGTGCCGGAAGAAGAGGACCTCGGCTGGCAGGGGTTGGGGTCCCCCACCAGCAAAGGTAGCAGACGGTGGGGGGAGGGGGGGTTGAGAGGGTCATCGGCAGGGGGGTCCTGGGCCAAATCTACGGGGGCTCAGGCCCCCATGGCCCCACATAGCTATGCCACTGCTTTAAAGATTAATAAATAAAACCAAACAATGGAAAATAAGGCACAATATTAGCACTACCACCTGTCTCATCTCAACCTTTGACATACTGGCTCTGCCTCACCTGGTGATTGGGCTTGTTGTCCTGCCTTTCCTAGAAACAACAGGGGAAAATCAGAAGGAGGTCAGCCTCTTAGGGTCACCAGGAATTAGATGCAAGCCATCCCTGTCTCAGAGTTGCAGCAATTGACCGGACAGTCCCTATGACATGCCCCGATGCAGGTGGCGGCTGCCCCATTCCTTGGCATGCCCATCTGCAGGACCAGGCACATTTGCTCAGGAATGTTGATCTTGAATATCTCCTCTGATCTCTTCAGACTGTATATTATTGTAATTACAGGGCACCTTAGCAAAGCCCAAATCAAAGAATCTCACAGTGCATCTTAGGCCTCACGGTTTGTCCTTGCAAATTCCCCCAGCCAGCAGAGCACAGCGTGCAAAAGCATATTAAATGTACAATTTAGAATTAGTGCCTCATATTTCAGGAATTTTTATTGGCAAGGCTTGGAGCCAGATGGAGGCAGCGCTGAGCTCATTTGGGCTCTGAGCCTTGTTAAATAAAAATATCTGAAAATGGAAGCCCCAGATTCAATCTAAATAATCTAATTTTCTTTCATTGATGTTTAGTTAGCAGGGTGTGGTGACCCATGGCAGCAGCATTGACTAAGGACTGCTTTAATGAATTGCAAATCTGTTTGTCCAGGTGGCCAATACTAGTTACTTATGAAGGGAAAACAAACAGTCCTCAGCAGGTCCATATACTCACTATTCAGCTTGAGCACAGTACTGGAAAAGGAAGGAAAGGACAGAGAACGTATGAGCCAATGAGAGTCCTGCTGGGAGAAGGAGAGGAGAGTTATGATGCTGGTGGTAGAGGAAGTGAAAGGCGAGAGGGAGAGGAGAAAGCCATGTTGGGAGAGGGACTGGAGAGGAAGAGGAGAGGAGAAGGTCATGCCGAGAGAGGGACTGGAGCTGGGAGAGGACCTGAAGAGAAGGAGAGGAAAGTCATGTTGGTGGGAGGAGTGGAGAGAGCCATGTTGGGAGAAGGACTGAAGAGCGAGAGAGAGAGAGATGACGGAGCCATACTGGAAGAGTGAGAGGACAAGGAGAGGCGAGAGTCACGCTGGGAGAGAGACTGGAGAGGGAGAGAGAGAGATGGAAGAGTCAGGTCATGTGAGAGAGGAGAGGTATGATTTCATCACTCTTGCTCTTTGGTCCATCGCCCAGCAGGGCTTCTCCTCTCACCGAAGCCAAGGAAAACAGTAAAAACTCAGCAAGATCAGGGAGAGGAGAGAGACAAAAGGGGTGAGGGGAAGGGACACAGTGGCACAGGGTAGAGGAAAGAGGAGACTGTGAGACTTGCTGGTTGGTGGACCAAAAAGCAGATGACACGTCAAAGATCTTCCCCTCGCCACCCTCCTTCCTGTATTGTCCCATAGCTTCCCTGGACTCCTCCATCTCCTTCACTCTTATCTTTTCCTTTCTCTTCATTTATTTTCACTGGTGCAGTCGTACCACACACCTGTGCACCAGCTGCCATTCCAGTGGCGCGAGGGGAGAGGAGAAGCACAGAGGTAAGTTATAATTCTTTGACGGAGAACGTCTTCAGAAACCTAAAGGCAAACTAGTGGGTCTTCAAAAGTGCCAAGGTAACCGCATAAAAGTCAGTCCTATCTTTATGCTGTTTAAGTACTGAATATCGCACTTTACCGGCTATGTGTTTTGCCAGCCCCATAAACCCGGAAATTCAGTCCTGGAGCCCAGAAATGACCCGGTATTGAATTTCTGGGGGATAACAGCAGCAGCTGATTGCTGCCTGCTGAATATCAGGCCCACCAGGGACAAAGTACCTGTAAATAATAATAATTTATTTTATTAGAATTTATTTACCGTCTTTCTGAAGGCACTCACTCAAGGTGGTGTACAGTAAGAATAGATCAAACATGAGCAATAGACAATTACAGCAGCAAAAATATTCAAACAACAATACAAAGTATGGCATAGTTACTACTTACTTGGATGTAACAAAAGAGAGGGAACAAAGTACAAACTAAAGTCCAAACAAAAAAAACCAGCACCACGGGCCTTTAAAAATGGAACACAGTTCTTTAATGAATGAGCCTTGACAAAAAGACCCGACACGGGCCGTGTTTCGGTGACTAGCACCTGTGTCAGGGGTCACAGTGATGACGTGGAAAACTTGGGGAATAACTCGAATATATTCCTCTACAATATATTATTCCTTACCCCACGTCTCATGTAGTAAAAGCTACAAAGCACCAAGGCACTTTCACTTTCTGTATCAAAATGTGTTCCATTTTTAAAGGCCCGTGGTGCTGTTTTTTTTGTTTGGACTATAGTTACTACTTACGTCAACACAATATGTAATAGAACATTTTAATTGGTAGTGAAGGGTAAAGCAAAGATGGAACATATAGACAGGTAAGAGAGTAAGAAGAGCTAGAAAGTAAGGTGACTAATTTAAATAAAGTTGCACATGAGGTCAGAGAGATGATTAAATGTCACCATATGAGCCAACTCTGCGGGTGCTATGGTGAGATTACAATATTGAGAAAATTCTATGTATATGTCCAGGGAGGGGTTATTTCCATTGGGCTTAGCACCCCTCCAATAATTTTGAAAAGTTGGCTCCATTCTCAGCTAGGGTAGGAGTGGATAAACATGTCCCGCTGTGATATATGCAGCCCAAGTCACTCCTTGTGTGAGTGAGACTAAACAAGTTCGTTACTTCGTCCATTAAAGGCTTGGTTGAAGAGCCAAGCTTTCACCTGCTTCCTGAAGTAGAGATAGTCTTGTGTTAAGCGGAGCCTTTCAGGCAGTGCATTCCAGAGTGTGGGAGCTACTCTGGGGAGGGCTCTCTTGCGGTATCGCATCCTATAATGTCTTTTGGAGTGGGTGTGGTTGGGGAAACCCCTTGAGAGGACCTTAGTGTCCTTGGAGGTGTGTAGAGGGTCATCCTGGTCTTCTTGGGGCCATTCCTTTAAAGGCTTTGAAGATCAGACATAGCATTTTAAATTTAGCCCTTTATTGTACTGGTAGCCAGTGAAGTTTTTGCAAAAATGGTGTGATGTGGTCACGTCGCTTGCAACCTTCTCTGAGTCTTCCTGCTGCATTCTGAATCAACTGGAGCTGGAGCAGGCCCTTTGTAGTCAGACCACTGTATAGAGCATTACAGTAAATCGCTTTGGTTGTAGAGCGGAAAGGCAGAATATCAAATGAAAGATCCTTTACCCTATCAAGAACCTGGTCTGTAATTTTCATGGATTTTATAACTTACCTGTCTCTGAGATGGTTATTATTTATAAACACAATTTTATTAAGGTTTTAGTTAGTAATACAGCCACCGTTCAGCACAATATAATTAAAAGACCCACCCTATCTCCCAATCCACCGAACCTCCCCCCTAAATAAACTTTAACTAAGACGTCACTATCATCGTTGGCTGTTAATTGGTACTATCAATTATTGATGATAACTGGGGTCTATTGACTTTTGCAAATAAGGCTCCACACTGAGTTTCTGGACATGGCCCCACATCACCCAACAGCTGCCATTGGCAGAATTAATTTGGTACGTCTTTCCTCTCAACTGGCTCCATTTTTTCCAGTTGTTGCTTTTTCCCTCGTTCTCATCCTACACATCCTGAACAATCACTGGTCCCCTGCGGCTAGGTTACTGACTCTCGTGCATGATGTTAATCCTATCAGACCTCTTCATGTACCCAAAGAAGCTTACAAATAGCCAGTAGGTCAACAGTGGCACAGGCCACCTTTTCGAACTGGGGTTTTCTTATCAATAGAACATCTGAATTTGGAGTGACCATCAGTTAAGTCAGGCCATAAATTTCTGGATACATTCACTGATCAAGCCAGATCAACCCTGTGGCCTTCAAGTTGCATTTATCATCCAGCGTCTGAATGCCATCAATTTCTCTGTCTTGCTGCTTAAACCCTAAGGTGCCAATTTATTACCAGCTCAAAAACTTCTCCCATCACCTCCACTAATGGTAGAAGAAGACATGACCATTATTTTTAGGACTTTCACTTCAGCGAGGACACGTTTATTTAAAAACATTTCTATTCTGCATATTGCAAAGTTCAAAAAGGATAGTGGGTATTACTGAGGCTAGGCAACACTCAATAGATCCTTGGGGAGGGGGACATCTTGGATACAGATTTATGCAGTGCATTTTTTCTAGTGAAAAAGGTGCCGGTACTCAAATGCCATACCACCCTTCAGAGAGACCCACCCCTCAATAGCCAGGCCCCCTGCTGCAACCAGTCACAGAATCTATGGCAAGGCAGAATTAGTGTGTAGAGCCTGAAACCTTTCATTAAAACCTGGGGACCATGGGTCAATTTTAGCAGACAATGGAAAAGGTGCCGGTACTCAGTACCCCCTCAAAAAAAGCCCAGGATTTATGATCTAATCAGATGTTATATTTCATATTTGCTTCCAAACCTGAGCTCAAGGTGAGTTATAATCAGATACAACTGGCATTTCCCTGGTTAGCTTGTAGACTAAGGTGCTGATATACTAAAGTCTTCAACTCTTTTGTGTCTATGGGAACAATGCTTAGTTCATAGTCAAAGGGTGTATTGAAGGACCAGAGGTCACAAGAAGTCTCAGTGGACAAAGTGGGATTGGAATCCTGATTTCCTTGATTTGCAGCCCACTTCTCCAGCTGTTGCTCTAGAACTCAGGAGAAAGTCACTCAATGAAAGATCTTCACATTCAAAGCACGTTGGTTATGGATGCAAATGATATAAAGGTACAGATTCACAGGAATCCTTCCAAAATAACAATCAAATGAAAAGGCTGGCAATTAGTGTGAAAAATTCCAGAAGTCTCTTAGGAACCCAAGTGGGGTCCTCTGGTGCTCTGTAGACTCTCCTATTGCACCTCTGAAGCAATGATTGGGACTCACTGCTCCCATGTGCTAGAAATCCAGGCTGCACCTGTAGCATTCCCAACCCCAATGGGCCTGGGGGATAGATGACCCGGCTTCGGGATGGAGCTGGGTATCTTCCAGATGGTAGTGCTCAGTCCCGATACACTCCTACAGGATGGTATGCTCAGAGGCAGGTGATGGCAGGAAGAGGATTCAAGAGCTTGCTCTATTGGTCAAGTCAGCTAAAATTAGGAACCTGTCCTTATAAACCCCCACACCCCCTCCATGTCCCCTGCAACAGCAGCAGCTCCTCATCAAACTGGAAAATCTCCTTTGAAAGTCTAATTAAGGTAGATGTAAAACAGGTCCAGGCTGGCACTGAAGAAAACAGAATTCCATCAGTCACATACCATGGACTGAAATTACAAATAAAATTAGATGATTCATCCCTCAGAAAAGCTATCTTGTTGACTGCTAAGCAATCATGTCGGTGATTTCATGGGAACTTTTATTATCCGAGTTCTATATTCTCTGAGAAGGTGAGGCCTGGCAGTTAGGGCCTGGATTTTGATTCACAATACCTGGGGCATGAGCGCTGAGCTTGCTTCTGGGTGCCCATCAGCAAGTCACTATCTTCTTCTGAAATAAATTGCTTCGGGACCATTGTCTGAAAGCTGTAGACAGTCCTTGCTTGGGTTTGGACTAGAAGGAAAATTTGTGCAATATCGGAAAGTAATGTCTTCCCACCCAACATCACGGGGAACATGATTTTTTGACCAAAATAAAACACCCTCAAACAAAAAAACGTAATCTATTTTTCCTAGTCATAGAAACATGATGGCAGATAAGGGCCAAAAGGTCCATCCACAGCAACCACTATCTCCTCCTTTCCGTAAGAGATCCCACGTGCCTGTCCCATGCTTTCTCAAATTCAGACAGAGTCCTCATCACCACCACCTCCAGCGGGAGGCCATTTTCTTAGATTATGTCTGGAATGAGAGGGCATAGGATGAAGTTAAGAGGTCATAGGCTCAGAGTTTTTTCCTTCATTTGAAAAAGGCTCATCTCCTGTACATTAATGCAACTGAGGTATTTAAACGTCTGTCATATCCCCTCTCCCCTGCCTTTCTTCCAGAGTATACACATTGAGACCTATAAGTCTGATCCCATGCCCTTTATGAACAGACCACTGACCAGCTTTGTAGCCACCCTCTGGGCCAACTCCATCCTGTTGATATTTTTTCGTAGGTGTGGCAGAATTGCACACAGTACTCTATATGGGGCCTCACCAAGGACACCATCACCACTTTTTTGTGTAAGTCAGTCAGCAAGTTTGTTTCTATCTGTCTGTCTATCTATTTAGATTTTGCTCACACCTTTTTCAGTAGTAGCTCAAGGTGAGTTACATTCAGGTACTCTGGATATTTCTCTGTCCCAGGAGGGCTCACAATCTAAGTTTGTACCTAAGGCAATGGAGGGTTAAGTGACTTGCCCAAGATCACAAGGAGCAGCAGTGGGATTTGAACTGGCCACCTCTGGATTGCAAGACTGGTGCTCTAACCACTAGGCCACTCCTCCACTCCATTCTAGACCAAGGGTTCTCAACCCAGTCCTCTGGTTGCATCTAACCAGTTTTCAGGATACCCATCATGAACATGCATGAGAGAACTTTGCATGCACTGCCTTCATGCTATGCAGGACTCTTTCATGCTTCTTCAGGGTGGGTATCCTGAAAACATGACTGGTTAGATGTTTCCTGAGGACTGCGTTGAGAAGCACTGCTCTAGTCACAGGTAGAAGAGTAGGTAAGATACAGGACTGCAACTGATCTAAACAGCCCACCAGTGAGATGGTCCCTCCCCTGATGATGAGGCCATGGAGACACTTTTTAAAAACAAATAACACTTGCCCCTGCAGTGGCAGCAGCCTGTTTCTCCCACCCCTAGGTAGATAGGTAAGTGCCCCCTCCCTGTTCTACCTCCTGATGCAATTCCTTTCCAAAAGCACAGTCAGCCAGCATGGGCAAAAGACAGGCCTCCTTCCAGCCTGCATCCGCAGTGCCAAGAATGTGCCACTTCCATCACCCTGGGCAGAACTCAACATGCTGCCACCCCCCTTCTGGACTCCAACAGGCCTGCTACTGAAATAAGTGTGAAGTTTTCCAGGGCCTAATGGCAGCTCTGGGCTCTGCATCCTGGTGGCAGTTCCCCCAGTTGTACAGCTGCTCCCCTAGGTCTGCTTCACTTGTCCCTGGAAGCAGTTAAAAATGTTAAAAAGCTGAAAAGGAAGCTTCATGTAAAGTATTAACCGGAGATCATCCGAGGTCCTTTTACAGTGGAGAATGCCGCAGCGTTCCCTGCATTTTTCCCATGGGTGTGGGCCCCAGCCTTTGACTGAGGTGCACTGTTTGTTACAGAAGCACTAAGTTACTAGGAGGAAGCTGTAGTCCAGAGATGAAGAAAAGCTTTCTTGGCTATTCTGCTGCTCTGAGTCAGCACCAGAGCTTTTCAATCACCTCACCTGCAGGAAATCCTGGCCGGCCAGCCCAGCTCCTTGTTTGGAACTGAAAGTCTTGGCAGGAGTAGAAAAAAGGAGGCCTGGGCTGCCATATGATCCCAGAGGTGACAAGTTGGGTCACATTTCTTTAGCAGGTATGACACTAATTTAAGGCACAGAGAGAAATTAAGCCAGGTTAATTTTAGAAAAAAAACAGTGGAGGAGTGGCCTAGTGGTTAGGGTGGTGGACTTTGGTCCTGAGGAAATGAGTTCGATTCCCACTTCAGGCACAGGCAGCTCCTTGTGACTCTGGGCAAGTCACTTAACCCTCCATTGCCCCATGTAAGCCGCATCGAGCCTGCCATGAGTAGGAAAGCGCAGGGTACAAATGTAACAAAAATAAAATAGATACTATTGGAGATTCTACATGTAATGTTGCTACTATTGGAGATTCTACATGGAATGTTGCTACTATTGAGATTCTGTTGCTACTATTGGAGATTCTACATGGAATGTTGCTATTCCACTAGCAACATTCCATGTAGAAGCCTGCGCAGGCTTCTGTTTCTGTGAGTCTGACGTCCTGCACGTACGTCAGACTCACAGAAGCAGAAGCCTGCGCGGCCACATTGGTGATCTGCAAGGGCCGACTTCTACATGTAATGTTGCTAGTGGAATAGCAACATTCCATGTAGAATCTCAAATAGTAGCAACAGTGGAGGAGTGGCCTAGTGGTTAGGGTGGTGGACTTTGGTCCTGAGGTCACTTAACCCTCCATTGCCCCATGTAAGCCGCATTGAGCCTGCCATGAGTGGGAAAGCGCAGGGTACAAATGTAACAAAAATAAAATAGATACTATTGGAGATTCTACATGGAATGTTGCTATTCCACTAGCAACATTCCATGTAGAAGCCTGCGCAGGCTTCTGTTTCTGTGAGTCTGACGTCCTGCACGTACGTCAGACTCACAGAAGCAGAAGCCTGCGCGGCCACATTGGTGATATGCAAGGGCCGACTTCTACATGTAATGTTGCTAGTGGAATAGCAACATT
Organism: Microcaecilia unicolor; assembly: GCF_901765095.1. Taxonomy (NCBI): domain Eukaryota; kingdom Metazoa; phylum Chordata; class Amphibia; order Gymnophiona; family Siphonopidae; genus Microcaecilia; species Microcaecilia unicolor. The sequence continues at coordinate 100,315,977 of NC_044043.1, read as the reverse complement.
CCATGTAGAATCTCAAATAGTAGCAACAGTGGAGGAGTGGCCTAGTGGTTAGGGTGGTGGACTTTGGTCCTGGGGAACTGAGGAACTGAGTTGGATTCCCACTTCAGGCACAGGCAGCTCCTTGTGACTCTGGGCAAGTCACTTAACCCTCCATTGCCTGCCGCATTGAGCCTGCCATGAGTGGGAAAGCGCGGGGTACAAGTGTAACAAAAAAAAGAAGAAAAAGCTGAGCTCCTGGAGCCAGGGAAGAGGGGGCAGAGCAGGACCTCACCCAGGGACACATAAAGCTAGTGCCAACTTTTTTTTTTAAACTTTACATTTTTATTAACAAACTCAAAGTTGTGCAACAAATATAAACTTTACAAAATCTTTTACTCCCCCCCCCCCCTCCCTCCACTTATTACTAAGTCATTTGGGTCAATCCCCTAAGCTGAGTCCATAGCTCAGATGTTGTGCTGTATCTGCTCACTCTTTTGTCCCTGAGTTTTTTCATTTCCCCAATGAGGGATAATTTCAAAATCCAGTCTTGCTCAGATGGCGCCTCCGCCTTCTTCCAGTGGTTTGCAATAACACTTTTAGCTGCTGCTAGACACATTCTCTTAAAGCGCCTCTGCCTCTTTAGTCCGCACCTATTGCCCATGCCTATGAAAATGCGTGTTGGAACCTGAGATAGTGGTGTAAAATGAAGAAACAGGACTACAGAGACCAGAATGCACTGGAATACAAAGTCACAATACTTTGTTTCTTATTGGATCAATTTGAAAATGAGATTTCAAGGCCATTTCTTGTCCAGGACCAATAGAAGAAGAAGATGGTCCCTTGCCACTGTCCTCTCCCTGTCTGTCAGTGGCACTCTCTCCTCTCATAAGAGCATAAGAATAGCCATACTGGGTCAGACCAATGGTCCATCTAGACCAGTATCCTGCTTCCAACAGTGGCCAATCCAGGTCACAAGTACCTGGCAGAAACCCAGATAGTAGCAACATTCCATGCTACCAATCCCAGGGCAAGAAGTGGCTTCCCCCATGTCTATCTCAATAACAGACTATGGACTTTTCCTCCGGGAACTTGTCCAAACCTTTTTTTAAACCCAGAACTTAAGTATTCTTTGAGAGAAAAAAAATATTTCTTCCTATTTGTTTTAAAAGTATTTCCATGTAATTTCATTGAACGTCCCCTGGTCTTTGTACTTTTTGAAAGAGTAAAAAAATGGATTCACTTTTACCCATTCAACCCCACTCAGGATTTTGTAGACCTCAGCCATCTTGTTTCCAAGCTGATGAGCCCTAACCCCTTTAGCCTTTCCTCATAGGGGAGGAATTCCACCCTCTTTATCATTTTGGTCTCTCTTCTTTGAACCACCAGTGCTAGTCAGTATAGGAGGTGCATTTTCCTTGTCCTTTCATGCTTTCAGGGCTTTGATCTCTTTTGAAAAGCTTTTCCTTCCCTCTCTCTCTCTCTTATCTTCATATCTTGTTTACCTCTGTCTTTCTTTTCTCTTTCTTCTCGCCCCCAGCACCCTGCCTGTTTCCACCAGCACCAGCCACACTCACAGATTCCTTTCCCTTGATACTGTCAGCCTTCTAATTACATGTGTGTGCCAGCTTGGTCTCACATAGGGGAAGATTAATTAGGACTGCAGACCTGCACACTCCCTAGTTCAGGCCCAGGCAGTGAATCTGTAGGTTGGAGACCCATTCAGAGAGAAATATGACTTCACTCTCTTGCAATGCAGAAGGACAGGCAGAGTGATCTCCAAAGATACAGGGCTGGAGGGGCAGTGGGCTCCAAGGCCATTGCTGGACAAAGGGCTGTTTTCAGCATCTGTTTCCTTTTGGACTGACAGACGTTCCTTCCCCCTTTGCCTAAGGCTTGGTCTTCTTGCCTTCTGGGCACAGTGGCTGTAGGTGGGTTTTGCAGTCTCAGGAGCTCTATAAATTGTGGAGAATGCAGTCCCTTTTGCTGAAACATGTACAGTAAATCTGAAGTATGTTTATTCCAGGGGGCGTAGCCAGACCTCGAGGTGAGAGGGGGCCAGAGCCCAAGGTGTGGGGGCACATTTTGGTCGCTGCCCTGCTGCCGCCCCCCCTATGCCGCCTCGCTGCCTCCCTCTGCTGCCGCTGTAACATCTTGGCTGGCGGGGGTCCCCAACCCCCGCCAGCTGCAGACTTTGTCCAGCGTTGGTCTCCAGTGCTCTGCTCCCTCTTCCCCTCACGTCCGGCACGCTTCATTTAGTGAAACTGCTCCGCAGACCAGTGCTGGACAAAATCTTCAGCTGGCAGGGGTTAGGGACCCCCTCCAGCCAACTAGGGGCTCAGAGCAAATTTGGGAGGGGGCCCAGGCCCGCGTGGCCCCATCTAATTACGCCACTGGTTTATCCAGCATGTGTGCGATTCCAGGGCTGAGTCTACTACTACTACTTATCACTTCTATAGCGCTACAAGGCATACGCAGCGCTGTACACCATACATGAAAAGACAGTCCCTGCTCAAAGAGCTGACAATCTAAAAATGGAAAGTCCACTGCACTAACCACTAGGCTACTCCTCCACTAGCAACATTCCATGTAGAAGCCTGCCCTTGCAGATCAGCAACACGGCCGCGCAGGCTTCTGTTTCTGTGAGTCTGACGTCCTGGTGTAGGCGCGTGTTTTGGACGTGCGCAGATCCATTTTTCAGCGCACCTGTAAAAAAATGCCTTTTCTTTATTTTGGCTGAAAATGGACATGCGGCAAAATGAAAATTGATGCGCGTCCATTTTGGGTCTGAGACCTTACCGCCATCCATTGACTTAGCGGTAAGGTCTCTCGTGCATTAACTGAGCAGTAATGGTCTATGCGTGTAGAATGCCTTTTACCGCCCAGTTAGCGGCCCACGCTGGAAAATAAAAATTATTTTCCGGCGCACATAGTCGATGTGCGTAAAAAATTAAATCAATGCCTGGGCCATGCGGTAGTTTCAAATTGACACGTATTGGGCACTCATTGGGTGAACGTTGGCACCTATTTGGCTTAGTAAAAGGGCCCCTTAAAGCCTAGAAGTTTCACTTGCTTTTGTTTGCTATGAGACCAGTGTTGAGACTGTTTCTTTTCTGTGTTGTAGCTTTTACGTTGTGACATTATTTATACCTGGGTTGAAATAAAAAAAAAAAAAAAACTAAGAAGAAGAAATAGACCCAGTGTGAGAGATTTATACCTTCAGAGCAGGGACACTCTCTGGTCCAGATGGATCCCTCAGGAAGAGCTACTTCAGTTAAATAGCAGTAGCATCACAGTTCATGGTCATCTGCATCAGGGACTGGACAGTAGAAGTGAGAGACAGGCTTTTCCTCTCGCTCCTAACTCTCTGATTAGAATTATCTAGAGGTCCACTGATCAGCCCCCTGGACTATACCATTATGTTAATTTCTTGTGGGGTGCCAGAGCAAGATGGTTCAATCTACTGTACCCTGACAATCTCAACCTATGTTCTTACAAAAGTGTCCCATCGCACCAACGTGCAAAAGGAAATGCACCAGCCATTGAAAAGCCCTTCAGTGCCCAACAGTTCATGAAAGGTGTTTCTTTTGTCATCTGATGGTTATGTTTCTGCATGAGAGTAAAATGAGTCCCCCCCCCCCCCCCCCCACGATGGTTAGAGTGGCAGGTTGAGAAGCTGGAAAGCCAGAGTTCAATCCTTGTGACTTTGGTCGTCATTTAACCTTCCATTGCCTCAGACTGCGAGCCCTCAGGGGACAGAGAAATACCTTGTAGACCTGAATATAACTCATCCTGAGCTACTAGGGGGAAAAGGTGTGAGCTAAATCCAAATCCCTTCCCTTCCTTTGCAGGGATTATCTGCCTGGGTGTTGCTGGAATTCTTCCTGTTATATCCTGCCCTGACCACCTGACAGAAGTGATGGAATCGCTCAAGCACAGAGTCATTCCAGAAGAATGAGAACAGGGCAGAAGATCTGCATGTTCAGTAGAGGGACCAAGGAAATCCAGGCCAGTTTGGGACAGGTCAGTGGCACAGAGGGGTGTGCATAGGCCAAAAGATTTTTTTTTTTTAATCTCAGTTCAGTTCTTTTTCCTTTTTTCCTGACTTTTGTGGTCATTTTTAAAGTTCATTTCACACATTAATTTGAATAACTCTTTTATCAGGCACACTAGAACCTTTGAAAGCATGCAAATCAATTGTATACGCATTAATTTATAGGTTAATGCATGTTAAATCAATTTTGCCTATGCTAAAATGTTTAAGGCATGTTAATTAACTGAATGAGTACTAACAAATTCATCTCCTTAGAAAAGACAGCAGGTTCTGGGTGTGACAGCCTAATTGGTAATATCAATGGACAAGCAAGGTGAACCAGGCAGTTCTTACATGTCTATGGCTTTTTGATGTAATGATGACAAAGAGATCCTGATTTTCAGACAACAAGTCCATCTTTGGAGGCTAGGCAGACAGAAGTATATAGTGGAGACCTACAGGGACATAGAAGTCTCTAGTAATGTCCCATAATGTACATGTGAATCGGCACCATTAGATGAGGAGTTACGGATCAAGAAAGGGATCTGGGTGTCGTCGTCGTCGATGATACGCTGAAACCTTCTGCTCAGTGTGCTGCTGCGGCTAGGAAAGCGAATAGAATGTTGGGTGTTATTAGGAAGGGTATGGAGTCCAGGTGTGCGGATGTTATAATGCCGTTGTATCGCTCCATGGTGCGACCGCACCTGGAGTATTGTGTTCAGTACTGGTCTCCGTATCTCAAAAAAGATATAGTAGAATTGGAAAAGGTACAGCGAAGGGCGACGAAAATGATAGTGGGGATGGGACGACTTTCCTATGAAGAGAGGCTGAGAAGGCTAGGGCTTTTCAGCTTGGAGAAGAGACGGCTGAGGGGAGATATGATAGAAGTGTATAAAATAATGAGTGGAATGGATCGGGTGGATGTGAAGCGACTGTTCACGCTATCCAAAAATACTAGGACTAGAGGGCATGAGTTGAAGCTACAGTGTGGTAAATTTAAACGAATCAGAGAAAATTTTTCTTCACCCAACGTGTAATTAGACTCTGGAATTCGTTGCCGGAGAACGTGGTACGGGCGGTTAGCTTGACGGAGTTTAAAAAGGGGTTAGATAGATTCCTAAAGGACAAGTCCATAGACCGCTATTAAATGGACTTGGAAAAATTCCGCATTTTTAGGTATAACTTGTCTGGAATGTTTTTACGTTTGGGGAGCGTGCCAGGTGCCCTTGACCTGGATTGGCCACTGTCGGTGACAGGATGCTGGGCTAGATGGACCTTTGGTCTTTCCCAGTATGGCACTACTTATGTACTTATGTACTTATGTTTCCATTTCAATGAACACCACATACGTAGAAATATTTGGATATTTGGTATGGTAATACTATAGAGAGTACTATCCAAAATGTTGGGGGCCCAGAATACAATGTAAAGTGGTAATAATACCTCACACAATATTGAATTCTGTTCAACTATCTGTGAATCTAATCATATCACTAATGCCATTATTGATTACATAGGAGCCAACTTTTCAAAATTATTGGGGGTGCTAAGCTCAGTAGAAATAACCCTTCCCTGGAAACATACAATGACTTTTCTTAATATTGGGGGTGCTCAAGCACCCACAGCACCCACAGAGTCGTTTGGTGCTTCGAAAGAAAAGAACTCAGTGGCTCGGGGCTACAAATATGGAACATGTGGAAGAACCTCAGAATAACATCACCATCATCAGTCTGAAAACCCCTCTTTTTCTTATACACTTGTGAATTAACCTTATACCAATTTCTTATTATTATTATAAATTTCACCAGCATCACAATATTATTGAGCATCTCAATGTGTTTTATCAGTTTGCTACTAATTGTATCACATAATAATCCACATAGAGGGGCATAATCGAATGAGGACGACCATCTCTAGGGGCACCCATCTCTGAGGACGTCCCTGTGAAGGGGTGGGGCGGGGCATCCCGTATTATTGAAACAAGATGAGCGTCCATCTTTCGTTTTGATAATACGGTCGGAGATACCCAAATGTCAACATTTAGGTTGACCTTAGAGATGGTCAACGTAAATGTTGAGATGGTTGACCTTAGAGATGGGCGACCTTGGTTTTCGCCAATAATAGAAACCGAGGAAGCCCATCTCAAAAACGACCAAATCCAAGCCATTTGGTCGTGGGAGGAGCCAGCATTTGTAGTGCACTGCTCCCTCTGATATGCCAGGACACCAACTGGGCACCCTAGGGAGCACTGCAGTGGACTTCACAAATTGCTCCCAGGTGCATAGCTCCCTTATCTTGGGTGCTGAGCCCCTTAACCCCCCCCCAAAACCCACTCCCCACAACTGTACACCACTACCATAGCCCTCAGGGATGAACGGGGGCACCTACATGTGGGTACAGTGGATTTTGGGTGGGTTTTGGAGGGCTCCCATTTATCACCACAAGTGTAACAGGTAGGGGGGGGAAATGGGCCTGGGTCTGCCTGCCTGAAGTGCACTGCACCCAGTAAAAACTGCTCCAGGGACCTGCATACTGCTGTGATGGAGCTGGGTATGACATTTGAGGCTGGCATAGAGGGGAGGTCATCCCCGATTCCCTCCGGTGGTCATCTGGTCAGTTCGGGCACCTTTTTGAGGCTTGGATGTGAAAAAAAGGGACCAAGTAAAGTTGGCCAAATGCTCGTCAGGGACGCCCTTCTTTTTTCCATTATCGGCCGAGGATGCCCATCTCTTAAGCACGCCCCCGTCCCGCCTTCGGTATGCTGCCGACAAGCCCCCGGGAACTTTGGTCGTCCCCGCGACGGAAAGCAGTTGAGGACGCCCAAAATCGCCTTTCGATTATGCCGATTTGGGCGACCCTGAGAGAAGGACGCCCATCTCCCGATTTGTGTCGAAAGATGGGCACCCTTCTCTTTCAAAAATTCACCTGATAGTAATCCACAGAAGCTGAACACTTATCTTTAGGCTGGTGTAGTCTCTTGGGCTCAACGGAGCTGTCCGTTTCATCGACCTTGGCTTCGTCGGGAGCCTCTATCTCAGTGCCTTGTTACCGAGATTAAAGAGCTAACCTGCAGTTTAACGTGGTGTACATTTGTGCCTATGAATAAAATGTAGAATTACCCACAAAATAGAAATTTTTAAATTCACAGTTACAATTGGTGTTTACCCTCCTTTACACAAGAACAAAAATATTTGTAGCACCGGAAATGACAGCACACTAGGGGTGGGAAGTATCACTGGGCTGCTACGGTAGCCCGGCGCTACTTCCTGTATAGCGAGCGATAAGCCTCGTTGGGCTTAGCGCCGCTTAGTAAAAGGAGCCCTTACTGAACGAAAACAGCTACTATCTAAATTATGCTGCGTTCAAATATGGCGCCCGGATTTATATAGGAAGCTGAACTATGAACTCGGAAGTTACTGATCTTAATTAAATCTGATTTAACAAACTCGTACATTAAAATGCCTGCCATTCTACAACTAAGAAAAGCAAGAACCCCCCCCAACTGAGAGGCAAAAAAATATGCAAAAGTCACAAAAACACAGTCGATCCCACAATACAAAATGTATGTATGTATATAGAAACATGAGGGCAGATAAAGGCCATATGACCCATCCAGTCTGCCCATCCTCTGTAACCCTAATTCTTCCTGTTCCTAAGCGATCCCACATGCTTATCCCATGTCTTTTGAAATTCTGGAACAGTCCTCGACTCCACCACCTCCATCCGGAGGTTATTCCACACCTCCACCACCCTTTCTGTGAAATAATACTTCCTTAGGTTACTCCTAAGCCTATTCCCTCTTAACTTTGTCATATGCCCCCTCATTCCAGAGCTCTCCTTCATTTGGAAAACGCTCACTTCCTGTACATAAATGCCCTTGAGATATTTTAACGTTTTTATCATGTCTCCTCTCTCCCTCCTCTCTTCCAGCTTATACATGTTGAGGTTCATAAGCCTGTCCCTATAAATTTTGCATTCAAGACCGCTTACTAATTTCGTAGCCGCCCTCTGGACCGACTCCATCCTGTTTATATCTTTCCGTAGGTGCGGTCTCCAGAACTGCACGCAGTACTCCAAATGAGGCCTCACCAGAGACTTATACAACAGCACTATCAACTCCTTTTTCCTGCTGGTCATGCCTCTCTTTATGCACCCAAGCATCCTTCTGGCTTTGGCCGTCGCTTTTTCTACCTGTTTGGTAGACACAATCACCCCCAAGTCCCGCTCTTCCTTCATATACTGAAGCACTTCACCCCCTATATTGTACCGTTCCCTCGGATTCTTGCGACCCAAGTGCATGACCCTGCATTTTTTGGGATTAAACCTTAAGTTGCCAAATATTGGTCCATTCCTCCAGCTTTGCTAGTTCCTTCCTCATGTCATTCACACCCTCCAGGGTGTCCACCCTGTTGCAGAGTTTAGTATCGTCCGCAAAGAAAGAGACCTTACCAGACAGCCCTTCCACAATATCGCTCACAAAGACGTTAAAAACGTTGGTATGATATATATATGTATCATATCAATCAGAAGCCTAGGGAATTGTATGATCATATCAGAGTGTCTTATTCACACAACAAACTGAAAATGTTTTTTGTTTTAAAAGGGAACAATGGAGAATTCAGTATAGGCTGTAACCACAGCCGAGCTTAATCTCAGTGAGTTTAGCTGAAGATTCGGCTCACTTAGGGGTCTTCTACTATTTGTCCTGATTTAGATTGTAAGCTCTTTTGAGCAGGGACTGTCTTTTCTTCATGTTCAATTGTGAAGCGCTGAGTACGACTGGAAGCGCTATAGAAATGATTTGTAGTAGTAAAGATTACCTCAAGTTATCTGCAGCCTAGGAATAAAATGGGCCCTGCTGATCTCAACCTAATCTTTAGTACAAGAGCCCCGTAAAAAGCTCTATACATCATTAAGGGGTCCTTTTAAAAAAGGCGCGCTGAAAAATGGATTGCAGTAGTGTTAGGCGCAGGTTTTAGGCGTGCGCCTATCCATTTTTCAGTGTGCCTGTAAAAAAAGGCGTCTTTTATTTTTGCCAAAAACGGACGTCCGGCAAAATCAAAATTGCCACGTGTCTATTTTGGGTCTGAGACCTTACCGCCAGCCATAGACCTAGTGGTAAAGAATCTGGGTGGTAATGACCTATGCGCGTCAGATGCCACTTGGCGTGCGTCCATTACGTGCGCCAGAAAATAAAATATATTTTTCAGTGTGCGCGCCAAAATTGAAATTACCGCAAGGGCCACGCGGTAACCGGGCGGTAACTCCAACTTGGTGCGCATTCGGTGCACGTAGGCACATAGGAGGCTTAGTAAAACGGGCCCTAATACGCCTAATTTTTGTTTCCCTTAGTTTTATTTCTTTTATTTTACATTTTTTATCAAACAAAAATTGTAAAAAAGTTCCTTTGGAATCTGTATAAACAAAATAAGATGATATCTGTTGACTGAAAAAGTTGTTCAAAAATATAAATATATGTCCATGCACTAAACTAAAATAACAGCACCGGTATTTCCAAAACAGATAGGAACATGCTTAGCTTACATTGCTGTTTCACTAACTGTGCGTCAACTGCTGGATTTAATGGCAGCGGATGGAGAAGGACCACAACAAAGACACCAGACAATCTGTGGGACTAGGACCAGTAAAAGACGTTCATCCCATGAGTTGACATGGATTTTGCGTCTACTGAAGTGGGAAAGGTCTTTTTGACCTATGGGTTACAAAACTCTTGGACTGTATGTGGTATAAATGGGTTTGGAGAGAGCTGTTGAGACTGGGATGTATGAGAGTTGAAGGTGGGGAGGGATGGGAGTGTGCTGGGGAAGGGGTTTGACTGAGGGGTGGCTTTTATTTGGAGTAAGCTTGATTCACGGGAAGTTGTTTCCTGAGAGTGGGAGTGCAGAGGTTTCCCACTAATGGCAAGAAGATTGTGGGGAGGGGGTCTCAATAAGACTAGGGTACGGTGGGTGGCCATTTTCAATGGAAGGTGAGGAGAAGGGACAATGGTATTCTTTTGGATGGTGATATGGGAGTCTTGTTGCCATTATTCAACGTTGTTAGAATGCATTCGGATTGTGAAAAATTGCAGGAAGACTTTAGGAAATTGGAAGACCGGGCATCCAAATGGCAGATGAAACTTAATGTGGACAATGCAAAGTGATGCACATTGGGAAGAATAATCTATATCATAGTTATCTGATGCTAGGGTCCACTTTAGGAGTCAGCACTCAAGAAAAAGATCTAGGTAGTGGTATAGACAATATACTAAAATCTTCTGCCCAGTATGTGGCTTCGCCCAAGAAAGCAAAGAGGAATGCTAGGAAAGGGATAGAAAATAAGACAAGAATATTGTAATGCCTTGTATCGCTACACAGTGCGACTTCACCTTGAGTATTGTGTGCAATCCTGGTCGCCATATCTTAAAAAAGATATATCGGAATTAGAAAAGGTTCAACGAAGGGCGCAAAAATGATAAAGGGGATGGAACTCCTCTCGTATGAGGAAAGGCTAAAGAGGTTAGGGCTCTTCAGCTTGGATAAGAGACGGATGAGGGGGGATATGATTGAGGTCTGAAAAATCCTGAGTGGTGTGGAATGGGTAGAAGCGAATTGTTTTTTCACTCTTTCAAAAAGTGAAAAGACTAAGGGGCACTCAATGAAATCAATGGAAATACTTTTAAAACAAATAAGAGGAAATATTTTGTCACGCAACAAATAATTAAGCTCTAGAACGCTTTGCCAGAGAATGCAGTAACAGCAGTTAGCGTATCTGGGCTTAAATAAGGAATGGACAAGTTCCTGGAGGAAAAGTCCATAGTCTGCCATTGAGACAGACATGGGGAAGCCACTGCTTGCCCTGGGATTGGTAGCATGGAATGGTTCTACTAATTGGGTTTCTGCCAGGTACTTGTGACCTGGATTGGCCACTGCTGGAAGCAGGATATTGGGCTAGATGGACCATTGGTCTGACCCATTATGGCTATTTTTATGTTCCTATGTTCTTATTTCAGGGGTGGAGTCCAGTTAACTCCCAATATTCAGAGCCAACCGGCCAGTATTAGTGCATAAATAGGACAGCTAATAGCTGTCCTATATCGTTTATGCACTAAAACATGGCCGGTTAGCTTTGAATATCGAGTTAACCGGGCAAGTGCAAGGACAGCTTTTAAAAAAAACCCAGATACTCAATGCTGGCGACTTGATAAATCCCAGCATTCAATATCCGGGTTCGATGCCAACAGCAAACATTAACAGCAGGGGCGTAGCCAGACACCCAATTTTGGGTGGGCCTGGGCCCAAGATGGGTGGGCAGAAGAACTCCGCCCTGTCCTACAAGTGATTTGGTCTCTCCCTCTCTCACCTGCATGCCATTGCCATATGGTCTCTCAAACATCCCCCTCCCCCCATACCTTTTAAATAGCAGATTTTCACTGGCAACAAGCAGCAAATAATGCACACTGCTCATGTTGGCTCCACAGCCTTCCCTATGATGCAACTTCCTGTTTCCGCATAGGCGGGGAATACATCAGAGGGAAGGCTGGTATGCAGGAAGGACAGGAATTTTCAGCTGGTGGGGCTTGGGAATCCCTGCCAGACACTTCATAGGTGTGCTGCTATTGGGTGGGCCTGGGCCCATCCAGGCCCACCCTTGGCTATGCCACTGAAACAGCGCTGCCGGCTGAATATCAGAGGGACTGTGTCACACAAGATCCTTTTCTCTGACTGTTAGGAGAGCCAAAGCTTCCAGAAGAAAGTCAGATCAGTTCCTGAAAACTCTTTCAAGCAGGGAAATCCAGTTTCATAGCCTTTCACTCTGGCTGCCTTTCTTAAATATGCTTTGTAATCCTCTTTCGCCTTGAGAAGAATCAAACAGGAGTAACACCTGTGCAAATACACTGAAGCTACAAAGGCCCGCCTTTTCTTCTCAGGCACTTAACACCCACAGCTCCATATTTCAGATCAAGAATACTTTTCCTCTCTCACACTTCTTAAAATACCTTTAATGGCTCAAACATTTTAATCGGAATGCAGCCCTAAAAAAACAAACAAACCAAGATTGGGCAACAAGGTGGGGTCCTTTTATGCAGGTGCGCTGAATAATTACCTGCACTGTTGTAGTTGTGTGTATTGGACGTGCGCAGGTCCATTTTTAGCGCACCTGCAAAAAAGGCCATTTTTTTGGGGGGGGGGGGGCTGGAAAATGGACGTGCGGCAAAATAAAAATTGGCTCCCCGCCAATTTTGGGCCTGAGGGGCTTGAGATTCTTACTGCCACCATTGACCTAGCAGTAAGGTCTCACGTGTTAACCGGGTGGTAATGGCCTATGCACATACAATACCAACTACTGGCCGGTTAGCGCCAAGCCCGGAAAATTTCCGTCGCACTAGTGGATGCGTGATGGAGGAAAAGGAAGGGGGGTGAGGGGGGCATTCTCTTTTCCCTTACGTTCCTACCCGTAACCTCTGCTTTCAAGACAAATCCCTCCATTCAGTACCTTCTCCACCACCGCCAACTCCAGGCTCCACCATTTCTGCCTCGCCTCACCCCATGCTTGGAATAAACTCCCTGAGCCCATATGCCAGGCTCCCTCCCTGCCCATCTTTCAAATCCTTACTCAAAGCCCACCTCTTCAATGTCGCCTTCGGCACCTAACCACTTTACCTCTATTCAGGAAATCTAGACTACCCCCAACTTGACATTTCATCCTTTAGATTGTAAGCTCCTTCGAGCAGGGACTGTCCTTCTTTGTTAAACTGTACAGCGCTGCGTAACCTAGTAGCGCTCTAGGAAATGTTAAGAGTAGTAGGGTCCAATGCTGTCCAATGTTGCATTACGCACTTCTGTGTGAGGAAACTAATTTCCTAATTAGTAGCGTACTTCCTTGGAACACCCTCAAAAAACACCCTGGTTGTCTAGCAACAGCGGTGCTACGGAGAAGGCCACATTCATTCAAGCCCAAGAGTAGAAGTCCAATAACGGACCAGCTCCAACCAAAACAATTTCATTTTCCTGCATTTCCTTTGAGCATGAGCGAATGTGTTGTCCTCTCCACCGCACAAGGCACAGAGGCGTTGTACACCCCCTGCCCGAAAGAGCTGGGCTTGTGTACAAATACCTCTTAAAACATCTACATCGGCATTTGAACTAGCTTCAAGGCATGCGAGAAGTGCTGGCAACCTGCTTCTTTGGACCTGATGACTCCACCACTGATGGAGGGCAATGTTCAAACCTCTATGGGGTCTACCACCACCTCAAACCCTCTGCTGCATGCGTTATTTCACCCCTCTTTTTAACTAGCTCCGCTTGGACATGTGGGTTTCTAAAATCAGCTGCCTACGCATACAGGCACCAGACAGAACCTGCAGTTGTTGTGTAAACTGGCACATAGACATGTTACAGGTCACGGCCGACATGTGTGAAGCATCACTGCTTTACATGCATAACTCCCAGGTGAAAGCACTGCTTGTTACGTTTGTAAAATCACTTCCCCCCCGTTTGGTATTCCAGCAAATACATGTGTGCTTTCTGACGCCCACCTAGGTATTATACAAAGAATCTCTATTTGGCAGAGCCTTTTGTAAAATACACATCTTTCGCATTTGACTAATTTCTTTCTTCTTTGTTTAGTAGTGGGGTGGGGGGAGGTGGGGATACCTGTACTAAATCTTAAAATACTGAAGTTTATTATAAACTCCTGGATGTTACGAGTTTGAAAATCATTGCTAATGACACTCTATCATGTGTCAATGCTTAATTGTTAGCATTTTGTCTGTTCTCTCATACTTGAATAAGACTGCTTTCAATTAAAAAACAAAAGAAATTACTGCCCAGGCCACACGGTAGCTGGGCTGTAGTTCATAACTGATGCACGAAGGATGCAGGCAAAAGGGACCCTGTACCACCTACAGTCGAGTCCCGCATACAAGCCCAGCATCAGGAAACATGCTGACATCACACCAGGGGCGTAGCTACGGGGGGCCATGGGGGTCTGGGCCCCTGCAAATTTTGTCAGGGCCCCTGGTTTGGCTGGCGGGAGTCCCCAACCCCTGCCAGCCGAAGCCTTCTTCAGCGCCAGTCTCTGGCGCAGCCGCGTTCGCTGCCCTGCTCTTCTTTCTTCTTGCTCCTCCTGTGGACGCTGACGCTCCTTTACGTGAAACTGAGAAGGAGCGTCAGCGTGCACAGGAGGAGCAAGAAGAAAGAAGAGCAGGGCAGCCAATGCAGCTGCGCCGGAGAGCGGCGCTGAAGAAGGCTTCGCTGGCGGGGGTTGGGGATCCCTGCCAGCAAAGGTATTGCAGGGGAAGCAGCAAGAGACAAGGCAGTGGGGTGGGCTACTAAAGGGGCTTCAATACCTTGCGCACAATTTCTTGATTTATGTTCTGTCGAAGGAATTTTAATCTGCCTCCCAGTTTTCGAGGTGGCTGGGTGGGGGTGCTCAAAATGTCCTCTAGTTGAGGGCCCTGACCCAGATGCCCAGGCCATAGATGCCTTTGACTAGATAGCTCTGGGTTGGGGGAGAGGTCCATGGGTGGTCAGGTGGGTCATAAGGTACAGGGCCCAATGGAAACCAGGCCACTGTTTTGAGGCGCATTGGTGGTGGTGGGTGTCTGGGACCCGTGGACCACCAGGGCATTTTTGTGGGGTAGGGGTAGAGATAGTTACTGTTTCCATCCCCCATCCCCCCATAGTATGGCTGGTTGTGAGTATAAATGGCTGGCCCATATCTAAATGAAAAAAACAGGGCAACAAATATGTAATCCATTAAGGGGGGGGGGGGGTCCTAATTATATTACATCTTTACATTTAATTGTTACAAACCACTCCAGCCTTGTATGACTGGCCTGGTTTATACACTGATATCTACCCAGCTTCAAAGCAAAGTAAACAGGTCAACAGCGGTCCATGCACAATACACAGTACTAAGGGCATGAGCTATGCGATCCGATTGCAGCTTATGAAAGGAAGGGAGTCGAGCACTGGAGCAGGGAGATGGTGGAATCTGTCCTTGAAGGTTTTCAAAAGCAAGTTAAATAAACATTTGTCTAAGAATGATGGAGATATGGGGAAACTTTCCTGCAAGTGAGACTAGATGAGCCTTGGATTCCTTTCAGCCCCACTAGTACAGAAATGGTGCTTTCCACCTTACAGATTATGGTGAGGTAGGACTGTAACCTTATCTGATCTCTCCAATTAACTTCCTTCCAAAGGCAGCACCATAAGGGGCCCTGAGACGTCCACCATTTTAAAAAAGAAAATGAACAAGATGGGACATTCAGATATTCAGGGATTGAATCTCAGAACCCAAAATAGCTACAATCATTCAGCATGTTTTTTCCCTCGGGGCTTTTATGTATACAATCTAATTGTTTTGTCTTTATATTCTCTCTTAGCCTTCTTTATTAATGCTTTGCATCTGACTTGCCAGTGCTTATGTTGCTTCCTATTTTCTTCATTTGGGTCCTTTTTCCATTCTTTGAAGGACGTTCTTTTGACTCTAATAGCCTCTTTCAGTTCACATTTTAACTATGCTGGCCGTCGTTTTCTCTTTTTCAACTTTGCAAATACGTGGAATGCATCTGGTCTGGGCTTCCAAGATGGTATTTTTAGATTTGTTAGGAACTGGGCTACATTCTGGGAAAGGGGGAGCATATTCCAGAAAGATGGGCTCCATCTAACCGGGATGGAACCAGGTGCTGGCACAACATTTAAAATTAAATAGATCACCTCCTACATTGTACCACTCCCTTGAATGTTTGCAGCTCACATGCCATGACCTTGCCAGTTTGTATGTAGCATTCAACTTTAGCTGCCAAATTCTGGACTATTTTTCAAGTTTCACTAGACCCTCTTCATATTGCTCCCACCTTCCAGGTTGTCTACCCTATTTCACATTTTGGTATCATCTGCAAAATATCAGAAATAACTGACCCAATGACCAGTTCTATCATGATTTTGGGAGATAAAGTAAAAGCATTGAACAGAAGGTGAAGCAATCAGTATCCATGGAGTCGTCCGAGTCACCTCCATCTAACCTTCGTCCTCATAACTGAAAGAAACCCTAGAAACTCTCTAATCGTACTCTTTAATTCCCGCTGGTCACTGAAAGCTCCCACATGGCAGGTCCCAAGATTTACACTTCTATCAGTGTATACAGTCCAGCGTTAAAGGAGAGGGTAGGAAGATGCGGTTGGATAAGGGAATTCCACTGACTCTGATACGGAGATGTAGTGGTAAGATCTGTAGGTGTCAGTGGGTAAAAGAGAGGCAGTCATTGGACAGAACAGGGTGTTTGTTGGGTATGTGAAAGACCATCGTTATATGGGAAGGTGCCAAGACTTAGACAAGAAGAGGTCAGTGGTTGACTCAAAAGAAAGGTGACAGAGATGGAACAGTGTTTAGTAGTTGATGAATATCAGAAAAGAAACCTAGGGAGGACTTGATATAAAATGACGGGCTGTTTATACAAACTTGATGAAGAACATGGCTGACATTATAACAACCTGGCATTGCACCAGGAGGTGAATCAGGCAGGCTGGATGGGTCTCGGGCTTCTTATCTGCAGGCAAGGCCAGATGTTAAAGACCAGAATCAGTCACATAAATACAAGATCAACTCCAAAGTGACATGGGGGTTGGGGAGGAGGAAGAGTGCTTTTTGGGGCTCTGACAACTACAATCAATAATTTTATAATCAGATGCTGAAGAATTCAGAAACCTTTATAAAATCCAGCAACATATAGACTTTTAAGGTTAAACTAATCAGATTACTATTCAGATGCAATTTATTGGCTTGGCGATTTGACATGACATAAGATGGCTGCCGACAAGATGGTCCGCTGACCAGTGAACTCGAATGGAGTGCGACCACGATTGGAGCCGAGCGGTTATCCAGCCATGCATGGAGAGTGTCGCTGGTGCCGGACACCCCGGGACATCCAGTGGGTTCCAGTGCGGGCACTTCGGCATTGGGGCACGGCTCCCAACCGCCTCGTGGCTGTCACCCAAGAGCCCAGTGATGAGAGGTCATGGATGTCTATCCGACGGTCCTCCTCAGGCAGGTGGATGTCGGAGACTGCTTCCGGCCGGCCCAGAACTGGAGCACGGCTTTGGCAGCGGCGCCTCCTTTGACCCAATATCGGAGGCGGGAGGTGGCTCCTCTGCACACGTTCCGAGGTGAGGGAGCGCCGAATGGCTGAGCGCCAAGCAGCTGATACCCGCTGAGACTGAGCGGAGCGGCGAAGGAGGAGCACCCGGAGTCGGGAGGCCGCGTGGCCGACCTGTGAGCCCATGCTGATCGCGGCATCCAAGTTTTGGACCCTGCAAAAAAAATGCACCTGTTATACATGTACACAAGCATTAATAAACGAAGTTCCTAGAATATCCCTGTGTCACACAAATTTCCAGTTGTCCCCATGTTTTTATAGTACACACTCATCAGACCCCACCTACAATGTCTCTAGGATAGCTCTAGAACACCAGCGTGTACTGAGGTACATTTGGAGAGGGCAATCCTGAGACTCGGGGGGAGGGAAGACAAAGCTCGGCTCACCTACACTCCGCAGGACCCCGCAGGACCTGGTCCATCCCCCCTGGGATCAGGTGGACCTGGATCCATCCCCATTGGGATTCCCACTATCCCTATTACTCCAGCTTACAATGAACACACATCTCCAGTGTTGAAACGTTTACATTGGCTCCCTGTAGGTACCATATTAAGTTTAAGATCTTATGCTTAGTCTTCAAGACTGTCACGGGTCCTGGCCTCAAAAGTAGCTGGGTTAATGATGAAGTTTCATAGAGATCTGCTGATCAATTAATACTTTATGCACCGTCACACAAAACGTTTGGTGAAGCTAAATGAATTTTGATCATCTATTTTTACGTAGCGAGTTCCTCAATGTGGAACAGCTTATCATCAAGGTTAAGAAAAAAATCCAGGATGTAAAAGCAGTTCAAGAAGAGCTAAAAAACATTTGTTTATACAAAGCATAGTGTGAGATGAGAGGAACTTAGTTAAGTGGATAGAAAATGATTGTATTCATAGTAGTTAATGCATTGTGAGGTGATTGAAGGTGTGAGGTGTGAGTAATGGAAGAATACAGATGAAACCTATGTATGCATCACCCGTTATGTTGTTGGGTTTATATTCATGATGTAATAGGGTCATTGTTATCATCAAGGGACATCTGGATTGAGCATAATAAAAAAAAAGTTTTCAAAAAGAATTAAGGACATAGGTGGTAGAGGTGTAATGCCGGGGGCGTTGCTGCTTCCCTCTGGGCCTCCTTAACCTAGCTATGACCTCAGCTTGTATACGTCCTGGTGCAATGCCCTCCTGACGCCACCCCTCCCATGTCCGTACTTTCATCCCCTTGGGTGGAAACTATGGACCACTGTGAAGGGGAGCACATATTATTGCATAAGTAATCGCCAGACTGGGACAGACCAAAGGTCCATCAGCCCAGCATCCTGTTTCCAACAGTGGCCAATCCAGGTCACAAATACCTGGCAAAGATCCCAAAAAGTACAAAACATGTTATGTTGCTTATCCCAGAAATAGTGGATTTTCCCCAAGTCCAATTTAATAATGGTCTATGGACTTTTCCTTTAGGAAGCTGTCCAAACCTTGTTAAAACTCTGCTAAACTAACCGCCTTTACCACATTTCTGGCAATGAATTCCAAGAGTTGAATTACACGTTGAGTGAAGAAACATTTTTCTCCGATTCGTTTTAATTTACTACTTTGAAGCTTCATCGCATGTCCCTAGTCCTAGTATTCTTGGAAAGCGTAAACAGATGCTTCACGTCTACCCATTCCACTTCACTCATTATTTTATAGACCTCTATAGAGGGGGATTGGAAAGGGAGAAGATGGAGGTGCTGCATTGTGTGTGTTGGGGGGAAAGGAAAAGGGAATGAGACTTGAATGTGGTTTTTGCAAGTACATTCAAAAGCAGTTTACTCATGGTATATAGAGGTACTTATTGTACCATGGGGCAATGGAGGGTTAAGGGACTGGCCCAAGGTCACAAGAAGCTGCAGTGGGAATTGAACCCATTCCTCAGATCAAAGTCCACAGTACTAACCCTAGGCTAGGGAAAAGGGATGAACTCAGGTGGGAGGGGGCTTTCAGGAAGGAGACTCTTTGGGAGGGGACAGATGCTCTGGGAGGAGTAGGGCGCAATTATCGTTTGTTACGACCTTGGGTGGTGGAGGCAAGAACTATATTATTAATTTAGTAAAGCTTGGACAAGCACATAGATCTCTGAGTGAGAGGAAGGGATTGTTGGAACTTAGCAGTTGGTGTGGATGGTCTTTAGCCGCCATCATTACTATGCTTCTGTTTTACCTTAGCACCATTCAATTGAACAATGAAGGCCATAGGAACGTTTGGGATGCGAGGTAAAAAAGAAAAAACAGGAAGAGGTGTAAATGCGCTTCTGGGGTTTACAGAAAAAATTTGAGGAAAGCAGATTAGGTGTGAGAAGAACCTGAGGCAGCCATGTTCTGATCTTTCCTTCTTTCCACTGGATGCCTGGTGGAGAAGTTCAAAAGCTTTCTTCTGGGACACGTTAAGACATGTGAGTGTGTGTAGGGGGGGGGGGGGGCGGAGGGGGATTATTCTGCTTCACTGAAATACATCAGAAAACACTTTTTTCACAGAAGTATGGTGGATGCCTGGAATGTTCTTCTGTGGGAGCTGGTGGGGACAAAAACAAGGCCGAATTCCAAAAGGTATGGGATAAACACAGAAGATCCTATGGAGCAGGTGGATGGAATAAAAGTATAAAGCATTTCTACTCAAAGGAAAAAGAAATTACTTTCACACTTTCAAACAAGACATGGGTGGGGGGGGGGGGGGGCAACCTGCAAGAGCAACAGGTACAACAACTTAAAAAAAAAACCCCAAAAGAAAAGAAAAAAGGTGTGTAGGGGAGGGGCATGAAAGCCAGGTACAATTCTAGCCACCTTTTGGGCAAGCAAGATGGGCCATGCTCCGTTTTCTCTGCTGTCATTTACTATGTTATACTAGATTGGATTCATGTTTTTCTTGTCCTCTTCCTTACCCTGAATGACACCTATTGATACAAAGCAGATACCAAGGAAGGGGAAAAGCCCACGTCAATACCATTACTTTGGAGAGGAGGAGGGGAGAAGAGGAAAAAGAAAGTAATGGGATGTTCAGAGCCAAGTGCCCACTCAGTTAACCTTTCTCCTCCTCTCCCACCCCCCCAAAAAAAAACATTGTAATTTCTGGCTACACATGGAAAACTGCAGCGCTTGCACACAGAGATTGGCTGTACAGCTAAATGACAATTGTAGAAAGCTGTGGTGTTGATGGTCAGATGCAGAGATTTGGGGTGGGGGAGGGGCTGAGCGGAGTTTGGGCAGGCTGCAAAAGTATGCATGTACTGTCCCATTTTATAATGGGAATCTATAAATACCTTTAATGTTAAAACATTTTTTATTATGGATAAAAAAAATTGCAACCAATCAAAATATGTGTTTTTGTCTCAACCTGCTTCTTGGACCTGGTGACTCCACCACTGATGGAGGGCAATGTTCAACCTCTATGGGGTCTACCACCACCTCAAACTCTCTGCTGCATGCGTTATTTCACCCCTCTTTTTAACTAGCTCCGCTTGGACATGTGGGTTTCTAAAATCAGTCGCCTACGCATACAGGCACCAGACGGAACCTGCAGTGTTGTGTAAACTGGCACATAGACATGTACAGGTCACGGCCGACATGTGTGAAGCATCACTGCTTACATGCATAACTCCAGGTGAAAGCACTGCTTGTACGTTTGTAAAATCACTTCCCCAGCAAATACATGTGTGCTTTCTGACGCCCACCTAGGTATTATACAAAATAATCTATATTTGCCAGAGCCTTTTGTAAATACACATGTCCTGGTCTCAATGGCCTGAAATGTACCTGGTGGGAATGAGAGAGGGGTGGATGGGAGGAAGCAGCCAGCAGCTGGTTTCTCTCCTCACACACCAGGACATGTTCCTAGTTGCTTAAGTGCAGTGTATGGCATTCCTGAAAACAGCTTGTGTATTGTACACTGGTTTAGTTACCTCTTCCGTATTATTCAATGTCACATCCTTTAATTGCTCCAGAATAATGAGGGTTGAATTCAAAGCGTCTGTGGTAGAGCTCTCTCTGACCCAGACCCACTGCCGCTGAAGGGGGGAAAGAAAGAGGGAAAATGCCAAAATGTAATATACACATGTATCAAAGACTCTTTACTGCTCCTGCTGTTATTACCCAGTTAAAAGTAGCTACATGGCTCCACCAGGATTACAGAGCGTTGGTGACTGAGGCACAAGGGGGATAAACAGACCCCCCCCCCAGGGTCACACAGACCAGAGAAAGTGACTCCTAACATTAAAAAAAAAACCCAGAAACTGTGTTTCAACTTCCAATAAAAAATTATATATATGGTATTGAAATTGCGCATTTACAGCCAGAAAACAACCTGTTAGGGTGGATAGTGTTCACATGACGCCTTTTATTATTGACCAGATAGAAGAGATAAAAAGTTTTCAGTTTAGCACAGAACAAAATGTAAGAAAACCATGGACTGCATTAGGGGCTTAGAGCCCATTTAGTAATGTTTAACAAAAGAGATCTGCGTGAGCCAAAATATTTATTTTTATTATTTTGACTAAAAAAAACACTTGTCCCTGAAACATAATCAAAACAGAGTAATCCGTTTGTGTACCTACAATTTAAACTTCTACAGAAGAGATGAGGTGAAGATGTGATTTCATGAGCCCCAATGAATGAGAGTTTAATTTAACTTCCATTTAATTTCAATATATTTCATCTTTATAACATGGGCTTTCCCAAGGTAGATTACAGCAACTGTTAAGATGAACCCATCATGAACAGGATATCCTCACTGAAATTTACATGGAGGCAAAAACATATAGTAAAAAATGTTTTTTAGGTATATTAAAGCAGGAGCCGGGCAAAATAATCCGGTTTGGCCCGCTAGAATGACCGAGGAGTAAAAAAAGGGTGATCAGGGAAGACAAAGCCGTAGCGGAAGGATTAAATTAATTCCTTGCGTTCGGTTCTTCATCGTGTAAGATTTGGATGGGATACCGGTGGGGCCGGAAATGGTATTCGAAGCTGACGGTCGAGAAACTTAATGAATTCTCTGTAAACCTGGAGGTAAGGTGATGGGGCAGATTCTACAAATGAAGAATAGCAAATCTCCTGGACCGGATGGTATTCATCCCAGAGTACTGAAGAACTCAAAATGAGCTTGGTGGAGCTATTGGTTAGTAATATGTAATCTACCTTAAAATCGAGCCGTGGTACCAGAAGACTGGAGGGTGGCCAATGTTAACGCCGATTTTTAAAAAAGGTTCCAGAGGAGATATCCGGGAATTATAGACCGGTGAGTCTGAAGTCGGTGCCGGGCAAAAATGGTAGAGACTATTATGAAGAACAAAATTACAGAGCATATTCAAAATAATGGATTAATGAGACAAAGTCAACATGGATTTAGTGAAGGGAAATCTTGCCTCACCAATCTACTACATTTCTTTGAAGGGGTGAACAAACATGTGAATAAAGGTGAGCCGGTTGATATTGTGTATCTGGATTTCAAAAGGCGTTTGACAAAGTACCTCATGAAAGACTCCAGAGGAAATTGGAGAGTCATGGGATAGGAGGTAGTGTTCTATTGTGGATTAAAAACTGGTTAAAAGATAGAAAACAGAGAGTAGGGTTAAATGGTCAGTATTCTCAATGGAGAAGGGTAGTTAGTGGGGGTTCCCCAGGGATCTGTGCTGGGACTGCTGCTTTTAACATATTTATAAATGACGTAGAGATGGAAGTAACTAGTGAGGTAATTAAATTTGCTGATGACACAAAGTTATTCAAAGTCGTTAATCGCGGGAGGATTGTGAACAATACAAGAGGACCTCACGAGACTGGGAGACTGGGCGTTTAAAATGGCAGATGACATTTATGTGAGCAAGTGCAAAGTGATGCATGTGGGAAAGAGGAACCTGAATTATAGCTACATCATGCAAGGTTCCACGTTAGGAGTCACGGACCAAGAAAGGGATCTAGGTGTCGTTGTTGATGATACGTTGAAACCTTCTGCTCAGTGTGTTGCTGCGGCTAAGAAAGCAAATAGAATGTTAGGTATTATTAGGAAAGGAATGGAAAACAAAATGAGGATGTTATAATGCCTTTGTATTGCTCCATGGTGTGACCGCACCTCGAATATTGTGTTCAATTCTGGTCGCTGCATCTCAAAAAGATATAGTGGAATTAGAAAAGGTGCAGAGAAAGGAGACGAAAATGATAAAGGGGATGAGACGACTTCTCTATGAGGAAAGGCTAAAGCGGCTAGGGCTGTTTAGCTTGGAGAAAAGGCGGCTGAGGGGAGATATGATAGAGGTCTATAAAATACTGAGTGGAGTTGAATGGGTAGATGTGAGTGTCTGTTCACGCTTTCCAAAAATACTAGGACTAGGGGGCAAGCGATGAATTTACAATGTAGTAAATTTAAAACGAATTGGAGAAAAATTTCTTCACTCAACGCCCCCCCCGATGCAGCGCGGACCCCCCCCCCCCGGCGAAAGGACCCCCCCGAAAGAGCCCCCCCCGGTGCATGCCGCTGGGGGGGGGGGTGCCGCAGCGCGCGCCTGCTGCGAGTTTACTAACTTTGCTCGTTCGCTGCAGCTTCCCTCTGCCCCGGAACAGGAAGTAACCTGTTCCGGGGCAGAGGGAGCTGCAGCGAACGAGAGAAGTTAGCGAACTCTCGCAGCAGGCGCGCGCCACGGCACCCCCCAGCGGCATGCACCCGGGGCAGACCGCCCCCACCGCCCCCCCTTGGTACGCCACTGCTTTGGAATGCATTGCCAGAGAATGTGTAATGGCGGTTAGCTTAGTGGAGTTTAAAAAAAGGTTTGGATGACTTCCTAAAGGAAAAGTCCATAGACCGATATTAAATGGACTTGGGGAAAATCCACTATTTCTGGGATAAGCAGTATAAAATGTTTTGTACTTTTCTGGGATCTTGCCAGGTATTTGTGACCTGGATTGGCCACTGTTGGAAACAGGATGCAGGGCTTGATGGACCTTTGGTCTTTCCCAGTATGGCAACACTTATGAACTTATGTATTACTGTAAACCAAAGGAAAAAAAAAAAATGATCAAGAAAGCAAAAAAATAGAACAAGAGGGTAACAGAAGAAGTGGTTTATTACAAAGTTACCCAACGTGGCCACGTTTCGCCCTCAGGCTGCATCAGGGGTACAAAAACCTAATAGGGGTAAAGAGCAAAGTGAACCCCTAAAAGTAGTCATACAACCACCTTACATAAGTGTGAAGCGATATCCCAAGCTTACTCACATTATGTGAAGCTTTCAAATAAATTTGTAAAAAATCCCTTATCCTCCATTTTTTAAGGCACTGGCCTATCCTACTGGAACAGCTTTAGACTTTTTACAGATGGACTTTGCCATTGTTTTGGGTGAACTAAAATGGCGGCAAGCTCTGCCTTACTGGCTTCAGCTCCCCCCCCATAACGGCCTAGATGGGCTCATGCCCTCTCCTGTTCTCAATTCTAACCTCCTTGGATTGCAGCTGCTGCTCCCTGCGGTTCCCCCCCCCCCCCCCCACATGCTCCCTCTCTCTCTTTTTTTTTTTTCCTTTTATTTGTGCAAGTTATTTATGTTTTTACTTTGAATGGAAATACTGTGTAATTTTATTCCATCCTCTTCCCATATAGGGATCCTCTGTGTATATTTATTTTATTTATTTATTTATTATTTATATATCTCACACCTTTTTGAATTCTTTACCAGTTCCACCCCCACCACTTCCCATGAAACAGCATTTCAAGCACCCACTACTCTCTCCATGAAAAAACATTTCCTCATATTGCTTTCAATTTCCCCACCTTACAGCTTCATTTCATATCCTCTAGATCTATAGTCTGTTTTGGGAAAGATTTGTTTGTTCATTATCTTTTAAGTACTTAAACATCTGTATCATATCACCTCTCTCTCTCCTTACCTCTAGGTACAGTTGTCCAACCTCAGTCCTCAAGCGCCACAATCCAGTCGGGTTTTTAGGATTTACCCAATGAATATGCATGAGATCTAGTTGCATGCACTGCTCCCATTGTATTCATTGGGGAAATCCTGAAAACCCAACTGGCGATGGCGAGGTTGACATCCCTGCTCTAGAGTACACACATTCAGGTCTTCTGACTCGGACCCCACCCTATTATGGTCACTTTCCTCTGTACCACTTCGGGTCCTTTCATGTCCTTGGCCCCCAAAACTGAACACAGTTACTCCAAGTGCAGCCTCACAAGATTGGTATCCGTTGTCAATAGTTTGTATATTTTCAGAAAGAATCGAGTATGTGAACGTTCAAAAGCTCTTTCTGCTGCTCCGCTCCTCCCTGTTCTGCAACACTTTTCTAATTATTGTTGTCTTGAAGATAACCAGGGTCAAGGCCAGGCTTTGAGGCACCTAGGGGGTGAACCTTGCGCCTTGCGCCCCTCTTCCCCCTACCAATTAACTATCGTGTTTTGGGACCCCTCCTGACGTTTTGATAATACAACTCAATCATGTTCATCCCAAAGCATGTTTCCCAGAAACGGTCCTGTAAAAAATGCAGAACCTTTCCGAACGCTATCTCCGCTAGTACAGAAATGCTAAGTTACCCAGTTCCAGGCTGGAGATTTTGGCACAGTCCTGGATTTCTGACCACCCTATCTTGATGCAGCACTGATTAAATAGGCAGGATCAGGCACTACAAATCCCACACTGCTATGGGAAGTAAGTTAAAAACCGGGACTGTCCCAAAATCTCCAGCCTGGAACTGGACGTGTCTGCTAGTAACATAAGGTATTTGAAATCTAAAAGTCTTCCTACAAGTTTAAAGTACAGGCTGATGATTCCTAGAGTTTGCGGCGCTGAGAGGACTTTTCTCTTTTTGCGTTTTGCTACCTCCCAGAAGCTGCTGCCCTTGGCAATTGCCGTGTCTGCTTAGTGGTTACACCAGCTCTGAAGAGAACTGAATCAGTGGCGTAGCCACAGGTGGGCCTGGTGGGCCGGGGCCCACCCACTTCGGGCTCAGGCCCACCCAACAGTAGCACACATTTAGCGGTAAGCTGGTGGGGATCCAAAGCTCCGTCAGCTGAAGACTTCCGTCTAATGGTAACAAAAATGCTACTCTCAACGATACCGGAACCTGCGCATGCTCAGTTTTCAGCGCATGCCTTCTGCACAGTGCCAAGGTGGAAAGAAGCGTTTTCCTGCCAGCTTAGATATTTTTTTGGTGGTGCTGGTGGTTGTGGAGAACACTTGCTGCCCACCCACTTCTTGCCTAGGCCCACCTAAAATCTGTTGTCTGGCTACACCCCTGAATTATCCTGTGAGAACCCGGACTGGACCTGACTGCATTTGGGTGAGGTGAAGAGTGAGAGATAGTTAGCATGCAATGCATAGTTCTTGAAGGGAGTGGCCATCAGGGACCCTCCCTCCCAAATCTCAGGGTACCAGATTCCGGCCCTCATCCCAATAGTGCTGGGAAAGAAACTGCCAGATCCATAAACAGGGTCTTGAATTTAGCCATCCTGGAATGCTCTTAACCTCAGTGTCCAATCACTTGGAAACCGAACTGTGAATCAGGATTAATGGTGCATTTATTTTCTCTCTTTGATTTCTTGGCAGTCCCCTTGGTAGCTGGTTATAGTGACCAGGCTGGATGCAGGTTTCTGTAGAGACGCCTCCCCCTCCTCTGCTCCTGGTCATTCAACAGAGGGTCAAAGAGGCTGCAGGGGAAGAAGGTGTGAAGGAGCCTCAGTCATTGAGGACTGTTTGTTCCTTTTCACACCCTCCCCCAGAGCTCACACTTCCTGACTGCCCCTATCAAACAGGCCACCTCCTAAGCTTTCTGGAATTATTGTTGTGTTGGCTTCAGACCTTTTAAAGAACAGTTTAGACTATAAAAACAGGAAAACCTGATTGTAAAGGGCTGTTGATGCTGGCACTTAAGCAGTGATGTGGCCTGAATTTAAGGGACTCTGGAACATGGGGGGAGGGGGAGGAAGACAGACCCAGGAAGAGCTTTCAGGACCCTCAGGCTCAGTTGCAGATGTTTATAGTCCTCCAGCTGTTGTAAACACTTACAGGTCCCCACAGATTATGTCCTAACACCAAGCAATGACCCTCTGTAAACCCTCAATACACACTTCATTCCTGCTGACCTCCCAATGCACAAGCTGAAAGCTGGAAAAAAAAGAGCAGGGCTGGAAGGAGGGGAAACCCCTGTCCAGTAGTAAAACCTGTAACAGGGAATCCACTTCTCACTGCCCTGAGAAGAGGGAGCATAGACATGTACAACCTAGGCACCTGCCTGAGTAGGGTTACCATATGTCTGGTTTTACCCAGACATGTCCTCTTTTTGAGGACATGGCTGGGCAACCGGGTGGGTTTTGCCAGCCTGCCAGTTGGTCCGGATTTCCAGACAACTGGGCAGGCTGGCGGGGCGGGTGGGCCTAATGGTGTCCAACTCTAGCCTCCCCTCCCATTACCTTACTCTACTGCCCTGGTGGTCTAGTGAACTCTTTGGGGCGGGAAAGAGCCCCCTCTTCTTTCCTGTCCGGAGCGCTGCCCTGCATTTTTCTGTTCCCCTTGCAATGCTGAGTGCTGACAGTCCCGGGCCCGGTGCTGCTTCAAAATGGCCACCAAGCAAAGCTGCTTCAACTCTCGGCGGCCATTTTGAAGCGCCAGGAACAGAATGCAGGGCAGCGCTCCAGGAAAGAAAGAGGGGCTCTTTCCTGCCCCGAAGAGGTCACTAGACCACCAGGGCAGTAGAGTAAGGTAAGGGGAGGGGAATCTAGGGACACCCTTAGGGGGGTGTGACGGGGGGGTGAAAGGGGTGGGGTGATATGTGACAGGGGGTGGGGTGTTAAAGGGGCGGGGTGTGTGGCAGGGCAGGGCATGTGTCCTCTTTTTGGGGGACCAAATATGGTAACCTTATGCCTGAGGCACCAAATTCTAAAGACCCCCCCAAACTCTGCTCCATCTGTCCTCTTGCCCGTGACAGCTGGAAGCTTAAATGCAGGCACAGACCTACTGGGTTAGTCCAATGGAGTGATATTGTCCTCACCTTGTTTGATGCTCATTTCTACATATTCAATGGGCCGGGCAATGCTCAACGTTAACAGCATGCAAATTATATGCGTGTTGTGCAGGAACGTGCCTGGCACATGTGTACGAGAGTTTTGTGGTAAGCACAGCCCTTGTGTGCATCACTCAAACCTTGAAATGCAGCCTCACATCAGCGCTGCTGCTCTTCTGCTCCTTAATATAAGATTTTGAATGGGTTTGGGTTTTTTTTTCACTTGAAAAGCTTACATCTAAGCGCAGAAAACAGGGGCCAACGTGTGCTTCCGCTGTCGGACTCCCGCATGTTTGTTCCTCGCCACCGGTGCTCAGAGGCTTGTGCAGGCTTCTTTTTCTCTTTCAAATTAAAATAAAACCCGGCAGATTTTAAAAGGAAAACGATGAGAAATTCTCTAACCCCTCTACGCGTCCTCGGAGCTGGCGGTAGGTTTCCAGTGTTAGGGGCAGGGTGTTTTTGTGCGTTGTTTCTCTGATTATTGGGAAAGGAATAACAAATGATCTCATTTACATGCATTTTAATGCAATTTTCGCTATCTTTGCTGTGACGTTTCCAGCGCTAGAACCTTTTTGAGCATGTTGTGCACATTAACGCTGGTCCTAGTCCGGCGCTAATCGCCTCTAGTGCCACTGTTAGGTTTTGCGCATCGGCCCACAAGTGAACTTTGCTGCTGTGGGTAAGCCAAGGCTCGGAGCTGCAGAGGTCAGGTGCCCCTTTCCTAATTATAGCCACTGGGGCTGGCACTGTGTATTTAGTGCTCTGTAATCCTCTCTGCCTTTCTCTGTAGAAGAGCAGGATTACACATTCTTGAAATACCTTCAAACAGAGGTTTAAAGTCCAGGATGGACTCAGCAGGCGGGTCTGGGGCTCCAGGTATTAGAATGCTTTTGGGGTAAAAGTGCTGCCAAAGTCTGAAGCTTTGGAGGAATGTGGATATGTGCCAGGATCTGTCCTCCTGCCACCCATCACTCAGACCTATCTGGGCATGCAGTGGCAGTTTCACAAATGCAGAGGAATCATTTACAATAAATGCATTTCTTACTTGCTGGCAGGACATAGCATATTTTGCCTGTATAGCTGCTTTCTCTCTCTATCCCCAGGATTACTCAAGAGTTTCTCTTGCGGAAACCTTGATTCCTTCCTCAGCTTTGGGAAATGTGTGTCTTTGATATCTTCCTATTTTCCAACCTGTATCTCCCAACTGGAAGTGTCGTCAGCTCAGTGGCCTAGACCGTTCAACCTCCCTTTTCCCCATCCTCAGGATGAGAACAGATGAATGAGACACAACAAGGAGTTTCTCCTCCAACAGACCTTACCCACTGACCCAAACTAACTGGCAGCCATTCAGTAGATGCAAATTCATGGGTAGACAGCTGGTATCCTACCTTCCCCCAGCCCCAGGCCTTCCCTGCCTCCTGTCCTAGGGACAGTTTGAAAACAAGCAAAGTGTTGCCAACTTTTCACCAGCTCAGGGCAGCTCTGGACTTGAAAGCTGGAGCATAGGAGGGAAGGTCACAAAGTGGTGTATTGGTTAATTGGTGTGAAATGGTTTGACAAGGAATATAAACACTTCCTATCTGCCCATATAGAGTTTGCAGCTGTTTGAGCTGAAGGGAGGCCTGATTAGAGGGAAGGGGGAAGGCCCTGGGGTAGGCCTTTCAGTAGAAGCCCACTGAAACCGCTGTTAAAGGAACTAGTTCATGTAACTGGTAACTTGTAACCTCCATTGCTTTCTAATTGGTTGAGTGACTATTTTGTGTAAAATTAATCTATGCCATCAAGCAACCAGCTAATTTTCTAAAGGCAGAAGCTAGTGAGTAACAGGGGCCTCAGTGGCAGCAGATAACCTGAATGTCCCATTCAGAGGCAGTGCTCCAAAACGCATCCCCGGCATTCCCTTAAGCTGAATTACAAATCTGAAGTCCATCTTTCGACACCCATCAACAAAGCAGAGTATGATATAAACCTCAAAACAGAGGTAAAAAATAACAATACACAGACTTTCATACTACATTTCCCATTCATAAACACCTATCCACATCCACATTAACATACAAGAGCATTCCAACCACGCAGTCTTAAATATAGTATTCAGTGGTCAGCTCACGCCTTTCCAGTAATAGTTCAAGGCGCGTTCCATTCTGGGACTGTAGGTAAGTCTCTACTCCCCACCCTCAACCTCAACCTCACAAACAAGAGAGAGGGCATGGAAAGGACCTGGCCTCCCATGAGAACCCTCTGTGCACTTATTCAAGGCTCTCTTGCATTTTCTTTTACAGTTTCACTCAGATGCTGGTTCCCTTTGTCCAGTTCATTACCCTTTACTGTTACCAGGCACAGGGAGAGGTATTACCAGTGGACAGACGTTTTTATATAGATCACAGGTAAACATCTCAAGTCCAGTTCTGGCTTCCACATTGGGTAAATATTGAGTCCACAGCAGTCAGTGGCATCACAGACTTTTCTACACCTCGACATTCCGCAGTGGGTTCTACCTGGATACCAGCATTGAATATCTGGGCATTAAGAGCCGCCAAGAGATACCGGGGTACCACTTATATTCAGTGGGGACACCAGATAAGTACATAAGTACATAAGTAATGCCACACTGGGAAAAGACCAAGGGTCCATCGAGCCCAGCATCCTGTCCACGACAGCGGCCAATCCAGGCCAAGGGCACCTGGCGAGCTTCCCAAAGCTGGAGAACTATTTGTTAGTGTATGTTGGCCTTTCCTCTGTGCGAAATGAACAGGGTAGGTGGGTGGCTGTCCACTCCATAAAAAAGCCACTGAATATCACCAGTGCCTGGTTAACTCCCAACTCTGCCCAGACTCCTCCTCTGAAAGCCTCCCCCCCATCCCCCACTGGCTCTGCCTAGATAATGTCAAGGTGGTGTGCATCAATTTTCAACAGCACTCTCTGGGTAAATGTCACTGTAAAATCCGGATTAGAACTGGTCACCGTATCTCAAAAAAGATATAGTGGAATTAGAAAAGGTGCACAGAAGGGGCGACGAAAATGATAAAGGGGATGGAACGACTTCCCTATGAGGAAAGGCTAAAGCGGCTAGGGCTCTTCAGCTTGGAGAAAAGGCGGCTGAGGTCTATGATAGAGGTCTATACAATAATGCGTGGAGTGGAACGGGTACATGTGAAGCGTCTGTCTACGCTTTCCAAAAGTACTAGGACTAGGGGGCATGCGATGAAGCTACAATGTAGTAAATTTAAAACGAATCGGAGAAACTTTTTCTTCACTCAACGTGTAATTAAACTCTGGAATTCGTTGCCAGAGAATGTGGTAAAGCGGTTAGTTTAACGGAGTTTAAAAAAGGTTTGGACGGCTTCCTAAAGGAAAAGTCCATAGACCGTTATTAAATGGACTTGAGGAAAATCCACTATTTCTGGAATAAGCAGTATAAAATGTTTGTACTTTTGGGGGATCTTGCCAGGTATTTGTGATCTGGATTGGTCCACTGTTGGAAACAGAATGCTGGGCTTGATGGATCTTTGGTCTTTCCTAGTTTGACAATACTTAAGGACTTATGTACCCAACTACACTCTGCTGAAGATTAACCCCCCCCCCCCCCCCCCCCCACACACACACACACTTTCTCCAAAAAGATGTAGACAGGGTGGAAGCAGTCTAGACAAGGTCTACCAAAATAGAACATACTTCACAGCACAGGTTCTACAAAATATGACGTAAATCTTCATGTTTCTACCCCAGAAGAGAGTTCAGTTCTGGTCACCGTATCTCAAAAAAGATATAGCGGAATTAGAAAGGTTCAAAGAAGAGCAACCAAAATGATGGAACTCCTCTCGTATGAGGAAAGGCTAAAAAGGTTAGGGCTCTTCAGCTTGGAAAAGAGACGGATGAGGGGAGATATGATTGAGGTCTACAAAATCCTGAGTGGTGTAGAACGAGTAGAAGTTAATCGATTTTTTACTCGTTCCAAAAGTATAAAGACTAGGGGACACTTGAGGAAGTTACGTGGAAATATTTTTTTCACTCAAAGAATAGTTAACCTCTGGAACTCTTTGCTGGAAGATGTGGTAACTGCGGCTAGCGAATCTGGGTTTAAAAAAGGTTTGGACAAATTCCTGGAGGAAAAGTCCATAGTCTGGGAAGCAACTGTTTGCCCTGGGATTTGTACTATGGAGTGTTGCCACAATTTGGGTTTCTGCCAGGTACTTGTGACCTAGCTTGGCCACTGTTTGGAAAACAGGATACTGCTACTCTTATGTTCCTATGATGTGTTACTTCAAAGATATTATTGATTCAGAAGCACATATTGTCAATGGATATGCAACTGTAAAAGAGTAGACAGAGGGGTACAGTAAAGTAAGGAAATACTTCTTCACCAAATAGCATGAAAGTACTAACAGTAATACCTCTCCCCTGATGAAGGAAGGAGTCTTTGTGTATGATTATCAGGATTTTGAAAAGAAGAGTGATGAGGAAAACATGGATGCGCTGACATGGAACAGAAGGACCTTGGTTGGCCGTCCAAGTATATTTGGGAACGGAGTACAGATCTCACTGTTCACGTGTTTATGAAAAACTTTAAAAAAATGAAAGTAGACTAAAGCCATGGGGCTGGATCAGATACATCCCAGAAAATTGAGGGTTCTGGTGAGTCCTCTCAGAGATTTGTTAAAATAATTCCTTGGAGACAGGAGAAGTTCCATGAGCTTGGAAAAGATGACAAACATGGTGACAGAGAAGAAATGGAAAACTACAGGCCCTTAAGTCTCACTTTGGTGGTTGGAAAAGTAATGGAGGTTATGCTGAAAGAACGGTTCACTTCCTAAAATCAAATGAGTTATAGGATCCAATACAACATGGTTTTACCATCTGATTGATTTCTTCTACTAGGCAAGTAGGGGTTTGAATCAAGGGCCTGCACTAGATGTAGTTCACTCAAACTTCAGCAAAGTCTTTCAGCCAGTTCCTCACAGAAAGCTCATAAATAAAGTGAATGGGCTGAAGTTAGGACCCAAAGTGGTGAACTGGATTAGAAACGGGAGTACTGACAAACAACGGATGATGGTAAATGAGAGGCAAGAAGGGTAAATAGTGGAGAGCCTCAAGGATTAGTACCAGCGACAATTCTATTCAGTATATTTGTGAGTAACATTGCCAGAGGGTTAGAAGGAAAAGTTTGCCTTTTCGCATATGACATGAAGATTCACATGGGTGGACACCTGTGAGGGAGTGGCCAACATGAGAAGACATCTACAAAAATTATACGGATGGTGTAATGTATGACAGCTAAAATTTAATGCAAAGAAATGCATTTTTGCATGTAGGGTGCGGAAATCCAAAGGAGCAGCATGTTCTAGGGGTGGGGGAAAGGTTGGGAGAGGGGCCTTGGGAGATATTGCTGAGAATTTGAAGACGATGAAACAATGTGACCAAGGCAACCAGCAGAAGAAAGAAGGTTTTGATGCCCCTGTATAAGCCACCGGTGAGGCCTCCCTTGGAGTTTTGTGTTCCGTTTTAGATGTCGCATCTCACTCACTAAGGACGTAATAAGACTGGAAGTGGTTCAGAGGAAGGTGACAGAAATGGTATAGGGTTTGTGTCAAAAGATGTATGAGAAGAGAGTTCAAGACCTGAAGGAGAGGAGGTTAGGGAGATATGCTACAGACGTTGAAATACTTGAGAGGTATTAATATACAAACAAGTCTTCTCCAGAGAGAAGGAAGTGGTACAACTAGAGGACATGAGGTAGACTTAGGCGTAGCATCAGAAAATAATTTTTTCACAGAGAGGGAGGTAGATGCCTAAAATGGCCTCCCAGGGGAGATGGTGGAGCAAAAACAATGACAGAATTCAAACGTGTAGGATAAACACGGAGGATCCGTAGATAGAAAGAATAGAGTATCAAAGCAAAGCTTAAATGACCCCATGGCTGTTTTGTGTTATGATGGGCAGGAGCTGGTACTTAGATTGCAACTCCAGTAGTAAGGTCAGGGTCAGGGTCAGGCAGACTTCTACGGTCTGTGTCCTGAAAATGGCAAAAAGATCAGGATGGGCTGGAGTGGGGATTCGACGGCAACTCCAGTAGAAGGGATATAAGGCCAGTGTCGGCTGGAGTACTCTGGTCTGTGTCCCGAGAAGGGGCAAGGGGTCCATCCCAGGTGTAGCTGTCCCAACAGCACCAGTCACTACACATGGGTGGGCTTCTGTATAATTGACAGTCATTAAGAGTTGCGCATGGATCTGTCTTACACCTCATTGTACAACATGCATGCCTAATTTTCATAGCGTGACTGCACAGGGGGTGTGGCCCGGGGAGGAGCATGTGTGAAGGGGCGTTCCCAGAATTTTGGTACTTGCGCATCAGGATATGATTCACATTTTATGGACTGGTCTTCTTATTATAGTTTTGAGTTTTAATTGGATTGCGAATGTTTTTGTGTAACCCACCTAGGATGGTTTGGTCTATAAACTGTGTTCTAAATAAATAAATAACTGTCATTAGTCGGGCGCCCAAAAAATCCGCTGTTCAGCAGAGAGCTCGAACGCCCCACGGGAGAACACAGGTATGGAAGAAAGTGGGATGTTTGACCATTGAAATACAAGACCTGGAGAGATGGATCTTAAAAATACTTGCTTATTGATGAATAAAAGACTCGACGCCAGTCATAAGTACACAAATATTGTCTTTGTCAGGTAGAAATGCAGCTGACACCCAAAACTTATGTGTGACATGAGCATGAAGCTAGGATTCTATAAAGCTTGTATTGTGCGGAACGGCCTGTGTAGAAGTCACACCGTGCAGGCCATTGGGCATCTTTTACATTGGAATTCCCCCTGTAGTGCACGACATCAAGAAACCAGGCTTGAGTACTAGCGCCAGACACTCAGCTGCGACGCATTACATACGTGAGGAACTGTATTTACATGCTATTTCCAGGCACGTGATAAACCACTGACCATACTGGTGAGCAGTTTACAAAACAATGCTAAAGGGCAGGAGGGTGGGCCTCAAGCCCCCTCTCTCATGGCTGCCATAATGGCGCTATTGTCCAGAAAGGGGCTTTAAACTCCTGTCTTGAGCATCTCCCCCTCAGCAGGGTGTCCAGGTTGTGGCAGAACATTTTGCCACACCAGCCCTGGGCAGCTCAATGGTCTTCTGAGTGTTGGCTGTTCCAGATGTATGGTGCCATGTTATAGGCTGCTGCTACTACTATCTTAGTGGAGATTGAGTGGCGACGCCGGTAATTGGAAACAAAATGGGAGCTGGGCAGACTTCTACGGTCTACGCCCTGATTGTGACTGAATAGATAGGGATGGGCTGGAATGTAAATTTTAAGGGACGTTAGCGTCAGAACTTGGTACGGGTACAGTGCTGGGCAGACTTCTACGGTCTGTGCCCTGAGAATGGCAAGGACAAATCAAACTCGGGTATAAAGTATCACATACCATGTAAAATGAGTTTATCTTGTTGGGCAGACTGGATGGACCGTAAGGTCTTTATCTGCCGTCATTTACTATGTTACTCTTTGGGGTTCTACATGGAATATTGCTACTAATTGGGATTCTGGAATCTTGTAACTCTTTAGGATTCCAGAATCTTCAGAACTTTTAGTACAATAACAGTGCTGGGCAGACTTCTACGGTCTGTGCCCTGATCATGACTGAATAGATAGGGATGGGCTGGAGTGTAAATTTTAAGGGGCTTTGACGTTAGCGTCAGAACTTGGTACGGGTACAGTGCTGGGCAGACTTCTACGGTCTGTGCCCTGAGAATGGCAAGGACAAATCAAACTCAGGTATACATATAAAGTATCACATACCATGTAAAACAGTTTATCTTGTTTGGCAGACTGGATAGACCGTTCAGGTCTTTATCTGCCATCATTTACTATGTTACTATGTTACTCTTTGGGTTCTACATGGAATGTTGCTACTAATTGGGATTCCGGAATCTTGTAACTCTTTAGGATTCCAGAATCTTCAGAACTTTTAGTACAAGAGCAGTGCTGGGAAGACTTCTACGGTCTACACCCTGATCATGACTGAATAGATAGGGATGGGCTGGAGTGTAAATTTTAAGGGGCTTCGACGTTAGCTTCAGAACATTTAGTACAAGACTTCTACGGTCTGTGCCCTGAGAATGGCAAGGGACAAATCAAACTCGGGTATAAAGTATCACATACCATGTAAAATGAGTTTATCTTGTTGGGCAGACTGGATGGACCATAAGGTCTTTATCTGCCGTCATTTACTATGTTACTCTTTGGGGTTCTACATGGAATATTGCTACTAATTGGGATTCTGGAATCTTGTAACTCTTTAGGATTCCAGAATCTTCAGAACTTTTAGTACAATAACAGTGCTGGGCAGACTTCTACGGTCTGTGCCCTGATCATGACTGAATAGATAGGGATGGGCTGGAGTGTAAATTTTAAGGGGCTTTGACGTTAGCGTCAGAACTTGGTACGGGTACAGTGCTGGGCAGACTTCTACGGTCTGTGCCCTGAGAATGGCAAGGACAAATCAAACTCAGGTATACATATAAAGTATCACATACCATGTAAAACAGTTTATCTTGTTTGGCAGACTGGATAGACCGTTCAGGTCTTTATCTGCCATCATTTACTATGTTACTATGTTACTCTTTGGGGTTCTACATGGAATGTTGCTACTAATTGGGATTCCGGAATCTTGTAACTCTTTAGGATTCCAGAATCTTCAGAACTTTTAGTACAAGAGCAGTGCTGGGAAGACGTCTACGGTCTACACCCTGATCATGACTGAATAGATAGGGATGGGCTGGAGTGTAAATTTTAAGGGGCTTCGACGTTAGCTTCAGAACATTTAGTACAAGACTTCTACGGTCTGTGCCCTGAGAATGGCAAGGACAAATCAAACTCGGGTATAAAGTATCACATACCATGTAAAATGAGTTTATCTTGTTGGGCAGACTGGATGGACCATAAGGTCTTTATCTGCCGTCATTTACTATGTTACTCTTTGGGGTTCTACATGGAATATTGCTACTAATTGGGATTCTGGAATCTTGTAACTCTTTAGGATTCCAGAATCTTCAGAACTTTTAGTACAATAACAGTGCTGGGCAGACTTCTACGGTCTGTGCCCTGATCATGACTGAATAGATAGGGATGGGCTGGAGTGTAAATTTTAAGGGGCTTTGACGTTAGCGTCAGAACTTGGTACGGGTACAGTGCTGGGCAGACTTCTACGGTCTGTGCCCTGAGAATGGCAAGGACAAATCAAACTCAGGTATACATATAAAGTATCACATACCATGTAAAACAGTTTATTTTGTTTGGCAGACTGGATAGACCGTTCAGGTCTTTATCTGCCATCATTTACTATGTTACTATGTTACTCTTTGGGGTTCTACATGGAATGTTGCTACTAATTGGGATTCCGGAATCTTGTAACTCTTTAGGATTCCAGAATCTTCAGAACTTTTAGTACAAGAGCAGTGCTGGGAAGACTTCTACGGTCTACACCCTGATCATGACTGAATAGATAGGGATGGGCTGGAGTGTAAATTTTAAGGGGCTTCGACGTTAGCTTCAGAACATTTAGTACAAGACTTCTACGGTCTGTGCCCTGAGAATGGCAAGGACAAATCAAACTCGGGTATAAGGTATCACATACCATGTAAAATGAGTTTATCTTGTTGGGCAGACTGGATGGACCATAAGGTCTTTATCTGCCGTCATTTACTATGCTACTACTAATCATTTCTATAGTGCTACTAGATGTGTGCAACGCTGTACATGTTATATGCAGATACTTTCTCTGTCCCTTGAGGGCTCACAATCTAAGTTTTTTATACTTGAGGCAATGGAGGGTTAAGTGACTTGCCCAAGGTCACAAGTGGGAATCAAAGCCAGGTTGCCAGGATCA
The DNA here is from genome assembly GCF_901765095.1 of Microcaecilia unicolor. NCBI lineage: Eukaryota > Metazoa > Chordata > Amphibia > Gymnophiona > Siphonopidae > Microcaecilia > Microcaecilia unicolor. The sequence continues at coordinate 100,277,900 of NC_044043.1, read as the reverse complement.
AAGCCTGCTGCACTGACCATTAGCCCACTCCTCCTCCATACACCTGTAGACACTCCACCTTTTCTAGCAGATTTTTGTCTGCAGTGGGATATTTTCTTTTCCCCTTTTGTATTTTTTTTGCTTCCCCTGAGAATAAGGCTGCAAAGTGGATTCAGGTTCACGGACCAGGGGCGCAGCCAGACAACAGATTTTGGGTGGGCCCAGGCAAGAATTGGGTGGGCACCAAGTGTTCTCCCCCCCCCCCCCCCCAAAAAAAAAATCTCAGCTGGTGGGAAAACGCTTCTTTCTGCCTTGACAGCAGGAATGCACTGAAAACTGCGCATGCACAGGTGCAGGTGTCGTGGAGAGTAGCGCTTTTGTTACCATCAGGGGGAAATCTTCAGCTGGCGGAGCTTAGGATTCCCACCAGTTACCACTAACCATGTGCTACTGTTGGGTGGGCCTGAGCCATAAATGGGTGGGCCCTGGCCCACCCAAGCCCACCTGTGGCTACGCCACTGTCACGGACAGGGTTAATCCAATCTAAAACCGAGTGTGCACAGGACGTGAGGGGAAGCCGGGCAAGCAATGCGCATAGAAAGGCTTCAGCCCCCGCCAGCCAAGGTATGTGGGGTTGCGGCAGGAAGGCGGGCCAAACTGTGCCCCCCACTGACTTTGGGCTCCGGACCCCCCCACACATTGAGGTCTGGCTATGCCCCCTGCTTTATTTGTCTTAATTTGTTCTATTTTTATCTGTAAAGCTGCAGATCGTAACCGAGGTGTCCTGTTTCTCTTAAAGGATTGAGATAATGACAAATGTTTGTTTACTGTGTAGAGTAACAAAGTAACTTTGGCGGAAAACCTTAGTCCAAGTGGCTGATCCTGTCACTTCTCGAAGCCTGTAACCTTCAGCTAACCACAGTGACAGCTTAGGAACTGTAATTTGCCTACTTTGGGCCCAAAACTCTGGTTAATATTGCATACTTTCCAGGTCTGAAAATCAGACTGGGAGCCCCAGTGGGTACAAGTCAGAAGCAATGATTTCAAAACAAGGAAAAGCAGGGGATCACGTTTTATATGACTTTAATGGTTTTGACAGTTTTGGATTAGATACATAAGTTTCATGGGAAGACATTACACTGGTTTCTGGCTTTTATACAGATATACCTATCCGGAAAGTTTGGTCGCTGTAGGCAGTTATTATGGTTCAGGAGAGGTTTGGCAAATGCTCAAGGCCTCCAGTTATTCTGTTGAACCGACACGTTCACGTGTCTGTTTTGAATATTGAGGCTTCTGTTTGCTAAAAACTGGGTATTTTGTTTTCCAGGTTCTTTCCAACATATCGAGGACAACTTTCACACACTTTGGACTGTGACAAAATCTACAGGTATTTCTTCTTATCCGGGGACTTTGACATGGCTAGAAAATTCCTTGTGTAATGGATAAAATTCTTTCATTTATTTGTGACATGTTTTGACATTTTTTTATACAATTAAAAAAAAAAATTATCCCTGTGAACATTTGTACTTACTTTTTGTGTGAGAAGATATTCTATGGAAAATAACATGGCGCCATGAAAATACAATTGAGGTATGTTAACTTTCTGATCCTACCCAAATACACCCAGAGAAACGCCTGCCAAAATTTATTGTGGTAGAAAGTGAGGGCAGGGTCAGGTAGAAGATGTAAGAACATAAGTGTTGCCATACTGGGAAAGACCGAAGGTCCATCAAGCCCTGTTTCCAACAGTGGCCAGTTCAGGTCACAAGTACCTGGCAAGATCCCAGAACAGTAAAACAGATTTTGTGTTGCCTAAGTCCAGCTTAATAATGGCTTATAGATTTTTCTTTTAGGAAATTAGCCAAACCTTTTTTTAAACCCTGCTAAGCTAACTGCTTTTACCACATTCTCTGGCAATGAATTCCAGAGTTTAATTACACATTGAGTGAAGAAATATTTTTTCCAGTTTGTTTTAAATTTACTACTTAGTGGTTTTATTGCATGCTCCCTAGTCTTAGTATTTTTGGAAAGAGTAAAAATGCGATTCATATCTACCTGTTCCATTCCACTCAGTATTTTATAGACCTCATCATATCTCCCCTAAGCCGTCTTTTCTCCAAACTGAAGAGCCCTAGCCACTTTAGCCTTTCCTCATAGGGAAGTCATCCCATCCCCTTTTATCATTTTCGTTGCCCTTCTCTGTATCTTTTCTAATTCCACTATATCTTTTTTGTGATGCGGTGACCAGAATTGAACACAATATTTGAGGTGTGGTCGCACCATGGAGTGATACAAAGGCATTAAAAAAACATCCTCATTTTGTTTTCCATTCCTTTCCTAATAATACGTAACATTCTATTTGCTTTCTTAGCCGCCGCCGCCCATTGAACGGAGGGTTTCAAAGTATCATCAACGATGACGCCTAGATCCCTTTCCTGGTTGGTGACTCCTAATGTGGAACCTTGCATTACATAGCTATAATTCGTGTTCCTCTTTCCCACATGCATCACTTTGAACTTGATCACATTATACGTCATCAGTGCCACTGAGAGACTAGGCTGGGCCCAGGGCAAGGCCGCCCGCCTCCGCCCCCCATGCCCCTGTCGCTCCCCCTGCTGCTGCCAACCCCCCCGTCGCTGCCCCGCCACTGCAGTCCCCAGTCTCACTTGCCTGCCTCCACAGCTCCAGGCCCCTTGCATTCAAAGTGGTAATCACAGATCGCCTCTCTTTGGGCCTTCCCTCCCTGTGTCCCACCCTCGTCAGATGTAACTTCCGGTTTTCGTGAGGGTGGGACACAGGGAGGGAAGGCCCGAAGGGAGGCGATCTGTGACTGCCGCTTCGAATGCAGGTGGCCGGGTGGCCCAGAGCCGAGGAGGCAGGCAGTTGAGACCAGGGACTGCAACGCCGGCAGCCTGACCCCGGCGCCGGGTCCCCCTTAGAGGCCCGGGCCCGTGGAATTTTGTCCCCCCTGCCCCCCCCTCTCGGCGGCCCTGAACGTCATCTGCCATTTAGATGCCTAGTCTCCCAGTCTCGTAAGGTCCGCTTGTAAATTTTCACAATCCTCTCGTGATTTAACAACTTTGAATAACTTTGTGTCATCAGCAAATTTAATTCCTTCACTATTTACTCCCATCTCTAGGTCATTTATAAATATGTTAAAAAGCAGCGGTCCCAGCACAGAGCCCTGGGGAACCCCACTAACTACAGACATTCAAATATTTGAAAGGTATTAATCTACAAACAAACCTTTTCCAGAGATGGGAAGGAGGTTGAACTAGAAGATATGAATTGAGGTTGCAGGGGGGCCGACTCAGGAATAATGTTAGGAAGTACTTTTTCATGAAGAGGGTGGTAGATACCAAGAACGCCTTCCCGTGGGAGGTGGTGGAGATGAAAACGGTAGTGGAATTAAAAAATTTCGTGGGATAAACACAAATGAATCCTGTTTACAAGGAGTGGGATCCAAAGAAGCTTAGCAGTGATTAGGTGGCAACACCAGTAATTGGGAATCAAGGGGCGTAGCCAGACACCCAATTTTGGGTGGGCCTGGGCCTAAGATGGTCTCTCTCTCTCTCTGCCATATGGTCTCTCAAACATCCTCCCCTCCCGTGCATACCTTTTAAATAGCAGATTTTCATCGACAGCGAGCAGTAACTAATACACACTGCTCATGTTGGCCCCACAGCCATCCCTCTGATGAAACTTCCTGTTTTTGCATATGTGGGAATACATCGGAGGGAAGGCTGTGGGGCCGGTGCGAGCAGTATATATCAGTCGTCGCTCACTGCAGGCGAAGATCTGCTATTTACAAGTTATGCAGGAGGGACAGTTGTTGGGAGTTTTTGGCTGGTGGGGCTTGGGGATCCCTGCCAACCACATCATAGGTGTGCTGTTACTGGGTGGGCCTGAGCCCAACGTGGGTGAGCCTGGGCCCACCCAGGCCCACCCTTGGCTACACCACTGGCTGGAAACTTATTTCTATGGGCTGTGCCCTCATGGTGGCTGGACAGATTTAGCTTCAGTAGTTGGAGAACAAGGCCAATGCTGAGCAGACTTCTACTGTCCTGTCCTGAAAATGGCAAGGACAAATCAAGGTCAAGTATCCATTTGTAGTATCACATCATACCTTAGGCTATGAGTTTATCTTGTTGGGCAGACTGGATGGACCATGCAGGTCTTTATCTGCTGCTGTCAACTACTATGTTACCCTTCTTCGTTGGGAATACTGACCATTTAACCCTACTCATTGTTTTCTATCTTTTAACCAGTTCTTAATCCACAATAAGACATTACCTCCTGTCCCATGACTTTCTAATTTCCTCTGGAGTCTTTCATCAGGTACTTTGTCAAATGCTTTTTGAAAATCCAGATACACAATATCGACTGACTCACCTTTACCCACATGTTTGTTCACCCCTTCAAAGAAATGTAATAGATGTATTTGTGGAAGTTACTATTTACTCAGCTAAAAGGCTTTGAACACTCTCCTGCCCAGGGCGCGCTTAAGCTAGGACAGCTCAGAGTCCAATAGAGCAAACGGTGGCGGAGGAAACCCAAGGAATTAGCTATGTGAACGGGGCCAGTTCTAAAGACATGTATTGAGTTACCAGGGGTGCTGGCCTGTTGGATGGCAGGTGGTAGAGTGAAAGCGAAGAGGTAAAGGGTGCCCCACTTTGCAAGCTGTGCAGAGCTGAGACCGGGACTCAGCAAGTAAACAGGCTAAAGCTGAGGCAGAGAGGTGCAGGGGTATGGTTGACCTCTCCCCCCCCCCAAGAAATAGCCTGATGGTCCAGTGGGCCCACCGCCCCCCCCCCCCCCACTGAACAGTGTCCCAGGTAGTCTAGTGAAATCCCACAGCCCAGACCCCTCCTCATACCTTTAGTTGGGGGCAGGAGAACATCTACTGTCTCCTGTCTCTGGGACCACCCTTGTCCAAATGGAGGCACCCAGCACCTGCTCTGTGCATCCTGGGATGCAATGGGAGGGGCCCAAGTACCATATAAGGACTAGTTTCTAGTCCGTAGGGCAGGGGTTTTCCGTGCGCCGTTTCTCTGTGCATTGCCCTCGAAGTAACGTTTCATTTAGACTGGCTAAAACCAGTCTAAATGAAACGTTGCAAGCTCGGTTTGCTTTGAGCATTGGGCCCTGGCAGAGGCACAGCCAGACCGCGGCGGGTCCAGAGCCCAAGGTGGGGGGGGGGGGCACAGTTTAGGACACCTCCCCCAGCCACCAACCCCCCCCCCCCCCGCCACTTTGGACCCCCCTCCCACCGTCTCCGCCGACCCTCCCCCATCACTGCTGCTGCCAGGTACCTTTGCTGGCGGGGTCCCCAAGCCCTGCCAGCCGAAGTCGTCTTCAGCGCCGGTCGACTCCGGCGCCTTCGCTGTTGATCTGTTTCTGACTTCTGACGTCCTCCATGCACGTCCTGTATGTAGCCCCGTGCAGGACGTGCACGCAGGACGTCAGGAGTCAGAAACAGATCATCAGCGAAAGCACCGGAGTCGACCGGCGCTGAAGAAGACTTCGACTGGCAGGGGTTGGGGACCCCCGCTAGCAAAGGTACCTGGCGGAGACGGGGGAGGGTCGGCGGCAGGAGGGGGGTCCAAAGTAGAGGGGGCCAGGGCTTAATCTGTGGGGGCCCATGTCCCCGTGGCCCCACCTAGCTACGCCCCTGCCTGAGAGTCAATGATTATTCCTCTTACACACAATGCACACATCTTTTTGATAAAATCTATGGAAAGAACCAAAACACCTAAAGCTCACACTCACTGCTCATTAATACATCAACAAATCCACTTATAACCCTCAACCCCTAATCTCACCACACTCATACCTCTACTCACAGAAAACGCCCTTAATTTCCTGTTGTTCCCTTCCAATGTCCCAATCTTCTTTTCAATTGATTTATTCCTTATTGATTTTGATTTTGCCACGTTTAATTCCTCAATGTAATCCATAACCTGAATTGTAACATATTGTATTTCCACCAATCATAATGTATTGTAAGCCACACTGAGCCCGCAAAAAGGTGGGAAAATGTGGGATACATATGCAAAAAATAATAAAATAATAATGCTCTGAGACCTTGTCTTTAATCTTTCAATTTTTCTAATACAGCGATACAGTGCTTAATGGGAATTCATAACTGCCAGATACATTTCTATGGCAGCATATCTGGCATCACCAGTTTCCTTAAATAAAATTCACTTCCATTTATATAACACCTCTAATTCAAATAGGGTTGCAACAACACACACACTCATTTGAAGTATGGAGTGGAGGCCAGGACAGCTCTGTCAGCACCAGGATGGCGTGGGAACCCCAACGTGTAACACTGAACAAGTTGAAAGGACGTAGAATCTTATCATTGTTACCTAATTACACTTTAATAAACTGAGACAGAGGAAGGTTAAATAACTTTCTCAGGTCAGGAAGACTGAGCCAGTACAAGGGGATTAGGCACCCTAGGGAAACCTCTAACGCTTTCCCTGCCCAACATCTCCTCTTTAAAGGTCAAAGGGTAATGGGATTTCATGTACTGCTTTTCTGTGGTACTATCAAAGTGGTTTACATATATTATATACAGATACTTGTGGATGTATGAGGATAAAGGTGAGCCGGTTGATGTAGTGGATCTGGATTTTCAGAAAGCTTTTGACAAAATTCCTTATGAGAGACTCCTGAGGAAATTTTAAAAAATAATGGAACAGGAGGCAATGTTCTGTTGTGGATTAGGAATTGGTTATTGGACAGAAAACAGAGGGTAGGGTTCAATGGCAATTTTTCATAATGGAGGACGGTGAATAGTGGAGTTCTGCAAGGGTCTGTACTGGGACCGGTGCTATTTAACATATTTATAAATGAAATGGAAATCGTAACGACGAAAGAGGTGATTAAATTCGCAGGTGACAAAAAACTATTCAAGGTTGTTAAAACACATGCAGACTGTGAAAAATTGCAGGAAGAGCTTAGGAAATTGGAAGACTGGGCATCCAAATGGCAGATGAAATTGTATATGTACAAATGCAAAGTGATGCACGTTGGAAAGATTAATCCGAATCATAGTTACCTGATGCTAGAGTCCACCTTGGGGGTCAGCACCCAAGATCCAGGGGTCATGGTAGACAATGCGCTGGAATCTTCTGCCCAGTGTGCGGTGGCGGCCAAAAAAGCAAACAGGATGCTAGGAATTATTAGGAAAAGGATGGTGAATAAGGCCAAGAATACTATAAGGCCTCTGTATCACTCCATGGTGCGACCTCACCTGAGTATTGTGTTCAATTCTGGTGGCCGTATCTCAAAAAAGATATAGAGGAATTAGAAAAGTTTCAAAGAACAGTGACCAAAATGATAAAGGGGACGGAATTCCTCTCATGAGGAAAGGCTAAAGAGGTTAGGGTTCTTCAGCTTGGAAAAGAGACGGATGAGGGGGGATGGGGATATCATTGAGGTCTACAAAATCCTGAGCAGTGTAGAACGGGTAGAATAGAATTGATTTTTTTTTACTCTTTTAAAAAGTACAAAGACTAAGGGACACTTAATGAAGTTACATGCAAATACTTTTAAAACATATTGGAGGAAATATTTTTCACTCAAAGAATAGTTACGCTGTGGAACTTGCTGCTGGAGGATGTGGTAACAGTGGTTAGCATATGTGGATTTAAAAAGGGTTTGGATAATTTCCTGGAGGAAAAGTCCATAGTCAGTTATTGAGATGGACATGGGGAAGCCACTGCTTGCCCTGGGATTGGTAACCGCCTTCACCACGTTCTCCGGCAACGAATTCCAGAGTTTAATTACGCGTTGGGTGAAGACAAATTTTCTCCGATTTGTTTTAAATTTACTACACTGTAGTTTCATCGCATGCCCCCTAGTCCTAGTATTTTTGGAAAGCGTGAACAGACGCTTCACATCCACCTGTTCCACTCCACTCATTATTTTATATACCTCTATCATGTCTCCCCTCAGCCGTCTCTTCTCCAAGCTGAAAAGCCCTAGCCTCCTTAGTCTTTCTTCATAGGGAAGTCGTCCCATCCCCGCTATCATTAGTTGATATCTCAGCGCCTAAAACTATGCGTCTCCATTTACATCAATGAAAATGTGGCGTAAATCCCCACGTGTAGATTTGCACGCACTGGACCATATTCTATAACCACCCGTGTGTACATTTGGGAGTGCCCACAATAATGTAAAACATCAAATCTATCAAGATAACTCAATTGAATGGTAATTAGACCTTCCATGAGTTTGGAATTGAGGCCAATGGTCTATAATTGTTCACAATCGCCCATGAAAATTACTCTTAATCCCATATTGAAAAATAAGAAGGAGTCACGGGCGATTGTGAACAATTACAGACCATTGGCCTTAATTCCAAACTCAAGATATTTGATTGGATGACCACTTCTCTTCCATGTGGTCATCCAATCAAATATCTTGAGTCTAAAATGAAGAAGGGCAGATCTTATAAAACCAGTAGGGCAATCATCGAGTTGGCCATTAATTAGATGATTGATCTCGGGCCACTGAACAGGTTGAAAATGATACCAAATCATATCTGATGAAGCTGCATCTTTGTCACGGATGTAAAATTGCAGTGGCTGCTCATCAGTACAGCCTACGAACTGCTACCTAAGCTTGGAGATCTTATCTTTAATGTGCCAATTGAGTAGCGGTAGCTGGAGAATCCCAAGATGTAGCGATTACTTCATATGTCAAGTAAACTATTTACCACAGTAAAGAGACGTTCTGTATTTAAGACGTCATTGCTTATTAACTTTTGAAAAATAGGTCTTTTCAGCTTGACTTATACTCTTCATACTCTTATTGCACGTCTCCATTGTAATTTATCATCTGTTTTATCTTTTTTTTTCAAAATTCTTTCCAATTTTTCTACACGATCCCTTCAAATTGCCCTCTCACATACCAGTTTGTTCTGCAGAGACACAAACCAATCAATTCTGTCTACTGTTCACTGCCTGCAGCTTTTTCTTCCAAAACCAGGGCCTGTCTGTGCCAAACAAAGCTCAAGTAAGGTCCCAGACTTGCTGTTATAAACCAGCCCTGGGAGACCTTGGCTAGTTTATGGAGGAGAAAAACTGCTCATTGTGAGAGTGCAGATGCCACCTACCACCAGCAGAGGCGCTGTTAACCAAAATCAGGGGAGAACTGAGAGAGCAAGAAAAGGGGAGGAGCATAGTACAAGAAATGGGGTGTTGAAAATTAGAACAAGAACTGGCTTGATTATTTGGATCGAAAGGCATTCGTTGTTGTAGGGAAGGGAACATTGGGGCACATTAGTGATGGGATATTTAGACAGTGATTATGTTTAATAAGCAGTTGGCAACATTGTTTTGTTTCTCTAATTGTGGACTTGAGATTGGTTTGGGGAAAATATGTTCTTATTAAATATGTAAGATGTTGATTTTATATATTGTATAATGAAACCGAACAAACTTTTCTGTACAAGTATATACTTGAACGTTATTCAAAACGGATAAATTAAAAAAATAAGCCAATATAGCGCATATTTTACTGGAGCCGATATAGTATCAACTCTGGCAAATGTAGGGCTTAGTGACACTGACTAATGGTTACTGCCATTTTGCTTAGTCCTGCGATGTTTGTTCTCTTCATAATTTGCACAGTTTTGTTTTTATTCCTTACTGTTGAATACTCACAATTACTGACTTACGATAGACCTGGAAAAGAAAATTTCGGAGGTGGATTTGTGCATCCATTACGATGCAAACAATGGTTCTCTGACATGCTATATATTTTTTTTTACTAAATGCCTTCATTTAGTTTAGGGGACGGGGTGGGGAGAGATTTCGTTAGGGGTTGGATTTGTTTTGAAAGTTTAAACTTGAATCACTATATTGTGTGTTTGCTTGTCTATTGAATTCTTCAATAAAAAGGTTTAACATAGAACACAAATTCCCTATTATTGGGTCAGACCAAAGGTCCAGCTGACCCAGTATCCTGTTTCCAGTAGAGGCCAGTCCAGGTCACAAGACCTGCCTCTGTTTGTCTATCTGGAATGAGAAGGTCCCAAAGGGAAATATAACCCAGCTGACTTGCCTAGACCAGCGATATAAGGTCTCAGGGAAGAGACAGCAAGATAAGCCAATATAGAGTGATGGGGAGCACCTTCAGAAATAACAGGGGGGGGGGGAGGTATTTATCCTGTCCTTAACTACTCCGCCCATTACTTTTAAAGGGCTGTGCAAATCAGACCCAGTTTTAAATTTAGCTCTGTATTTTACTGGTAACCAGTGAAGCTTTGCAGAAAGGATGTCATGTTTAGCTCAGATACATAACAGCTAAGGCCAAAAAGGAGGAGCCTTGAAGTCCAGCAGGTGGTCAAGCTTGTGTGGGGCAGAGTTGGGAGAGGCTGGTGGTAAGGATGAGGAAAGATGAGGACAACAGTGCATGAAGAGGGGGGCAAATGGTCCTTAATGACTTTATCTACAGGTCTGTTCTAAAGAACACACCAAAGCCAGTCACTATGGCCCTTCCACTCATGTGTTTAAGGGAACTGTGGGATTGCAGAAATGTTCTCCAAGTATTCATTTATGAAAACTGAGACACTGATTAGCTCTGCTAATCAGGATCCAGAGATTATCTCAGAAAAGGACCCAGCTCAGCCAGAATATCTGCAAATAATCCAGTTATTCTTTTGGAAAGAGAATTACGAGAAGAAGAAGACAGGAGGTTACCTCTTATTTCTCTTGAGCTCAACTCTGGCATTTCCAGGCATTTCTGAAACCAGACCCAGAGACGTCCTGGGAAGTTCCCAGGTTCTAGGGGGTTTCAGCACTTGATACTTCCTGTCGGTCCTGCCTTCCTGCCTTCCCCTTTTCCCTGCACCTAGGATGAGATATGTACAGGTGCATCACCTGGGGGTTGTCATCATTTTATCCTTCATTATTCTCTTTTTAGTTTTCTAATCATGCCATTATTCATGCGCATTGTTCACCACGTATATCATTATTGAAGTGACATGGTTAATTGTTATTTCCAGGATGGTAATTATTGTTATTGTTCTGATTGTGTATTGGCTAATTCAGCCACTGTTTTCTCATTTTAAAATTCCATAAAAATCGATTTAACTTAAAAAAAAAAATCCAGGACTGGCCTATAATCTCCGTCCTGACTTGAGTGGAGGAGTAGCCTAGTGGTGAACTGGGTTCGATTCCCACTACAGCACCTTGTGACTCTGGATAAGTCACATAACCCTCTCATTCCAGGTACAAATAAATAGCTGAATATACTATGTAAACCGCTTTGAATGTAGTTGCAAAAAAAAATACAGAAAGGCAGTATATCAAGTCCCAGTTCCCTTTCCCTATCTGAGATTCTACAGGGAATGTTGCTACTATTTGAGATTCTGTTGCTACTATTGGAGATTCTAGATGGAATGTTGCTACTATTGGAGATTCTACATGGAATGTTGCTATTCCACTAGCAACATTCCATGTAGAAGGCTGCGCAGGCTTCTGTTTCTGTGAGTCTGACGTCCTGCACGTATGTGCAGGACGTCAGACTCACATAAGCAGAAGCCTGTGCGGCCACATTGGTGATCTGCAAGGGCAGGCTTCTACATGGAATGTTGCTAGTGGAGGAGTAGCCTAGTGGTTAGTGCAGCAGACCTTGATCCTGGGGAACTGGGTTCAATTCCCACTGCAGCTCCTTGTGACTCTGGGTAAGTCACTTAACCCTCCATCACCCCAGGTACAAATAAGTGGTATATACCATGTAAACCGCTTTGAATGTAGTTGCAAAAAAAAAAAAAAGGCAGTATATTAACCCATTCCCTTTTCCTAATTCTGAAAAGGTGATTAATGCCATGGTGGGTGGGTCATTTGGAACCGATTTGCCACTCTCCTTGTAAAATGATAAACAAAGTGGTCCTGGATAGAGGAAAATCACCTCTGGGAAGTGAAAGGTTTTCTCCTCCCGTTGCATGGTTCAGAATGTTCTTTAAGAAAAGCGAGTCCACACCTTCAAGCTTGCTAGGAACTGCTGATCTGGATGGCATTTGAAGGATAGTGTGGTCTGCAGACCACTGGCCCTTTCTGATGACCAGTGACAATCAGAACGTCACGGTTGGTTATTAACAAAGAGGTCATTAAAATCTTTCGAGAAACAGTTACCCCCCCCCCCCCATCAAGGATGACACCACTCTCCTTCCAACTTAGTTGGGTTCACTAAGCAAATAGAGCTTCTAATTTTTTATTTTTTTGTCTGAGAAGAAGCAAGAATGTTATGTCATTTGAATAATATTGAATGCTATACCATCCATAATCATTGAGGCAAATGATGGTGGGTTGTGTAAGTTGGAAGGACCTGCCCTAACCTTCTTCCCATCTCCCTGGATAAGCAGCAGCCCTGGCACCACTGACAAAGGTGGGGCCAGGGACTCCCATGAAATTCCACAGCTACAGTTACCATTGTTTTTAGGGGCAACAAGACTTCCAAAGAACCCACTTCAAAGGCTCTCCAGCATCCATGAAATCTGATTCCCCACAGGCAGGAAGTGAGGGCTGCCATGTTGCACTTAGAAGAAACCACAGACTGACAGAATGCAGACGATTACAGACAGGACTCTTCCTACAGGAAGCCCAAGGCTGCTCTTTAAAAGACTGTGTTATCCCAGGAGATCAACCAGGAGTTAGGAAACAACTGATGAACCCACCTGGAAGAGAAAAGAAAAAGGAGCCTCAGCTAGGGCTCAGGGCTGTGACTGCAAATACAACAGATCAGGCAGTATGTCTGGATATTTGGTAACAAAGTGTAACAGGTTATTTCCTCAGATTTACTGTTGACATTATTTTTAGACCAATATTGTTTTGGGTCTTTTTTTTTCTCTGTCCCCTCACTACACAGGTTACAATGCCTTGTAGAAGGGGTGTATTCACAGATGTCAACTCACCCAGTTCTAGACTGGAGATTTTGGGACAGTCCTGGATTTCTGACCACCCTATCGTGGTGCATTATGGGACTTGCAGAACTGATTTCAATGGACAAGATCAGGCACTACAACTCCCACATTGCTTTGGGGTTTAAGTTCAAAATCATACTGGTCAAAAAGTCTTCAGCCTGGAACTGGGTAATTTGGCAACTCAGTTGTGTGAATTGAGAAGGGGGGGGGGAGGTTTGGACACACTCACAGACTCTCTGCATAGACTGGGGGAGGGGATCTGTTTCTTCTCCTATCTTCCTTCCCTTCTCCCACCTAACATGCAATGGAGTCAGTTCATTTCAAGCACCAGGACTTGTTATTTTTATTATTGTTTCAGCTTTCAAGTGGTGCTCTATCCCACAATACATAAAGATACATTTCCAAAAAGCCAAGAAATAGGCAGAAGTGATTTAGGTCTTATTTCTAGCTCACCTTTCTTTTTAGTTCCCCCCTCCTCAATAACTTATACCTTTGTTTTCCTCTCAATACAAATTTGGATGATGTATGAGGAGAGGGCAGGAGGATTTTGACTAGGGTGTATTGTGAATGCTGATTTTCAAATGAAGGATATCGACTACTGCTACTTATCATTTCTAAAGCGCTACTAGACATACGCAGCGCTATACACTTGAACATGAAGAGACAGTCCCTGCTCGACAGAGCTTACAATCTAATTAGGACAGACAACCAGGACAAATAAGAGATAAGGGAATTACTAAGGTGGGAATGATAAAATACAGGTACAAGTTCATGTAGCTTCTGTATCCAGCACTCTTTCTTTCCAGGGATCAGTTCTTCACCTGTGTCCTTCTGCTGAGACTCAGCTCCCTATTAGGCAGGGGAGGTGTTTCCAAAAACACAGGCCTAAAATAAAACCTCAAAGGGGAAAAGGTGGATTTTAACTACCAACTGACTGATCAGTTTGTTTGGTTTCAAACAGAAGATTCCTCATTATTATTTATTTTTTATTTATTGCATTTGTACCCCACATTTCCCCACCTCTTTGCAGGCTCAATGTGGCTTACAATACATCATGAATGATGGAAATGTATAGGAGAATATACATTTAGTATAACAAACATAAGGATCTTGGGTACTATGATAGTGATGAAACATGATAGTAGCGTAACAAGCAAATGTTGTAAGCCAATTCTGGATATATGTGTAGGAGTTCACATTTGTTGATCTTTGTGGAATGCCTTGTTAAAGAGATGGGTCTTCAGTAGTTTGTGGAAGTTAGTTAATTCGTAGATCGTTTTCAAGCTGCGTGGCAGCTCGTTCCAGAATTGTGTGCTCAAGTAGGAAAAGGTTGACGCATGCGTTAGTTTGTATTTTAGACCTTAACAGTTGGGGAAGTGAAGATTAAGGAATGTGCGTGATGATTTTTTTAGCATTCCTGGGTGGTAAGTCTATGAGGTCTGACTTACATGCTGGGGCATCTCCGTGAATGATTTTGAGGCATATTTTCAAAGCACTTTGGGAGGCTAAGTTCCATAGGTTTCTATGGAACTTTGGGAGGCTAAGTGCTTTGAAAATAAGCCCATTTGTGAACTAGGGTACATATTTTGAACGTGATGCGTTCTTTGAGTGGGAGCCAGTGTAGCTTTTCTCGTAGGGGTTTCGCACTTTCATATTTTGTTTTACCGAATATGAGTCTAGCTGCTGTGTCCTGAGCTGTCTGAAGTTTCTTGATTATTTGCAGTAGTCTAGATGACTGAGTACCATTGATTGTACCAGGTTGCAGAAGACGGTCCTTCCACACTTTGGCCAGGACTCGGTGATTGAATCACGAGATATTAACACCTCCCCTTCCCTCCCTCCATGTGCTCAGTCTGAGCCCAAAAAGAACCTTCTCAGCTCAGGCTCCGACCTTTGGTACCAGAACAGAACCGCTGCTTTTAACAGAGGATATGAGACTAGTCACAGTGGCGTAGCCACAGGTGGGCCTGGGCCCATCCACTTAGGGCTCAGGCCCACCCAACAGCAGCACATATTTAGTGCTAGCTAGTGGGGATCCCAAGCTCCGCCAGCTGAAGACCCTCCCCCTGATGGTGCTGAAAACACTGCTCACTTCAGCAGTCTAAGCTTCCTAAGCTGCTGATACTGGCCTCATTACATGGGGGGGGGGGGGGGGGGGAGGAGAACACTTGGTGCCCACCCACTTCTTGACTAGGCCCACCCAAAATCTGCTGTCTGCCCCTGCTAGTCACCCCTTTCTCTGATGTTACTATTCTAGTTAATCCTTTGATATTACCTTTCAAACTCCCCCTACAGGATAACTTATTTATTTGGATTTTGCTCACACCTTTTTCAGTAGTAGCTCAAGGTGAGTTACATTCAAGGACACTGGCTATTTGACCCTTTTTTGTTCTCAGTAAAATATGAAGTAATCATCAGACCAGACAAGCTTGATGGAGTAGGGATATTGCCGCAACTTGGTTTATCTGTGTGGTATTAAGTATTACAGCAGTTACGCTGTAATACTTAATACCACACAGATAAACCAAGTGAATGAAAGAAATGAATATATAAAAGCCCAGAAGCAACGGACCACCTGCCGTCCACAGCAAGCAGCGCAACTGTCCTAGTAAAACTGAAAATTGCCCTATCAGTACTTGGCCATAAAAGCTGGACCTTCAGATCTAGACATGGGACCTCCATACCAACCCTAGTCAGCCTTAAGCCTAATATTCACCACCTGGTGAATTTAAGCCCTATTCCAAAGGGACCCCCCTCTTTTGAACATGACCTTTAGCTCAGGTTCCCCCCCCCCCCCCCCCCCCGCAAGAACGAATTGTGTACATAAATGAATACAGTAACAATCAGAAAGAGGGCAGGCTGGGTGAGTAAGCCTCCCCCCCCCCCCCCCCCCGAGAAGCAGGAAAAATCTTGAATCTCTGAAGCACTGGCTTAATTCCCCCATCCAGTGCCCCTACCCAAAGGAATTTTAAATGCTTCCACGGGAACCCACCCTGGCTTCTTTAGAAGCCCTTAGGGGTGCGACCCACCCCCCTTCCGGTGAACTGGGTCCACCTGGGCTCATCTCTCTGTTACCTGGTGGGGTCTGGACAAGCCGCTGCCCTGTTTTACAACTGTGGGACTCATTTTTGATACTGAAATATATGAGGAGTAAAAGGTTCACTATTCCAAATGCTGGGATAAAGTGATGAAAAGGGTCTACATTCCAGTGTTCAATGGAAGATTAAAACACCCAAATGTTTCACAGCCCAGCCACAAAGACAGCAGAAGATCCACCCCGTTCCAGCAGTCTCTTATTAAGAGCCAGTGAAGCAGCTGCATTAAAAGGTTAGGATCCCTGGGAGAAGAGTTACTGAACCCAGCCAGGCATGTTATTAAAAAGAAATGAAAGACTGGTAAAGGCTTCTGAGGGGAAATTATAGATTCCAAGTGGTAAGTGACAGGGACTCTCCCAAGAGGAATGTGAGGCTTGCATGACACATCTTTCAGGAAGTTTGCGAGATCCTTAATGTGCCAGATTCAGTACGAGTAACACAAAAGAACAGCGTAAAAAAATGAACACCAAAAGGGGCGCAATGGAGAGTCCTTTAATCCGACTGACCCGACACGGGCCGTGTTTCGGCATACACTGCGTCTGTCTCAGGGGTCAAACTAATACTCTCGGCAATGACAAAAAAAAAGATGCAAAAGGGTATACAAAACAGCAGCGAAACAGACCAAGCGCGTCCATACGCAGTAATGGCTTCCAACAAAGCGCCAGAGATGGCGGTCTGTTTCGCTACTAATACGCAGTGCTGTTTTCAATACCCTTTTGCATCTTTTTTTCTCATTGCCGAGAGTATTAGTTTGACCTCTGAGGCAGGTGCAGTCTGCTCCGAAACACGGCCCTTGTCGGGACAGTTGAATGTTGTGGGATTTTTTCCTCCCAGATTCAGTAAAAGAGACAGAACCAGAAACTGAGAATGGATGGGAAAAGTGACAGGAATCTGCTGGTCTCACCTCTGTCACTCACTCCCAGTGTTAGGTATTCAGGCCAGGGGAAAATCAGTAAATAGTCTGCACCAAGGAGCTGTCTAAAATCAAATGTAATGAAATACAGACCACCATGAGGGACAAGCCCTGAGGCTGCAGAGAATACCTTCTCCTGCTTTAGACTTAATCCCGCCCACCCTACCCCTGTACCCACCCACCCCTAGAGTGACATGTCTTATATAACCTCCCTATCAACCCACTCATTACTTTACCTCACCCATTTCTATTCTTCTATCACCTTCTCCCACTACTCCAACCAGAGTTACACCTAATCACACTGACCACCCTTCAACATCTTCAGTCCTTCTGTGACTGTTCTCTTGTGGTTGACTGCTTAAATATTTTAAATTTAAATGCTTTACTTTTTGTCTATTAGATTGTAAGCTCTTTGAGCAGGGACTGTCTTTCTTCTGTGTTTGTACAGCGCTGCGTACACTTTGTAGCGCTCTAGAAATGTTAAATAGTAGTAGTAGTAGTAGTAGGTGCCCCTAATATTTAGCAATATTCTTAACTGTACCCTGTCACCTTACCCAGTTTTGACCTCACATCCCAAAACAGTGTGGTATGTGTAGCCCCTGAATCTACCTATTAAAATCAGTACTCCAGGTCTCATAAAGCACCATTTTGAGGTTGTCAGAAATCCACCACTTGCCCTAACCTCTCCCTCCTGTGACTGGGTAACTTGGAAGTTTAGGGAAGGGTAATTTAAGAGGAATTTAGCACTGCAATTGTTTTGAAAAGTTGGCTCCTATAGACCAGCCCTAATGGGCATTTTTTTGGTTGGCTTCAAATCCAGGAGTTACTTTGTAAAATATTTTCAGACTTGATTTTAATTGAGCTGACTTTAGCCGATTCCTGATTTAGGGGTAGATACTTTTTTTAAATCTCATAATACAAGAAACTTAAATGGAGATGAAACTTAGTGGTTTGAGCAGCAGTGTGAGAGAGAGCCAGGGTTCAAATCCCCTTATAACATTGGCATTGGGAAAACCCCCAGAAGTTTCTTCCTTTTTCACTTGACCTCTTGTTGCTTCAGCTGCAAACCTAAAACCTTATTTACTAACTTGAATTAAGTGCATAATTAGTAAATTGGCCCATTGAAGCTAATTGGGACAGCATTCAAGGCAGATTAGTAAATGAGGCTATTAAATCAAGGACATTTCAAGGGTACCTGGCTATGTAACTCACATCAATCAGGTAATTACATTTAAAACCCAACTTTCCTGTACTCAAAGAGGGTCTTGGTTGCCTGAGCTTTCTCTCTCATGCATTGTGTTGGCAGCTGAGAAAGTCTAGATCCGGTTTTATTGGGTTAACATATCTGTCACTTTACAGGTTCTGTTGACTTCCACTTTCAGGCATTCAAGGGACCAACAGGACACCTGTACTGCCGTCCCCATAGACCTGGGCCAAACTAAGGCCGATTGATGCCCTAAGCACAGCCCAGCAATGCTGCCCCTTGGCCCTTCCATGGGTTACTACTACTACTAATTGTACACAGCACTGTACACATTACATGCAGCTACTTTCTCTGTCCCTAGAGGGCTCACAATCTACGTTTTTTGTACCTGAGGCAATGGAGGGTTAAGTGACTTGCCCAAGGTCACAAGGAGCTGCAGTGGGAATCGAACCCAGGTTACCAGGTTCAAAGCCTGCAACACTAACCATTAGGCTACTGAGAAATATCATTATTGTACAAAAGACAACATCCTATATATTTATAATGATTAGAAAAATATTGAAATTCATGTTGGATCATGGTTGTGACAGACAACAGTGAAAGAGTTAAGGCAGTAGTTCCAAAACCTGGTCCTGGAGCCCCCCCCCCCCAGTCCAGTTTTCAGTATATCCACAATGAATATTCATGAGAGAGATCTGCATGCAGTGAAGACAGTGCATGCAAATCTCTCTCCTGAATATTCATTGTGGATATCCTGAAAACCTGACTGGCTGGTGTGCCTCCAGGACCAGGTTTGGCTACCACTGCGTTAAGGGCATGATAGCTAGGGAAGGGGGTAACTCTGTGGTGCCCCCTTCCCTTGGGGTCCTAAGTATTAATCCAGGGCTGCCATAGACACTGGGCAGCAAAGCAGATGGAGTTTTGTGTACAGCGCTGGGTACTGTGGTACAGAGACGATAAGTAGTAGTAGACTTAACTTGGGGGGTGGGACAGGACAGGGCTGCTGCTGCCTAATCAGAGGGAAAGACACACAGAAGTCAGCTCTGTGCGTGCTTAAGCACCCCCAATATTAAGCAAAGCCCTTAAGTCCAGGTAGTTTCCGTTCGGTTAAGCAGCCCCCACTCATTTTGCAAAGTTGGCTCGGCATAAGGTAGCAGAGGTACCAGTTCTGGGGGTGGTTGAGTTTAGGATTCCCAATTTCTTTGCAAAGTTGTCAACCTTTCGGAATCAAAAGGGACTTTCCGACGAGTCAGGTGGAGGTGGAGCCTCCTGAGCCAAATATGCGCACATGGCCGCCAGGCAGAAAGAGTCATTTGTAGCTGAATAAATCCCCGCTGGGCAGCCGGAGCTACCTGGGGCTAATGGGAGGAGAAGAGTTCACATCCCCGATCCGATGTGTTACCCCTTTCCTGTTCTGCATTGCCAGCACCAGGCCCAGATTTCAGGGCTTTAGCACCCCTCCCCCACACCAGCCATCATTATGGTGATAGCGGAAGTGGATGAGTTGCCTAATGGTTAGCACAGTGGGCTGTGGGTGCAAATCCCGATTATGCTTTTGGTTTTATTTGGTCCATCTCCAGGTCTTATGGATGGAAGCTGAAGTCAGACTCAGAGCTGCGTCCACCTTAGTTCTTATCAAGTCCTGCAATCTCTCTCTAATTTTCTTTACATTTCTGATGGGGGGGGGGGGGGGAGGAGAGATCTCCCCTTTCTTGTTCAGTTTGATCTGAGGTTCTTGCTCTTCTGTAGCCCAATCTTGCAAAAAGCTGCACAGTTGGGTCCGTAGGTGCGATTTCCTGTTTCAACTCATTTATGGGCCTCTTCTAGGGATGCAGCTGAATGTGCTGGCTGGGTTCAACCTCCCCTCCCCTCCCCTCCCCCATTGATTCTACTCCATTGCACCTCTATAAAAAGTCAAGGGTCTTTCATCATTCTGATCTCAGAAGCTCTGCTTTGATTTTTGCATCCTAGTTACCCTGAGAAACAGAAGCTTTTGGCCTCTTAGAGACCGATTTCTGACTCGGGATGGGGGTTACAAGATCACAAGGCACATTTGGGCTCTGGCTCGGGGAAGAAATCGCTTTCACTGCTCGAGCAGCAGCAGGTGTCTGGGCTGCTCCCCTTGGGTTAAGGGATGCGGAAGGGCCCGCAGCGACCCCCCCCCAATCAGCCTGCAAACGAACAGCAGGTCCCCGCTGCAAAGTCCGGGGTGGGGCGACTCAGGCGAGCAATAAAATGCAGGAATTCGGAAGAGAGATCAAAGAAGAAGGGTCTGGTCTCCCCTCCCCCAACCCCACACCGTCACCTCCCCCTTCAGTTCTCGCCACGCCTGCTGCCTCTGCTTTTCCATGTATCCCCGCCCACTCCCTCGGCATTCCAGCGGGTGGGCGGGGCTCGCCTCTTTAGCCCTTCCCACCCCTCTGCAACGTTCCGGGTGGGCGGAGACTGTCGTCTAAGCTCTTTCCCTCTGCGTTCCTCCGGGTGGGCGGGGCTCGCCTCTTTAGCCCTTCCCACCCTTCTGCAACGTTCCGGGTGGGCGGAGACTGTCGTCTAAGCTCTTTCCCTCTGCGTTCCTCAGGGTGGGCGGGACCTGCGCCTCTTTGCCTCCTCCTACCCCCTTCATAGCTCTAGGTGGGCGGAGCTAGTGACCCTAGCCACAGGCATGAATGAAGTGTAGCGAACCAGAGAGTAAGATCTGGCAGTAAGTTGGTGACGGGGTGGCGGGAGCAGTCGGGGCAATCGACGTGGGCACCATGGCATTGAGAGGCTTGACCGTCACTTTATTTATCAGCAACTTATTTATGTCCCTACAGACCAAAGAAGGTAAGAAGGTGCTTTACAAGTTAATAGGGCTTTTTTTTGGGGGGGGGGGGGGGAGGGGGAGATCGGAGGTGCCCGCTTGAAATCGTTCTGGGAAGCTGGTGCCCTTGGCAAGAGATGGATGGTTGGCCACCCCAGGCTAAAAACGTGGCTCCTTTTGAAATGTTGCCCCCACCTCCGTGGGGTGGTTTTTGTTACCTGTGAGAAGCAATGCTTTGGTTCTTTGTAGCTGTGATTATCCCCCGCTCTCGCATATCAGCTAAACGGGCATTTAAATGTGCGCTTAAGTCGCGTCTCTGCTGAACCCAGCAACCCGCCGTGGCAGGAGGTGGCCGCATTTTTTGCTTTTGAGGTGATCGGGGCAGGACCGAGTTCCGGAGACATGTGTCAGTTCCAGCTCCTGAATCGGGCGGAGGGAGGCGCTGATTCATGCCGAGGAATGCGGGGCAGGAAGCGAGGATGGGCGCAGCCTCCTCCTGCTCCTATGCTTCAACCTTAAGTCATGGAGGGAGGGGGGATCGCTACAATGTTTTAGTACATAGCTTTAGCACTTAAGCCGGGTTCTAGGAGGGTGATTTGTAACCATACTCGTTTTGAACTGGAGCTATTAATTAATTAATGCATGTTATTCATAAGCACCTGTCTGGCCATGAAGTGAGAAAATCTATTTCCATGTAAAAAACCTGCTTAAGGATTGCGTATTAGTGGGACCCGGGGAGGAGGGGGGGGGGGGGTACGGAAATCTGCTTATGTCGACTTCTCGGTGTAAGTTTAATAATGTTCCTGGGGTCTGAGATCCGGACCCCGATCTCACTGCTCTTTAGCCACTGCTGTCAGGGGTCTTCATCGCCCCACGGCCACCAGTCTGGTGTAGATGTAAAATTTCACTTTACAGCTCTGCAGCTTGTGTGTGTCTCTGGTTCCCCCCCCCGAGATGCCGGACCCCTGTGATTAGTATTAGTTCCAGTTCTTATTAAATAAATCCGAATTACACCCCGGTACGTGCCTTGGGCCCTACCTGGCCCACTGTCTGAAGCCTCTGGCCTGTACAGCTGCCCATCTGTATTTTAGTTCTGCAGACAGGTCTCATGTTAGACCTACTGGGTCCAGACAGAACTTTGAACTATCTGGCCTTCAGCATTGGGCAGACTTAGGGCCCAGAGTAATTGCCTTCGTTGTCTCCCCTCCCCCCAAGGCTGCCTTTAGAGAAGTGTCTAAAGGGGAAGCATTGGGAAATTCCCATGTGTTCATCCTGTGATAGTTCCATCTTCCAAAAAGATATAGCAGAATTAGGTTCAAAGAAGAGCAACCAAAATGATAGAGGGGACGGAACTGCTCCCTTATGAGGAAAGGACCTGCCAACCAGAAACACAATAGGATCAGCTCGAACAACTACCCAAGCTGCAAAGGAATCAAATACAAATCAACTTATGCATCCAGCTTTTCCTATTTAAGCGCACAACTATGGAAAGCACTGCCAAAAGTCGTAAAAACAACGTATGCCCACCTAAACTTCCGGAAATTACTGAAAACTAACCTGTTCAAAAAGGCATACCCTAACGATCCAACTTAAATGCCTTAAACCAGCAACACAACAAAACCAAAGCTCATACTGGACATACGGTAACTTAACTCTTCCTCCTTGCGATTCCCAAATGTGTCTGTCACACATGAACTTTACTCTACCAAAACATCACTCTGTATTTGTTCATACCGGTATTGGCGATCGCCTTTACGGTACTATGTAAGCTATATTGAGCCTGCAAATAGGTGGGAAAATGTGGGATACAAATGTAACAAATAAATCTTCTGCCCGGATTTACATGCACAAATTAATTGAGGTAAAAGGGGGCCTGCGCTAGCATCAGTCTGTTCTGGAAAAGAAATGACCGTGCGGTAAGTGAACCACTTGCCGTGTGACCATTTTGGGAGGGGGGGCACTTACCGCCCTCCGTTGAGGTAGCAGTAAGGGCTCCTGCGCTAACCCATGTTAACCGATTGCCACCAAGTAAACACCGGCGCTACAAAATTGAAAACATTTTTGTAGCGCCGGAGGTGGGAACTACCGCTGGGCTGCTGAGATAATTCCAGATTGGCACGAAGCACGCCAACCCATTAGTAAAAGGGGGCCCCTCAGTAACGAGCTTTGAACCATCCATAATTCATGTCGACTGGCATCCGTTAAAATTTCCCCGCACATCTGGCTGCGTACTATTGTCTCGGGCAGGGTCCCCGACTCCCATAGCGCCCATCTCAAAAGGGGGGGGGCCTTCCAAAAAGTTACATAGTTCTGGAATACGGGGTCAGCACACACGTGTGTGCCGGCATTTGCACTAGGTTTCAGCGGGCGTGAGAATGAAACCAAGCGCTGTTGGTGTGATGCATAGAATCCCCAGATGATTTTGGTTCCAGAACCGGTCCTTGAGGACCCACGGCCAGCTGGATTTGAAATATACACATAATCAATATGCATGAGAGAAATTTGCATGCACTGCTTTCTTTGCTTGTCAGTTTTATCTTATGAATATTCATTGTGAACCTCCTGAAACCCTGACTAAGTTGGAGGTCCCTCCAGTTTCCGCTTTGCAAACCCTTGTCCAGTGTAGCTCATTTCCACTAGAATCTGGCTCCCTCTGAGCTAAGTTACATGTTGGAAGCAATGAAGAGGTAAGCCTGAAGGGAGGGGGAATACAGTTTTCACCTGCAATCCTGCACTGGGGGCAGGAGAATAGCTGCCGTCTCTGGTGGGGACGGAGGTGTGTCATACTATCCAGAGAGTGATGAAAGGCGGCTTGAACTTTGCTCTAGGGTAAAACAGTAACAGACCAGATAAAAGGTGGATTGAGGAGAAAAATGTTTGTGGAGGGCTGTCAATTAATTAATTTATTTATTTTGACATCCTCTGAAGGTTTTTTTGTAAGAGAAGAATGGATAAAGGTTTTTGCCTGCCCCAGGGCTGCAGCTGTGAAAGTGACTTTTGCTGTTCTCTAAAAGGGGGGTGGGGAAGGGATCATAAATTGGGGTTACAGGTGCCTAAGGGAAGATCTGTTATATTTTCTGAATCATTTTTTTCTAGCTTCGGCAGTTACCCTTTGTGATCATGAACTGTTAGGAAATGCCTGATACAGTGGTAACCTTCAGAGGATTTCAGACTGTGATTATGTGTCCTTTGATCTTAATGCCAAGTGTAAAAAAATTCATTTTTCCGTTCTTTTCAACAACACAACTCCATGCAGTGTTCAGATGCTGCCCCCTCCCATCTCCACCAGGCCTGGATTTAGGTGTAGGTTCTGAAGGTGCCGAGTACCTGGTTGAAAGAGGAGCTGCTGCCGATTCCGTTGCTTCAGGGCCAGGTTCTGCTTTGAAAGGGGCAGCGCTGTGGCTTCCTCTTTGGGATACCTGACCCCCCCTCCACCCCACATATATACCCTTTGCCGGGAATCTGCTGACTAGTCTTGCCTATTGGTGCCAAAACTTTAAATCTGTCCCTTATCTCCACACACATCCCTCTCGGAGCTTACATCAATGTAACCAAACTATTCCATCAAAATTCTTTACAATTTACCTTAGAAGAGTTGGGGGGAACGTTACCAATGGGGGCTATTTTGCCATAACCTCATGGTAACTTAGCACAGGTCTCGTTTTATGCAAGGAGACCTAACTACTGATAAGATGGGTTATTTCACTATTAACCTGAGTTAACAGTAGCCCACCTTGATAACTTCCTCCTTGCTATTTCTGTAGCCCTGCCAGCTGTATTTTATTTATTTGTAGCATTTATACCCCGCTCTTTCCCGCTCAATAGCAGGTTCAGTGCGGCTTACAAAGCATGGATACAAAGTATGATAGAGATAACAAGTTGTGTAGAGGATGGTAGGATGAAGAAACGGGGGCAGGATAGAGGTATGGTTAATGTTAGTAAATTAAGTTGGGTCGCTCGGATAGGCTTGTTTGAAGAGGTATATTTTCAGCAGCTTTCGGAAGGGTAGGAGTTCGTTGGTTGCTTCCGTAGTTCCGGGGTCGATGTGGAGGGGTGGGGGGGACTGAACCAGGCTCTCTGTGATCCTAAGCTTGGTCATTCCTTGTGAGACTGAGATGGGCTGAAACATGTTGTGTTTGAGCTCTAAGGGCCTATTAAGGTAACTCACCCTCATCCTCAAAAAGTGGAGCATTTAAGACCTAGCTGGTCCCCAGTCTTCCCTCCCCCCGCCCTATCAATAGAGGAGGCGATGGAGCTCTCTCTGAGCCACTGAACCTAACGGGTAGCTGGGAACTGATGAATGTATATGGGGGGGGGGGGGAGCATGGGGGATTGTTGAAGGGGGGAGCTGAGGAGAAGGTATGGCAGAAAATGAAGCGGTAGGATTGTCCAATTGGGGAGTTCAAAGTGGACGGGACACAACTTGAGATTGTGTGACGTGGTGTCCAGAGGCTGGGGAGGGGTAGGGTATGAGTCAAACATTTTCTCACGCTCTGGTACTTCTTGCTGTTACAGTTTGGATGAGCTGTTGATACAAGTTTACAATCACAAACCCATTCGAACATTAACATCTAACAGTGAGTTGTCCAAGCCAAACCCTGGTTCATGGCCCACGCAACTGCGGTCTGGCTGATGGAGTTGGTGGCTTGCGGGCATTTGACCTTGCTGACGTGGAGAGCTAGTACCTGAGCTAGTCGTTGGTAACATAGTAATATAGTAGATGATGGCAGAAAAAGACCGTCACGGTCCATCCAGTCTGCCCAACAAGATACTCATATGTGCTACTTCTTGTGTATACCTGACCTTGATTTGTATCTGCCATTTTCAGGGCACACACCATAGAAGTCTGCCCACCACTAGCCCCCCCCCCCCCCCCCCCCACCGGCTCTGCCACCCAATCTCCGCTAAGCTTCTGAGGATCCATTCCTTCTGAACAGGATTCCTTTACGTTTATCCCACGCATTTTTGAATTCTGTTACCGTTTTCATCTTCACCACCTCCCGCGGGAGGGCATTCCACCACTCTTTCCGTGAAAAAATACTTCCTGACATCTTTCCTGAGTCTGCCCCCCTTCAATCTCATTTCATGTCCTCTAGTTCTGCCGCCTTCCCATCTCCGGAAAAGATTTGTTTGCGGGTTAATACCTTTCAAATATTTGAACGTCTGTATCATATCACCCCTGTTTCTCCTTTCCTCCAGGGTATTCATGTTCAGGTCGGCAAGTCTCTCCTCGTACATCTTGAAAAGGCACCAGTGTTTGGCTTTGAGAGAGACCCTTCAACTGACAATTTTCAAAGCACTTAGCCTTCCAAAGTTCCATAGGTTTCTATGGAACTTTGGAAGGCTAAGTGCTTTGAAAATATGCCTATATTATAATATATCAAACACCTCCTGAGGTGGGAATTTAGTTCTGGAAGGGGGCAGGTCCTGTTAATAAAACTGTGGACTGAGCAGACCAGGGAGGGGAGGTAGGGTGAGGGGCTGTTTATCTGGGTGCAGTGTCTGAAATGCCAGTGTCCCTCTTGTGAACGTTTCCAGCCACGGGGTAGGGCCATGATTGGCTGTTTGGCGGCTTTACTGGATTTCCCTGCTCAGTTCAAGGGTCATCGCTCTGGGTTTCAGGAAAATAGCAGTCATTGGGGTTTGATGATTAAATATTGCGTGTACTGATTAGATAAACTTCATTAAGCTGTTTTCTCACTCATGGAATGACTTCGATAAACACACATGTGCCTATCCCACAGAAGTTTGTCATTTATAATTAAGTTTGAAGCTTTGATGACTGACTGGGGCTGTTCACAGGTTCAGTCTTGTTGCTATGTTGATTCACGGATGTCCAGCCCACGTGGCTGTGTCCTTGTTAGTGACTTACCATTAAAAAAGGGGATTGTGATTCCTGTGGGCCCTCTTCCTCTTCTGATAGGAGCATCTTTTCTGCCCCCCCCCCCCTTCGCCCTCTACCCCTTTCTCTCTCTACTGCTGGTAGCCCCTCCTCCCCTATGCTGCCATCTTTGGAAGGGTAGGAAGCTGACTGTAGAGTCAGGAGTGAAGCAGGGCCTCCATTCAGAGCACCCCCCCCCCCTCCACATCCATCCTAAGGGAGAGCTACTTGGTTCTAGCTCAAGACAAGTTTGGTAGTGGTTATATCTTATGGCCACAGAGCTGAAATCCAGTGGTTCTAGAGACAAGAAAACCAGATTGGACCTCTGTTCTGTAAATATGACATAGGCAACTGGCACTTTACAGACTAACCAAGGTATTGGGGTGCCACCTGCCCCTGTCAGTTTTGTTACACCAGGCTAACGTGGCTCTCCCTTTCAGTAGGTAGCTGACTCTAAGCCAGAGATGTCTGGTACCAGCTAAAGGATCTGTGGCTTACTAAGGAGGAAACATACCTGAAAGTGGGACCATTTGGAGACTGATTCCTCCTTTGCAGTTGGCTTCCAATGAATGGGGCAGTTCTGCATCACCCAGGGCCACCACTTTTCAACCTATATAGGCTCTATTTACCAAGGTCCGTTAATGTGATGTAATGCACATTAGATAATGTAGATCTTCTTATTCTCAGCGGGACCTTTTTATCAGCCGTGTGGCTTGTGTCCTTAACTAGAATTAAGATTAATGTCCATGAACCCACGTTAGCAGAGCTGCTTTACTGCCTGTTAGTAAGACAGAGCCCTGCCTGTGGAATGTGTGACTAGGAAGGCTGAATGGGTTATTTTGAGGATAGTAAAAATGCTAATTTTGTAGCACTGTTTGCAGTCCTTATAGGTGAGATGACATGACAGTTACCCTTCCTAAGAAAGTTCTCGCCTTTTCGCTCCCTCCTAGAGTGACATTTAGTATTAACTGGCTGAAACTGGTGCTTCTGCCTTATCCACAAAAACTTTCTGTACTCTAGCAAATCCCCCGCTCCTTCAGGTCCATCCTGCGGAGGGCAGGAGGAGGAAGAGGGAGCAGGAAGCTGCAGGGTTTGGCTGCCCTTGCGCTTCTGAGAATGGCTGAGTGATTGTTAAGACAGGACATGCTCCTAACTCGGGGCTTCCTGAGCCTGGAAAATACAAAACACAGACGCAGGAAGCCCTAGAAAGAACCTGCCAGAGCCAGGAGTGGAGCCCGTTAGGGTGGACTAGCAGGAACGTGGAACTGGCTTTGGGTGCGAGACATATCTGACCCAGTGTAGGCATAATCAATGTAAGGCAACTACCCAGGATGCCAAAATGTAAAAGTCTCCAAATCGTCAGGCTGAGGAGGGGGCCGGCACCCACTTCCTTTAGTGCCCTCTGCCCAGGGGTTCAGCTGCACCGCTGGGCCTTCCTGGGATCCTCCACCGCCCTTTTCTAGGACCTTGCCTATGGGTACCAAATTCTTAAACGCAGCCCTGCCCATCCTCTGAAAATAGTCCACGGAGAGAGGGAGCACACTTCTAGATTTTGGTCCTGAAGGGGGGGACAGGGGTGTGTCGCTGCCGATTCTGGTGTTCTTAGTCTCGGCCTCCAGGGCTTTTCAGTGTGGGGTAGGACTATTATTTTTAGAGGTTTAATAGAAAATATCCAGAGGTACAAGAGTCCGGCCTCTGGATTTCTCTTTGGTACATTAATGTCAGGGTAGGTGGGTAATTGTTAATTTCTGGTTTCTTCTTAATATAAACTGTAGCATTGTCATTCTTTTATGTGCAACTTGATGTATCAAGTTGGATATGTTTGTTTTGTTTTAGAGAATGACAGGGGGATGGAGCGGGGACAGTTTTTTATTTTTTTTATTTTTTTTTATTTTTTACATTTCTATCCCACATTTTCCCACCTATTTGTAGGCTCAATGTGGCTTACATAGTACCGGAGAGGCCTTTGCAGGCTCCGGTGTGAACAAATACAAGGTGTTGTCGTGGTAAGATCAAGTTCATGTGGCAAAGTCACATTAGGGAATCGGAGAACGGAAGAGTTGTGTTATGTCCTTTACGTGCTCTAGTTTGGTTGTGTTGCAGAGAGTAGGCATTTAAGTTGGATCGGTAGGGTTTGCCTTTTTAAACAGGTTGGTTTTTAGTGATTTCCGGAATTTTAGGTGGTCGTATGTCGTTTTCAAGGCCTACGGGGATGGGGACGGGGACAGAGCCTATGAGGACGGAGACCAACTTCGTCCCCGCGTATCACTGTCTACTTTGAAGCCTGTTAATTGACTGGACTATTATTTATTTTGTTTGATGCAGATGATGACAATATTTTTATTTTTGGAAAAACAAGCAAACGTGCAGGCCACAGCTAGCAAAATTTGCATGGGGGATCCTGTACATCCTGCTTCCAATGGTTGCACTGCATATTGTTCCTTTTTATTAAATATAAAATCATAAGTGTTTGAGGCTTCTGCAGATGAGAACAGAGCCCACGGGGATGGGACAGAACCTGTGGGGATGGAGACGGGCCCTGTGTCATTCTGTAGTTTGTTTCTTGTTGCTGCAAATATACTGAAACAGAGAGGCTTAAGATAAGGTGTCGGAGGGAAGGTGCTGCCTTCCCGCTTTCCTGTTATTTAGAGGGAGGGAGGCTAAGCTCGGGACAGTCCAGTGAACAGCTCTAGGTATGGCAGTGAGGTGTGGTGCTCCTGGCCTTTGACCCCTGGGATCCAGGTGCAGACTCCACAGTGACTTTGGCCTTGCCTCCCTGTTCTGGGCGATGTTGAATCCCGGACCAAGACATGTTCAGGCATGTGTGGCAGGAGCCACTGTACAGATCCCTGGAAATGTCTGAAGGGATATGAGTCAGCCTGCTGGATTTCGTGATTTTGATTTTGTGTGTGGGGGTGGGGAGTAAATACAGATAAGGAGCATTGCCCTGTGAGGTTATTCATGATGAATTCAGCATGGATACAGAGGGCCTGGATAGCGTGACCTGGACTGAAAGTTATAAAAAGGAATTACAAGAAGTCAGTGACTAGCTACAGGTGGGCCTGGGTGGGCTGTGGCCCACCCAATTTGCACCCAGGCCCACCCAAAATTGTGGCTGGTGGGAATCCTCAAACCCCACCAGCTGAAGATTTAGGCAGCCAGTGCTCTGCCACACACCAGCCCCTCTGCACGTGCTCAGTTTTCACCAGGCGGAAGCCCTGAGCATGTCCGGAGTACTGGCAGGCGGTGTCTTGATTCTGCTGTTTGGAAGAGCACCGGCTGCCCGAGGAGGAGGAAATGTTCAGCTCGGGTATTTAATATTTTGTGTTTGAGGGTAGGGGGAGAGCAGAGTTGAGGGCAGCCAGGAGGGGCTGAATTCCGTGCCCATCCATTTTCGGCTCAGGCCCACCCAAAATTGGCTGTCTGGCTACGCCCCTGACATGAAGTAGCAAACTGCTGATACGGTCTTTCACTTTTAGCACCATTGTTTAAGGCAGTGGTTTCCAACCCCATCCCCCCCCCCCCCCCCCCCCGGAATCCCCAGCCAATCAGGTTTTCAGGATTTCCACAATGAATATTCATGACGGAGCGGTGCATGCAGATCTCTCTCATGAATATTAATTGTGGATATCCTGAAAACCTGACAGGCTAGGGGTTCCCCCAGGACAGGTTTTGAGACCACTGGTTTAAGGTAACTGTTTCACACCTTGTCGGTCAGGATAAGAGGGAGCGACTGGTCTTGGGGCCGGTTCTGATTGGTGTGGCAGAGGAATTAGGAGGAAATTTTCTTTTTTGTAGATGGTGCTAGCATGGGAAATGTGTGGTCTAGTGATCAGAGCAGAGAAACTAGGGTTCAAATCCTGCTTCTTCCATTGACAGGGCTTGGTGACCTTTGAGAAGTCATTTTATCCCTCTTGCCTCAGGTAATCAGATAACATAAGTGAACAGGTGCGTTCTATTGCATATTCATATGTGTTCACGTGATTTAGCACATTATTGGTAAAGGCCCAATTGACAATAATGGAATGTGTGTTAGTAAATCTTGCTGTTGCATTGTAAGTTCTTTGGGGCAGGGGATTATTCTCTGTGAATTCTAAAAATGCTATAAGCGGCTTAGAACATTGTTTGGAAAAGTGGACTAAAATGCTCTCATCTAAAGAACACATAGCACCAGAGAGTAGACAGAAGGGAGCTGCCATAAGAGAGGCCAGGTAGACGTGTAACACTTGGTAATTTGGGATGTGGAAATCCCAAGGAGCAAAAAGCTGATTGCTCTGACCAGGAGAGAGACCTTAGGCATGAGGGATCTCGGGGTAGCGATAGGGTGTCTTGATAAGGTGGTAGGCCAGGTTATGACCCCTGTGCTCATCTCACACAGAACATTATGGTCCGTTGTGGCTTCTGGTGCAAATGAAACGGGGTCACACCAAAAGCCCCATGAGATGAGGCGACCTAAAGGAGGAGAGAGAGAGAGTGGAGGATATGAGAGAGATTCACACTCTTGAAATGTGCGTAATGTTTCCCACAGGATGTGTATGACGTTCCAGGTGCTTAGATTAGGGGGGCAGCAGAGTGTTGGGATTCTGTGCTCAGCCCCCCTGGCTCCTGGGGGACCTGAGGTGGAAGGAGACTCCTGCACTGCCCTCCTGCCCTCACCCTGGTTGGAGAAGACCTGTTTCTGTCCAGCTGTGACAGCTCAAGTGGTAGGACTGGACAGGGAGAGGACATATAAAAATGTCTGCTGGAAAATGAAAGGCCTCTGCCCCAGAATTCACAAAAGCCTGGCATAAGCAGGGAAGGAAAACCAGCGTAAACACCCCTGAGGGCTTCCTGCTGGCCACTTTCCACCGGCCACTCTCTGTGGTTTTTTTTTCTTTTTTACTAGCATTTTCCTGAACGCATTTTTTCCTTACTAATGGGATGAATGAGTGGACAGAAGAAAGGGAGGTTTCAGAATGCAGAGCTTTGCCCGGGTGTAACCTGTACAGGCAGAAAGGTGGGTGAGGAGGGAGTCCAGGCGACTGCCCGGGAGGACTGGAGAGGCCAGAGACCTTGAAGCAAAAGAGGAAGGGAAACCTGAAAACAAGCCAAGCCTTTGACATTGATTTACCCAGAAAGTTAAACTGAAGCAAAGTAACAAAAATGTAAAGACAGTGAGGATTTTCTGACCACTGTAGGCCCTACATCATTGAGCTTTGATCTTGTTTGTGCCAGATCTAGAAATGAATTTTGCCCCAACTAATAAACACCTATTAACCTTAGCGTATTTCAGCCCTTCCCCCCCCCCCCCCCCCCCCAAGTAAGCGTCCAGTACCTTATGCTCTGTAAATAGCTTGTTAGCACGAATTAACTGCTTGTAAAGTTTGCGTTCCATAATCAACTCCCAGTCAAATAAGTGTAGAGATATTTGTGTGCCCAAATTTAGGTAAAGTCTGTCTTGTGCTATTGTCCCGTGGCCTTTTTTTTTTTCGTGGTCCCAGGGCATCTGGAAATGCCCCATCGTAAACCTAAAGCAACGTTTAATCAGAGTACAGTTCACATGTTCCATTTTCCGGAATGCTGTTAGGAGCGGCTTCAGAACTTTCCGCCCCCGGCTTGCAGAGTGACTCAGGGTCAGTCGCTCCAGGCTCTATCAGAAACTAAGTCCTTGAAAAGCCAGGAAGAAAGTAGCTGGGATTTCCTTCCTTCCATCCATCCATCCCCTTCCCCTCAAATCAGCAGCTCCCCAACCCTTTCTGTAGAGAACTTGCAAAACAAGTCAGGGTAACTAAGGGAACCTTCTGCTATCAAATGCGTCTTCCTGGTTATTGTTGCAAGATTGTGTCTTGCAAACGTTGGTAAAACTGGACTTCCTGGTGCTGGTCTGGCCAGAGATGAGTGTCGCTTTAGCCTGTGATGATAGAATGAAGTCCGGTAGCTGGATCTGTGTGTCTGGAAGTGTTGTAACAACCAGAAGTTCCAGCAGAGAGACAGGCGACCCTGCAGCTTGGTCTGTCTGGCAGTCTGTGCGGGGGACCATAAGGCCAGATGTCCTTAGTCATTACGGGTGGTTTATTCGTTTTGATGAACGCCGCTGCTACCACCTCTGGAAATTCAGTGCCAGGTCATGTCTGGGTATACAGAGGTGGCTATGGTGACCCATATAGATTTGGCCATAAAATGTAGCCGGCACGAACATAAGAATAGCGATACTGGGTCAGACCAATATCAGTTCTTAACTGGATAACTGCCGACTCCCCCCTCCCTGCCCCGGAAAAGCCCACAAAATATCCATTAGGCGCTAACCAGGTGCTGTATTGTACTGTTTTGAGATCTTGCCAGGTACTTGTAACCTGGATTGGCCACTGCTGGGCTTGATGGCCCTTCGGTCTGGTCCAGTGTGGCAATACTGAATATGCCTGGTTAGCCCATGAGAAGGGATTTAATCAGCCAGAATCCGTTTCTGGCCATTTAAATCGCTTTGACTATCTGCCCTATGGTACTCTGTGCTGAGTCTTGTTCCCGATTCTCCTAAGGAGACTTTCTTCCATGATTCAAGGCCTGAGAACAATTTCATCCAGTAGTTTAATTGTATTTGGTTTTTTTTTTTTTAACAATTTTTATTAAAGAATCACCGTCATGCAAACAAACAGTAAGAGAACACGCCAAGGAACTTACATGGAAATACTGTTGTTAAAAACTAGGAAGAAATATTTTTTTCACTCAATAATTGAGCTCTGGAACTTGCTGCTGGAGGAAGTGGTAACAGCAGTTAGTGTGTCTAGCTTTAAAAAAAGGTTTGGACAAATTCCTGGAGGAAAAGTCCATAGTCTGCCATTGAGATGGACATGGGGGAAACCACTGCTTGCCCTGGGATTGGTAGCTTGGAATGTTGCTACTCTTTGGGATTCTGGAATCGTGTTACTCTTTGGGATTCTGCAGGGAATGTTGCTACTCTGTTACTGTCGTGTCCAGAAAGGCAGCTGCGGTGGTATCTGAGCTTTCAACTTCTATGGTCTGTGCCCTTTGGCAAGGATAAATCAAGGTCAGGTATACATATAAAGTAACACATATGAGTTTATCTTGTTGGGCAGACTGGATGGACCGAACAGGTATCTGCCATCTACTATGTTATTCCATGTCAAGTGGTCTGGTGGTCCCTGCGCGACCATCACGGATTTCGATGAAATTTTCTGTGAGCATTCATACATGTCCTCAATGAACATTGGTAAAGTTTTTCGTTCGCCGATGCTGAGATATAGTAATCTGTTTGACCCCATACTGCAGCCTTCGCGCAGGGACCACCAGACCACTTGACATCCAGCAGAATACTGGTCTAGATGGACCATTGGTCTGACCCAGTATTGCTATTCTTATGTTCTTAATATTCAGCACTTTGCCGGCTACGTTTTATGGCCTAAAAGCCTGTCTTTGGCCTCTATAAACTTAACTGGCCAGCTCTGAATATTAACTTGGCCAGTTGAGTTTAAGCCAGCCAAAAGCCCACCCGGATATTCAGTGCTTGTCACTGGAAACAGCCCGGCATTGAATGCTTGGGCTCGACGCAGATAGAGGGACTTAGCCAGCTGCCTCCTGTGGGCTGAATATCAGCCTCATTGTATTTTAATGAAACAGAAAAAAAAATCTGTTAGTTTAGCTTAGAGTTTAAAAAAAGGTCTGGATAATTTCCTAAAAGAAAGTCCTTAAGCCATTATTAAGACGGACGGACGGACGTTGGAAAATCCACTGCTTATTTCTAGGATAAGCAGCATAAAATGTACTGTTTTGGGATCTTGCCAGGTACTTGTGACCTGGATTGGCCACTGTTGGAAACAGGATACTGGGCTTGATGGACCTTTGGTCTTTCCCACTACGGCAATACTTATGTTCTTAAGTTTAATGCAACTGAGGAGTTGGAATGGCGATTTCGAGCTGGCTTCTGACTCTTCTGCTACCTGGTAACTTATTTACCATCGCTTGTAAGCCGCACTGAGCCTGCTATCAAGCGGGAAAGAGCGGAGTATAATTGCTATAAATAAATAAATGTAGAATGTTTTTTTTCTTTGTATTTCAGTGGTCCTGCTGGACTTTGCAGAGGCCCAGGGAGAACTTGGGTGGCTGACCAGTCCCTATGGTGGAAAAGGGGTGAGTATGTCCATATTCTAGGATCCTTTGGGAAGGGGGTGACTCATTGAGTTAATGCGCTGATTATCCGCTCACCCCCCAGGCTTGGAAGAGCTGGGTTTCCCTTTAGATCTATCCTCTGTTATCACCTCCTACATCTGTCCCGTGCTCTCTGTTCTGCCTCTGCCAATCCTCTGTCCCTCCTTTCTACCGCTCCCATTCAAATACACACACCACTCAGCTTTTTTTTTTTCCCCTTTCTTGCGTCCCTTTCCTTTGGAACGCGATACCTGTTGCTATTTATTTATTTAGATTTTGCGCACACCTTTTTCAGTAGTAGCTCAAGGTGAGTTACATTCAGGTACTCTGGATATTTCTCTGTCCCAGGAGGGCTCACAATCTAAGTTTGTACCTGAGGCAATGGAGGGTTAAGTGACTTGCCCAAGATCACAAGGAGCAGCAGTGGGATTTGAACCGGCCACCTCTGGATTGCAAGACCGGTGCTCTAACCACTAGGCCACTCCTCCACCATCCAGATCCTTCCTGAAGACACATCTTTTCACTTTGGCCTTTCCCCTGGGATTTTAAAGCAGTCTGGGTTACTGTCCAGGGCGGGATTGTACTTTGAAATCCTGCCTCTCTTCTTTCGTCCTGCTTTCCATTAATATTCTAGTTTCTTTCCCTAATATGTTTTATGGTTTTCGAGTTGCTTTGATCAGTAACATTGAAAGGGAGTATATTAGTAACTCCTGCAGCTTTCTCAGCAACCATAAGAACAGCCATACTGGGTCCATCTAGCCCTAATATTGTCAAGTGGTGGTTCTTGGTTCAGCTTGTCTTTTTTCTTTTTTTCTTTCTAAACCATTGTGATCTCCTTTTTATGTGTAGTAAATGTCTCTAAAAAAAAAAAAATACATAAATCTATCTGATTGGTCATGCCACTCAAACATTTTATTGTTTTGGTAGTTAAGCTCCAGAACTAATTGCCGGAGGATGTGGTAACAGTGGTTAGCGTATCTGGATTTAAAAAAATGTTTGGACAAGTTCCTGGAGGAAAAGTCCATAGGCTACTATTGAGACAGACATGAGGAACCCACTGTTGTTCCTGAGACTGGTAGCATGGAATGTGGCTACTGTTGGAAGCAGGGTGCTGGGCTAGATGGATCACTGGTCTGACCCAATATGGCTATTCTTACATTCTAAGCACTCAAGGGCCATCACCAGTATGGGACTAACTGTGACCTGAAGGGAAATAGAGCTGGATGTTGAGATGAGAGATATCCAGAGTCCATGACAAGAACATTTTTCCCTGAGTGGAAGATTGCAGATCATGAGGATTCCAGATGATTCCTCAGGCTGTGGTTGGTCCACAGTGGACACTCAGTGAAGCGTGGTATTAAGATTTGTAAGTGCAGAGAAGTTACTGAATAATCCCTGGCAGAGAGAAAATCTGAAGAGCCATGAACTAGTCCAGCCCACCCTCAGCAGTTCCTGTGCAATCTCCTTAGCTGGCTACTGTGTGTGCAGTCTAGCTGGAATCTCTCAGGGTGGGGCATTTTCATAAGCTAGAACTGCACTCTCTCTATACCCTGCCGGGTCACCCGAGCACTCAGTAATTGTCTCCCTTTAACAATTTAAATATCTCCTTGTCTGGTCCTCATGACTGTTCTCATTGAATGGTCACTCACTCACCTCCTGCTCTGACACAGTCAGAATGAGCCCACACAGACTGAGCAGTGTTTGTGTCCCCGTATCTGTTTTTTTCAAGTGTTTTTGTACCTGTGTCCCTCTTTGTCAGTCAGTCTTATGGCCTGAGGTGCCCTGTCCCAGGGCATATGAGTGGAGAAATAGGTTTTCCATGATGTGTCTTCACACACCAGATCCTGGTCATTCTTGGTAGCTCTTGATGGGGCCAGACTGAGTCATGAATTCAGCAACCCTTGCTGATTGGTTCTGGTAGTTCCTTGGACTCCTCTGGCTTGGAGAGTTCTGGTCATTGCTTTAGGGCTGCTCTTGATCAATTGGATCTGGGGAAGCTCTGGTTTCAGGTTGTTCCTTGGGCAGCTCTGCTTCTTGGAGAGGGTGTAAATGAGCTTTGTGTTTCTTCTACCCTGTCTGTACTGTGTCAAAAGGTTAATTGGTGTTTGTTCTGCCCTCTGCTAGGATAAGGAGCCATGACAAGTTAATCCTTTGCAGTTTTACAAGGAACAGGCTCAATGTCCTCTGCAACTCTGACCCCTCTGTCTCCTCTCCTGGGATTTCAGGTTAATGCTTCCCTCAGATGGGGATTTAAAGCAGAATCTTTTCTGCTTTTAGCTCTGGTTTTATATGTCAGTGAGGAGGGGAATGGCTTGGCACTGCCCCCTCCCCCCTCCCCTTCTGACTGGCCTTTATTCAGGGTTACACAAGGCTACTCCATCCAGCCTTGTCATTCTTAGAGCTTGAATTCCGCATGTTATAATCCACAGAGCTAAACCCACCCAGAGTTTTAGGACTCTTATCTTTGACAAGCAGTTGCACTTCCAGAACTTTACATGGTCTTGGCAAGTTTGAGACTTCCTTGCTGGTTTAGAATTTGGTCCCTAGGAGACTCATGGTCCCTCAAATCATGCATTGTGCAGACGTTTCACAGCATCCTGGCTCTGGTAATGAGTGATCACTGGATAATAGTGCAATAAATGGAGGCCTTCCATTAGGTAGCTTCCCACTATTCCAGAACCTTTGGGATAGTTGTGTGCATCAACTAGCAGGTGGAGATAGAGACCTGAAAACTAAGCTGAGATATATCTCTCTTGGCATCCACTCCAGCTTTTCAGTATTTTCTATCTCCAGCAGGTGGATGGACACACTTTTTAGTCTCTGGTTCCGAGCGATTTGTTCTGGTCCATTAGGTCAACAGGTCCCCAGTTGAGCTTTACGGGTGCTTGAGTCTGCAGAGGTCTTCAAATCTCTGTCTCTGGTACCCCGTGAATTTACGTCTTCCCTCCTTTTACCTCTCCTCTGTTTCCTGTGGCGCTCTCCTGGCATATTTTCTTCCCAGGCTTCTTAGCCCACAGTTGGGGTTGAGTGGAAGGAAACGAGGTATTCGTCAGCTCATGGCATAGTACTAGAATGAACTTATCTGTGAAGAGAGCACTGGGTTGTGGGTAAAATGATGGCCTTGGAGGAAGGGGGAGGGGTGAGCGGCGTTTGCCTGCTGCTACATTTCTTGATAGGTTTTGACTTGCCATCTCATCTTTTCTCTCCACAGTGGGACCTCCTCCAGAACGTCATGAACGGATCCCTCATCTACATCTACTCTGTGTGCAACGTGCTGGAAGGAGACCAGGACAACTGGCTGCGTACTAACTGGATCTACCGCAGCGAAGCCAAGCGCATCTTTATTGAGCTGCAGTTCACGGTACGGGACTGTAACAGCTTCCCTGGGGGTGCCGGCTCTTGTAAGGAGACTTTCAACCTTTACTACTTTGAGTCAGATGTGGACTATGGCACCAACTTCCAGAAACGCCAGTTCAAGAAGATCGGTACTATTGCACCAGACGAGATCACGGTCAAGGATGACTTTGACACACGCAATGTGAAACTGAACGTGGAGGTGCGCTCAGTGGGGCCACTGTCTCGTAAAGGTTTCTATCTGGCGTTCCAGGACATTGGTGCCTGCGTAGCGCTTCTCTCTGTGCGCATTTACTATAAAAAATGCCCATCGGTGGTACAGAACATGGCATCTTTCCCAGAAACCATCGCAGGTGCGGACTCGCAGTCACTGGCCAAGGTCCAAGGGACTTGCGTAGAGAATGCAGTGTCCAACGAAGAGCCGATGATGCACTGCAATACCGACGGGGAGTGGCTTGTGCCCATTGGGCAGTGCATGTGTAAGGCTGGCTATGAGAAGGTGGAGGACAGCTGCCAAGGTAAGTCTGCATTACTGTTTGTGGGGTGGGCTATGGGTGAAGAAGTGAAACTGTTGATGGTTGGAGATGTGTTTCAGCAAGTGACAGCCTCTTAGTGTGCAGCTTGGCACGTCAAGGGTTTGTCCCTCTGATTTTACCATTCAATGACTATGGCAACCAAAGCTATGCCCTCAGTGTGAATGAGAGAGAGGGAGGGCAGGGCTGGCACGATGCCACCACTTAAGTCAAAAAAATGTCAGGAATTGGAGCGTCCAACCTAGAAATGTCCGGGGGGTGGTGAGGTGTTGCTTAATTTTGTTCCCCAGCATTCTGTTTGCATCCTCCCCCCCCCCCCCCCAAAAAAAAAAAAAAACATTGTGCGTAATGATTGTCCACATTTGCTAAAGAATCATGAAGTGTTCGCAACGGGAAATCTTGAGGGTAAGCGGCTGAGGAGTGGGGGTTTTATTTTGCTGATCCATGACCTCTGCCCCTCTCTGCGCAATAACCGATCTGGTGAATTCCCAGACTTGCAAACAATGATGCTGACGTTCCCAGGATTCATCTGGGGGGTGGCAGATGGATGTAGGGCTGGGAACTCCCTGGTTACGGCAGCCAGGAGGAATGTGGTCCTAGATGGGCCGGCAGTGAGGCTGACGATGGAGAACCCCATGGTCAGGAGCACGAAATGGTGCTGTCTAGGATTTAAGCCAGATCAGGTGGAGTGTGCTGGAGGGTTTGTGGGGAAGCTGGAGTTTGGTTGTAGTTCTGGCAGGTGATAAGTGATACGTGGGTACTTCTAAAATCTTTTTCAGTCCAGACAAGCCAGGTTGGCATTCTGCATCTGTTCGTTCTTTCCCATTTCCTGTGCCTTATTTTAAAGGTTTGAATGCAATTCGAGTGTCTCCCATCTTTCTTCTTATATACAGTGAGAGATAAAGCATAGAAACGCCTGGGGATTGTCCATATTCTCTGCACCATGTGATAAAGTGAGATAGAAAGGATAGGAATGCTTAGGGATGGTCCCTGAAGCCTGTGTTATAGTGAGATGAGAATAAGATGGGCCAGATGTGATATCCAGAGAGGTGTGCACGTTTGTAATCCCAGTGCACAAATGTGTCTCTGCTTTCAGTTCCTTGTAAAATGTGCTTTGTTTCACATCTGTTGTGTCAGTTTTTAGAGCCGGTTAAAGGGAGTGAGGTGTTATGGGCTGTTTCCAGGTTTGCTGGGTGGCAGGCGCTGGATCTGGGGAGAGGAATGAAAGGTGCATTTCTCCCCTGAGGGGAAGGAATGAGATCTAGGAGAAGAACAACTTGAGCAGCCCCCAGGGGCTTTTAGTAATAGTAAGCCTCTGTTACCCAGGCCTGGGACTGAGCTTCAGATTACTGAGGTTTTAATTGGAGATCCCCAGGGATGTATTAAGCAGGACCACTGGACAAGGGACGAGTTTTGCTCACTGCCTCACATACTGTGCGAACATGGCCTGGGATTAATCCTGATTTTAGGAGCTCCAGGGCCGCTGGTTCACCCGAGCCCCCTAGTTGAGGCTTGCTGGCCCCAGTGGAGAAAAAGGGAGGGGACGCTTTGCGGGACTCTGGGGGCTGATGCAGCAGTGGCGGCGTGGAACGATTTGAGCTGTGCTTGGAACGCTGGCTCCCTTGGCTGAATCTTTGTTTCATGGTGGAGTCCTGTAATCACAGAGCAGCAAATTACATCTGATTTACTGCTTGACTAAATTTGCAACAAATGAACTTTTGTCTTGCAGTGTAACTTATTTGCATTGAATTCATTGCTAGTTAAACACCTCATTATCAAAAAGCTCTTTTGTCTCTTAGGTTTCTAAGAAATCCCTTTTGCTTTCTGAATGGTGGTACAGTTTGAAGTGATTTCTTTGTTTCTGGTTGTGAACTTTGCACTGCTCAGGCAGTTTATTTTTCTCTAGCCGTTGAGCCCGTAAAAACGGGCTGGTATTGGGGTTTTCCTTCCCCCCCCCCCACGAGGTCGCTGCCGCCACCCCTCCACCCGGCCCAGGCCCTCTCTTCCCTTCTGAACTTACACATCCATTTGCTGAACGCAGCAACGCACATCAGCTGAGCTGCCCCTTCCTTCTCTGCCTGTGGCCCCGCCCTCCTGTGACGTAAGGTCAGCGAGGGCGGGACACAGGCAGAGAAGGAAGGGGCAGCTCAGCTGATGTGCGTTGCTGCGTTCGGCAAATGGATGTGTAAGTTCAGAAGGGAAGAGAGGGCCGGGTGGAGGGGGGGAGCGGTAACAACCTCGGCGGTGCAGTTTCCCTCTCTGTCCCGCCCCCATCACGTTTTGACGCGGGGGCGGGACAGAGAGGGAAGTCTCTACTGCGTATTTGCGATTGTCGGTCACTCGCTGTTTATGTTTGATTTTATGTTGAGCTGCCCCAGTGGCTCTATAGCTAGGGGGCACCAGTGAGTTAAACCTCACCCCCCCCCCCCCCACGGATCCTCCGAAAAGGAGGTTAGGGGTAGAGACAAGGGTAATACATCCATGGGAGGTGCAGGTGTGTCTCAGTTTGGGTGAGGGAAACTGTTTCACCGTGAAGAGGGTCATCCGGTGCCTTCGAGACAGCAGGGGTAGATGGACATGGCTGTAATCTCATGAAGAGGGAGGGGGCAGCCTTTTTCTTTGAATCCAGAGAACGTAATTGTTGTTAATCTGACCTTGCTGTACAAACCATGTCCTGTGCCCTGTTGTCCCCTCCTGGGGCCAGTGTACCCCCCGCATTCCACGTGGGATTTCTATAGCAGTGAAGCCACCTGAAACCTTCAATATGGAAACACAACATGGCT
Source organism: Microcaecilia unicolor (assembly GCF_901765095.1). NCBI lineage: Eukaryota > Metazoa > Chordata > Amphibia > Gymnophiona > Siphonopidae > Microcaecilia > Microcaecilia unicolor. The sequence goes on along the minus strand of NC_044043.1, from coordinate 100,236,273 downwards.
GTTGAGGCGTTATTAGGGAACTAAGGCCAGTGCAGACTGCTGCAAAGGACAGATGAAGATTTGGCAACTCCAGTATTGTCTGTCACTTTTATTATCATGTGCTGTGCAACTCAAGGGGGAGGGAAGACATTTTAAATAGCAAGTAAAATACTGTTAGCAATATTGTCCCAAGACGCCATCATATTTATCTATGTGTGGTTGGAAGAATGGCAAATTGACTGTAACCTGCACAGGGCTGGGTATGGCTCTGGCCACCTTGTTCGGAAGGGCTCTATCTGTCGTCATATACTGTGTTATAGGGGACGGTAGATGAAGGCTTGTTAGCTGAAACACAGCCCTTGCAGGGTCTGCCTCCAATCAAGTTCATGCACCAATCTGGATAAGGGCGGTATATAAATATTAATGAAAAGTACATAAGTAGTGCCATACTGGGAAAGACCAAAGGTCCATCTAGCCCAGCATCCTGTCACCGACAGTGGCCAATCCAGGTCAAGGGCACCTGGCACGCTCCCCAAACGTAAAAACATTCCAGACAAGTTATACCTAAAAATGCGGAATTTTTCCAAGTCCATTTAATAGCGGTCTATGGACTTGTCCTTTAGGAATCTATCTAACCCCTTTTTAAACTCCGTCAAGCTAACCGCCCGTACCACGTTCTCCGGCAACGAATTCGAGTCTAATTACACGTTGGGTGAAGAAACATTTTCTCCGATTCGTTTTAAATTTACCACACTGTAGCTTCAACTCATGCCCTCTAGTCCTAGTATTTTTGGATAGCGTGAACAGTCGCTTCACATCCACCCGATCCATTCCACTCATTATTTTATACTTGTGTACTTTTATTTTACAATTTGGGATTGAGTGCTTGTCGGTAAAGGATTTTATCGTTCCTCCTGTCAATCCCACTCTTGTCTGTTCTCCATCTGCTCGGAGCGTCGCAGGGGTTGCAGCTCTCTTCTAGGACGCAGAGGGTCTTACACAAGGTTTTGAGGGGGAATAAGGATAGTGAGAGCTGATGACCTACTATCTCAAACTCTGCCCTGGTCCCACCCAGGTGAGGGAGGCTGTGTGAAGGTATAATTTGGGGCAGAGAATTGCCAGCTTTGCAACCTGTGGAGTGTTTTTCAACCCTTCCCACTGCCAGGGAAACAGGATTCCTGCCTTGCTCCACACCCTCCCGCCCTGGAATGGAACTGAATGTGGGTCATGGGACTGAGCCAGGGCTGTTTGGGGCCTTTGTTGCACTGGCAGAATGCTAGCCCAATATACTGGTTTTTAGTGGTTGAGTTCCTGGGTCAGGCCGTCTGTTCCCCAGATTGGTCGGAGGTGCTTCAGGCCCTGGGAGTGGGGGCTCAGCCATCAATCGGAGGGAAAACTTCAGATCTCTTGTTAGTTGGGTTGTAGCTTGTGGCTATATTGTACCACGGTGGCCAGGTTGAGTTGGGCGTACAATGAGTAACATGTGTCGTCCCCCCCCCCCTCCCCCCACATTACCAGATAATTGTAGTGACGGCTTATGGCATTTCTAGGTGAGCAGATGCCGGCTCTGGTTGAGGGGGAGGAAACTTCTGGAAAAATTAAGTTAAAAAAAACACTGTCTGTGGCTGCTGCGGTGGGTCACCGTTGGCATCCCTGAATCTCTGTGAATCGTAGACGCTGATGGCTTCTAATGTATCCTTCCTCCCGCCTCTTTCCTGGAGTCCTTCATGAGGTACTTTGTCAAACACCTTCTGAAAATCTGGACAGGAGTCTTTGCTAGGTAGGAACTTGTTCTAGATTCCAGGCAAGAACAGTGCGGGGGGGGGGGGGGGGAGCTACGCTGTTAAAAGACTCTGTCTGAATCTGCCCTGTCCCTTCCTGCACTTGGGCTGGGCCATGTTTTTCCTCCCAGGATGTCAGGCCTGAATGAACTGATAACGCTTACACGGCTCAAGGATATTGTAAGCACAGACTCTCCCCCACTGCCTCCCCATCTGGGATGGGTTATCTCCTAACACTGCCCCCCCCCCCCCCCCCCCCAGTACACCCTTCCTCTCTATGCCAGGAGAGGAGCTGCAGTCTTTTATGTAAACCTGGGTATTTATCTCTTCTGCATTCCAAACCCCTCTCCCCCCACTCTCTATTCATTTCCCTTCCTCTCATCTGCACTTGGCATCCCTGGGACTGTACACTGTACCCGCTGTAGTGCTGCCACCATGCCAGCCGGTGGCACACAGAGCCCTGATAATCTTGCACTAGTGCTAGGGTGGGGATGAGGGGGCCCCATTAAAGCTCAGGCATCAAATGTCTCTGTCCTGCCCACCCCTCCTGGGCTAGACCCTTCCAGCACTGTCCATATGGGATCTGGCCTGGGGATGAGACTGCCAGGAACAATATGCCTCCCACCAGTAGCTCTGTCTATTCATCTTCAAAGGTAATGTCCCCAAGAGCTGCAAAAGTTTGCTACTTTCATGTTTATTTAAGGACTGGCCTTTATGTAGTCTGCATGTATAAATAGAGTTTTGCTTCCAAGCCCTTTTCCTTTATATGTCCCAAAATGCCCTGGGGTGTCCCATCACATTAGTGATGTGGGTAAAAGCCCCCCACTAGAATCCCAGATACCCTGGAACAGGGTTTTTCTCCATTTCCTGGGGTTATTGGGATGCTGCTCTGAGTATGTCACTTAAGCCCTTGTGGGTCTCCTGCGAATAGATCGGGACTGGAGCATGGTGGGAAGTAGTTTGGAAGGACAGGGGTGGTTAGTTATGTAACGTTTTAGCCCAGACCAGAAAGGGAGGTGCATGAGGTCATTTGGGATGGCTGCTGGCAGTTTATAGAGAGATGGGGTGGCAAGGAGAGCAAAAGTGGGATAACTCTGTGAAGTCATTAAAGAAGTCTGTTGTAGCGGCTGCATTTAATATGACAAAATGAGGAAAATGGTTAAAAAGAAGGCCGCAAAGGTTAGGACTTTTTACATCGGGCATGGACGTTGTTTAAAAATACCATCATGGAAGCCCAGACTAGAAGTATTCTGCGTATTAACAAAGGTGGAGAGAAGGGCAAACAACCAGCCTGATTTAAAAGGTGAAGTGAAAGAGGCTATTAGAGCCAAAATAGAATCCTTCAAAGAATGCAAAAAGTGGAGGAGTAACCTAGTGGTTAGTGCAGTGGACTTTGATCCTGGGGAAGTGGGTTTGGTTTGCCATTGTAGCTCCTTGTGACTCTGGGCAAGTCACTTAACCCTCCATTGCCCCTGGTACAAAATAAGTACCTGAATATATGTAAACCACTTTGAATGTAGTTGCAAAAACCTCAGAAAGGCAGTGTATCAACTCCCATTTCCCTTTCCCTTATGACATCACAATATCAGAAGTGAGCCAAGTATCGGCCAATCAAGCCATTGTGACATCACTGATGAGGTTGGCTCTTATTGGTGGAATGAGTGGAGGAGTAGCCTAGTGGTTAGTGCAGTGGACTTTGATCCTGGGGAACTGAGTTTGATTCCCACTGCAGCTCCTTGGGACTCTGGCAAGTCACTTAACCCTCCATTGCCCCAGGTACAAATAAGTACCTAAGCCGCATTGAGCCTGCCATGAGTGGGAAAGCGCGGGGTACCAAAAAAAAAAAAAAAGGATCCAAATGAAGAAAATAAGAAGCAACATAAGCAGTGTTGAGCTAGATGCAAAGCAATGATAAGGCTAAAAGAGATATGAAGAAAACTTGACATGGAGACAAAAACTCATGGTAACACCTTTTCAGGTATATCGGAAACAGGAAGCCTGCAAGGGGAATCCGTGGGACTGGTATATCATGAAGGCGCAAAAGGGGCACTCACGGAGGACAAGGCCTTTAGCGGATAGATTGAATTAATTCTTTGCTTCGGTCTTTATGGAAGAAGATGTACGAGATGTAGCTGTACAGGAAATGGTTTTCAAGGGTGACAATGTGGAGGAACTGAAATCTCAGTAAACCTGGAAGATCTACTGAGCCAAATTGACAAGTTAAAAGAGTGATAAATCACCTGGACCAGATGGTATACATTCCAGGGTACTGAAAGATATCAAACATGAAATTGCTGATCTGTTAGTGATCTGTAACATCATTTAAAATTGTCCGTAGTATCTGAAGATTGGAGAGTGGCCAATATAATGCCAATTTTTAAAAAGGGTTCCGGGGTGATCCGGGAAATTACAGACAGGTAAGCCTGACTTCAGTGCCAGGGAAAATAGTGGAAACTATTAAAAAGAATATAATTACGGAACATATAGACAAACATGGTTTAATGGGACAGAGTCAGCATGGGTTCAGCCAAGGGAGGTCTTGCCTCACCAATTTCCTTCATTTCTTTGAAGGCGTAAATAAACATATGGATAAAGGTGAGCCCTGTTGATCTTGATTTTTTTCAGAAAGCTTTTGACAGAGTTCCTCATGAGACTCCTGAGAACATTAAAAAGTCATGGGAGGCAATGTACTTCTGTGGATTTGGACAGAAAACTCTGGCAGCTGCATCTCATAGTCTTAATGATGCTGCTTTTACTTAGAGTACTGGAAGTAGCTCTGTGGAGAGCTACATTTTTAATCACAGCCATGCTTAGCCTAGCACTGGGAAAACTGGTCACAGTTGATGAGGAATCAGAGACAAGCAAGGATTTGCCTCCTGGGCTTCTTTTCTTGGCAGTTCAGGGGTCTGGGGTGCAGCTAGCCTCTCTGCTTCCTGCTACACATCAGTCGAAGCTCTGGGCACGGAAGCAGTGGGAGAATGGGTGCTGGCACCCACTGGGAAAGTCCCGGCGGAGAATGAGAAACGGACATTTAAACTCTGCCTGAAAAGAGGTACATGTGTGGCTCTGGGTGTTTTCCCTCTGTCTTTCCAGGGCCGAAGTTGAAAACTACAGCGCAAGAAGCAAGCGAAAGACGGAAGTGGAAGGAATGTTCTCTCTGCCAGATCATTAGTGGTGCTGCCAGTTTCGGGTCCGACATCATTGTCCATCGGAAAGCCCCTGACAGCAGTTTTAACTGTGTTTTTTTGTGGGGACACCCTGGCCCTGTGACTGCAGGCCTGCGCTCAGCTGCTGCTGTTCAGAAGCATCGGATTTCCATCACATTTCCTCGTGGATGACCCGGACAAGACCTCTGACTCTTTCCTTTGGAGAGTCGGCCACCGTGGGACTCCCTGGCTTCTGTTCCAGTACGAACTTGTCACATCCTTGTAGGAAAGGCTCCACGTTGCGTTCCTGTCTGCAGCCCTGCTTGACAGTCCCTGACGTTATTACTCTCACCGCTTTGCCCTGAGTTCCTTCTCTCCACTTCTTACCCCCAGCCCAGAGAGGTTTCTGGGGATTCTTTTGAGGTCTGTTGGCTTTGCACATGTTCAAGCAGGAAGTTTTCCTGTCTGCTTGCAAACTGTTCAGTGGCGGAGAAGTCGGACCGCCCCCACTCCTTGTACAGAATTCTGGCTCATCCCTCGTGCTTGCCACAATGGGAAAAGTGAGCCAGGAATTCCTGCCCTTTGGAACACGATTTCTGTTTTACGAAATATAATGTCAGCATTTAGTAGAAACTGAAAACTCACAAACGCAGGGTCCAGGGTCCTGCGCTTTACAAGAATGCAGGGCACAGGGGGTCTTGACTTCAGTTCATGAGTTGGCATCGTTGACAACTTTCCTCGCTTTGGACCGGTCACAGTTTTCATTTCCTCAGAAGGGTCGGTAGTTCCCCCCACATGTAGTACAAGTTCTCAGTCTTGGCCAAGAAGACACCGTCCTCTGCTCATGGCTCAGGCCTTCCTCTTCTTCTTAGCCCCAGAAATCTCTTGTGGTTAGGGCAGTTTTGTAAATGTTTCCAGCTGTTCCCTTGAGTGCACTCCCCCCCCCATGGACCATTGGGTCGCTGATGACTTTACAAGCCAGGCAGAGCAAAGGGCTAATGAACTTCTCAGAGCAGAGAAGGTGGCATGTGGATCTGCCATTCTCTGCTGCTCAGATGTCACACTGGGAAACAGGTTTATTGACTGTCCTCTTGCTTTCAAGGCAAAAATGTAATTTCACAACTGTGGTGAGGGGGGAGAGGAGGAAAGTTAGGAGGACTGAAGGGCTGAAGATGAATATCTGATTGCTCCTCTGTGTATTTTTTTAAAAATGTCATTAATATACTAATCATGTTTGAAGCCTTACTGGATGTGTGCAGTTCTGTACAGGGCAATATGTCCCTTCCCTCAAGAGCTTACACTCTAACGTGGGCATTTGAAGCAATGGGAAATAGTGACAGGGAGCATCAGTGGCCCTAAGCAGGATTTGAACCTGGCATTCCGGTTCTCAGCCCATTGCTGTAACCACTAGACCACTTCTTTGCCAGCGGTGGTTTGTGGGTTTTGAAAGCTTTAGGTCCCCGCCCTTCTCCATGCACACTGTAGCAGATTCAGGGTGTGATGCTGGTTCTCATGTACGTGCCATGGAAGCAGAGCCTGCTACGCACAAAGGGGACAAATTCTTTATCTAAAAGGGAGAGACGCGGGGATAGGACCCAGCAAGAAAGGTGCAGGTTAATATTTTGAGCTGGCAGTTGTCCTGTCTTTTGGTTGGGGACCTTGTGCAGTCTACAACCTGTCACGGCTGTTATTACTGCATGCTACGCTCTCTTAGCTCATGTCCTTGCTCTTTGCTGAGAGTCCGATGTCTCCTCAGATCCTACATTGCTAAGGGACTGGTGGGGCTGTGATGGTGGAGGGACTTGGCTTTCTGTGGGATTGATTTCAGTTCTTCCTCTTGGCTGGTGATGTGGAGAGTGTTGGATGGTTAAGTCTGAGATAGGGTTTCGTGGCAGTGAGTGACTCCTCTGCCAGTGGTCTTGAGCCCTCCTTGGGGGGGGGGGGGCGGGAAACCAGGGAGAACGTACAGTGATGGTGGAATGAGATGAGACAGCTGGGGGTATCCCTGACACTGTCAGCGTTAGGGCTGTATCGTAGGTAACATTTCAAAAATGATTGGGGCGTGAAATACAATACAAGCTGCCCCTCTCAAAAAGAGGAGCTTGTTCAGTATTGGGGTGTTGAGCATCCACTGCACCCCCCCCCCCCCCCGAGCTTGCTCCTATGCATAGGCTGACTGTGGCCCCATGTGGCTTGTCTGCATTTCATGGGCACAGCTGCCAGTCAGGCTTTGGCTCAAAATTTTGCTGACTAGGGTGTCATTTTGCAAACCAGGGGCGTCCTAGCATCCTATAACACCCCCCCCCCCACACACACACACACAAGGAGTCTGTCATTATTACATTGTTTTTTTAATCCCACTCCTTGTGACCTTTGGCAGGTCGCTTTATCTTTTATTGCCCTGGGTATTAGGCAGGCAGATATTGGTCCTAAATATTTATCACCACTGTTCAATGCTGTCTAAGTTGGTGCTTCCCAGTGGGGTCCCAAAACACCCACATGTTCTAATGTGTGGTCCACAAATCCGGAGTCCTGCAGTGACATCAAATATCTCCTATTCATTTTTTTTGCACCACTGTCGCCCTGCGTGGGGTACTGGAACAGAATGGTTCTGCTGACTCGATCGGCTGCCGTTGCACAGACTGGTGGTTTCCAGGGGGACACGGAGAGCCAACGCTGGTATCCCTAAAAGTGACTATTATACCAGCTGGGCCAGTGGTCATAGCTGCTGAGTGCAGGGAAAGCCCCACCCGCCTCTCATGCTGACAGATGCCTCCGGCATACAATCCCTGCCACTCACTGGGCCACCCGCGCCCCCTCCCCCTCCCCAGCATCTTTTGTAACCCCTCCTTTCATGCAAGCATCTCCTTTCAGCTTTTACATTGCTTTCTTTTGCTGTGTGGATTTTTTCTCTTGCAAGAAAGGTCAAGAGAGTTGGCCGACCCCTCCTCTTTGCCAATCTGTCCTGGGAAAAACGGGCCCTGCAAAGGGGGTTCAGGCACCTCTCTCCCCCCTCACTGAAAGAGGATAAAGAGTAAGCGGTGGCTGGCGCGGGATCCCCAGCGTGCCACTCTGAGCACGTTAACTGTCTGCACTCAATGAAGACATTGTGTGTGCAAGGGCGGGGGAGGGGGGGTCAGAGCAGAGAAGACCTCTTAATCCCCTTCAGATTGTCTCCCAAAGAGCTGGGGCACTCCCTGAGGATTTCATTAGGATTGTTGCTGCTGCTGGGCTCATTCTGTATATCTGAGAAGCACAAGTTCCCATCCCCTCATCCTGCAGGAGCTGGGACTGGAGACGGTAGGAGGAAGCCTACCCAGAAGGATTTTCCAAATTTCCACATCCCTCCAGACTGTGTTGGGTCTCTTGCATGTTGTGTACTGGTTTCACATTTTTTATCTTTTACTGTCTTTCCTTCTAAGCTGTGTTCAGAGAGATTCACCTTAAAGCTGGGTCTCTGGGAATCTGGCACTTGGATTAAGGAAAGCTCACTGAGAGTTGGGGTGGGGGGAGGGGATAGGAAGGATGGAGTCCCTTAGGATTACAAAGAAATACATTTGACTTCCAGAGAAGAAAAACCAAGGACTCTGATTCTCCCTCCCCAAATGTAACCCAAATGATTCTCCTTACAAACTGTGCTGCAAGGGTGGACTGATTTTACTGGAGGAAAACGCTATAGTCTGCTATTAAGATGGACATGGGGGGAGCCACTGTTTGCCCTGGGATTGGTAATGGCGGTTAACATATCTGGGTTTAAAAAAAGGGGTTTGTACAAGTTCCTGGAGGAAAAGTCCTTAGTTTGCTATGGAGACAGACATAGGGAAGCCACTGCTTGCCCCGGGATTGGTAGCATGGAATGGTGCTATTCTTTGGGATTCTGCCAGGTACTTATGACCTGGATTGGCCACTGCTGGAAGTAGGATACTGGGCGAAATGGACCATTGGTCTGACCTAACATGGCTTTTCTTATGTTCTTAAACCCTGATGTCACCAGGGGGCACCTGGGACCCTATTACAGTCATCAGATGGTTGCACGCAGGAATCTGATAGGCTGACACTGTTCATGGCCTTTAGTGATAAGCAGATGTCCCTATTCAGCGGTGTACTAACTGGACTTCTGTTGCTGGCCTGCACTTGTGCAAATCCCAGACCTCTTGGTCCATCAGGCCCGGCATCCCCAGTCTCGGGGTGTGCGAAAACAAGGAGAAGGACACCATCAGCCCTCCCAGAGGAGACGGGATAAGCAGGCTAGTGATGGTTGTCCTTAGATTTGCATAGCTGCGCTGGGTATGGGTACCTACATGTGGGTTGAACAGGAAGGGGAAAGGACTGGAGGACAGGTGTGAAAAGAGTTGAGAGGTGTGGGCTCCCTTGAACAAGGTGATTCAGAGGCTGCAGCTTTTACAGAAGCACCTGTTGGGATTTTGACACATTTCCAGAAAGTTCACTGTCCAAGAATAAACTTGTAAATTGGAATATTTCAAAGAAGAGAAAAAAAGTAACCTTTCAAATCCACTAAATCGGACCTGAGAAACAATGAAACGGCGTATTCACTGGGATCAGAGATCCTTGTTAACACATATTACATTTCAAAAGTCTCATATCTACACACTGTGCTGCGCTGGAGAAAAGGGAAAAATAGAATGTTTGGTATGATTAGGAAAGGAATGGAAAATTTAAAAACGAGGATGTTATAATGCCTTTGTATCGCTCCATGGTGCGACCACACCTCGAATACTGTGTTCAATTCTGGTCACCGCATTTCAAAGAAGATATAGTGGAATTAGAAAAGGTGCAGAGAAGGGTGACGAAAATGATAATGGGACGACTTTCCTATGAGGAAAGGCTAAAGTGGCTAGGGCTCTTCAGCTTGGAGAAAAAGGCAGCTGAGGGGAGATATGATAGAAGTCTATAAAATAATGAATGGAGTGGAGCAGGTAGACGTGAATCGATGTTTATTCTTTCCAAAATATACTAGGAATAGGGGGCACGTGATGAAGCTACAAACTAGTACATTAAAAAAAATCGGAGAAAATATTTCTTCACTCAATGTGTAATTATACTCTGGAATTTGTTGCCAGAGAATGTGGTAAAAGCAGTTAGTTAGCGGAGTTTAAAAGGGTTTGCGTATCTTCCTAAAAGAAAAGTCCATAAGTCATTATTGAAATGGACTTGGGGAAAATCCACTGCTTATTTCTGGGATAAATAGCAAATGTACTGTTTTGGGATCTTGCCAGGTACTTGTGAGCTGGATTGGCCACTGTTGGAAACAGGATACTGGGCTTGATGGACCTTCGGTCCGTCCCAGTATGGGAACACTTATGCACTTATAACCAGAGTAAAGGGAATTTCTCAGTGTCAGGATGTGCTGGAAACATTGTACCAACATATTCATGCAGTTGGAAAAATATTTAGGAGCCGGGAAATTATGAGAACATAAGCATTGCTGTACTGGGGCAGATCAAAGGTCCATCAAATCCAGTTTCCTGTTTCCAACAGTGGCCAATCCAGGTCACAAATATCTGGCAAGATCCCAAAAGAGTGGAAACAGATTTTATGCTGCTTATCCCAGGAATAAGCAGTGGATTTTCCTGTCCATCTTCATAATGGCTTACATAAGTATTTGTATCTAATATGTAAACCACAGAAAGGCAGTATATCAAATTCCTTCCCCTTTCCCCCTTCCTCCTATGGACTTTTCTTTTAGAAACTTATCCAACCCTTTTTTTTAAACCCTGCTAAGCTAACTGCTTTTGCCACATGTTGAGTGGTAAAATAATTTTCTCCGATTTTGTTTTAAATTTACTACTTAGTAGCTTTGAGTGCATCTTAGCCCTTGTATTTTTGGAAAGAGTAAACAAGCGATTCACCTCCACCCATTCTACTCCACTCGGTATTTTATAAACCTCTCATATCCTGTCTTTCATCTTTTCTCCAAGCTGAAGAGCCCTAATCTGTCTAGCCTTTCTTCATAGGGAAGTCATCCCATCCCCTTTATCATTTTCATCGCCCTTCTCTGTACTTTTTCTAATTCCGCTATATCTTTTTGAGATGCGACCAGAATTGCACACAGTATTCGAGGTGTGGTCGCACCATGGAACAATACAAAGACATTATAACCTTCTCCAGTTTTGTTCTCTATTCCTTTTAACATTCGCTTGGCTTTCTTGAATGCCGCTGTGCATTGAGCATTTTACTGTGTTTTCCTATATTTTCTTTTTTTTTTTTTTTTTTCAGGTTTTTTGGTTTGCATATTTTTCTTCCACTTTGCTCACTCTTTCCCACTTCCTTACCCCAGTCCCTGCCTTGCCACAACCTCTTTCCCCTCTCATCTGACAATCTCTGCGATGACAGCCTGGTGGCATGACGTCCTCTGTGGAGTCCAGCTATAGACACCAGGTGCCAGGGATCAGGTTCTAATCTTCCAGTCCACTAGATGTTTCCATCCAACATATGGTATCTTCGTCTGTGAAAAAACAAGGCAAACGTTCCACCAAATCCAACACAGAGGATAAAAAGAAAAGACAGGCGTAATAAGAAGATAAACAGTTTTCCAAAGGCTCCCAGAGATTTACACACGTGTGCCCGACATGGCCATGTTTCGCCTTGAAACGGCTGCGTCGGGGGCTAAATTACCAGCTGGTGGAAAATGTGTAATTGTGGAAACCTTTTGTTTTTCTCCTCTACGTTGGTATCTTGTGCCATCCTCCCCCCCCCCCCCCCCCCCCCTCCTGGATGCCAGGCAGTTTCTAGGCTTTCTCTTGGAAAATTTCCTTTTGCTGGTGAATCACCGGGGAGGAATGGAGAGGCCTCTTTTGTTCAGCAGCTCCGTCCCAGCGTTATCTAAGGGGAATATTTTTTTTTTCCTGTATGTGAAAACCAGGCGCAGGAGGACGGACGATGACCTATACTGATTTCGCCTTTCTCTCTATATCTTAAGCCAATGGTTTGCAACCCGGTCCTGGGGACATCCCAGCCAGTCAGGTTTTCAGGATATCCGCAATTATTTGTATGCATTGCCTCCTTGGTAGGTATATCTATCTCCTGCACAGTGGCGTTCCTAGGTGGGGGGGACGGTAGGTGCCGTCCGCCCCGGGTGCACGCCACTGGGAGGGTGCTGCGCGTGCCTGTCCTCCGTTCCATGCTTCTTCTCTGCCTCGGACCAGGTTACTTCCTGTTCCGAGGCAGAGAAGAAGCATTGAACAACGGAGGACAGGCGTGCACACGGGGGGGGGGGGGGGGGGGGGGTTCCTTCGCGGGAGGTGTCTTTTCGCCAGGGGGGGGGGGGCGCTGCACATCGGCGATCCGCCCCGGGTGTCAGCCCCCCTAGGAACGCCACTGCTCCTGCATTGCCATTGTAAATATCCTGAAAACCAGACTGGCCGGTTGTGCCCCCAGGACTGGGTCCAGAAGCCCTGCATTAAGCCCTCACTGTTTTCCTGGGGCTGCCCATTTGGTGGTAACAGAGTTGCACTGAAGAAATTGCCAGGATAAGAACCACTTGGCCCCCGCAATCTGCCTGTTTGTGCCCATCTCCTGGGCCATAATATTTATAGTTAGTTTGAAGTAGGACGTTCAGAAAGATCACCGGATGTGCCTGTATTTGTGTCTATCCTGTGCCTGCTTAAACTCTCACCTGCACTGGAAATCTGATCCACATCTCTGCCCCCTTGTTCTTAAGTTCCTCAGGAGGATGAGCTGATACGTCCTGCACTAGGTTACTGTGCAAAGAGCCCGCTGGGAATGAGTTTTCTGAGACCTGGCTGTATCCTCTGCCACCCTGAGCCCCTTTCCCTGTTTGTGCACAGTAGTGAAACATTTCTGAGCTCGGGATGGGGGGGGGGGGTGGATTTCTCCTGCTAATAAAAGATTTACTCCTGTAAAGTCCATGTGGGTGATAATAGTCCAGTACTAACCACAGAACTCTGCTCAGAAAAAGGCAGTAATAAGACCCCCCCCCCCCTCCGTTCCCGCCCCTCCTCCCAAAGGCTGGAGGGCTGAAAATAGAGACTCTGGGATTGACCTCCCGCCGCGCTCGCTCAGCTGGAGAAGTGCGCTGGGATGGATGGGATCAGGTGGGAACAGAAAAGGACCCCAAGTTGTCACAACAGGTGCTTCTTTTGCCCTAGGGGAGGAGGGGGGGCTGTGAGAAGATCCTGCTGAAACCCAACTCCTGCATTCAGACGCCAGCCTCCCCCCACCCCATGCTGGGCACCAGCTGCTACCTGCTGTCAGGTTAACTGGAAGGGCTTTATATTTAGAGAGAAACCACCCTCCCCTCCCCCCCCCCCCCCCCCCCCCCCCCCCGCTCTTCTCGGTCTGTTTAAGGTGACAGCAATCCTTTGTGTCCCCCTCCCGGGATGGGGGGGGGGGGCAGTGATTTGCTTTCAAGTCCGCTCTGTAACGCACATTCCTATTGGAGGAAAGGGATTTCGGATTCAGCTCTTGACGCATCCAGCTGTACCTTCTGTTTAGGGTCACATTTCATGACTTTGTAACCTCTGGGCAGTTATAGAGACCAGTCAGGGTGGGCAGATGGCAGTGGATTTAGCCAGAATTCGTAAAGGGATGTCTGAGGATACTAAGGATCAAGTACCTGCTTTTCTGTGGGGAAACTTTTCTGGCCCAAAAATTGCACACAGTTTTGGAAATTCATTGTTTGCTTCCCTCTGCATCACTCCAGCCCTGGGAATCACCTCTGGAAACTGGGGGTAAATTTCACCTGTACCATTGGTTTCTGGAAAGTTTCCCTCCCCAGGCTATGAAGCCCAGTGCAGTAGTTTACAGAGAGGGGCCTGGGACCCAGATTAGCTTATTCTGCAGGTAAGTGTCCCCTTGCTTCTGTCTGTGTCCTAACCCGGGTCCCCCTCTCTTCACGCAGCCTGTCCTGCTGGCTTCTTCAAGTCGGACATTTCTGGAAGCAGCTGTTCAGAATGTCCCCTGCACACCCGGCCCTCGTCCAAAGGTTCCGCCTTGTGCCCCTGTGAAGAAGGCTATTTTCGGGCCCCGGAGGATCCAGCCTCATTCCCCTGCACCCGTAAGTACCGTGGGATCTTTGAACGGGACCTGTTTAGTGGGTGGGGGTGGGGGGTGCTGCAAAGCTCTGTCCGAATTTGGACACTGATGTAAGGATTACCATCTGGTGATTCGTCTGGCTTTTGCCATAATTTCCTACTAGCTGCAGAATCCTGGTGGTGGGGGAGAGGGGTTTCCTTATTGAGAGAGGCCTGTATCATCTGTTGTTCTGTCATCCCGTGGTAGTGGGAAAGCCCTTCACTCTGTGTCCAGCTTTAAATCTAAAAAATGGTCCAGAGGCTTAGCATCCGAAGGGGTAGATTCATGGGTTAATTGAGTATGTGTGTGGGGGGGGGGGGGGGGGAGAGGGGGGCAGCGGCCTATGGAAAGAGCTGCCAACTGCTAGGCCACTGGTGAAGGATCTTTTATGCTGGCAGAGCTTGGGGATTCCCATTTGTTCAGGTATTTAGGAATCGCTGGGGGGGATGGGAACACAGAGAGAAAGGTGGGAGCAGGGGAAAGTTTTGTACTTCCCCTACTTTCTGCTCAGGCTCTCCACTCCCCCCGCCCCCCCCCCCCAAAAAAAAAATGTGAAGTCTGGCTATGCAACTGTTTTGGTTCCATGTTCTTTCTTTCATTCAGGCCCTCCGACTGCTCCCCGTGACCTCGTTGCTATCGGCCTTGGTGCCAGCGTGCACCTGCGCTGGTCTCCACCTCACAACACGGGAGGCCGGAAGGATGTTGTGTACAGTGTGGTGTGCGAACAGTGCCGGCCAGAGGTGGGGGAATGCCAGCCCTGTGATCCCGGTGTTCGATACTCAAATGGGCCTCAAGACCTGAAGGAAACTTCACTGAAGATCAGTGACCTGGAGCCATATGTTAACTATTCGTTTACCGTGGAAGCCAGGAACGGCGTGTCCTCCTTCAGCTCTGCTCGCAGCCTCAGCACTGTCAGCATCAGCGTTAATCAGACTGGTGAGAAACTCTACAGAATTCTTGTGGGGTCTGTGTAGACTGAACTCTTTCAGGGGGTTAGTACAGGAGACGGAGCAGGGCCAGCGGAACACGGTAAGCAGGGTATGCATGGCAGAGGGGCACCTCAAACTGCCACGCTTACCCACTGCACTGCTCTCCACTGGCCACTGCCGCCGGAAGTTTCGGCAACCATTTTATGGTGGTGGCAAAGCAGAGACAGAGTAGCGGCAGCGGGCAGGAAAGAGTGGGATTTTTTCCTGCCCCTGCAGCCGCAGAGGCCATTACATCACCAGGGTGGGCAGGCGGGGCCTTCAAGGTAGGACTGTAGTATGTGGGAAGGGAATGGTCACAGCGGTGACAACTGCGGCAGTGGGGGGGGGGGGGGGGAGGGGGAGGGTTTGGCACAGTATAAGACACTCATCACCAGAACAAAATATAAGAAAATCAATGGACTGCATTAGGGGCTTATAGCTCATTTAGTTATGTTTAAATGCATGAAAGAAAATATGCATTTTATTATTTTGACTTATGAAAACCATTTGTCCCTGAAACATGTTCAAAACAGAATGATCCATTTGTACAAAAGAGATGAGGTGAAGATGTGATTCCATGTGCCCCAATGAAAGGAGAGTTTTTAATTTTACTTCCAATCTTTATAACACCAGACTTCCCAAGGTAGACTACAACAGTTAAGATGAACCCATCAGTAAACAGGATATCCTCACGAATTTTGGCCATGTATTACTGTATTGTATAGAACAGTGTAGAAAAATGAGTATAAAATACAGCCTTTTAATGCTGTTTCTACCAGCTACATTAATTTTTTTTATCAGTTTTAGTGATATTCAATTTGATTTCATGATATTTATATCTACATATATATGGGAACCTTTCAAATATAAAGCTGTCAAGTAAAAACAAAAAACTTTTGTTCTTCACATTTTAAGGCACTGGGATGAAAAAGGGGTCAGATGGGAGAAGGAGGGAGGGAGAAGTGAGAAAGGAGATGCTGGACCAGAGGGGGGGGGGGGGGGGGGGGCAGAGACCCTGGCACCGGCCCTGAGGCGGAGAGGACTTTGTGATATTTACCATGGAAATTAGGAGATTGTACTGTGAGGCTGGTGCAGGGGGGTGTTATTAAAAAGTCTGCTTTACTCGGAGAAAACAAATTAATTAGAGTTTTCCGGAGGTAGCTAATGAGCAGGTGAAGTGTGACAACCTAACTCCTCTCTCTGACAGAACCCCCTAGAGTGACTGCCGTGAACTTGGACGACCGCAGCACCAACACCCTGAGCCTGTCCTGGATAGTCGTACCTCGACAGCACAGCCGCTTCTGGAAGTATGAAGTCACCTACAGAAAGAAGGTAGTATGAATTTTCTCACTGTGCGTTTTACTCTGTGCATGCACACGCAACCTGCGTTCACCAGCAGCTCCCTGCAGCAGAGCTCCACGCTGTGCATTTCACGCTGTGCATGCACACGCAAGCTCTTGTAACCAGCAGCTCCTTGTTAGTGAAGCTTCACACTGTGTGTTTCTGTCCTTTAACTGTTAGAAATCTGCCCTCCATATATCCACCTGGTAATTGGTGATTCCTCCGTGATGGAATTCCACACTGTGTGTTCCCCTACGTGTGCACATATGACCTTTTACTGACAAGAGTTCCACATTGCCTGTTTCTCTCCCCCCCCCCCGTATGTGTACATAATCCTTTATGATTGACAAGACTTTACTCATGGCATGCCAATCCAGGGTCCTAGGGGGAGTGAGGATTGCGAGTGCAACATTGTTCAGCCTTATTCCTGCCAAATATGCAGGGAATGAGAAAAGCACAGGGTACCTGCCTCTGTCACATTTTGTTCCCCAGAGCTTTGCTCTGTGCAAAGATTTTATGAGAATCAGGAATTAGCTGCAGTGTTACCTGGAGACAAAGTGAGCAGTTAACATTCCTGACATACTCTGGCAGGTAACTGGTTATTGTGGCCGACTGCTTGCTGGCTTGGCACATGAGCCTGAATCCATCTGCTTCCCCGTATGGTTTGTGTGCATTTCTCTGTAGTTTATGGTAGGGTTTTTTTTTACCTGTTAATCTTTAATAATATATATTTTTCTTTATTTAAAGAATGATGAGAACAGCTACTCTGTCCACCGCTGCGATGGGAATTCGGTGACTATCCCTAAGCTGGTGCCTGGGACAGTTTACGTGGTGCGTGTTCAGGCCCTGACGCAGGAGGGCCAGGGCGCTTCCAGCATAGAGCATGAGTTCGAGACCCTCCCTGAGAGTGAGTTCATTCTCTGAATGGCTTTCACAATTTTATTGGTTATTAACTGCTGGACTTCAAAGAGAGTTATTAAACACCTCCACACCAGGGGGGGGGGAGCTTGGGTACAAATTACATCACTTTTTCCCTCCCCCACCATATCCCAAAGAACAGGATGCAGCTCACCACAGAAATACATGCACTGCTTTCACTGGCCTGTAGATGTCGCTGAAGTGCAGTGCATAGGTTGGAAGGACCATAGTTTTGGCCACCTGCTGACAGTTTTAGCCTCTTATCTCCCACTGGCCACAGAAAAGCATAAGAACTTGGACACGTGTCCTTGCTGTCATAAGAGGATCTGGTTTTGATTCCTGGCTCAGGTCTTTCCCTCGGGGGGGGGGGGGGGGGTGGCTGCTATGGAAGCAGTGCTCACAGACCCTGGGGAAAGGAATCCCAGGCAACGTGCAGCGGTACTGCTTCGTAGAGTTAAGGGCCTCAGCTGAGAACAGACAGAGGAGGATATAATACAGGGAAAAACTGCGCAGGATGTCAGATGAAGGCTGGTGGCAACATAGTGAAATACAGGCTGGAAACTTGGAGGATGAGGAAGAGGTTTACAAACTCAAAGAATAGTTAAGCTCTGGAACTCGTTGCCGGTGGATGTAGTATCAGTGGTTAGCTTATCTAGGTTTAAAAAAAAGGTTTGGACAAGTTCATGGAAGAAAAGTCCATAGTCTGCTATTGAGACGGACATGGGGAAGCCACTTTGTCCCTGAAATCAGAACATAAGAATAGCCATACTGGATCAGACCAGTGGCCCATCCAGCCCAGTATCCTGCTTCCAACAGTGGCCAATCCAGGTCACAAGTACCTGGCAGAAACCCAGATAGTAGCAACATTCCGTGCTACCAACCCCGGGGCAAGCAGTGGCTTTTCCCAGGTCCACCTCAATAAGACTATGGACTTTTCCTCCAGGAATTTGTCCAAAACGTTTTTTAAACCCAGCTGTGCTAACTGCTGTTACCACCTCCTCCAGCAAAGAGTTCCAGAGCTTAACTATTTGTTGAGTGAAAAAATATTTCCTCCTATTTGTTTTAAAAGTATTTTCATGTAACTTCCTCAAGTGTCCCCTAGTCTTTGTACTTTTGGAACGAGTAAAAAAATCGATTTACTTCTACTCGTTCTACACCACTCAGGATTTTGTAGACCTCAATCACGTCTCCCCTCATCCTTCTCTTTTCCAAGCTGAAAAGCTCTAATCTCTTTAGTCTTTCCTCACATGAGAGCAGTTCAATCCCCTCTATTGTTTTGGTCGCTCTTCTTTGAACCTTTTCTAATTCCGCTATATCTTTTTTGAGATACGGCGACCAGAATTGAACGCAGTACTCAAGGTGAGGTCCCACCATGGAACAATACAGAGGCACATTATTATTCTTGGTCTTATTTTTCATAAATGTTGCTACTATTTGGGTTTCTGCCAGAAATAGATAGATATAAGGAAGAACGAGAAACTTTTCACCAGTCTTCCTTAGACCAGAACAATGAGGGGGGCAAGTCCAAAGCTCAGCAGAAGCTAATTAAAGAAAAAGGCTCAACGCGCAAGAACCCTCCCCCCCCCCCCCCCGACTATTCATTCCAAATTTTTCAAGAACTTCATCGGCGCCTGAAGTGCTGGAGGGGGGGGGGGGGGGGGGGGGAACTGCTGCCAGGGGCTGCGTTGGGCTGGTGGTAGCTCTAGGTTGCCACACGGCAACCTTTTAGTAAAAGGGCTTCCAAGCTGGATGTTAACACTGATTAATATCCTCAGATCAATAAAGGCTGTTCTAGGGAGAAAATAAAGCAAAACTGTCTACATAAAACATAGGTTCTTTCTCTTGGGTTGTCAGTGACATCAGGGTACGTCCGAACTTCTTTTTTTTCTACAAAACATAAGTTGCGCGTTTTGAAAAAAGTCGCATCACCACATTTAGGTCTTGTTGGTAATACAAGCGACACCAGTACGGTTGCACTCTCAGCAGTACAAAGACCCCCTCCCCCCTTGCGGGTTGCTTTGAGGGTGGGACTGGGTAGTGGGTTTTTCCCAAGCTCACGATCTTTCCTATTGTTCTATAGTCCCAGATCCAATGAGTGGAGCGGCCGTGATCGGAGGATCGATCGCAGGAGTGGTTTTACTCATCCTACTGCTGTCCGTGGTTTTTTATATCCATCGCAGGTAAGCAGAGCCCTCTGTTCAGGGCACATTAGCTCTAATACTATTTGACATTTCTAAAGCGCTACTAGGGTTACGCAGCGCTGTACAATATAACATAGAAGGACAGTCCCTGCTCTGAGAGCTTACAACCTAATGGACAAATGTACAGACAATCAAGTAGTGGCTGTCAAATAGGGGCAGTCTAGGTTCCTTGAGAGGTATCAGGTTAGGTGCCGAAGGCAACATTGAAGAGGTGGGCTTTGAGCAAGGATTTGAAGATGGGTAGGGAGGGGGCTTGGCGTAGGGCCTCAGGAAGTTGATTCCGCGCATAGGGTGAGGTGAGGCAAAATGGGAGGAGCCTGGAGTTGGCGGTGGTGGAGAAGGGTACTGAGAGGAGGGATTTGTCCTGTGAGCGGAGGTTTCGGGCGGGAACGTAAGGGGAGATGAGGGTGGAGAGGTAATGAGGGGCAGCAGACTGAGTGCATTTGTAGGTGAGAAGGAGAAGCTTGAACTGTATGCGGTATCTGATCGGAAGCCAGTGAAGCGACCTGAGGAGAGGGGTGATATGAGTATATCGGTTCAGGCGGAATATAAGACGTGCAGCAGAGTTCTGAATGGATACCCACCCCTCAGCTGGCTTTTCCCGTATTGCTTCCTCTTTGGATAAAGAATACGGTTAGTGTCTTGGCCCACAGCTAATATTAAATTAAAGCAAGCAGTGCGGTCAGTATTTCTTTTGAAACTCTTTATCCAGAGTTCAGTGCTGTGTATCCGGGAACGGAGCTGATGCTAGCGTTATTTGGATGATGATAGATAATAACTCGGATAACCAAGGACAGTTTTTTTTATTGCTGGCCTGAGTTACCCACCAGTCTGTGCCCCAGACCGTTCGACACTCTCCGGATAGCACCGGAGCAGCCTGAAATAACTTCCAGTGGCATTATGTAGACGGTACCACTGAAAATCCACGGAACCCCACAGTCCGTGGCACTAGAACTACATTTAAATATAGAGTCCGGAAAACGTAATGTGACGTGGTTTTATTGGACTGATTCACTTCGTGACGAGCTTCTGGGAACTGACTTAGTCTCTTCCTCCCTGGGGTCAGAACTAAATGAGCAAGACTTTACAGATATGTGCTTTGTTTGAAAATTGCATGCTAAGTTAAGAGGGATTTTAAGATATTTAGAGTGAAATGCTTAAAATAAATGTGGAAAATGTGCCTGTTTTTCATGTTGAAAACATTTTTATTGAATTAAACGCATCACATATCAACTATAGAAGACTTAGAACGGGCAACATTGCAAGATACCTACTCCTCAAATCACCTTTCTCCGCCTTCCCCCCCTCCCCTACAATCCTCTCGACACACGTAATAACCATTGGAGAGGGGGTCTTGTTTCTTATGATCTTTTTTCATTTCATTTGAGTATTTAGATACTGCTTAGACCTAAGTGGTTTACAGTTTCGTTTTACAGGTGCTGGGACTGTCTCTAGAGAGCTCACAGTCTAGAAAGTACATTGTACTACTGTTGTACCTGGGGCAACAGAGGGTTAAGTGACTTGCCCAGGTCACACGGAGCTGCAGCAGGAATTGAGCCCGGTTCCCCAAGATCTCAACCCACTATTGGCCATCGGGCAGCAGTGGGGAATCGAACCCAGTTCCCCACATCCACAACCCGCTACACTAACCATTAGGACAGACCTCCCTTCTCCAACTAAGCCCTTTCTCAACCTGCGTCCCTTCTCCTTCCACCCCCCCCCCCCCAATGTATCTATTTTATGCATAACTTAATATAGGCAACGTCAACACCTAGAATGTTTGCACATTTAAATGTTTGAACTCGCGGGCAAACACACGTGTCCACGCTGTATTTTGTAAAATGTGTGGAGACATTGCAAATGCAGCCCTGGAACACAGCGCGTAGTGTGTATGTGTAAGGACACACCTTGTTGCCCGTGTCCGTACTTAATACGTTCATACTGAATGAGTTTATTTTTATTTACAGTGACGCAGCCATTTTATACTGGCGAAACATGGCCATGTCGGGCATTTCAACCTAGTAGTAAAAACTGTGTTTTTTTACGAGGTCTGCCTTGTTTTATCTTCCATATTGACCCAAATGGTTACATCTATGGTGACCCTTTGAGTCTGACTTACTCATCAGAGAGAGCACAATTAAATCCTCAGTACGTAGATGTCCCCTGATACGTATGTGACTGGGGGATGTGTTAGGGCAGTGAGGGTGCAGGATATTGGCTTGCGTTGCTTGTGTTCCTCTTTCTGCCGTGCTTGAAAAGGTTTCCTTTATTCCTCCTTCACAGGAAACGAGGTTCTCGAGCTCGGCAGTCTTCAGAAGATGTTTATTTCTCTAAGTCTGGTAAGTCGAATATTTCATACTATTTCACGGTAGTTTTATCGTTAGGTTTCAAATTACTGTTTTCAAGTTTACCTCATTTATTGTATTTATCTTTATTCTTGGTTATTTTACTATTGTTTATGCTGTTAACAAAATTGTAAGTTTTATGTTAAACTGGACCTGCTGTACACCGCCTGCCTTGGTGAATCTCTTTATAAAGTCGGTTAATAAATCCCAATAAATAAATAAACTTCCCTGCTACAGCCTGTTCTGACCCATTTTTTAAAACTCTTTGTCTTCTTACTGTATTTTCCCTCATGCTTTCATCCTATTCTGTTAAATTTGTAGACAGTTCTTTTGCCCCCCCCAGACAGCCTTTCTCGACCCCCCCCTTTGTTGCATTGCAAAGAATAGAAAGAACAAATCTATCGCTATGTCGTGGTCCATGATGAGACTATACAGAGGTTGGATATGTTATGTAGGGAACAGGGTTGGAGTAGAATGCTGGAATGTGATTGGCTTATTTTGACCTCATTCCTAACCCCCACCCCCTTCTTTTTAATAACCGTCCACACCTTCCCCCTTTCCTTTGCAGAACAACTGAAGCCACTAAAGACCTACGTCGACCCCCACACCTATGAAGACCCCAATCAGGCTGTGCTGAAGTTCACAGTCGAGATCCCGCCATCTTGCGTGTTGCAACAGAAAGTCATCGGGGCAGGTGAGGCCACTACGCCTTCTACTGTAGTCCAGGCTGATGATAGCAGGAAGTCGTGTAATGTGTCTGGACAGTTATTGAGCAGTTAGAGCCGTGAGCCCAAGCTCAGTGCACTGTTTCTAACACTAACGTGTAACCCAAAGGTTTTGCTCTGCAACAGTGGTGGTCCTAGGTCTGTAGCCACCAAGGGCGTATTGCCGCTGCGCACCCTCCTCCCCTGGCGCAGTGGTTCCACCCTTCGGTTGCACGCTGCAAGGGAGTGCAGGGAGCCTTGCAGCGTGCAACCGAGGGGTGGAACCACTGCACCAACCACCCCACCCTAAAGAAGCAGCATGCAAATTAGCACTGCATCAAAAATTGTGCAAAAGGGGGACATGGGGGGGGGGGGAGAGTTTTAGTATATGGGGTATAGTGGTAACTTAGATCTGTAATGTAATTTAAAAGACGTTTTTGATGGATATGCAGTGTTTTCCATATAAGGTAATGTTGTACATATATGGTCTAGCCGGGAGAAAGGCAGCTATAAGAAACAAAGCCATCGGCATGGTACCTTAATTGGAAGTCTAATAATGTGCAGCACAGAGGGTGCCACGGTCCCGTGATTCTGTATGTTTTGCTATTAAGTTTCTTTTATAAAGAGATTGCTCATGTTCTTTGATACGTTTGGCTTTACTACATAGAGCTGTTGGAACAATGTTGGGAGTAGGGGAGGGATGGGTTAGGAAGTATAATGTTACGAAAAAATGAGGTTATCACTATTACACTTTATTTTATTTTTGTTACATTTGTACCCCACGCTTTCCCACTCATGGCAGGCTCAATGCGGCTTATATGGGGCAATGGAGGGTTAAGTGACTTGCCCAGAGTTACAAGGAGCTGCCTGAAGTGGGAATCAAACTCAGTTCCTCAGTTCCCCAGGACCAAAGTCCACCACCCTAACCACTAGGCCACTCCTCCACTGTTGCTACTATTGGAGATTCTACATGAAATGTTGCTATTCCACTAGCAACATTCCATGTAGAAGTCGGCCCTTGCAGATCACCAATGTGGCCGCACAGGCTTCTGCTTCTGTGAGTCTGACGTCCTGCAGGATGTCAGACTCGCAGAAACAGAAGCCTGCGCAGCCTTCTACATGGAATGTTGCTAGTGGAATAGCAACATTCCACGTAGAATCTCCAATAGTAGCAACATTCCATGTAGAATCTCCAATAGTAGCAACATTCCATGTAGAAGCTCCAATAGTATCTATTTTATTTTTGTTACATTTGTACCCTGCGCTTTCCCACTCATGGCAGGCTCAATGCGGCTTACATGGGGCAATGGAGGGTTAAGTGACCTCAGGACCAAAGTCCACAACCCTGACCACTAGGCCACTCCTCCACTCTGTTTAGAGATAGTGCTTTGAAACTATGTTGTAACTGGAATGTGTTGATGAGCTGTTTTGCGATACCTTTAATAAAAAAAATGTTGAAACATAAAAACTGTGCAAAAAATATATATATATATAGCGACACCACAGCAGTAAAATGCCGCTGTTTTTGGTGCATAGTGAGTAATTTCTCCCTCTCTATTAGCGTATGAACGGGAATTGGCTGACACACACCAGACCCACCAAGCCTTTCTCACTCCCCTCCCCCATGATTCCCAACCCCATAGATGACCCTGATGGCTGTGGGCCCCTTACCTGACCCCATGCGATACCCCAGGAGTCGCCAGGTGAGGTCAGATGCTGCCGTTTTTTTTTCGAAATGGCAGCGTGGGAACGGGAATAAGAGTCTGCGTTACAGAGTAAAAACCTGCATCGCCCTCTCAAGAGTTAACATTGTACCACTGGCCTTCTTCATCCTTCTCTCTTGCTGGCAGGTGAATTTGGGGAAGTGTACAAGGGAGTCCTCAAGCTCTCTGGGAAGAAGGAAGTGCCTGTAGCCATCAAAACGCTGAAGGTGGGATACACGGAGAAGCAGCGCATTGACTTTCTGAGCGAGGCCAGTATCATGGGACAGTTCTGCCATCAGAACATCATCCGTCTGGAGGGCGTCATCTCCAAATGTAAGAACACCTGGCTTACCGGAAGAACCCGCTTTTCTACACCCCCTCCCCCAACATCTGGCCTACCGGGGAGAACCAGCCCTTCCCGAGTAGCTGCTCAAATGTGAGAGGTGCTTTGTCTCAGCTTTGGTCCTAATGAAAGAACAGCCCTTCCCTAAAAAGCTTTCCAAATATACCCGTCCTTTCCCCCTCTCTCTGTCCAACTACTGATCCCCTCCAGGCTTTGTCCTAGTGTAAGAATTTTGCATTTGAGAGCAGGTAAAGCCCCTTTTGATCATCATGTTTACCCCATGTATCAAAGACCTTACCCCATCTCTGACTTTATCTTCAGGGCCTTATGACTCGGGATCCCAGGTCTTCATGGGGGATTGTTCATGCATCTATCCCCATCTCGTGAAGAAATATTTCCTTCACTCTTGAGCCTCACGTCCTAACCATTTGTTATAGAACTTTCCACTGAAAAATGATTTGGCTCGTGTGTATTATTTATAAACCTTTTGAGGGATGAGAATGTCTGTCTGTCATATCCTTTCAGTCTCTCCTTTCGTCCAGGGTATACAGATTTAGGGGCTTAATTTTCTAGACTGCTTGTACTAAATCTTATCCTTTTGCAAAGTCGTCCCTGGGGCTGGTTGTGTCTCTTTCTGTGTATTCCTCTCACCCTGGCCACAGCTTTCCTGCCTTGAGACAGGGCCGCCGAGAGGTTTCAAGGGAGCAGAAGCTTCTTCCTTGCCTGCTTCCAGATCTGTCTCTCTCCTGCTCCTGTTCCAGGACCCGGATGATTGCATTAACGCAATAACCCAGATCCTGGCACATGGGAGCAGACACAGGAAGGTAAGAGGGCGGGAGCAGAGGTCTGAGTGGGGGAGGTGGACGCAGTGGCAGTCCAGATGGGTGGGGGGGGGGGGGGTCCTGCCCCGGGCTCGGTTGTCTTTCTTGGCAGCCCGGCCATGAGGTCAACTGATATGCTTGCTCGAAAATTTCTCTCCTGTTCTACAAACATTAATACTTCTCCTCCTTCACGGTCCTTTTCACGATATGTACCCCAAAGGCATCGCCTGACCTCCCTTCCCGTCCCAGTGCTGTCCAGCTTGCTTGAAGGAGGGAGAATGGCCTCAGTCCACTGCTTGTTACATGATCCTGGAGGACCAGGACAGTACTCCTACTGAGATCCGTTTCACACATGACGTGCATTTCATTACGCCTCATTTCACTCCTGTGCAGGGCCCCAGGAGCTTCTGAAGTGACTCCATTCCTGGTGGCCCCGTCACACTCTTCAGCTGGAGGCTGATTCTCTTTTCAACTTCCCCTCTTTTTCTGTTTATTTTCTAGATAAACCGATGATGATAATTACTGAATACATGGAGAACGGTGCTCTGGACAAGTTCTTAAGGGTGTGTATGGAGCCTTCTCACACTGTAGTCACATGGGGCAGGTACTGAAGGGTGGACTGTGCACTCGGTGAATGACCTCCACGTAAGGGCAGTTTTGAGTGGAGTTGGTAGGGTCTATCTTTGTGAGATGCTTTCAGCCCTAGACGCCCGTTTAGTTTAGTTTCAAACTAGGAACCAAGTTAGGGGAATTTTAAAGAACTCATTGCATGGTAGGAGTGAGATTCACTGGCAGAGCTGTATGTGTCTTTTGCACGGAAATAATGGGATGCTCTGAGGCAGGAATAAGGTGCACTGGCAGAGCTGTATGTGTGTGAGGTAGGGGTCTCCCTACTGGAAAAATAGAGCGCTGCGGGTCAGGACCGAGGTGCATTCACAGAGTGGTGTGGGGGAGTCTGTGTTGGAAAAATAAGAGAGTGCTGCGGGTTAGGGCCAAGGTGCATTGGCAGAGCTATGTGAGGAGAGTCTCAGTACTGTAAAATTTAGAACACAGGATCAGGATTGAGGTACATTCAAAGATCTGTGTGGAGGGAGTGTCAGTATTGGAAAACAAAAAATGAGGATGTTATAATGCCTGTGCATCGCTCCATGGTGCGACTGTACCTCAAATATTGTGTGCAGTTCTGGTCATTGAATCTCAAAAAAGATGATATAGTGGAATTAGAAAAGGTGCAGAGAAGGGCGACGAAAATGATAAAGGGGATGGGACGACTTCCCTATCAGGAAAGGCTAAAGCGGCTAGGGCTCTTCAGTTGGAGAAAAGGCGGCTGAGGGGAGATAGGATAGAGGTCTATAAAATAATGAGTGGAGTTGGAAAGCGTCTGTTTACACTTTCCAAAAATACTACCTAGGGGGCACGCAATGAAGCTACAAAGTAGTAAATTTAAAATTAATCAGAGAATTTTTCTTCACTCGACGTGTAATTAAACTCTGGAATTTGTTGCCAGAGAATGTAGTAAAAGCAGTTAGCTTAGCGGGGTTTAAAAAAAGGTTTGAATAGCTTCCTAAAGGGAAAAGCCCATAGACCATTGTTAAAATGGACTTGGGGAAAATCTACTGCTTTATTTCTAGGATAAGCAGCATAAAATGTTTTGTACTTTTTTGGGATCTTGCCAGGTACTTGTGACCTGGATTGGCCACTCTTGGAAACAGGATGCTGGACTTGATGGACCTTTGGTCTGTCCCGGTATTGCAATACTTTCGTAGGATTGAGCTGCCTTCACAGAGCTGTGTGATACAGAGCGGGCAGTAGTTAAAAGTTTTTTTATTTCCCTGTAGCCAGACAGATGCACATCTCACTTGCAGAAGCACAGAAAGTCACACTTAAAGAGCTAAAGTTTAAAATAGACCATTTTCGCCTCTCATTGCTGTTGTAACACTTTTTTTTTTTTTTCTTCCTCTTGCAAATTTGCTTCTGCACCTCTTTTGTTCCTTGGCAGGAGATGTCAGTTGCTGCTAAGTGGACACCCACCATGCTGTATCTAACTCCGCTTTCTCTCTTCGGCAGGATCACGATAGTGAATTTGGCGTCACCCAGCTGGTGAGCATGCTGCGTTGTATCTCTGCCGGCATGAAGTACCTTTCAGACATGAATTACGTACACCGGGATCTGGCCGCACGCAACATCCTGGTTAACAGTCAGCTGGTGTGCAAGGTGTCCGATTTCGGCCTGTCGCGGGTCTTGGAGGACGACCCAGAGGCCACCTACACCACCAGCGTAAGTGACTTGCATATGCCTATGATGTGGGGGGAGGGTCTGGGGAAAGGCTTGGCTCACAGCTGTATGGAATGGCTTTTTCGTTATATAAGTGATGACTGAGGCTAAATCCCAGCTGTGCTTCCAAAACACAGTTGGAAGCTCAAAAAAAAACCCCAAGTGAAGTGAAACATCTTTTCAGAGGGTCAGACTTGTCAAAAAGGTGTGAGGCATTGAAGTGTCACCAAATTCTGCACAGTGATTGGCTGTAAGAATGTGGTGCTACTCTGCTGATGTCACGGGAGGTGCCGCAATCTGGAAACTTCTTATTCTGGCCCAGGTACTCAGAATGACAGGGTTTGGAAATCAGAAACCCAAAGGATTCTGGGATTTAGAGTTCTGCTTCTCTCCTTATAAAATCCAGGACTACAAGCCCCAGAAAGCTTTGAAACTAGATAAGTCTGAACTGTTGTATTAACCAAAAGAGCTAAACCCTGGGGTAACTGACAGCAGAGCAGTGGCAGCTTCCTCCTCCTTTCTCTTTCTGGTACCATCTCGTTGCTGTCGCTGCAGCCATAATTCCAGCTCAGCTGGAGTGGTGAAGCTCGGGACTGAACTGGGGACCTTCTACGTGGCAGTGCACGTGGCTTTTGGGCACCATGATACCCACTCATTCCCTGTTATGCCCTAGACTCTGCAACGTCACTTAACCCTCCATTGCCCCAGGTACAAATAAGTACCTGAATACAATATGTAAGCCGCATTGAGCCTGCCATGAGTGGGAAAGCGCGGGGTACAAATGTAACAAAAAAAAACGTGGCTGCAAGCATGAAAGCCTTTTCTAAAAGGGTTTGTAATTTGCAAGCATAAGACATAAGCATCGCCACACTGGGACAGACCAAAGGTCCATCTAGCCCAGCATCCTGCTTCCAGCAGTGACCAGTCCAGCAGTAAGTCCAGAATCCTTTTCACACAGGAAGAGATGAGCATCGCCACACTGGGACAGACCAAAGGTCCATCTAGCCCAGCGCCCTGTCTCCGACAGTGGCCAATCCAGGTCCCAATCACCCGACAAGATCCACGGAGCAAAGCATTTTGTACTGCTTGTCCCAGGAATAGTGGATTTTTCCCTATGTCCATTTAACAACATTCTATGGCCTTTTCCTTCAGGAAGCCGTCCAAACCAGAGTGTTGGTATCTAGTGGATTAGCGCACTGAGTGGCAGATGTGTCTCGGGTAGGACAGGGTGGAGGGACCTAGAACAAAGATCTGAAGCTTGCATCAAGTCACTGTACAGAGCTGGCATGTGTGTGTCTGAAGACAGAGACGTGTAGGGGAGCAGTTTTCTAGCTTACAACATCCTCCAATGGGTCTGTGTTGTGTTCATGGTGCTAGAGCATGTTCTTAGCATGATAACTTCGCAGAAGCTTTATACGATGGGACTCTAATCCCGTTGAAGCCATATTATGGCATGAATATTTCTCCATCCACAGAAGAAGGTCTAAAGACGCTGTGTTCTTTTCACAGGGCGGAAAGATCCCCATCCGATGGACAGCTCCTGAAGCCATCTCGTACCGCAAGTTCACGTCGGCCAGCGATGTGTGGAGCTATGGAATTGTCATGTGGGAGGTCATGTCCTATGGGGAGCGACCCTACTGGGAGTTGTCCAACCATGAGGTGAGCATTTCGGCGAGTGGCAGGTCTCGGTGAACACGAGGGTTCTAGCAAGCCCTGGCATGGGATGGGTGACTGCCTCAGAGAGGATGGGGGAGGATTCGAGGGGTCTTTCCTTTCTTAGTATTCCCTCCTGTCGCTCAGAACAACAGTCAGGTCTGACCTTTATATTGTCAATGTCGAACTTATTAATTGCTGTTCCCCCTAAAACAAGGGCTCAATGTGATGTACTGTTAAAATCTGCCCTAAGGTTGCATATCATAGTAGTTAGCGTAATAACAAATGTTATAGTTAAGTATAAAAGATATTGTTTTCAACAGTTTATGTAACTATAAATAAATTCTCTCAACTCTAATAATTGAAGAGAATTCCATAAAGGTTATGGCAATAACAGCAAAGATGGTATTAAGTATCCTAAAAAAAAATCATGTTTTATCAAAAGATAAAGGACAGAGAATAAGCCTAAGAAAACGACCAAATAAGGATTTTGAAACCATATTTATCAGTGATTCTGAAGTGGAACCATAGGTGATCTGAAATAATAAACAAGAGAGCTTTAAATGAAATCCACTCGGCTACCAGAAGCCAATGTAACATCGCCAATATATAACTCAAAATGCTAGTAAACCTAATCACTTACAAAAATTAATCCCGCAGCACTTTTTTGTAGAAGTCGAACCTTTTTAAAACTTAACCCCAAATACAATACATTACAGTAATCAAGATGGGGGAAAGTATCATCATCTGAATCACCTTTAGGCATCAGCTGTCCAGAGAGACCTTTTATATTTCACTTGTATATTCTAATGTTTATTTCTGACCCAAAGAAGAACGCAATTCCTTCAAAAGCTAGTCAAACGTGTGCTAACGTTAGTCTAGTAAGAAAGATGATATCCTGTTTTTTTTGTTGTTGTTTTGCTTTATTTCTGTTTGTTACTTTAATTGGGATCATTTCATCTCCTAAGACTTGAAATGAACCAGTTTGATTATTTGGTAATCGATCCCTTAGCAATTTAGTTGGATATTCTGCTCTCTGCAAAGCATCTATACCCACTTTATAATTTTAAAAAGGTCATACAGGCTCTGTTCTTCTGCTCCCGGTGCTTTAATCTTCCTGTACATATAGTGGTGAGATGCTGTACCAGCCAGGAGAGGGAAAGTGATCATGAACAGCACATCAGCACCTTATTGACCAGTGATACAGCAGCTTCATGGTTGGGGGGGGGGGGGGGGGAGAGATTGTCAGATTACATACTTCAAACAGGAAAATCTGTTCTGGAGCAAATTCAGACACTGCTCTGGCTTTTGAATGGTTCAGGAACGTATTTTGCTGATGTAGCTCCTCTAAGTGCAGCAGCACCAAATTTATATAAAAGAGTGGCAAGAAGCAAGAGTCTATCTCCAAACGTCTCGCATCCCAGCATTGTATCCCGGTGGTAACACTGAAAGTACCAGTCCTTTGTACACTGCTGGGCAGTCTACTGTGGCCTGTCTCCAGAGTGTCAGTGGCTGTGCTCCCAGTGGGGGGAGATTTCTCTGAAAGATGGGAGAAGATGAACTGGCTGCCTCTTTCAACAACCAAGTCTGGGCTGTGTAGACCCGGTGCCAGCCAAGCAGCAGCTGCAAGGAATGCATTGGCAGGAAACATGGCCGTAGTTAAGCTAATTGCAAGGCAATTCTGACCCCAGTAAATGAAATTTGTTCTTTTTATTGTAAACATACAGACTTCACTGCCCCTCAATGCTATTTAGCATTCCAGCTGACTCCCCAGTGTCTACTCTGGCATGAACGTACTCACAAATGAGCATGCACTCGCATGCCTGGGAATGCCTAGCCATTCGCCCTGTGCAGGGCAGCTTCCATCATCCTTTCCTTCTGATGAGCCATATGTGCACAGCATTTGGGCTTCAAAAAGTTTGTCTCTGATGTATTTGAGAATAGAACGGCATGCATTTTGCACTCAGTTTGGGTAAGATCTGTTCTACACTCGTGTGTGCACCCCGAGGTACAATGATGCTACGTCAGGGCGGGAGGGGGGTCCAGAGCCCGAGGTGAGAGGGCACATTTTAGCCCACCCCGGCGCCAACCCTTTCGACCTCCCCCCTTCCTGCCACCACCAACCCTCCCCCGCCATCACCGTCGGGTACCTTTGCTGGCAGGGAACCCCCGCCAGCCGAAGTCCTTTTCTCCGGCGCGGCCACATTACTGGCTGATCTGCAAGGCTTCATTCTGTTTCTGTGAGTCTGACGTCGGTCAGACTCACAGAAACAGAACGAAGCCTTGCAGATCAGCCGTGCTGGAGAAGAGGACCTCGGCTGGCGTGGGTTGGAGTCCCCCACCAGTAAAGGTACCCAGCGGCGGGAGGGGGGTCGAGGGGGGCCAGGGCCAAATCTACGGGGGCCCATGTCCCCGTGGCCCCATGTAGCTACGCCCCTGCGTCAGGGTCTGATCCACACTGAAAAGCACTGCCGGGGTATGAGGCTGCTTTTCCATCTGATGCAGGACAGCTGCAGGAACCACCAAGAGCCACTCATCCTTCACTTCAACCTGCAGTAGGATTGTGCCAGGGTGGGCAGGAAGGTCCTTATTGTGTGGGGCAGTTCTCTCTGGGTTCTGCAGTTTCTGGTGCTGCCCAGGTTTTTATCTTTCACTTGTGGTTTTGTCTGCTTGAAGCTCAGACTCTTTCTTCTTCCCTGCCAGGTGATGAAGGCTATTAATGAAGGGTTTCGCCTTCCCACCCCCATGGACTGCCCGTCCGCCATCTACCAGCTCATGATGCAGTGCTGGCAGCAGGATCGCAGCCGGAGGCCCAAGTTCACCGACATTGTCAGTATTCTTGACAAGCTTATCCGGGCGCCAGACTCTCTGAAGACTCTGGCGGACTTCGACCCGAGGTAGGTAACGGAATTCGGCCTCTCAGCATGCTGGGACCAGCCCTGACACCCTGGTCCATCCATACAGGGTTTCCTTTTCCAAGGCAATTTGATTTCTTTACTTTGAGGACACACCTCGCCAAAAAGCTCAAGGAAAGTTACAGCAAACCAAAAATACACAATTAGTGTTATAGTGATACACAAAGTAAATGTGCAAAGATCATAATAACACGTGGAGATACTCTTACAAAATCCAGTCTGTGAGGGAGGAATTTGTCCCTTGTAATCAGTGTCCTGTTGTCCCCGCTTCCCTTGCTCTCTTGGTATTATAATTTTAAAATGCTTCGATATAGATATGGAAGCCTGTACAGACATTTTGATTAAACCAATCTAAGCTAGTTCAGCCAAATAAAAGGATTATTTGAAAAGTGTCCAGCTTTCCTACAGGTAAAGTCCAAGACCAGCACTTTTACTCACATTGAGTTTAGGAATTGCCCCCGGGGGGGGGGGGGGGGGGGGGGGGGGTTAGGGCAGGGACTGTAACAGCTTGCTTAGGTTTTATTTCCAAAATCATGCACATCAATTAAGTCTGAGCACATCGTGAAATATCATACTTTCACTTTGAAAATTGTTGGACACGTGCATGAGGCTGGTGAGGGGAGGAACGAGTGAGACTCGTGGCTCTGTGATTGAGTGAGTGAGCTGCATGTGTGAGGCTGGTGAGGGGAGGAATGAGTGAGACTCGTGGCTCTGTGTGAGGAGAGGATTGAGTGAGTGAGCTGCATGTGTGAGGCTGGTGAGGGGAGGAATGAGTGAGACTCGTGGCTCTGTGTGTGAGGAGAGGATTGAGTGAGTGAGCTGCGTGTGTGAGGCTGGTGAGGGGAGGAATGAGTGAGACTCGTGGCTCTGTGTGTGAGGAGAGGATTGAGTGAGTGAGCTGCGTGTGTGAGGCTGGTGAAAGGCGAAGTCATTGAAACTCATGGATGTGTAAGAGAAGGGTGATGAGGATTATATGAAAAACTGAAACTTATGAAACCTTATGTATGATTGCTCTGTAATTTGACTTATTCCCTGTCCTCTTATGGAACATTGCATAGTGTTAGTCTCAGGGGGAGGGGGGATCAATTGTTTCTATGGCAGCTTTTTCTATAAAGACCAAGTCTGCACACTCTGCCTGATATGATATTGAGTGTGAATGCACTCTGGGGTTTCTTGTCTTCTTTTGGGCAGATGTGAGAGAGAACACAAGCTTTTCACATAAATATTGCTACACTGGGACAGACCAAAGGTCCATTAAGCCCAGCATCATGTTTCCAACAGTGGCCAACCAGGTCGCAAATGCCTGGCAAGATCCCCAAAAAGTACAAAACATTCTATACTGCTTATCCCAGAAATAGTGGATTTTCCCCAAGTCCAATAATGGTCTATGGACTTTTCCTTTGGAAACCAGCCTAACCTTTTTTTTAAACCCCTCTAAGCTAACCGCCTTTACCACATTCTCGTTCAACGAATTCCAGAGTTTAATTACACATTGAGGTGAAGAAAACTTTTCTCCAATTCGTTTTAAATTTACTACTAAGCGGAGCCTTTCAGGCAATGCATTCCAGCGTGTGGGGGCTACTCCGGAGAAGGCTCACTTGTGGGTATCACACTGTGTAATGTCTTTTGGAGAGGGTGTAGTTAGTGAAAGTCCTTGGGAGGACCTTAGTGTCCTTGGCGGTGAGTGGAGGATCATCCTCTTCTTCAGATACTCAGGGCCATTTCCTTTCAGGACCTTGAAGATCAGACATAGAGTTTTAAATTTAGCCCTGTATTGTACTGGTAGCTAATGAAGTTTTTGCAAAAAAGGTGTGATGTGGTCACGTCGCTTGCACTTCTATGAGTCTTGCTTCTGCATTCTGTATCAACTGGAGCTGGTGCAGGCCCTGTGTAGTCAGACCATTGTATAGTGCATTGCAGTAATCCAGTCTTGATGTTACCATGGCATGCACAACTGGGATAAGATTTACCTTCTTGATGTAAGGAGAGAGGCAGCGTAGCTGTCGCAAATAGTAGAAGCAGCTCTTGAAGGTTGCTTGGATTTGGGGAATCAGAGTAAGTGTTGAATCTACCTGTATTCCAAGGTTCCTGACTTGTGATTTGAGGGGGAGTTCGTACTTCCCAAAAGGGATTTTGATGTCAGGTATGTATCCACTTGTGTTAGGGACCCAGAGAAGCTTGGTTTTACTTGGGTTCAGGCAAAGTTTGTTGTGTTTAGCCCATTCTTGAACTGATGTTAGCTAATCAGTTTATTCAGGGCTGTAGGTAAGTCAAGTTCAATGGGTATGAGTAGCTGCACATCATCCGCATAGATGTAGAACTGAGTGTCCATTGACCGAATCAGCTCAGCTAGTGGCTTGAGGTAGATATTGAATAGTATAGGT
Organism: Microcaecilia unicolor; assembly: GCF_901765095.1. Taxonomy (NCBI): domain Eukaryota; kingdom Metazoa; phylum Chordata; class Amphibia; order Gymnophiona; family Siphonopidae; genus Microcaecilia; species Microcaecilia unicolor. The sequence goes on along the minus strand of NC_044043.1, from coordinate 100,201,743 downwards.
GACAGTATCGATCCTTGTGGTACCCCGCAGGTCAGTGTCCATGGTGGTGATGAGTTGCTGCCAATCATTATGGATTGTTACCTGTCTGGTAGAGAGGATCTGAACCAGGCAAGTACTGTTCCATTGACACCTGTATCTGTCAGTCGTGCTAGCAAGATATCATGATCTACAGTGTCAAAAGCTGCTGAGAAATCTAGCAGTACTAACATCGAGGCGAAGATCATATAGCAGGGATACGAGGACCGTTTTTGTTCCATAACCGGGTCTGAATCCAGATTGACATGGATCTAGCCAGTTACTCTTTTCTAGCCATTCATTAAGTTGAACACAGACTGTTTGTTCTCTGAGTTTCCCTAGAAACAGGATGTTGGATACTGGCCTGTAACTTTCAAGTTTGTCCTGGTCAAGGTTGTTTTTCTTCAGCAGAGGGCGAACCACTGCCCTTTTTAATGCTGTTGGTAGTTGCCCTTTTGAAAGAGAGGTGTTCACAATTATTGTGGCGCCTTCTATAAGGCCCATATTTGCCTGCTGCACTATCTTTGATGGGCAGGGATCGAGGGAGCAGGTAGTTGGTCGAAGGTCTCTTAGGAGTTTGTCAAGGCTCTCCTCTGTCATTAGGTTAAAAGTGTTCCATCTGTCTCTGTTAGGGCGAGTTTGTGCACCCCTGGTTGACTGGTTTGGCACTGGGTGGGATTGCCTGTAAATCCTGGTGGAGACTTTTAATTTTGTTGGCAGTATGCAGCAAAATCATTGCAGTTCAGTTTAGACTGGGGGGGCTGGTTTTGTTGTGGGGGTTGCAGTAGGCATCCTTGTTTGGAGCCGAATCTGAGGAGAGGCGAGGAGGGGTAGAAAGTGGTATTGAGGGCTACAAATGGGTCAGGTGTTCTGGATACTGGGATGAATATGTATTGTATACAAAGTTATTTCATGCATGTTCATTAGAGTGTCCAGAAAACCCAACCCATTTATGGCACTTGAAGACTAGAATACCACTGGTCTAGTTAACAAATCATAGCAGCCAAAACTTTGAAGCTTATTTTGTTCTGTTTGGACCTTAAGATGTTAATTTGAGCAGATTGGATGCTCTCCTAAATCGGAGAGGCCTCTGGTGGGAGCAGCCATCTTGGTGGAGGAGGGTCATGATGTTAGTGGAGCAGCTTGATCTTGTGCTGGAACAGTTGGAGGGTGCTTTCTTTGGTGGGAGTGGCCATCTTGTTTGTACTGCAGCAGTTTTGGTAAGGGGGGGAGGATTTCATGTCATTGGTGGGAGCAGCCATCTTGTGCTGCAGTAGCTGGGGAGTAGTGTTCAATGTATCTTGTCCGCACTGTGAGATGGGTTGTTCCATTATGTAGCTTCCCACTATTCCAGAACCTGTGGGATAGTTGTGTCCATCAACCAGCAGGTGGAGATAGAGAACTGAACTGAGACATCTCTCTTGGCATCCAGTCCAGCTCCTCGGTTCTCCAGCAGGTAGATGAGCACACTTTTTAGCCTCTGGTTCCAAGTGCTTTGCTCCTGGTCCACTTGGTCAACTGGTCCCCAATTGAGCTTTGCAGGTCTAGGATCAGCATCTGGTCAGTTAAATGCCCTCAAATCAGCTATCTGCCAATATCCAGCAGGGGATAACTGGCATCTCCTGCTGAATATCTCTGGTTAGCGGCTAGACAGTTATATTGTGTGATATAACTGGTTATCTGCTGATTTTTTTTTTTAAGTATGGGTTTGGCGGCCATCTTTGACTGCATGCATAGCTTGTATATTTTTGGCCAGTTTGAATTTAACTGGCCAGCGCCGAATATCGGCTTGGCTGGTTAAGTTCTAACTGGATATTCAATGCCAGTCACCGGAAGTGGCCTGGCATTGCATATCTAGCATTCATGTCGATAGCGGGAGTTAGTCTGCTAACTCCCCGGTCTGAATATTGGCCCAACTAGGAAAAAACCTCACCTGCTTGAGTGTAACTTACCTTGAACTACAACTGAAAAGATGTCCGCTAAATCCAAATAAACAAATGAATGACTTGAGGAGCCTTTTGTCCTCATCACGTTGTGATTTGCTTTGCGTTGCAGGATATCTATCCGTCTGCCTAGTACCAGTGGGTCGGAGGGGATGCCTTTCCGGACCATTTCAGAGTGGCTGGAGTCCATTAAGATGCAGCAGTATACTGAGCACTTCATGAACTCTCCATTCAAAACCATTGAGAAGGTGATCCAGATGAGCAATGAGTGAGTATTCCCCATTCCCCTATCTTGTTGTGGTACTGTGTAAGCAGTGAACAATTGGGGCATTCTGCTCAGGATGTTGGTCCTAACAAAACCAGAGTTTAAAAAAACAGGAAAGGTGAATCGCCTCTTAAACTGAGTTAGCAAACGTTCCCTCCAAGGATGTAGTAATGAAGGGAGAAGGCAACGCTTCCCTTTGCTTTGGTACCTGGGTCTTTGGAGGACATGTGGTCACCGAGGTGTGCGAGGATAAACTGAAAGTGAGGTACTATAATGGGTGATAGTGGAAGTGCCGTGGGAAGACCAGGACCTTTGGACATGCCAACAGCCATTTTCCATTTCATAGCTTCCCACTATTCCAGAAGCTGTGGGATAGTTGTGTCCATCAACCGAGCTGGACTGGATGCAGAGAGAGATGTCTCAGCTCAGTTTTTAGTTCTCTGTCTCCACCTGTTGGTTGATGGACACAACTATCCCACGGCTTCTGGAATGGTGGGAAGGAGTAATGAAAAGAAAATGATCAGGTAAGACCTAATTTCTTCTTAGAGGCTGCAAGGTATTTATCAAGGACAAATGGATGAGCCCTGGTCAGCGCATTACTCTCGTAATATGGTGGCATTACACCGTCATTTTTGGCTAATAAAATATAGAAATAAACTACCAGGAAATGTGGCTGGGAATGAGCTTGTGAACACATCATAGCACAGCGGAGGAGAAGGAGGAGGACGATGATACACAGGCCCTGTCAGAGTAAGAGCTCACGGTTCCAAGCACGTCCCTCAGCAGCTTCAGAGCCCGTGTATGGGCTGGAAGCCTAAAAAGCAGCCTGTTTCCCCCCCCCCCCCCCCCCCCTTGTGGGTTCTGCTATTCTTAGCAGCGTCCAGCAGCGACCCTCTCTCCAAACTTCCTGTCTGGGTGATAGTACAAAGAGCAGCTCCAATCTTTCTGCAGGAAAACAGTTTTATAGAGAAGCTCCATCTACCCCTCAACAAGTGGCCTACAAGAAAGGCAGCTGGTGTAGAGAGTGGCACTGTCACCCCCCCCCCCCCCTCTCGCTACCCCCAGCCAGCTGTAAGAAAGAGCAGCCTGTGTACAGAGCAGTGCTGTTTCTCTCCACCAGACGAGGTTCTAAGCTGAGCGTAATAGAGACATTATTATTATTTTGGTACATTTCTACCCCGCATTATCCCACAAGAGCGGGCTCAATGTGGCTTACAAAATTACAAAAGGATACAATTCTGGGAGGGTACAGATTCAAGGAATCAAAGGGAGGGATAAGACTAGGGTGCATCATGAGGCTGGAACAAGGGTACATGACGAGGTAGGTACAGTCGGTGGTCAGGCGGGTATAGTCGATGTGAGGAAGGTTAGGACTTGGTATTGGCAATGGGGTTATGCTTTCTGGAATAAAAAAAATGAGTGGCACCTCTTGTGGGTGCCTAGAATTAGAGATTCGGAGGGAGCACGGTAGAATTCTAGTGTAACGAGGTATTAACGCACCTGACATTTAGGCTCCAGGGCGGGTAAGGGAGCTCTGCCTCTGTCCTGCCCGTGCTGTACCCTGCGTTCACTCCTCTTTGCAAATACACGCTGTGTAGGTTAAGTGGGTTTTTACATGCAGCTATGGCACGTTGGCATGCTCACGGGTAAAACACTCTCGTGGGTGGCTCTTAGTCTAAACATTTATTCGCAGCTTCCTTTCTTTCCAGATTGGGAGGTTTGAGGTTAAGAAACAGGGCAGCGGGCAGTGCTGGACTCAGACCCATCAGAGGGGGGAACCTTTCTTTTCAGTCAGGGGAGGGGAGCAGTCCTTCACGTGGTGGAAATGGTTTCCAGACGTAGGTGGAACTGCCAATCTTCTGGTTCTACCACAAATTGGATGTGAAAAATGGAGGGGGAGGAGTGGGTGGGAGGGAAGGAGACATACTACTACTACTACTACTATTTAGCATTTCTATAGCGCTACAAGGCGTACGCAGCGCTGCACAAACATAGAAGAAAGACAGTCCCTGCTCAAAGAGCTTACAATCTAATAGACAAAAAATAAAGTAAGCAGATCAAATCAATTAATGTGTACAGGAAGGAGGAGAGAAGGGTAGGTGGAGGCGAGTGGTTACGAGTCAAAAGCAATGTTAAAGAGGTGGGCTTTCAGTCTAGATTTAAAGGTGGCCAAGGATGGGGCAAGATGTAGGGGCTCAGGAAGTTTATTCCAGGCTTAGGGTGCAGCGAGACAGAAGGTGCAAAGTCTGGAGTTGGCAGTAGTGGAGAAGGGAACAGATAAGAAGGATTTATCCATGGAGCGGAGTGCACGGGAAGGGGTGTAGGGAAGGACGAGTGTGGAGAGATACTGGGGAGCAGCAGAGTGAATACATTTATAGGTTAGTAGAAGAAGTTTGAACAGGATGCGAAAACGGATAGGGAGCCAGTGAAGGGTCTTGAGGAGAGGGGTAGTATGAGTAAAGCAACCCTGGCGGAAGATGAGACAGGCAGCAGAGTTTGCATTGGGAGAGGAGGAGGCTGGGAATAAGCAGCATTTGGGAAAATTACTAGTGGATGATCCCTGATGAGAGCCAGAGTGGAAGAGCTAAAGAGAAGTCACAATGGTTCCATGATGAGAACCAGAAGGAAAGGTTTAAAGAGAGAAACCACACACAGTGGTTCCCTGATGAGAGCTAGAGGGGAAAGTGTAAAGAGGTGGAATACCTGGTGGTTCCCTGATGAGAGCCAGAGGGGAAGGCATATACAATGGCTCCTGATGAGGGCCAGAGGAGAAGGTGTACGGATAAAGGCCACAGAGAAAGTGAATAATGTCCTGCTAAGCTCGACCCTGGTTTTTCTAGGATTATCTTAAGGTTACAGTGAACTGTTGGCACAGGGCACCTGCTAGCTCTCTGTCTGAGGTCGGCATTCGGAAACGTCTGATCCCTTTTCTTGTGTGTTTGGTTTCTAGGGACATTAAGAAGATCGGTATCCGGTTACCAGGACATCAAAAACGAATTGCTTTCAGCATCCTGGGCCTGAAGGAACAGGCCTTCGCCATGGGGCTCGCCGTCTGAGGATCAGCACGAAGGAATCTCACGACCCAGGTGGCAACAGACTCGTAGGCGGATGCTTAAAAAGAACAAGAAATACTTGAAATGAATAGTTGGAGGTTTACACAGGCTGTTGGCCTTGAGCCTCTGAGGAGAACCAAGAGCCAGGAACGCTCGAGAGTGGTCACCAGCACTGCCTTCCGAGGAGGTCCTTCTCCTCTCTGTGAATAGATTGTACAGCAGTTTTTATATATCTTTCATGGACTGGATGTTTATTTATTGCAATGTATTTCTTATTTGTTGTGTATTTACGCATCCTTCAGCTCTGCCGTGAAACATGCCAGAGCCGTGCAGAGCGTTTCCAGGGCCTCACCTATCTCATAAAGGCGGCAAAGGTGCTCAACATTTTGGCAAAACGTGTGCGGTACCGTGAGCAGCGTCTGCAATCTTCCCAACCGCAGGCGCGTTTCCCCATCAGGGCTGAGTCAGAATGGGCCGTAGGCGTTGCTTCCTTTAGACCAAATGTACCTCCAACTTATTAGGGATACAGTGGCCCCCCCTTACCCATAATTACTCCGTCCACCCTAAACACATGACCGTTAGTCCCTGAAGATTTTGGGATAAGAGAAAAAGAAAAGAATTAGTGAATCTTGAGCCCAGTGGCCTAGATGGAAAACCTCCATCAGCCAGAGGGACTTATTGCCTACGGAAGCATTTTTAATAGGTCACACTCAAGGGCTGATGTGAGAGGCTCTGCTGTCCGTTAGCGGGCTGTTTACTTCTGATTTTCCGGCACTAATCTTCCTCCCAATGAAGGAAGAGTTTTAACGTGCTAAAATTTGCAGTAAAATTACTGTTCTAAATGGCCAAATCAGAAATTACTCTGAATGTAAAAAACAAAAAAAAATGTGAAATTTTGGTGCCTTTTTTAAAATTTCCTTTTTAGTGCAGAATTCTGACTTTCACTGTGCCTTAAAGTAAAGATTCTGGCAAAGATCTGTACTAACCCAAATGGGCCTGGAAATCACTACCCCCCCTCCCCCCCCCCCCCCCCCCCAAAAAAAAAAAATCCTTAGGGGACCTGAAAGCTTTCCCTGTAAAGATGTTTCTGGTAGCCCAAATGGGGCTGGTCTGTGGTTCTGGATCTCTGATCTGTCAGGGTGTGTTTGGGCCTGGATCAGCTACGTGGGTGGTGTCCTAAGGACGGTGGAGGGGGGAGGCAGGAGGACGGCTACTGCCAACAAGCAGTAACTGAATGAACCTCGGTGGAGTATGTAGCTACTTAGGCCTTGAGCTAGCTGGGGTTCCTGCAGCTCCCCTGACTTAGCCATTGACGAAGTGGGCAGATCAAAGATGGAGGGCACTTACGGGGGGGGGGGGGGGGGGGGGTGCCTGCCTCTCAGCTTTAGCAGCTGGGCTGTACCCCGTCTTTCTGTAGATAAAGCAGTTCACGTATACTGTTTTTGCAGGTCATTTTAAAGACAGCTGACTGCAGCCAGGGAAAGTGTTTTGAATCTGAATATTTTTATAAGGGGAGATCAGTGCCTTTACATATGCAAATCGTGTGTGTTGCAAGTTCTGGCCCCTGAGTGGCCTATAAAACCCGTCTCTTCCCATATTTAATTTATTCCTTCTGGAGCCTCATTTTTCACCCTCTCCTAAACTGTCTCCACTTTAAGGACAGGCTCCTGCTCTTCTCTCAGTGTTATACTTTTATTTTAAACTTAATAATAATTTATTTTATATTTATTGATGAAGCAGAACCATATTCCACTTTCACAGAAATTGTCATTCAGAAATAAATCTGCAAACTGAAAAAAAAAGACCAATGGTTGGGTTTTCTGTTGAGCAGGTTCAGGTTGTCATGATACATTTTTTTTTAAACCTAGAAGCAGAAAATGACTGACGGCAGCAGGAAGCCATAGTCCATCCAGTCAGTCCAGCTGAACCAGCAGCCCAGTCTCTGAAACCACTTTCTGCATAGGAGCCGACTCTGTGGGTGCTTTAGCACCCCAATATTGAGAAAATTCCTTGTATGTATCCAAGGAAGGGTTATTTCCACTGGACTTAGCACCCCCAATAATTTTGAAAAGTTGGCTCCTATGGGGAGCTGCTCTGTGCTTCGTTCATGCTTTCTTGAATCTGTAATCTATCCTCATTTCCACCACTTCTGCTGGGAAGCCGTTCCATATACCCACCACCCTTTCCCTAAGGAAATATTTCCTTAAATTACTCCTGAGTCCCCCCCACCCCTTCACCCTCATCCTATGACTCCTCATTCAGAGCTGCTTTCTCATTGGTGGTAGAGAAATCGGATTCTGCAGGCTCCCTCTAGACCAACAAGGTATTTATCTAAAGAGAATGTTGGATAGAAGCTTCCAGGACAAGACAGATCTCACCTTCTCCACTTGAAGAGCCAATGTTTATAGTATCCCACCATCTTTGGGTTTTCTAATATTGGTCTACTAGGAAGTATCACAGAGCAGAGGAGTAGCCTAATGGTTACTGCAGTGGTCTGTGAACCAAGAGGCCCAGGTTCAAATCCCACAGGAGTTCCTTGTAGCTTTGGGGGGGAACTCATGACCCTTAAGTCAGTCAGGCTCCTGGTGACCACATCTGGTTCTGGAAGAAGTATCGCAGACCTGCAAAGAGTCCAGAACATTGGGGCAACTCCACCAAACTCCTAGTCCTGTTCTCCACACAGACCAAGAAATCAGAGTAGACCATCACTTCAGACACTAGGTTTCCCGTCTCCCATGCCAGCCTTTTGAGATCTCATTCTGATGATCAACACGGAACATTACAATTAAAATGAGTTTCAGATCTCGCTTTTGGGGCCAGGGCTACTTTAACCACCTATGGGATCCTAGGCAAACTTTAATGGTTGGAGGTCCCTCACCCCAGGGTTAGCAGCACAGCTTCCTTAACCCCTTGCTAGCCAAACAGCTTTCTGCTGAAACAAATGCAGTATAAAGGCGTTGAGGCTGTTTAGGTCACGCTGGTGATGACTCTGCTGGTTCTGCGTCTTAAAAAAAAAGTCCATGACAGAAGAAGCAGGGCCTTCGATCGGAGCCATCAGCTTTGAGCCTAGACAGCAGCTCCACAACCTATACTGCTTTTTTATGTGTTTATTTGTTTTGCTGGAAGCAGTGGAGCGGGTGGAAGGGGGGGGGGGGGGGTAGGAAGCCAATGGAGAAGGGAAAGGAGGAAAAATGCCGGACCAGAGTGTAGAGACGCCAAGGTTGGCCCATCCTAAAGAGTGAGATTTTTCTCCTGATGCATTTGGAGTATAAATCTGGCACAGTGGTGAAGGGACTGAGGCCTGAGGGAAGGGCCTGTGGCTACTTTTATTGACAAGAAATGCTTCACCTGAACCGAAAAGTGGATTACATATCATGGTATGCACTTACAAACACCAAACCACGTACACATCCATTGAAACAATTCAACTGTATTAAAAAAAAAAACAAGACAAAACAAAAAAAACCCTCAAGAGGCAGGAAGTGGAGAGTAGCCTAGTGGTTAGTGCAGTGGACTCTGATCCTGGGGAACTGTATTGGGCAATCAAGCCATCGTGACATCACTGATGAGGTTGGTTCTTATTGGTGGAATGAGTGGAGGAGTAGCCTAGAGGTTAGTGCAGTGGACTGTGATCCTGGGGAACTGAGTTTGATTCCCACTGCAGCTCCTTGTGACTCTGGGCAAGTCACTTAACCCTTCATTGCCCCTGGTACAAATTAAGTACCTGTATATATGTCAACCGCTTTGAATGTAGTTGCAAAAACCTCAGAAAGGCAGTATATCAAGTCCCATTTCCCTTTCCCCCTTTCCCTTATGACATCACAATATCAGAAGTGAGCCAAGTATTGGGCAATCGAGCCATTGTGACATCACTGATGAGGTTGGCTCTTATTGGTGGAATGAGTGGAGGAGTAGCCTAGTGGTTAGTGCAGTGGACTTTGATCCTGGGGAACTGGGTTCGATTCCCACTGCAGCTCCTTGTGACTCTGGGCAAGTCACTTAACCCTCCATTGCCCCTGGTACAAAATAAGTACCTGAAGATATGGAAACCGCTTTGAATGTAGTTGCAAAAAATTAAAAACACAGAAAGTAGTTTAAGTCCCATCCCATAAATATTTATTTATTTATTTGTTGCATTTGTATCCCACATTTTCCCCACCTATTTGCAGGCTCAATGTGGGTTACATCTTACCGATCCCCTAAACCGGTGTGGAAATAAATACAATTTGATTTTAGGGTCGGGTAAAACTAGTATATTCGGGTGCCTAGGGATAAAGGATAGGAAGTAATATGTATTGTCCAGTACAGCTTGAGATTTGCTCTGTTGCAGATTGGAGGCATCTAGGTTTGATTGGTGGGGGGGGGGGGGGGGGGGGATGCTTTTCTGAATAGGTAGGTCTTTAATGATCTCCTGAAGTCTAGATGGTTGTAAATTGATTTCACAGTCCTTGGAAGTATATTCCATAGTTGTGTGCTTATGTAGGAGAAGTTTGATGCGTAGGTTAATTTGTGTCTGAGACCTTTGCAGCTCGGGTAATGGCGATATCAATATGATCAATGCCGGTACAATACCATAATAGACAGCATGGAAGAACAAGCAAATAATGGATATGATGCCAGTATAATACCAATCAAACACCTAATAAATATGCATTAGAACATTCAAATATCAGAGCTATGGTGCTAATGCTACAATATAGCTGAGGGGCCAAGTGTAGACCTATAGATGGAGACCAGATGGGTAGTATAGACTAGTCAGTTGGGTGGTTAAACTCAAATCAAGTCCTTTGTGCAGTGTGTGTAGCAGCTACTCCAGGTGCAGAATGTCTGAACGCACTCCAGAAATAAGACTTAGCTTCTGACAGATGGAGATTTTAATTTATAGCATACTTATATTTGTGCTTCCCGATGTATTGTGTTGTCATTTCCCTCTGATCTGATTTAGATTAAAAATCAAAAGATTTAAACAGTTCTGACTTGGAAACGGTGCCGGCAGGGCAAGAGCGACTGGGATCACTCTTGCCCTAACACCTCTGGGCTTTTAGGAGCACCATAATGGTAAGGTGCCCTTTGGGGGAAGTGGGGGAGGGGGTCAAGGGAAACACCATCGGGCCTGGGAGCATCAGGCTGCGTCTTTGAGACCCAATGCTCCCAGGCTACTGGAATAATGTTGCAATTTTTAACCTTTTACGGTTTGATGAATGCAGGCTGTATGTGCCGTCTGTGTGTACATGGCATGCTGGAGATTCGGCTCTGTATCTTGAAAGGTATAGGCTGGTTCTAGGCTCTACGTGTCATGACATGAAATGTGCTTGCACTTTGTCTGAGACGTGGATGGTGCTTTGCTTTCCCACCATTAGACAAAGTCCATTGTCTGACTGGGCTGGTCCCATAGACAAACACCTTCCACGTACAGAATAACTGAATGCGTTTAGGATTCAGGGCAGGTCTCCCATACTCGGGTGGAGCAGGTTTCCTTTCATATGTGGGATCAGCCATTTAACTTTTTCCCAGCACGCTGCTTGCAATGATATATTGTGCAAACCTAATGTACGAACAGGTTTCCCTCACCTGCTCACTGCGTGAGCCATGATGCTTCTGACATTTCTTCTACCAGAGGGTTTCCTACTATGTCACCTGGTGCTGTAACCCCTACATGACACAGAATCTGGACACAGAGGCAGCAGAGCAACAAACGTCTGGACTGGATGGACTGTACAGGACTTTACCTGCCGTCATCTACTATGTTACTATGTATCTGTATGAGAACTCCTGGACTGATGCAGAATTCCTGCAGATTCTAATGCTGTGCAAACTAGTGTCCAGGTGGTCTCGCCCCATTCTGCCTCTACGTAGTTCACCACAATCCCAAAAGGACACTCCAAATGTATTACAGGCCACCTAGTCCGAGAGCTGCATTAGAAGGAGGTCAGTCGTGGTGGTGGAGGCAAGCGAAGAGATACAGAGTGCAGGAATGGTGGGAAGGAGGGAGGCCAGGAGTCACAAGATGGTGGGAGAGAGAGTGGAGGAGAGGCGTTCAGAGATGGATGGAAAGGAGGACAGCTGAGGGAGTGAGACTTCTGAAGGGAAGAAAGAATAGGATGCGGGAGTGGTGGGAGGTGAGAGGCGAACAAAAGCGGAGGGAGAGGTAGGCTGTGGTGAAAGTGCGAGGGATAAGAAAGGGATGAAATGTAGACAAACAGAAAATAAGGAAGAAAATTCAAAGGAAAACTTAAAAAAAAAGACTAAAGGACTGGACCAAGCAAAATCTTGGGCAGGATATTCAAAAGGATGAACAGAAACAGAGGCAGGTAAAAGGGTTTTTAGAAAATTGTGCCAGGTGAAAAGTGCACCAGTTGGTGGGAACAGATGTGGTTTCACTGTGGGCACAGCTGGAAGTGGGGTCTGGGCAGAGCGCGGACGAAGTCACGAAGCACTCATGTGATTCTAAAAATATGCTAATTTCGCATGTCATTGCATCCTCTAGGCGCCAACATTTAGACCTGCTCTCGGGCACCTTAAGGTGGGCTTTATTACTGCTACAACGGCGCTGGTATTTCATCAAATAGACACCTCCCTGCCCGATTATCCCTGGCACTCCTGCGCTGTGAAGCTCTTTACAGACCATCCTGGCTCTGATTGGATAGTGTCAAGAGGGTGCAGGACAATAAAGAAAAACCTAAGAAAAAATTCAGACTTACAGCATAACAAACTCAAAGACACAGAGCATCCAGCTCCTACCGCAGGCCTTCAGCCAGCATCTACCATAGACAACCCCAAAGCATTATAAACGTGCCTATTCCCCTAACGCAGCAATAGCGAAAAAAGGGGCCCTTGTCAGGTATTCTTGGTGCACCTGTTGGAAACACCTCAGGACTTTGTGGAACCCTGAAGATAAGCTTGGGGTTGGTTTTGGAGCTGGGCATACTGTTCAGACCTTGCCCCGTGGGTTTTATAGTCCAGTTGCTTTGGTTATTTAGTACATAAGTACACAATGCCACACTGGGAAAAGACCAAGGGTCCATCGAGCCCAGCATCCTGTCCACGACAGCAGCCAATCCAGGCCAAGGGCACCTGGCAAGCTTCCCAAAATTACAAACATTCTATACATGTTATTCCTGGAATTGTGGATTTTTCCCAAGTCCATTTAGTGGTGGTTTATGGACTTGTCCTTTAGGAAACCGTCTAACCCCTTTTTAAACTCTGCCAAGCTAATCGCCTTCACCATGTTCTCCGGCAACAAATTCCAGAGTTTAATTACGCGTTGGGTGAAGAAAACTTTTCTCTGATTTGTTTTAAATTTACTACACTGTAGTTTCATCGCATGCCCCCTAGTCCTAGTATTTTTGGAAAGTGTGAACAGATGCTTCACATCCACCTGTTCTATTCCACTCATTATTTTATATACCTCTATCATGTCTCCCCTCAGCCGTCTCTTCTCCAAGCTGAAAAGCCCTAGCCTCCTTAGTCTTTCTTCATAGGGAAGTTGTCCCATCCCCGCTATCATTTTAGTCACCCTTCTCTGCACCTTTTCCAATTCCACTATTTCTCTGTCCTAGGAGGGCTCACAATCTAAGTTTGTACCTGAGGCAACGGAGGGTTAAGTGACTTGCCCAAGATCACAAGGAGCAGCAGTGGGATTTGAACCGGCCACCTCTGGATTGCAAGACTGGTGCTGTAACCGCTAGGCCACTCCTCCACTCCGCTTTATACACCATAGTTGCCTATGGTAGATGCTGGCTGTAGCCCTGCGGTAGGAGCCGGATGCTCTGGGTTGGGTGTTTAGTTACAGTAGCTGTGTGCGTGTTGACAGTCTTTGAGTTTATTATGCTATAAGTGTGGATGTTTTCTTAGTTTTTTTGACTATTTGGACAGTGCCAAGTGGAGCGGGGGCACAGAAGGGACGTCCACTTCACTCTCCAGACAGTTACCAATGTTCAGTCGCTGTCGGTACAGACACAGATTAATTGAGGCCTGCAAAACAGGCTGTCTCAACATATTACACTGTACAGCCAATACGGAGAGCAGAGCCAGCGCTCCGTGTACTTTCAGCACTGCTCGATCTGAGGACAGCGGGCTGAAGTTATGCGAGTTTTTAAAAATGCCACAGCTGGTATTTTAAAAACCACTCACTACTCACTTTTCAAAACAAAGTTCAAAATTAGAAGGATTTTCAGTAAAGGCTCTTTGTTTATTTACATCAGGAAATATGAAACCGATGTTAATTTATGTTAATGGATCACAGAATGTCTAATTCTTGGCCCAGCGATGGCGACAGAAAACCAATTACCTTGCCCAGATTATACAATGTGTCATGGGTATCTAGCATACACACAAGTACATCACATGATGCACTGCATGTAATATGTTCATAGCATAACGCAGTGTTTCCTAAGTACAGTTGCATTTATTCTGAGGGGGTTTATTGGTCTGAAATGTACTCTGTGCATTCATTCTAGGTGGATTACACGGTGTACAGAAAGCTCGGGCTCCCAGAATCCTGAACTATGCAAAACAGGCTCCAGCCTCCAGGCCAAAACAAATCAGCTCCTTATTAAAGTTTCTGAGGCTGTGGGAGGCCTTCCCAGAACACACTGACTACAGCTTAAACAAATAAACACTTACCCTTGGCTTGTCAGCCCAAATCCAGGGCAGGGAATGGCAGACTCACAGGAGGAGGAACAGGACATAGAACAGAAAAGTTCAAGAGGCAGCCCCCACCGCCCCCACAAGGACTACAAGAGAGGCCAATGAGCATCTTCCCCTGCTTATACATTGGTGACACTGAGGACCAACTGTCCTCACACTTTCTGTCTCCTCCTGAGAAGGCAGTACAGTTAGGGCACGTGATGAAAATAGTGGGAGGCCCTCAGCCTTATACTACAGGACAAAAGACATCAGGCTGTCCTTATCAAGCAGAGACCATGGACACAGAGTCAGAGATGGGCCGGAGGCTGCCAGCTTGGATGCAGGCTCAGGGGTGGGTCACTGGCCACCAGGTTGGACACAGGCTCAGGGGTGGGTCACTGGCCACCAGGTTGTACATAGGCTCTGGGGTGGGACACTGGCCACCAGCTTGGACACAGGTTCAGGGGTGGGTCACTGGCTACCAGGTTGTACACGGGCTCAGGGGTGGGTCACTGGCCGCCAGCTTGGACACAGACTCAGGGGTTGGTCATAGCTTAGAACTTGGTCATGGAATCTGATGCAATTTCTATTCTTAAAATTACTTTTGCTCCCAAATTACTTAGAATTAAATCAACACTGGCTTGCAAAATCTGAATCAACAGTGGCTGCACCTCGACTCTCATTTTGGATCCCCAGAACCCTTAAAAAGATGATGGAGAATCACTTCACATCTAATGGACAAAAAGTAGGAACCTAGAATAATGAGGAATTAATAAGGAGAGCTGATGAAATCTCCAAACCCACTCATAGTGACAAGTTTGTACAGAAGAAAGATATTACTGCAAGGGCCGCAGTAAAATCCTTCAGATACAAAGACATGGGTGCTACAAGTTCTACACCATCAACAGAATCTCGTCTTAGCTCGACCACTCCCCATAGCAGCAATCGCAGTCTGAATATTTCCAGATATTTGAATGCTGTATTCTATCCATAACTTTAGAATGAATCCTCAGAACCCAGAACGCTGTTCTCCTGAGTCTCTGCCCATTTTCATCTCTGATGTGATTTTATTGGCAACAGATTCTAAGAAAGCCATTAGAGGTTACGCTTTGATGGAGTTTAATTCATCCCGCTGTTAGCTGGTTTCAGTCCCAGTAACTCCTGCAGGGGGTGAAAAGGGAGGGATGTTTGATTTCACGGCTTGTCCAAAATAAACTTGAAACTTAACTGGGACAGAAAAGGAAAGTTTCTGTAATGGTAGATGGCGGCTGGTGGACATAATGTTCAGATCCAACTCATCCCTTTGCAAACATCAGACCATCAATCCAAAGCATGAGGGTTATCACAAGTACCTAACAGACAGATGATCAAAACCCCGCGCTGTTCCAAACAGCACATTCTGGACATGTTTTAAAACCCTGTCTCATAAAATGATGCAGCCTCAGTAAGGCCAACACATGTCCCTCCATTGTAAAACTTGTCCACACACTCAGGTACTATAACGGCATTAACGCCCAGGGATTCAAAGCAGAACAAACATCCATGAAACGAAGACATGGGGAAGCTACTGCAGGCCCTGGGATCGGTAGCATGGAAAGTTGCTCCTATTTGGGATTCTGGAATCGTGTTACTCTTTGGGATTCTGAATAGAATGTTGCTACTCACTGGGGTTCTGTCAGGTACTTGTGACCTGGATTGCCCACTGTTGGAAGCAGGATGCTGGGCTAGATGGACCATTGATCTGACCCAGTATGGCTACTCTTATTTTTGATACTGTTTCACGGTAGTTCCATTATTATGTTTCAATTTACTGTTTTCAAGTTTACCTCATTAATGGGGTCTTTTGCAAAGTGGCTGTAAGCCCAATGCGACTACTGCCGGCCCAACGTGGTCGCCAGTGGTGGTTCCAGCTGGAGCACACATCATTTCCGGCGCTCCAGAAAATTTTTTTTCTCTAGCGTGGTGCTAACCCAGTGGTAATTGGGTGGCAGTGGGTTCTCCCTCCGCATGGCCACACGGCAAGGGTTATCTTACCACATAGGCCATTTTTTTGAGACTTTTTACCCGTTGCGATAAAAAGGTCCTGGCGCGAGGGAAAAACGGCTCCCACCGCTGCCGCAGGGCCTTTTTCCCACAGCTTTGTAAAAGGACCTCTTATTGTATTTATGTTTATTCTTGGTCATTTTATTTATTTATTTATTTATTTGTTGCATTTGTATTCCACATTTTCCCACCAATTTGCAGGCTCAATGTGGTTATTTTACTATTGTTATGTACGTTTTATGTTAAACTGTACCTGCTGCACACCGCCTTGGGTGAATCTCTTCATAAAGGTGGTTAATAAATCCCAATAAATAAATTTAAAAAAGTATTCAAAGTCAAGGCAGTGGAGGTTAATGGAGAATGTCTGGGAGCTGTGGATGGTGAAGCTCAAGGAATCTCATTTGCTGGGGTCACTGAGCCTGGATTCCTCTCGCATGCCTTCCTTTAGGAATCTCAGGAAACACACATTCCTCCGGAAGATGCCTCAGAAACAAGATTTAATTACTGCCAGTTAAAAGACAACCCACAAAGGCAGTGAGGTAGATGCTGTTCTGTACCTTTGTTAGGTTAATAAATGTTCAAAGACCCAAGCCTGGACTTGGAAGAGCTCCAGGGCTTGTCCTTCGGATCTCATGGTTCTCACCTCCAGTGTTTTATATGCAAACTGGATTCTTAGATTAAACATAGGCCTGAAAGTCTGAACTCTTTGAGGGCCACAAGAATTGAACAGCAAGGCCTCCTCCCTGCACCACTGCCCAGTCCGGCACCCCCTCCTTATCACCATTGTTCGGGAATTACCTGTCAAGGGCAAAATGTACTCACTATACCATCCCACAATACATTTCTTGAGGGGGTGGGCAGCAGGATTACATGGGCGGTGCATTTCTTACTGGTTGGGGAAAGTCTACACAAATTTTAAAATTCTGGGCAAAAATATTAAAAATTATGGTACTTAAAAATGTTGCTAAATTCTGTATGCTTGATTTGCCCAAATAACACAATGTAATCGTTGTGGTTGAGTAATAACTTCAAATGCAATACAGAAAAAAATATTACTCAGAGAGACAGAATTTATATATATTTTTTATTTTTGTGCTGAATTCCCCCAGCATAAATCCCAATTCTTCCTTCCCATCTCTTTTTCTTTTTCCTGGCTCAACCCTCTTACTCGCCCTTTTCCAGGGAACCCACTGTCTCTCTTCCCCTCCCGCTCTCTCTTAACCCCCAAGATTGATCTCTCTCTTACCCAGTGTTGTATAGTAGTTAAGGGGTCCTTTTACAAAAGTGAACTGAAAAATGGCTTGCGGTAGTGTAGGCGTGGGTTTTGCGTGCGCGCCAGTCCATTTTTCAGCACATGCAGCAAAAATCAAAATTAGTAATTATACTTAAGTAAAAGTTTAGTTACTTTTACTTGTAAAGAAGTACAGGAAACATTTTTACTTTTACCGAAGTAATAATTTCACCAATTTTTACTACTTTTACTCAGTTACATCTGATGCTTATAATTCAAAGTAAAAAGTAAAAGTGGCAGAGAGACCTAAATGATGATTCCTCAGTAAACCAAATGAAACAGCAAAACCTGGAACAGGATGTTGCTATTGCAAACCTTGTCACTCACGCTCACGCAAACAGTGGATCGTCTCAGGGGGTTGCCCATGTTTGTTGAATTGGTTACTACTCTCCAATCAGAAGAGTGATGAGGTTGGTCACTTTGATGCGGAGATGAAGCTGAAGCTGGACATCCAATAGAAAATTTTACATTGGCATGACAGTCTACTGGATTGATAGTCTTCTTGTCTGGCCTTGAGACTGAAGAGTTTCCATAGATTTGACATTCTTGCAGATATGAAATTACTAAGCGGTCTTGAATAAAAAAATTATAGGGACAGGCTTATGCACCTCAACAGGTATACGCTGGAAAAGAGGAGGGAGAGAGGAGACATGATAGAAACGTTTAAATATCTCAAGGGCATTTATGTACAGGAAGAGAGCCTTTTTCCAAATGAAGGAGAGCTCTGGAATGAGGGGGCATACGACAAAGTTAAGAGGGAATAGGCTTAGGACGGAGTAACCTAAGGAAGTATTATTTCACAGAAAGGGTGGTGGAGGCGTGGAATGGCCTCCCGGTGGAGGTGGTGGAGTCGAGGACTGTTCCAGAATTTCAAAAGGCATGGGATAAGCATGTGGGATCGCTTAGGAACAGGAAGAATTAAGGGTTACAGAGGATGGGCAGACTGGATGGGACATATAGAGGGGCATAATTGAACAAAAACGTCTATCTCCATGGGCGTTTATCTCCGAGAACGGGTCCGTGAAGGGGCGGACCGAACCATATTTTCGACAAAAAATAGACGTCCATGTTTTATTCAACAATGTGTGAGCTGGGCGTTTTTGTTTTTCAGCGATAATGGAAAATGAAAGCGCCCAGCTCAAAAACGAATAAATCCAAGGCATTTGTTCGTGGGAGGGGCCAGGATTCGTAGTGCACTGGTCCCCCTCACATGCCAGGACATCAACCGGGCACCCTAGGGGGCACTTTTACAAAACCAAAAAAAAAGGTAAAAGAGCTCCCAGGTGCATAGCACCCTTCCCTTGTCTATTGAGCCCCCCAAATCCCCCTCAAAACCCACTGCCCACAAGTCTACACCACTACTATAGCCCTAAGGGGTGAAGGGGGGCACCTACATGTGGGTACAGTGGGTTTGGGGGGGTTGGACGACTAATAAGCATTAAGCAGCACAATTGTAACAGGTAGAGGGGATGGGCCTGGGTCCACCTGCCTGAAGTCCACTGCACCCCCTAACAACTGCTCCAGTGACCTGCATACTGCTGTCAGGGAGCTGGGTATGACATTTGAGGGTGAAAATAAAAAGTTGTGAAACTTCATTTTTTGTGGTGGGAGGGGGTTAGTGACCACTGGGGGAGTCAGGGGAGGTCATCCCCGATTCCCTCCAGTGGTCATCTGGTCATTTAGGGCACTTTTTGGGGCCTTATTCGTGAAAAAACAGGGTCCAGGAAAGTGTCCTAAATTCTAGCTAAAAACGCATACTTTTTTCCCATTATCGGTGAAATGCGCCCATCTCTGTTCGGCAGATAACCACGCCCCAGTTCCGCCTTCGCCACACCTCTGACACGCCCCCCATTAACTTTGTCCGCATCCGCGACGGAGTGCAGTTGAAAACGTCCAAAAATCGGCTTTCGATTATACCGCTTTGTTCGTTTTTGTGAGATAAACGTCCATCTCCCGATTTAGGTCGGAACTTGGGCATTTTTCTCGTTCGATTATAAGCAGGATGGCCTTTATCTGCCATCATGTTTCTATGTTTCTAAGATATTCAGAGTTTGACATCAGACAAAAAATAGGACCACAGACAATGATTTCAACTTTATGAAAGCCTTCTCTTTAATTGGACAGACAATGATAGCAAAGATGAAGATTCAAGTGATGAATTAGCACTGCTATTAATCCAGATGATAACGACAACGATGATGACAAAGCATTGTTTGCTATAAGGAAGTAAAGGGCCCTTTTACTAAGCCACGTAAGGGTCTACACACGCCCAAAGCGGGCCAAAATGGAGTTACCACCCGGCTAATGCGTGGCTCTTGCGGTAATTTCATTTTTGGTGCGTGTCCGATACACGTATCCAAAAATAATTTTTAATTGGAGGCATGTATCGGACGCGCGCCAAAAATGAAATTACCGCAAGAGCCACATGCATATCGGATGTGCGCCAAGTGGCATTTGATGCGCGTAGGTCATTACCACCCAGTTACCGTGTGAGTCTTTACTGCTAGGTCAAAGGCTGGTGGTAAGGTGGCAGACCCAAAATAGACGCACGGCAATTTTGATTTTGCCACATGTCCATTTTTGGCAAAACATTTTTTAAAAGGCCCAAAACCCACATCTACACTACCGCAAGCCATTTTTTCAGTGCACCTTAGTAAAAGGACCCCTTAATGTTTCAGACAGAAATTCCTATGACCCACACCTGTAGACCCAGTTAAAAGGCATCAGTAACATTACAGCCTGGCCTGAGTTGAAGGAACTTTTTATCAGACTTAACAATCCATTTCCTGATAATGCAGTTGTTGGACACCTTTCTAGCTGTGGTGGATTAAAGACTCATAAGCACACTCACATGAGTGACGGTCATTTTCAAAATTTAGTTTTACTAAAAGTAAAGTGGCTTGAATTGTAGAGCAATAAAGTTTTGGGGATTAAAATGTTAACAGATTCTTTACAAAAAAAGTACATACTCCCCCAATTCTAAAAATGACGTCCAAACTTAAACGTACACTTGGGCCTGCAGTTATAGGAGAGGGGCAGTACATAATTAACTAATTGATACTAACTTGGAAAATACTTGGTGAAAACTACCAATGATTGGCGTTAACAATCATTAATTTGCAGTTGCACATGTAGCAGACTTCTTCCCCTATTCTGATATTCAGACTGCGGGAGTTACCTGGCTAACTTCCGTGGTTGGTGCTGAGCCTGGATATTCAATGCTGAACTGAATATCTGGTTTATTTTTGGTCAGTTGACACCAGCCAAAGATAGGCCTGCTATTTTGGCAGCCCAATTTGGCCACCAAACTTAGCCAGTGATGCGCTGAATATTAGTAGATAGCCGGCTATATTGCAAGTTATAGCCGGTTATCCTCTAAGCGTTAACCATGAATATTCACTCTCTGGGGTATCTACCCTATTACAGAGTTTGGTATCATCCGCAAAGAGGCAAACTTTACCAGAGATGCCGCAATATCACTCACAAAGATGTTAAAAAGAGCCGGCCCAAGGACCGAACCCTGCAGTACACCACTGATAGCATCCCTTTCCTCGGAGCAAACTCCATGATTCACCACTACCCTCTGTCTCCTTCCACTTAACCAGTTCTTAACCCAGTCAGTCACTTTAGGGTCCATACCCATGGTATAGTCACGGTCATTGTCAATACGTGATTAAACCCAATCCAACAATGTTGCTAACAGACATTTGACTTGGTCTCAGCCTTAAGATATCTCCCCCTCCCCCTCTGATATACATTGGCAACGGGAAAGAAAGTGAAGTGACCAGTTTGACAGGGAATGAACTGTAGTCTCCTGGTTGCCAGCCTGTTAACCTCTAGACCACTCCTAGATCCAGATTCCAAACCTGGGACTGCAAAAACTGAATAATATTGAATATATTATTATATATTTATAGGTGAAGTAACATTGGTGTATACATCATAAAATGTTACTTTCCCGAGAAAGAGAGGATGTCCAGATGCCTCCCTCCGATGCAGTCCTATCTCAGAAAAGGGGGGGGGGGTGTAAGGGACAGCCCCTCCTTCCTGAGATACCTCATACTAAAGGTCCACAGCTGAGCTGAGGTAAATACCTTTTTATTGGGGTAAAGTACTCCCATGAAATATCTCACCAGGAGTGGAGGAGTAGCCTAATGATAAGAGCTGCAGGGAGAGTTCAAATCCCACTGCAGCTCCTTGTGATCTTTGGCCTCAGGTACAAACGCAGATAATGGCCCCTCAAGGGACAGGAAAATACCTAATGTGCCTGAATGTAGCAATTACTGAGAAAGGTGTGAACTAAATAGAAATCCAAACCCTCCTGGCCTACAGTTTTCCTTTCTATACACATGTTTTGCTACTAGTGTACAGTGGGGGAAATAAGTATTTGATCCCTTGCTGATTTTGTAAGTTTGCCCACTGACAAAGACATGAGCAGCCCATAATTGAAGGGTAGGTTATTGGTAACAGTGAGAGATAGCACATCACAAATTAAATCCGGAAAATCACATTGTGGAAAGTATATGAATTTATTTGCATTCTGCAGAGGGAAATAAGTATTTGATCCCCCACCAACCAGTAAGAGATCTGGCCCCTACAGACCAGGTAGATGCTCCAAATCAACTCGTTACCTGCATGACAGACAGCTGTCGGCAATGGTCACCTGTATGAAAGACACCTGTCCACAGACTCAGTGAATCAGTCAGACTCTAACCTCTACAAAATGGCTAAGAGCAAGGAGCTGTCTAAGGATGTCAGGGACAAGATCATACACCTGCACAAGGCTGGAATGGGCTACAAAACCATCAGTAAGACGCTGGGCGAGAAGGAGACAACTGTTGGTGCCATAGTAAGAAAATGGAAGAAGTACAAAATGACTGTCAATCGACAAAGATCTGGGGCTCCACACAAAATCTCACCTCGTGGGGTATCCTTGATCATGAGGAAGGTTAGAAATCAGCCTACAACTACAAGGGGGGAACTTGTCAATGATCTCAAGGCAGCTGGGACCACTGTCACCACGAAAACCATTGGTAACACATTACGACATAACGGATTGCAATCCTGCAGTGCCCGCAAGGTCCCCCTGCTCCGGAAGGCACATGTGACGGCCCGTCTGAAGTTTGCCAGTGAACACCTGGATGATGCCGAGAGTGATTGGGAGAAGGTGCTGTGGTCAGATGAGACAAAAATTGAGCTCTTTGGCATGAACTCAACTCGCCGTGTTTGGAGGAAGAGAAATGCTGCCTATGACCCAAAGAACACCGTCCCCACTGTCAAGCATGGAGGTGGAAATGTTATGTTTTGGGGGTGTTTCTCTGCTAAGGGCACAGGACTACTTCACCGCATCAATGGGAGAATGGATGGGGCCATGTACCGTACAATTCTGAGTGACAACCTCCTTCCCTCCGCCAGGGCCTTAAAATGGGTCGTGGCTGGGTCTTCCAGCACGACAATGACCCAAAACATACAGCCAAGGCAACAAAGGAGTGGCTCAGGAAGAAGCACATTAGGGTCATGGAGTGGCCTAGCCAGTCACCAGACCTTAATCCCATTGAAAACTTATGGAGGGAGCTGAAGATGCGAGTTGCCAAGCGACAGCCCAGAACTCTTAATGATTTAGAGATGATCTGCAAAGAGGAGTGGACCAAAATTCCTCCTGACATGTGTGCAAACCTCATCATCAACTACAGAAGACGTCTGACCGCTGTGCTTGCCAACAAGGGTTTTGCCACCAAGTATTAGGTCTTGTTTGCCAGAGGGATTAAATACTTATTTCCCTCTGCAGAATGCAAATAAATTCATATACTTTCCACAATGTGATTTTCCGGATTTAATTTGTGATGTGCTATCTCTCACTGTTACCAATAACCTACCCTTCAATTATGGGCTGCTCATGTCTTTGTCAGTGGGCAAACTTACAAAATCAGCAAGGGATCAAATACTTATTTCCCCCACTGTAGGTATTGCTTATCAGTTATGAGCAGTCATGTATTAATAGTGTTGATAAAATGTATATTCTTCCTATTTCTTTATGTGGTGGTATTGTAGCCAAATGGCGCTGTTACCACCTCTTAAGCGCAGTTTTGTGACTTCAGTAGTGATATTTGTCATATGGGTCCCTGAAGAAGGGGCTTTCCTGAAACGGAGCTCTGTAGAACCCTGCAGTCCTTATGACTTCATTGATCATTTCATTTCAGATAAGTTTTTTGATGTTATGAACTATAATATTTAGCTTTTACCAGGTTTAAAGATTTCCTTGTGGGCATTTTTTAATGAATGCAGTTCTCCAATGTGGATTTTGAGACCATTTTTCATTATTGTTTGACTATGAATTCACTTACACTATAAAACACTTTATCACACACAGGATGATCCGACGATGGTGTGACATGAGCAGGCACGGTATGTATAATTACTACTACTACTTAACATTTCTAGAGCGCTACTAGGGTTACGCAGCGCTATACAGTTTAACTTGGGTCAGTGCTCTTGTGAAAGAAGTCGTTTGACACTTGTGTTAATTCTGGTGTCTGTTGACTGCATTGACATCCTGAGGGTCCCCCTATTCCCAAAATATTATATTTGATAAGGTCAACCTGTTTGGTTTGTATGGTCTGTATCCCCAATACCCACGGGAGGTGGTGGAGATGAAAACGGTAATGGAATTCAAACATGCGTGGGATAAACACCAAGGAATCCTTTTTAGAAGGAATGGATCCACAAAATCTTAGCGGAGATTGGGTGGCAATGCTGGTAATTTGGAAGCAAAACCAGTGCTGGTCAGACTTCTACGGTCTTTGCCCTGATTGGAATTGAATAGATACAGTGGGGGAAATAAGTATTTGATCCCTTGCTGATTTTGTAAGTTTGCCCACTGACAAAGACATGAGCAGCCCATAATTGAAGGGTAGGTTATTGGTAACAGTGAGAGATAGCACATCACAAATTAAATCCGGAAAATCACATTGTGGAAAGTATATGAATTTATTTGCATTCTGCAGAGGGAAATAAGTATTTGATCCCCCACCAACCAGTAAGAGATCTGGCCCCTACAGACCAGGTAGATGCTCCAAATCAACTCGTTACCTGCATGACAGACAGCTGTCGGCAATGGTCACCTGTATGAAAGACACCTGTCCACAGACTCAGTGAATCAGTCAGACTCTAACCTCTACAAAATGGCTAAGAGCAAGGAGCTGTCTAAGGATGTCAGGGACAAGATCATACACCTGCACAAGGCTGGAATGGGCTACAAAACCATCAGTAAGACGCTGGGCGAGAAGGAGACAACTGTTGGTGCCATAGTAAGAAAATGGAAGAAGTACAAAATGACTGTCAATCGACAAAGATCTGGGGCTCCACGCAAAATCTCACCTCGTGGGGTATCCTTGATCATGAGGAAGGTTAGAAATCAGCCTACAACTACAAGGGGGGAACTTGTCAATGATCTCAAGGCAGCTGGGACCACTGTCACCACGAAAACCATTGGTAACACATTACGACATAACGGATTGCAATCCTGCAGTGCCCGCAAGGTCCCCCTGCTCCGGAAGGCACATGTGACGGCCCGTCTGAAGTTTGCCAGTGAACACCTGGATGATGCCGAGAGTGATTGGGAGAAGGTGCTGTGGTCAGATGAGACAAAAATTGAGCTCTTTGGCATGAACTCAACTCGCCGTGTTTGGAGGAAGAGAAATGCTGCCTATGACCCAAAGAACACCGTCCCCACTGTCAAGCATGGAGGTGGAAATGTTATGTTTTGGGGGTGTTTCTCTGCTAAGGGCACAGGACTACTTCACCGCATCAATGGGAGAATGGATGGGGCCATGTACCGTACAATTCTGAGTGACAACCTCCTTCCCTCCGCCAGGGCCTTAAAAATGGGTCGTGGCTGGGTCTTCCAGCACGACAATGACCCAAAACATACAGCCAAGGCAACAAAGGAGTGGCTCAGGAAGAAGCACATTAGGGTCATGGAGTGGCCTAGCCAGTCACCAGACCTTAATCCCATTGAAAACTTATGGAGGGAGCTGAAGATGCGAGTTGCCAAGCGACAGCCCAGAACTCTTAATGATTTAGAGATGATCTGCAAAGAGGAGTGGACCAAAATTCCTCCTGACATGTGTGCAAACCTCATCATCAACTACAGAAGACGTCTGACCGCTGTGCTTGCCAACAAGGGTTTTGCCACCAAGTATTAGGTCTTGTTTGCCAGAGGGATTAAATACTTATTTCCCTCTGCAGAATGCAAATAAATTCATATACTTTCCACAATGTGATTTTCCGGATTTAATTTGTGATGTGCTATCTCTCACTGTTACCAATAACCTACCCTTCAATTATGGGCTGCTCATGTCTTTGTCAGTGGGCAAACTTACAAAATCAGCAAGGGATCAAATACTTATTTCCCCCACTGTATGGATGGGCTGGAGTGTAAATTTTAAGGGGCTTCAATGTTAGCTTCAGAACTTTTAGTACAAGAACAGTGCTGGGCAGACTTCTACGGTCTATGCCCTGAGAAAGGCAAGGACAAATCAAACTCAGGTATTAAGTATCACATACCATGTAAAATGAGTTTATCTTGTTGGGCAGACTGGATGGACCGTTCAGGTCTTTATCTGCCATCATTTACTATGTTACTCCTTTGGATTCTACATGGAATGTTGCTACTAATTGGGATTCCAGAATCTTCAGTACTTTTAGTACAAGAGCAGTGCTGGGCAGACTTCTACGGTCTACACCCTGATCATGACTGAATAGATAGGGATGGGCTGGAGTGTAAATTTTAAGGGGCTTCGACGTTAGCTTCAGAACATTTAGTACAAGACTTCTACGGTCTGTGCCCTGAGAAAGGCAAGGACAAATCAAACTCGGGTATAAAGTGTCACATACCATGTAAAATGAGTTTATCTTGTTGGGCAGATTGGATGGACCGTTCAGGTCTTTATCTGCTGTCATTTACTATGTTACTATGATGAGAATGCATGTGTCAGGAGGGTTTGGAACCCTGTTCAGAGGCAGGACTGTCTCTGTGGCTGAAGAAACTTATCAACATCTTGCAAGACAAGCAGTCAAGAGCGATTCCTGGAGGGGGAGGGTTTGATGGAGACTGACACAAGGGACCTGGAATCTGACCATAAACTTTCTTTTCAAAGAGAGGGCAGCTAGGGCTTTCTTTTTCCCAGGCAGCATTAAAAATGACCTGTTTACAGAATCCGGCAGGGGGATTGTTTGTCTTGGAGTCAGGCCAATGGAAGATGCAGAGTCCAGTGAAGCTCCTAGACGCCAGCAACGAAATGAACCAAACCCCTCAGACAGCTCATTCCAAAGATAGGGTGCTCCGTTTCTGCAGCCCCCAGCGGAGGGATGTGAAGTATCATTCCCAGTGTCGTTTTGGAAGATATTCAAGTGCAGGGATCTGAGCTATGAGTGGAGGAGGATGGCCCTTTCACGCAGAAACATAGATGACAGCAAATGTAGGCCATGCGACCTCTCCAGTCTGCCCATCCACGCCAACAGCTCAGTTCTACAATCCCTTCCTCTCCCCCAGAGATCTCATATGCTTGTCCCATGTTTTCAGCTCCACCTCCTCTACTGTGAGGCTGTTCCACACATTTGCCACCCTTTCCATGGCAAAGTATTTCCTTAGATTACTTCTGAGTCTGTCCCTTTTCACATTCATTCTATGTCCTCTTGTTCCAGAGCTTCCTTTCAATTGAAAGAGACTCACCTGCTGTGCATTTAGGCCATGGAGGTATTTAAATGTCTCTGTCACATCTCCCTTCTTCCATCTTTCTTCAGAAGTAATGCCACACTGGGAAAAGACCAAGGGTCCATCGAGCCCAGCATCCTGTCCACAACAGCGGCCAATCCAGGCCAAGGGCACCTGGCAAGCTTCCCAAACATACAAACATTCTATACATGTTATTCCTGGAATTGTGGATTTTTCCCAAATCCATTTAGTAGCGGTTTATGGACTTGTCCTTTAGGAAACCGTCTAACCCCTTTTTAAACTCTGCTAAGCTAACCGCCTTCACCACGTTCAAAAGTATACATCTGTTCCCATACGCTTTATGATGAAGATCGCTCAACATTTCAGCAGCCACCCCCCCCCCCCCCCCCGGATTGACTCCATCCAGTTTATATCTTTTGAAAAGTGTGATCTCCAGAATTGTACACAGTACTCTAAATGGGGTCTCATCAGAAACTGATACAGAGGCAACTATCACCTCCTTTTTCCTGCAGGCTATTCCTTTCCCTCTGCACTTAAATATCTTTCTGGTTTTTACCATCACCTTATCTACTCACTTGGCCATCTTAAGATCATCAGATACGATCATCTCCAGGTATTCAGAAGAATGTCACTCCCTATACTCAACCACTCCATTCGATCTGAGCAGCCCAAATTCATGACCCTGCCTTTTTTAGCACGAAATCTTAGCTGTCAAACTCTAGACCATTTCTCAAGCTTTGCTAAATTTCTCTTCATCCACATCTTCCACAGTGCCTACCCTGGAATTTGGTGTTGCCTACGAAGAAGCAAACCTCGCCCCTTTTCAGTATTACTTATGAAACCATTGATCCCTGTGTCATGCCCTTTCAACTTCTAATATTAAAGTGATAAAACCAGAACCAAACAGTCTCTTATCTACTAAAATTCCCTTCAACAAACCAAGCAACAAAATTACCCGGAAATGCAAGAAATGTTGAAAAATATCTGAAAAAAGCCCGAAAAAGCAGTCAGCATGATCTGAACTCTTGCAAGGGGCCTCATGGCTGAGCCTGGGATCCTGTACAACATGGGATGCAGTAGGATTAACATCCTGCCATTTTGCCTCACTGCGTGCATAATGTTAGAATGTAAGAATGTGGGACATCAATGACGTGGGACTTATGGGGAATGTAATTGGCTGTTGTGACCTCAACATTTTACTCTCTTCCTGTCACGCCATATTTGTCTGAAAAGTAATGTGGATACTCTGATGCAGCAGTAGCGAAATGAGGGACCCTTTGTCAGGTTGATTTTGGCAAACCCAGTGGACATCAAGAACCCTTTAAGAAGACCTTTGAAGAAAAGTCTTTGATTCTGATTTGCTTTATGTATTATTTAGGTTAGAGCAATGAGTTTTCCCTCGGTTGCTCTTTGCATGTTATGTATTTTTGATTTGGACTTTGCTAACGTGTAATTAAACTCTGGAATTTGTTGCCAAAGAATGTGGTAAAGGCGGTTAGCTTAGCAGAGTTTAAAAAAAGGTTTGGATGGCTTCCTAAAGAAAAAGTCCATAGACCATTATTAAATTGGACTTGGGGAAAATCCACAATTTCTGGGATAAGCAGTATAAAATGTTTTGTACTTTTTTGGGATCTTGCCAGGTATTTGTGACCTGGATTGGCCACTGTTGGAAACAGGATGCTGGGCTTGATGGACCTTTGGTCTGTCCCTGTACCGCAATACTTATGTACTTATGTAGATTATGTTTTAACAGAGAAGGGAAGAGGAGGGAGGTCACAGGTAGTCATAAAAAATGTGGCTCTTGTTCTGTTTGCAATATTATGTTAGAATCAAATTAATTTGATGAAGATGATGTGCATTCAATTCAGTGTTTCACTTTCAGGCTCATTTTCGAAAGAGAAGGATACCTACCTTTCGACACAAATCGGAAGATGTGCGTCCTCACAGGGTCGCCCAAATCGGTATAATTGAAAGCCGATTTTGGGCGTCCCCAACTGCTTTCCGTCGTGGGGACGACCAAAGTTCATGGGGGCGTGTCAGAGGCAAAGCGAAGGCGGAACTTGGGCGTGCCTAACACATGGACGTCCTCTACCCATAATGGAAAAAAAAGGGCGTCCCTGACGAGCACTTGGATGACTTTACCTGGTCCTGTTTTTTTTACGAGCAAGGCACAAGAAGGTGCCCGAACTGACCAGATGACCACTGGAGAGAATCGGGGATGACCCCTCCTTACTCCCCCAGTGGTCACTAACCCCCTCTCACCCTAAAAAAAATCTTTAAAAATATTTTTTGCCAGCCTCAAATGTCATACTCAGGTCCATCACAGCAATACGCAGGTCCCTTGAGCAGTTTTAGTGGGTGCAGTGCACTTCAGGCAAGCGGACCCAGGCCCATCCCCCCTACCTGTTACACTTGTGGTGGTAAATGTGAGCCCTCCAAAACCCACCACAAACCCACTGTATCCAGATCTAGATGCCCCCCTTCACCTGTAAGGGCTATGGTAGTGGTGTACAGTTGTGGGTAGTGGGTTTTGGGGGGGATTTGGGGGGCTCAGCACACAAGGTAAGGGAGCTATGTACCTGGGAGCAATTTCTGAAGTCCACTGCAGTTCCCCCTAGGGTGCCCGGTTGGTGTCCTGGCATGTCAGGTGGACCAGTGCACTACGAATGCTGGCTTCTCCCACGACCAAAGGACTTGCATTTGGTCGTTTCTGAGATGGGCGTCCTTGGTTTCCATTATCGCCAAAATTCAGAAACGACCAAGTCTAGGGACGACCATCTCTAAGAATGACCTAAATTTCAGGATTTGAGCATCCCTGACCGTATTATCGAAACGAAAGATGGATGTCCATCTTGTTTCGATAATACGGGTTTCCCCTCCCCTCTACCGGGATGTTTTGCGAGGACGTCCTCAGCAAAACTTGGGTGTCCCTTTCGATTATGCCCCTCCTTGTGGGCTAATACCACCTGTTTATTGCAAAATGTAATCCATCTGTTGCGATGCCTATGTAGACTCTATTATGTTGGACAGACTTCTGGACAACTGAAGATTAGACTCATTGAAGATTGACACTGTATTCGGACAGAAAAATTGACAGAACCATTGGTAGCTCATTGTGTGGAGTACAAACATGATTTTAATTCTTTTTGAGGTATAGTTTTGGAGCAATTAATACCATCTTAAGTTCGAGGTAGCATTAGACCTTGGGTTTGTTAAACATAGTGATACATAGGGGTTTAAACGCATCTGCTGCGATGATAAGAAAATGAGTGGTTGAACGTGAATGGAACCTGAGGACATTGTATTTTAAACGTCAGCTTTTCTGTTTCAGCCATTTTGTGAGCCACGGATGTCTTGAGAATAACAGCTCCGATCTTCCCCTGAGGCAGCCATCTTGGATTGCGAAACAGGAATCCAGTTCAGATGTGTGAAATTTGAAGGGCAAGTTTGAAAAGATAAGTGACATTATGCTATTATGCTTTTCTTTTTAAAGTCGGGGTTGAATAATTCTTGAATGGATAATTACTATTGTGACTGGATATACTTGTAATACAGTTTTAACGATCAAATCAGTGTTTTGGGGAAGTTATCTTTTTTTGTTTTTGTTAGTGGAGTTTTCTTGGCCGATGTAATACCGATTTTTCAAAAGGGTTCCAGGGGTGATCTGGGAAATTACACTGGTAAGCCAGCCTTCAGTGCCAGGCCAAATACTGGAAAATATTATAAAGAATAAAATTACGGAACACAAAGACAAACATGGTTTACTGGGACAGAGTCAGCCAAGGGAAGTCTTGTCTCACCAATTTGCTTCATTTTTTTGAAGGCATGAATAAACATGTGGATAAAGGTGAACTAGTTGTAGTGTATCTAGATTTTCAGAAAGATTTTGAGAAAGTTCCTCATGAAAGTCTCTGGGAAAATGAAAGAGTCATGGGGTAGGAGGCAATGTCCTCTTGTGGATTAGGAATTGGTTATTGGACAGAAAACAGAGGGTCACGGTTAAATGGCCATTTCTCTCAACGGAGCAGGGTGAATAGTGGAGTTCCGCAGGGATGTGTACTGGGACCGGTGCTATTTAACATATTTGTAAATGATCTGGAAAACGGAACGACGAGTGAGGTGATTAAATTTGCAGACGAAACAAAACTATTCAAGGCTGTTAAAACACATGCAGACTATGAAAAATTCAAGAAGACATTAGGAAATTGGAAGATGAAATTGAATGTGTACAAATGCAAAGTGATGCACATTGGGAAGACGAATCTGAATCATAGTTAACTGATGCTAGGGTCCACCTTGGGGGGCAGCACCCAAGAAAAAGATCTAGGTGTTGTTGTAGATAATACACTGAAGTTTTCTGCCCATTGTACGGTGGCAGCCAAAAAAGGAAACAGGATACTAGGAATTATTAGGAAAGGGATGGAAAATAAGGCCAAGAATACTTTAATGCCTCTATATTGGCCCATGGTGCAACCTCACCTTGAGTATTGCATTCAATTCTGGTTGCCGAATCTCAAAAAGGATATAGCGGAATTAAAAAAGGGTCAAAGAAGGACTACCAAAATAATAAAGGGGATGGAACCAGGGGCGTAGCTAGACACCCAATTTTGGGTGGGCTTGGGCCCAAGATGGGTGGGCAGAAGAACCCTGCCCCATCCCATAGGTGATTTGGTCTCTCCTTCTCTCACCTGCATGCCATATGGTCTCTCAAACATCCACCCTCTCCCGCATACCATTTAAATAGCAGGTTTTCACCAGCAGTGAGCAGCAACTAATACACACTGCTCATGTTGGCCTCACACCGATGCAACTTCCTGTTTCCGCATACATCACAGGGAAGGCTGTGAGGCCTGTGCGAGCAGTATGTATCAGTTGCTGCTTCCTTCAGGTGAAGATCTGCTATTTACAAGGTATGCA
The DNA here is from genome assembly GCF_901765095.1 of Microcaecilia unicolor. Classification (NCBI taxonomy): domain Eukaryota; kingdom Metazoa; phylum Chordata; class Amphibia; order Gymnophiona; family Siphonopidae; genus Microcaecilia; species Microcaecilia unicolor. The sequence goes on along the minus strand of NC_044043.1, from coordinate 100,169,852 downwards.
GGAGGGACAGTTGTTGGGAGTTTTCAGCTGGTGGGGCTTGGGAATCCCTGCCAGCCACATCATAGGTCAGCTGCTACTGGGTGGGCCTGAACCCAAAGTGGGTGGGCATGGGCCCACCCTTGGCTACGCCACTGCTCTTTTCAGCCTTTTTTCCCAGGCTGTACTCAGGAGTTTCACTCAGCTAACGACTGGTCCTTTTAGTTAAGCCAAACTTGTCAGGTAGGGCCTGGCCTGGCTCCCCCTTTCTCTCCTTGTGCATCTGTTTATCAGAGCTCTCATGTCCAAAGGGAATATCCCAGGCACATGGCCTTGCCCCTCCTCCAGCTCTGCAAATGAACAATTTGCCAATATTTTCAAGCCTACAGGCCAGCTGATTCCTTCCACCTATGAGAACCCGTCTGCTTTCTTTCTTCGCTGCTTCAGAACTGCATCCAAGTTCTGTTTCTACCAGGGTGGAGCTCTGATTCCTGAGTGATTATAACTTTAAGGAGATAACCCTTCTTTAGCTGCTAACCGAGGTCACTTCTAGCTCTGCGATTGTCAGCTAATTACAAGCCAAACCAAAGTAAGTTTCCTTCCAGAGAAGCTAAGAATGTAAATTAGAGGGTGAGAGAAGATTCACCTCATGCCATAAAGTTTCCCAGCAGTGATGCAAGTGCTCTCTATATTCCATAATGTTGGAAATCCAGAAGAAAAAATCCAGCACTGCCCACCCCCCACCCAGCTTCTGCAGCCTGACACTTACTCCCAGTAACATCTGGGGAAGGCTGGCACGACAGCCTGTCATTGCACTGCTGCTGCTCTTTACCAAGGGAAGAAATGTTCAAGGCATTTACAGTCTTCAGGAAACAGAGGCTTGTGGTTAGAACCAAGCATGTTAAGAAAACCCACCTCAGTACGGAGCGGAGAGGACTGGGGGCTCACCGAGGCCTGCCGCAAGAGACACTTAAAGGAGAGTATGTAGCCAGATGTGGAGAGGGTTATCTAGAAGCTTCACGTCATAAGGGAGAAGCACATAAGTCTATAAGCATCACCATACTGGGACAGACTGAAGGTCCTTCAAGCCCACAATCCTGTTTCCAACAGTGGACGAACCAGGTCACAACTACTTGGCAAGATCCCAAAAGAGTAAAACAGATTTTATTCTGCTTATCCTAGAAATAAGCAATGGATTTTCCCCAAGTCCATCTTAATAATGTTTTATGGACTTTTAGGAACTTGTCCAAAACTTTTTTTTAAGCTAAGCTAATTGCTTTTACCACATAATTAATTCCAGAGTTTAATTACACATTGAGTGAAGAAATATTTTCTCTGTTTTGTTTTAAATTTACTACTTAGTAGCTTCATTGCATGCCCCTAGTCCTTATTTAAAGATCATTAAGAACTTAAACTTTGCCATACTGGGAAAGACCGAAGGTCCATCAAGCCCAGCATCCTGTTTCCAACAGTGACCAATCCAGGTCACAAGTACATGGCAAGATCCAAAACCAGTATGTTTGGAAAGAGTGCACAAGTGATTCACATCTACCCATTCCTCTCCACTCATTATTTTATAGACCTCTATCATATCTCTCCTCAGCATCTTTTCTCCAAGTTGAAGAGCCCATGCCGTTTCAGCCTTTCCTCATAGGGAAGACGTCCCACCCCCATTATGATTTTCATCGCCCTTCTCTGTACTACTACTACTTATCATTTCTATAGCGCTACAAGGCATACACAGCGCTGTACACCATACACAAAAGACAGTCCCTGCTCAAAGAGCTTACAATTTAGATAAGACAGACAGACAGAACAATTAAGGGTAAGGGAATAAAGAGGTGAGGAAAAAGGACAGGACAGGTGAGCAGTGGTTAGGAGTCTTTTTTGAGATGCTGTGGACCAGAGTTGCACACGGTATTTGAGGTGCGGTCGCACCGTGGAGCGATACAAAGACATTATAACATCCTCCTTTTTGTTCTCCAGTGCTTTCCTAATAATTCCTAACATTCTATTTACTTTCTTAGGCATTGCTGCACATTCATTTACTTATAATAACATTTGTACCCCACAATATTCCAACTTACATCATCAGACATATATGCAGAGTATATGCAGTGAGGGGTACTAAGTGATAGTCGGGTAGCTTCATAAAGATGGGGCATGAAAGGTCAAATGTCAATGTACATGACGGGTACTGAGAGAACAATCAATCTGGGTTAACCTGAGATTATTTGTGGTCCTCATAATATAATTTTCTAAAGAAAATGCTCTGTGAAAATCGAGGTATTGACCTATTGCATCTTAAGTTTTTCGGTAGGGTGTTCCATTGGCTCCTGCCTTGGTATGAGAAGCCTGCTGAATGAATGGTCTTGTAAAGAAGTTTCTGGCATCTTGGGTAGTGGAGGTTCAGGAACCCAAATCCAAAGAAATATGTTCGGGCTCCTATTTTTACTTTTCTGAGTGGAAGGTCAATCAGGTTTCTCATATAGGTCGGGCCATACCATGGATTATTCGGTAGATCAGGGTTCAAATTCCATAATTGGGTTGCAGTGGAGCTTTTGTAGTAATGGTGCTGCCTTATCGTAGCGTGATTTGCTGCTGTGTTCTGTGTGGTTTGAAGCTTTTTCAGGATTTCTACTTTGCAGCCGGCGTATTTTTCCATCGCAATAGTCCATGTGTGTTGGGACTGTACTAGCACGCGAAAAATGTCTCTTGGAAAGCTGTTCTTTATCCTTCTAAGTTTCCACAGAATTTGAAACATCCTGGTTGCTAAAAATTTACTGTCTGAGTTTCTAAGGTGACGTTTTGATCTAACGGGACCCCTAGGATTTTTAGGGTATGGTTTTATCAATCACAATGCTAGTGTAGGTGTCTTTGCAATATGGTAAGGTGAGCACTGGAAACTGTGGGTCCCTTTTTCTAAGCAGCGGTAAGACCAACACTACTACTACTACTACTTATCATTTCTGTAGCGCTACTAGACGTACGCAGCACTGTACACTTGAACATGAAGAGACAGTCCCTGCTCGACAGAGCTTACAATCTAATTAGGCCAGACAAACAGGACAAACAAGAGATAAGGGAATATTAAAGTAAGGATGATAAAATAAGGGCTTACTATCGCTAAACAGGAAGTATCGCCGGGCTACCCCAGCAGCCCGGCAGTACTTCCACCCATAGCACCGGAGTGTACCCAGTGGTAATTGCCCGGTTACTGCCGGATTAGCACGGGAGTCCCTACCGCCACCTCAGTGGGTGGCAGTAAGAGCTTCCCCCGAGAAATGGCTGCACGGCAAGTGCTTTACTTGCTGCATGGCCATTTCCTGCAGAAAAGAGAGACTTCCCTTTTACTCGCTGCGGTAAAAGGAAGCCTCGCCGTGCATAAAAACACGCACCGGCGCAAGCCCCCTTTTGCCGCAGCTTGGTAAAAGGGGCTCTGTGTTTTTTCTTCGTTCATTGAGCAGAGGGTTTCAATGTATCATCACCTCGATCCCTTATCTAGTTATCTAGTTCAGGTTCCTGTTTCCCACTTGCTCACATTAAACATCATCTGCCATTTAGACGCCCAGGTATCCCAGTCTCGCAAGGGCCTCTTGCAATTTTTCACAATCCTCCCGCGATTTAACGACTTTGAATAACTTTGTGTCATCAGCAAATTTAATTACCTCACTAGTTACTCCCATCTCTAGGTCATTTATAAATATGTTAAAAAGCAGCGGTCCCAGCACAGAGCCCTTGGAACCCCACTAACTACCCTTCTTCATTGAGAATACTGACCATTTAACCCTACTCTCTGTTTTCTATCTTTTAACCAGTTTTTAATCCACAATAGAACACTACCTCCTATGACTCTCCAATTTCCTCTGGAGTCTTTCATGAGGTACTTTGTCAAACGCCTTCTGAAAATCCAGATACACAATATCAACCGGCTCCCCTTTGTTCACATGTCTGTTCACCCCTTCAAAGGACTGTGAAGACATGTGAGGAGGATTCGGGCCTGGATTCACCTGGATGCCTGGAGCTGGAGGTCTGTCTTTCCCAGAGGAACTGCAAGCGTAGAAATACAGAAATCAATAAAACCAGGACTGCCATCTACTGCCTCTTGTTGGTCGTCGCCCCCCCCCTCCCCAGCCAGACCAGTGATACACACCACAGTACAGAGGAAACTGGTTTTATCATTCCTAATCCTAAACGTAATAACTTAATGTGGGGGGCCACACGTAGCCAATTGAGTTTTCTGGATATCAGAGATGAATTTCCATGATATGCTGGAAATTCATTATTCTCAGATTTATGTAATGCATATTCACAATGGATACCCTGATACCCACACTAGCTGTGGGTTTCCCAGGACCAATCTGGAAAGTCCCGGATCTTGCTGGAAGGGTTTTGACTAGGTTCAGGGAATTTCCTGCCTCTTTCTTCTCCAGGTGTCCCTTATTAAAATCTTGGATCAGAGGTGTTAGTATCAGGGAGGCAGAGGGAGGTGTTGCCTTCAAGCTGGTCCTGTGAGTAAGTCGGAAGGCATGTGAGGAGGAAAAGGCTGAAGAGCTGCCAACACTTTAAACCTTTAGATGCTGAAAGCTCAGAGTGGAAGACTGGACACATGGCCACCTAATCCAGCCCAAGCCTGACACGCTGGTCCACTTCTCTTTCTGCACCATCTGCCTGTCTTGGAGAAATTAACTACAAGTCTGTGTATGTAATGAGGAAAAACTTCCCCAAACATATCCACACACTGTTCCCTCACTGCAGGTATAAAATCCCAGTACTCACAACAGGGGCATAGCCAGACTTCGGCGGGAGGGGGGTCCAGAGCCCGAGGTGAGGGAGCACATTTTAGCCCCCGCCGCCGTCCCCCCCCCCCCCCCCGCCACCACCAACAACTTTGATCCACCCTGCCGACGACCCTCTCGACCCCCCTCCCGCTGCCAACCCTCCCCCGCCATCGCCTATCTTTGATGGCGGGGGACCCCAACCCCCGCCAGCCGAGGTCCTCTTCTTCCAGCGCAAGGCTTTGTTCTGTTTCTGTGAGTCTGACGTCCTGCATGTTGTACGTGCAGGACGTCAGACTCACAGAAACAGAACGAAGCCTTGCAGATCAGCCAGCAACACCGCTGGCTGATCTGCAAGGCTTTGTTCTGTTTGTGTGCAGGACATCAGACTCACAGAAACAGAACGAAGCCTTGCGCCAGAAGAAGAGGACCTCGGCTGGTGGGGGTTGGGATCCTCCACCAGCAAAGGTAGCGGACGGCAACGGCAGCGGGGGAGGGCTGGCGGCGGGAGGGGAGGTCGAGAGGGTCGTCGGCAGGGGGGGTCCAGGGCCAAATCTAGGGGGGGCCCAGGCCCTCATGGCCCCACGTATCTACGCCACTGACTCACATACACTGACCCCCCACTGCAGCTCCAAGCTCCAGATGTTCAGTTCAGTGGTTATTCAGTTTCACTCTCTCTGCTTTTCACTACCATCCAACGCACCAGTTAACGATACCAATGTGCATATTTGCACGGTGCCATAAGAGTACCCAGTGCTGTACAAGTGACCCCTATTGGTACAATGCTCTTTCTCCAAAGTGCTCACAGTGTTAAGTTTGAGCACAGGAAAGGTTAAATGACCTCCTGGTGGCAGAAGCTGTGGTAAATGGGAGGTGGGAGGTGGGGGGGGGGGGGGGGGGGAGAGCAGAAGTGAATTCTCTTAGGTTTCAACTCTCTACTACATTGCCAGCCAGAACACAGCTTCTGAACTTGAAGATGGAGCGGAAAAGAAATAGTAATTAATAAATAAAATAAAAAATTCTATTAGGATCTTGAGTCATAAGCAGGAATCAGTCTCACCAGACCACAGACTATTCATGGCATATTTACAGTTGACCAGTCAGGGAGGGAGGGTGCTCAGGCGAATGAAGTCCTTGGGGGGGGGGGGGGGTGGAGGGGAGGTGGCATTAACCCTTTCTTTGCCAGCTCTATAAGGACTGAGCCACACACTGCTCTGTAATGAATGGCATTTGCCTTGAATACAAGACACATTCAGCCAGGTGGGAAAGAGCCCCTGTTTCCTCAGGGTGCCAGTCTACCCCCCAGTAACTGCCCAAACTGACAGGGAAAAGGGTGCAGTGCAGGACTGGAACAGTAGAAGTAGTAAGGGCCCCTCATCTTATCTGAGAAAAGGACATATTTTCACATTCTTGTCATGAATGACGACGGAGAATGTACCTGGAGATTTCTCATGTTAATGAACAAACGCAGAATCTCAACCCCATGGTGTCATCGGACTATCCATCAATAAGTTTCATTGTCTAGCAATGAGACAAGCCCTGACGGCACCCTGGGATGTGACGAGGCTGTGCAGTCACATCCATCCATCCAGCCCCTGAGACATTTGACGTTTGATGCCCCTCCTGTGCTCTCTCCCCATTCGTGTTCAGGGAATGTGCATTGCAGCCAGCTGAAACTCTGCTTGTAACTCTTTGTGCTATGTCCTGGAATAGACTTCCTGAGCCCCTACCTCTTGCCCCATCCTTGACCATCTTTAAATCTAGATTGAAAGCCCACCTCTTTAACATTGCTTTTGACTCGTAACCACTTGTATCCACTCGCCTCCACCTACCCTCCTCTCCTCCTTCCTGTACACATTAATTGATTTGATTATTTTTTGTCTATTAGATTGTAAGCTCTTTGAGCAGGGACTGTCTTTCTTCTATGTTTGTGCAGCGCTGCGTACGCCTTGTAGCGCTATAGAAATGCTAAATAGTAGTAGTAGTATGTTATATTTCACGGTGCGCTGTAATGATATTATTCCATGTGTCACTGTATTTCATGGTGGGGTCTAGTCAGTTATTCGATCTGTCACTATATTTCACAGTATACTCTCGAGTTGTTTATTTATTTGCTCTTTGCACCCAAGACGGCTTACCGTAAAATATAATAATTACCCCAAAACCTCAGAATAGACACAAAGAAAATCAATGATAAAGATCTAAAACAGAATGTGTTATATACTATTTCACTTTTATAACTCTAGGTGGTTCACAATAAAATGTTCTCATTTAACAATGTAAAATGAAAATATAAGAGCTTCATTGTCAATCTCACTCGTAGAAGGAGCAGCCATACTGAGGCCTGCGGTACTGTGGGCGTGAGCCGGGCCAGTTTTTACTGCGTCTGGGGAAAAAGAGCTTTTTTTCAATGGGCCGAGAAAAGGGCCTGTGGTAATATTGAAACCAGCGAGCGTGTATTTACGGCCTGAACCCTTAACGCCACCCGTGATCTAGCGGTAGGAGCTGACGCACTACACACGTACCAACGGCCAATTAATTATTTATTATAATTATTTATTATTTATTGCATTTGTATCCCACCTCTTTGCAGGCTCAATGTGGCTTACAATATATAGTGGAAAGTGGAAATGAGAGGAGAGTTAACATTAGTGTAACAGAAGTATATTGGGTAATGGAAAGTAAGATGAAGATATGATATGGGGCACTGTTAAGATATATGTGGGGTTTTCATATGTTTTAGTCATTGTGGTATGTCTTGTCGAAAAGATGTGTCTTCAGCAGTTTTCGGAAGTTGGTCAGTTCATAGGTCGCTTTTAATGCCAGAAACGCCGCGTGGGGAGGGAAATAAAAAACACAATTTGTCCTGTTGTTCTGGGCATGCGCCAAATCCCAAATTACCGCCAGGAGGGCTGACTAGCCTGGTGGTAGTCAAGTTTGCGCACGCAACTAGGCACGAGTAGAGTCTGCCGTCCCTTTGTAAAAGGGGCCCCTACGTAATTGTCACGGTCTTAGTCTCCTCTGTTCTTACTTCAGTCACTTTAACTGTTTTCAAATGCCTGAGCGAGTAAGTACGTTTTCAACAGAATAGCAATCATTTCAGCACTAAACAAATAAAATACTAACAAGCCCGAATTGGACGTGCACAGGTCCATTTTTCAGCACGCCTGCAAAAAAGGCCTTTTTTTTTGCCAAAAATGGATGTGTGGCAAAATACAAATCAGCGTGCGCCCATTTTGGGCCTGAGACCTTACCACTACCCATTGACTTAGCGGTAAGGTCTCACGTGTTAACCGGGTGGCAATCCCACTGCCGATTACTGTTCGGTTAGCACCACGTGATAGAGATTATTTTCTGCAGTGCGTTTTGGATGAATGGCAAAATTAGAATTACCGCTCGGGGCACTCGGTATCCGGGCGGTAGTTCTCATTTGACGTGCATTGTATATGCTTAGGCGTCGTGGAGGGGCATAATTGAATGGCGCCAGCCATCTATATAGGCGGCGCTGCAAAGAGCGGTCCCGAACCGTATTATCGAAAAAGATGGCCGGCCATCTTTCGTTTCGATAATACGGTTGGGGCCGGCCAAATGCCTTGGCCGGCATCAGTTTTTGCCGATAATGGAAACGAATGGCGGCCATCTCAAACCCGGCCAAATCCAAGGCATTTGGTCATGGGAGGAGCCAGCATTTGTAGTGCACTGGTCCCCCTCACATGCCAGGACACCAACCGGGCACCCTAGGGGGCACTGCAGTGGACTTCAAAAATTGCTCCCAGGTGCATAGCTCCCTTACCTTGTGTGCTGAGCCCCCCAAACCCCACTCCCCAGAACTGTACAACACTACCATAGCCCTAAGGGGTGAAGGGGGGCACCTACATGTGGGTACAGTGGGTTTTGGGGGGGTTGGGGGGGCTCTCATTTACCACCACAAGTGTAACAGGTGGGGGGGGGGGGTGGACCTGGGTCCACCTGCCTGAATTGCACTGCACCCACTAAAAACTGCTCCAGGGACCTGCATACTGCTGTCATGGAGCTGGGTATGACATTTCAGGCTGGCATAGAGGCTGGCAAAAAAATGATTTTTAATTTTTTTTTTGAGTGGGAGGGAGTTGGTGACCACTGGGGGAGTAAGGGGAGGTCATCCCTGATTCCCTCTGGTGGTCATCTGGTCAGTTCAGGCAACTTTTTGAGGCTTGGTCCTAAAAATAAATGGACTAAGTGAAGCCGGCCAAGTGCTCGTCAGAGCCGGCCTTCTTTTTTCCATTATCGGCCGAAGCCGGCCATCTCATAACCACGCCCCTGTCCCGCCTTCCATACCCTGCGGAAACACCCCTTTTAACTTTGGCCGGCTCTGCGACGGAAAGCAGTTGGAGCCGGCCAAAATCGGCTTTCCATTATACCGATTTGGCCGGGTTCGGGAGATGGCCAGCCATCTTCCGATTTGTGTCGAAAGATGGCCAGCGATCTCCTTTGAAAATAAGCTGGATAGTGAGAGTCCCATAACTCTTAAAATTATGTTTGTTAACTCAACATTCACAAGTGAAATCCCAGAGCAGTAGCAAAGCCAACAGAATGCTTGAAGGGCCCTTTTGCAACAGGAAGTACCACTGGGCTACCCCAGCAGCCCAGCGGTACTTCCCACCCCCAGAGCATGCTGGGGTAGCGCGGGAGCCCTTAGGTGGTGGTAAGAGCTCCCAGCTGAAATGTGCACGAGGCAAGTGTTTCACTTGCCCCATGTCCATTTCTTAAAAAAAAAAACCCTGCCTTGTACCCACTGCAGTTAAAGGAGGACCTCAGTGCACATCAAAAACACGCACCAACGCTAGCGCAGGCCCCCTTTTTCTGCAGCTTCATAAAAGGACCCCTGAGTGCATCAAGAGAGATCTGATGAGTACAGAGAGAGAGAACGAATATAAGCCCTCTACAGATCTCTGATGAGATGCAAGAAAGAACAATTAGCAGTTTGTGATATCCCAAGATAATCCTGATATATGTTTTTTAAATAGGAGGAAAAAACCTCAAATTAAAAGGGAACACTCCGTCGTTAGATCACTAACATAGGGGAGGACCCTTATGCAAGAAAGAACACCAGAATCCCAGGGAAAAACACAAAACAAAACAGAAGCGCAATGACAGATACTGGCACTTCGGAATCAGTCAGACCAAGAGAACCCAAGGATGAGAAGTTAATCTTTTATTGATGACTGTGTTTCGGCTCAAATGTGCCTTCCTCAGGAGTCTCTTGATGATACATGATGTAAATATAATAAATCACAAATGAGTCAGTCATAAATGCCTTACCACTGGCCTGAAAAGAATACCAGACCTAACTAACTTTCGGAGATCACTGAAGACCAGCTTGTTCACCAAGGCATACCACAATGATCCATCCTAACTACCAACCAACGAAATTCAAGCCTGAACTGGATAAAACCTAACTCTCTATACTTGACTACCAAGGTTCTACTCCACCACGAATGAACTCTAACGCAATACCACCCTATCTCTTATTCCGTATATGAATTCCTTATAATTGACTGCTCAATCTACTATATCAATTAAGATCTTTATTGTAATACCACTGTATCTCTCACTCCGGAAATGGCGATTGTCATGACGGAACAATGTAAGCCACATTGAGCCTGCAAATAGGTGGAGAAATGTGGGACACAAATGCAACAAATAAATAAAAGACTGAATTGCAAAAAGGGACTTGAAAAAGATGACTTGAAACTTTATGAAGTCTCGAAACGTGCAATATCAGCTGTGGACACAGTACATAAGTACATAAGTAATGCCACACTGGGAAAAGACCAAGGGTCCATCGAACCCAGCATCCTGTCCATGACAGCGGCCAAAGTAAGTGGGCTGTGTCAGCATTACCGCACTGGCAGATGCTAGCAGGTTTATAAAAGGGGGGAAGGCTTAGTGATTTGGGGGCCCTTTTTACTAAAGCGTGCAGGTGTCTACGCACGAACGACGCATGTCAAATTGGAACTACCGCCCAGCTAACGTGTGCTCTGAGGTGGTAATTCCATTTTTGACGTGTGTCCAAAACACCCAGTGGAAATTTTCGACTGCGTGGCGCTTGCACGGCGGTAATCGGCAGTGTACGCGTGCTGACAATTACTGCCCGGTTAACGTGTGAGTCCTTATCGCTAAGTCAATGGATGGCAGTAAGGTCTCTTGCCGAAAATGGACGTGTGCTGGTTTTAACTTTGCTGCACATCCATTTTCGGCCACAAAAAAAGGCCTTTTTTGCCGTCGCTCTGAGAAATGGACCTGTGTGTGTCCAAAACACACGCCTTAACCAGCACAGGCCATTTTTTGGCACGCCTTAGTAAAAGGGCCCCTTGGTTATTTATTTTTATTTTATTTGATAACCTGCCTTTATGCAGGTGGTCCAAGGTGTTATAGACATTATACAATATATCAGTAAAAACCAGAAAGCAGCAAGTAACTATATCATAACCATAAGTACATAAGCACTGCAATGCTGGGAAAAGACCAAAGGTCCATCAAGCCCAGCACTCTGTCTCCGACAGCGGCCAATCCAGGCCCCAAGAACCTGGCAAAACCCCCAAATTTAATGACGATCAATGGACTTTTCCTTCCGGAATCTGTCCAGACCCCCTTTAAACTCAGCAAGGCCAGCTGCCGTCACTACCTTCTCCGGCAATGAGTTCCAGAGTCTAACCACACGCTGAGTAAAGAAAAACTTTCTCCGATTTGTTTTAAACCTACCACATTCTAATTTCATCTTGTGTCCCCTGGTTCTATTATTGTTAGAAAGCGTAAACAAACACTTCACATCTGTCCCCTCTACCCCACTCATTATTTTGTAGACCTCTATCATATCACCCCTCAGCCGCCTTTTCTCCAGGCTAAAGAGTCCTAGCCGACTTAACCTCTCCTCATAGGGTAGTTGTCCCATCCCTTTTATCATTTTCGTCGCCCTTCTCTGCACCTTCTCCAATTCCTTTATATTTTTTTTAGATGAGGCAACTAGAACTGAACACAATACTCCAGGTGCGGTCGCACCATGGAGCGATATAACGGCATTATAACATCCTCATGCTTGTTTTCCATCCCTTTTCTAATAATACTCAACATTCTGTTCGCCTTCTTAGCCACTGCAGCATTACATTGAGCTGAAGATTTCAACGTCCTGTCCACGATGACTCCCAGATCCCTTTCTTGGTCCGTAACTCCTAAAGCTGAACCTTGCCATGACATAGCTGTAATTTGGGTTCCTCTTTTCCATGTGCATCACTTTGCACTTGTCAATGTTGAACTTCATCTGCCATTTGGACGCCCAATCCCCCAGTCTCATGAGGTCTTCTTGCAATCTTTAACACTCCTCCTGCGACGAGATGACCCTGGGTAACTTTGTGTCATCTGTGAATTTAATTACCTCACTAGTTACTCCCATCTCAAGGTAATTTATAAATATGTTAAAAAGCAGCGTTATTATAATACATACAACCTAATCTTTTCATGGTCCAGTCCCTCCTTCCCAATTCTTCAGCCATCACCACACAAACCCAAATCCAAGGATCTGATTTAAAAGCCCAGAAACTCAACCCAGTTCCTGTCAAGTCAAAGACTTTGCATGAAACTTATGGCCAGCCTGGGCAAGAAGCTGGTGGAATCTGGGCATCATTGGAGAGATGTGATCTCTCAACTTTGGCCCTGTCATCATCTGCATTTTGAAGAATCTGTCATTTTTTTAATGTTTTTTTTTTTAAGCCAAAATAAGCATTTTGCAGTTATTATTCATGCAAAATGTTTCTCATTAAAAAAGTCAAAGCTGGCAAAGCCGCCGTTCCATGTGTTACTCTGTTTCGGCTGCTGCTCTAGCGATGTTACTCCAGATGTCACTCTTTTTTTTATCCTTTATGTCACTGTTTCACCTTATCCTACAATAGTGTTAGGAAATGACAACAATGAATGTTGCCAGATAAAGATCAATATGGGCATCCAGTCTGGCTCCTCAGTGCAGGATACTTTCCCTGTGCCTGCTTTTATTTTTTTTATTTTTTTTGGGGGGGGGGGGGGGGGGGGGGTAATTGCATTTCAGTGCCAGATACTTTCCCAATACCTGTTTTAATTTTTTTTTTTTTGGGGGGGGGGGGGTGTACGTACCATGCAGTGCAGAACAGTTTCCCCATGTCTGTTTTTATTTTTTTTATTTTTTTTTTGGGGGGGGGGGGGGGGGGGGTAATTGCATTTCAGTACCGGATACTTTCCCAATACCTGTTTTAATTTTTTTTTGGGGGGGGGGAGTATAATTGCCATGCATTGCAGGATACTTTCCCCATGTCTGTTTTTTTTTTTTTGGGGGGGGGGGGTAATTGCATTTCAGTGCCGGATACTTTCCCAATACCTGTTTTAATTTTTTTTTTTTGGGGGGGGGGTGTACGTACCATGCAGTGCAGAACAGTTTCCCCATGTCTGTTTTTATTTTTTTTATTTTTTTTTGGGGGGGGGGGGTAATTGCATTTCAGTACCGGATACTTTCCCAATACCTGTTTTAATTTTTTTTTTTTTTGGGGGGGGGGGGGGTGTACGTACCATGCAGTGCAGAACAGTTTCCCCATGTCTGTTTTTATATTTAGGGTGTAGCTGCTGTAATATTGAAGGTTACTTTCTCCATTATTTCTTAAAAAAAATAACTGTTGTGAAATGACTTGTGTTTATCTTAAGTTGAAATGCTCCATTCTTAATTTCCATCCTTCTTGCCCTGTAGGGTTGGACAGTGTGGATCCCTCTCCTGTTGGAATTCCAGCATCCTTCTTACTTCCACCACCTCCTTTGGAAGGATGTTCCCAGCATGATGGTTCCAGCTCCTCTTTGGTGTAAAAGCTAAGACACTGCTCCTATGAGGATTCTGCTGCCACCACTGCCTCCCACTGATCACACTGGACACTCCATTTGCTCTTCCTCTGGGAAGTCAAAATTCACCTACAAATGAGGTCAGTCTATTGGGGACTAAACACTCCTCACTGCTCAATTCCTCAGGTTGCAACATATTCTAAACATAGAAACATGACGGCAGAAAAAGGCCATATGACCTATCCAGTCTATCCATCCTCTGTAACCCCTAACTCTTCCTGTTCCTAAGCGATCCCACATGCTTACCCCATGCCTTTTGAAATTCTGGAACAGTCCTCGACTCCACCACCTCCACCGGGAGGCCATTCCACGCCTCCACCACCTTTTCTGTGAAATAATACTTCCTTAGGTTATTCCTAAGCCTATTCCCATAATGACATCACAATATGAGCTCTGGTTACCAGAGACTGAAACTCTTCACACTAAGGGGGGAAAGTAAGCCAAGAACAGGACAATTGAGCCATTGTGACATCACTGATGAGGTTGGCTCTTAGGCATTGGTGGAATGAGGCATTATGACATCACAATATGAGCTCTGGTTACCAGAGACTGAAACTCTTCACACTAAGGGGGGAAAGTAAGCCAAGAATAGGACAATTGAGCCATTGTGACATCACTGATGAGGTTGGCTATTGGTGGAATAGAAACATAGAAACATGACGGCAGATAAAGGCCATATGACCTATCCAGTCTATCCATCCTCTGTAACCCCTAATTCTTCCTGTTCCTAAGCGATCCCACATGCTTATCCCATGCCTTTTTAAATTCTGGAACAGTCCTCGACTCCACCACCTCCACCGGGAGGCCATTCCACCCCTCCACCACCCTTTCTGTGAAATAATACTTCCTTAGGTTATTCCTAAGCCTATTCCCATAATGACATCACAATATGAGCTCTGGTTACCAGAGACTGAAACTCTTCACACTAAGGGGGGAAAGTAAGCCAAGAACAGGACAATTGAGCCATTGTGACATCACTGATGAGGTTGGCTCTTAGGCATTGGTGGAATGAGGCATTATGACATCACAATATGAGCTCTGGTTACCAGAGACTGAAACTCTTCACACTAAGGGGGGAAAGTAAGCCAAGAATAGGACAATTGAGCCATTGTGACATCACTGATGAGGTTGGCTATTGGTGGAATAGAAACATAGAAACATGACGGCAGAAAAAGGCCATATGACCTATCCAGTCTATCCATCCTCTGTAACCCCTAACTCTTCCTGTTCCTAAGCGATCCCACATGCTTATCCCATGCCTTTTTAAATTCTGGAACAGTTCTCGACTCCACCACCTCCACCGGGAGGCCATTCCACGCCTCCACCACCCTTTCTGTGAAATAATACTTCCTTAGGTTACTCCTAAGCCTATTCCCATTATGACATCACAATGTGAGCTCTGGTTACCAGAGACTGAAACACACTAAGGGGGGGAAAGTAAGGCAATAATAGGACAATTGAGCCATTGTGACATCACTGATGAGGTTGGCTCTTAGGCATTGGTGGAATAGAGACATAGAAACATGACGGCAGATAAAGGCCAAATGACCCATCCAGTCTGCCCATCCTCTGTAACCCCTAACTCTTCCTGTTCCTAAGCGATCCCACATGCTTATCCCATGACACAGTCCTCGACTCCACCACCTCCACCGGGAGGCCATTCCACGCCTCCACCACCTTTTCTGTGAAATAATACTTCCTTAGGTTACTCCTCCTAACCCTATTCCCTCTTAACTTTGTCATATGCCCCCTCATTCCAGAGCTCTCCTTCATTTGAAAAAGGCTCTCTTCCCGTATATAAATGCCCTTGAGATAGTTAAACATTTCTATCATGTCTCCTCTCTCCCAGCGTATACATGTTGAGGTTCATAAGCCTGTCCCTATAATTTTTGCATTCAAGACCGCTTACTAATTTCTTAGCCACCCTCTGGACCGACTCCATCTTGTTTATATCTTTCTGTAGGTGCAGTCTGCAGAACGGCATGCAGTACTCCAAATGGGGCCTCACCAGAGACTTATACAAGGGCACTATCACCTCCTTTTTCCTGCTGGTCATGCCTCTCTTTATGCACCCAAGCATCCTTCTGGCTTTGGCCGTCACTTTTTCTACCTGTTTGAAAGCTTTAAGGTAATCAGACACAATCACCCCCAAGTCCCGCTCTTCCTTCGCATTCTGAAGCACTTCACCCCTTTTACTGTACCGTTCCCTCGGATTTTTGCGACCCAAGTGCATGACCCTGCATTTTTTTTTGATTAAACTTTAGTTGCCAAATATCGGTCCGTTTCTCCAGCTTCGCTAGGTCCTTCCTCATGTCATTCACAGCCTCCAGGGTGTCCACCCTGTTGCAGAGTTTAGTATCATCCGCAAAGAGACAAACCTTACCAGACAGCCCTTCCGCAATATCGCTCACAAAGACGTCAAAAAGAGCCGGCCCTAGGACCGATCCCTGCGGTACTCCACTGACGACATCCTTTTCTTCAGAGCAAGCTCCATTTACCACCACCCTCTGTCTCCTACCATTCAACCAATTTTTAACCCAATCAGTTATTCTAGGTCCCATACCGAGGGCACTCAATTTATTTATCAGTCGCCTGTGCGGAACCGTGTGAAAGGCTTTGCTGAAATCCAAGTATACCACATCAAGCACCCCTCCCACGTCCAACTGTTTGGTCACCCAGTCGAAGAAGTCAGATTCGTCTGACACGACCTGCCACATTTACAAACGTTTGGTAAGTGTTTGCATAGGTGCCATAATGTCTAAATGGTTCGTAAGGCATTTCATGACAAGTCATCCTCTTGTTTGGCAATTGTGCTTTGTTCATAGGCTCTAGGTGGCACTCAAGAAAAAGAGCTAGGTGCTGTTTTAGATAATATGCTCCAAACAAAAAAACAGCACCACGGGCCTTTAAAATGGAACAAAGTTCTTTAATGAATGAGCCTTGACCCGACACGGGCCGTGTTTCGGTGACTAGCACCTGCGTCAGGGGTCTACATAAAATACAAAACATAGAAATAATATATTTTTAAAAATTGTTAACATATAATGAATAAAACCAAGAATTAAAAATAATATTTAGACTCATCAAGCATACATATATAAGCCTATATAAACACCTAAAGCATTTAATATTTTAACATTGCATTTAATAATTTAACATTCTCATATATTATTATATAGTAATTTGAAAATAAATGGATAATTAATCAAAACAAAAATGGTAATGGTAACTCACCACAGTGATGACGTGGAAAACTTGGGGAATAACTCGAATATTTTCATCTACAATATTCCTTACTTTTGGACAAAAATTTTTTTTATATATTAATATATGTTTAAAATGCTTATTTTAATTATTAATAATATATTTTATAGAAAGGCCATATTATATAATACTGGCTATAACTGAATTTAAAAATAATTTTTTAAAACATTTTAAAATATACAACAAATTTCAAACATTACACTGATAATATCATGAGCCTTCAAAAACATTCAAATCAGCACAGAATAAATAGATATTCTGTGCTGATTTGAATGTTTTTGAAGGCTCATGATATTATCAGTGTAATGTTTGAAATTTGTTGTATATTTTAAAATGTTTTAAAAAATTATTTTTAAATTCAGTTATAGCCAGTATTATATAATATGGCCTTTCTATAAAATATATTATTAATAATTAAAATAAGCATTTTAAACATATATTAATATATAAAAAAAATTTTTGTCCAAAAGTAAGGAATATTGTAGATGAAAATATTCGAGTTATTCCCCAAGTTTTCCACGTCATCACTGTGGTGAGTTACCATTACCATTTTTGTTTTGATTAATTATCCATTTATTTTCAAATTACTATATAATAATATATGAGAATGTTAAATTATTAAATGCAATGTTAAATATTAAATGCTTTAGGTGTTTATATAGGCTTATATATGTATGCTTGATGAGTCTAAATATTATTTTTAATTCTTGGTTTTATTCATTATATGTTAACAATTTTTAAAAATATATTATTTCTATGTTTTGTATTTTATGTAGACCCCTGACGCAGGTGCTAGTCACCGAAACACGGCCCGTGTCGGGTCAAGGCTCATTCATTAAAGAACTTTGTTCCATTTTAAAGGCCCGTGGTGCTGTTTTTTTGTTTGGACTTTAGTTTGTACTTTGTTCCCTCTCTTTAGATAATATGCTGAAATCTTCTGATCAGTGTGCGGCGGCAGCCAAAAAAGCAAACAAAATGCTAAGAATTATTAGGAAAGGGATGGTGAATAAGACCGAAAACACTATAATGCCTTTGTATCACTCCATGGTGCGACCACACCTTGAGAATTGCATTCAGTTCTGGTTGCCGAATCTCAAAAAAAGATATAGCGGAATTAGAAAAGGTTCAAAGAAGAGCGACCAAAATGATAAAGGGGATGGAACTCCTTTCGTATGAGGAAAGGCTAAAGAGGTTAGGGCTCTTCAGCTTGGAAAAAGAGATGGATGAGGGGGATATGATTGAGGTCTACAAAATCCTGAGCAGTGTAGAACGAGTAGAAGTAAATCAATTTTTGACTCGTTCCAAAAGTACAAAGACCTAGGGGACACTCAAGGAAGTTACATGAAAATACTTTAAAAACAAATAGGAGGAAATATTTTTTCACTCGACCAAATAACCAATAAAACAGAAAAGGAGAAGTTGCAGAGGATATCCTAAGAATTTGAGCTTCGCTGGCAGCAGGGCCAGCCTTGAGAAATATGGCAGTGGCAGATGCCAAGAGTTGCCAATCGCCAGTAAATTTATTGACAGTCAGTAAAAGGAAAGAGACAGGTGCTCCCTCCTGCTCTGGTTTCCTCCCCTAGGCTGCCTCAGTCCTCGGGTTCTCAGGTGTGCTGCCAGAGGATTAGTGGAGGGGAGTTGCAGTAAGGGTGGGACCTGGCTTGTGAGCCCTTGCAACTCTCTGACATCCAAACAGTCTGTTCCTGAATGTCCACTGAAGTGAAACTGGGGAGCTGCCGGGCAGGCCTGCGAAGGATGCAGATCTGTCGCCCTTCTCTGGGACCTTTTTTGCATCACTCCCAGAGAGCCTGTGACAAGCATTCATTAACTGTAGGGATGTACATGCATCAGTGAACATTTGCTTGATTAGTACACCTGAAACCTTTGATTTAATGCATGTTAGTCAATGCACATTTAAACACCATGGAGGTCATTTTAGAAGCAGATACATATGGAAATCCTGGCACATGGAGATGGGGATTTCAGAAAGCCACAATTTCTGTGGGGCCACAGTTTAGGATGGCCAAAAAGTCTGCGTGAATAGAAACTTCCCACCTGATCCTTGAGACTAGTATAATATGGCTACGATTTGGGTTTCTGTCAGGTACTTGTGACCTGGCCTGGCCACAGTTTGGAAAACAGGATACTGGGCTAGATGGACCATTGGTCTGACCCAGTATGGCTACTCTTATGTTCTTATGTGTCACTTATCTTGTATGTTCAGCTGTTTTAAAATTCAGCACATCAAGTACCCGTGTGCGCAGTTGACTAGGCCAGTCTCCTGCTTCCATTTTTCTGCACGTGTGCATCAGTTGTACATGAAGGCAAAACACATCTGCATGGATAGATGCGGATCTGGAAAACTCCTGACAGAGCTCTTGTGCCCCCCCACCCTCCGAAAGGCTCTTAACAATTGCTCTGCATCAGCACAGTTATGAAGGGGAGGCATAAGGCCTTTTTTTCTTGGGATAGTAGGACTAAAGCCAGTTTCCACCCTGACCTGAGGCAGCGCTGTGCCAGGAACCTCCCTCCTGAGGAAGCAGGACCCTGCTTCAATATCTTTCTCAAGCCAGAACAATAAGCACTCGGTCCTCATGACCCCAGGGTCAAACACTTTACACATGATTCGGGGGGAGTCGGAAATACATGTGTAGCCCCTTCTAAAATAGGTAGGAGATGTATGTTTTATGAAAAATTTGCCCACGCCACGACCCTTTGAAATCTGTGTCCATCCAAACAGCAGCTTTTTTACATATGCATGCTAATTTACATATGTCCACTGGCTTTTTAAATATGTAAATGCCACCTAACCTCCTGCAGGGACCTGCTCAGTCTTCTTGATTCATCAGTGGCTACATCACTGTCTCCCCGGTGGGTGGTAAAACCCTGTCCACAGGTCAGATGTGACCCCTGCATCTACCTGAAGGTCTGAGGAGCAGCTCAGGGTACTGAAACCATTTCTGAATCACTTCCCAAGCTGCAGCTTCTTCAAAGTCTCGTAAAAACCCTGATAAACACATGATGTAAACCTTTATAAAGTGATTCTCGAAGGCTGTCAAAACATGTCTATTACACAATATGCAAAGTGATTCACTTCTGGCTTTAAGAGCAAATGAGTGAGGACACCCAGAAAGGTCCACTATAAACAGCACTTAACCCTGGCAGATAGCAAATCTTCCATCTCCCACCTACCTTCTACCTCCCTCCTTCCCTCTCTCTATTCTTTCCATCTCTCTCTCTCTCTCTCTCCCTCACTCTCTATTCCTTCCATCTGTTCCTCACTTTCTCCCTCTCGCTTACTCTCTATTCCTTTCATCCCTTCCTCTCCCTCACTCTCTATTCTGTCCATCTCTCCCTCACCCTCTCCTTCCCACTCTCTCTGTTCCTTCCGACTCTTCCACACTTATTCCTCTCTTCACTCTGTATTCCTTCCACCTCACGCCCTTTAACTTTCCACTATATTTTCTGATTTCACTCGCCCATAATGATTTTTCTCCTCATCTCCTCTAGTAAAT
Source organism: Microcaecilia unicolor (assembly GCF_901765095.1). NCBI lineage: Eukaryota > Metazoa > Chordata > Amphibia > Gymnophiona > Siphonopidae > Microcaecilia > Microcaecilia unicolor. Next base: position 100,149,424 of record NC_044043.1, on the reverse strand, counting down.
CAGTGTTTTGGAGTTATCAGTGCAGTGTCTGCTCTTTTTGTAAATCATTGCTTTTCAGTGTTATCGATGCAGTGTGCACTGTTGTCAGTGGTGTTAGTGTAGTGATGCTCCTTCAAATGTCTCTCTCTCTTTTTGTAACACACATTTGGAACTGTTCACTGTTTCTCTCATACCCTTTGAGTGTTTTCTTTCCTTTCCTGTTGGCATTACTTGTTTGACACATTCGGATTATTCATGCGGGTTTGGAATACCACACAAGTTGATACAGGGGTTGACAGGTTTGTTTTAAGCCCCTGCTGAAGCCTGACAGCTTAGGCTGAGCGTGCTCATCACCTTCCACACCTCTCACACTGGGGACATGTCACAGGGAACGCAGTCCAGCTGTGATCTCATCCAGTGGCGGTTGTAAGGTTTTGTGTTCTTCTGTTCTCATGGAATTTGTGTCTTGCAAGTTATGGTGTTTTTCCATCTGTACCGTGTTGTAAAGTGACAGGGATAGTGGAGAGGAGACAGCCCATAAAACTGTGATCCTTAAACATAAATACTCAGGGTGGATTGAGGATGAAGCTGATCCTGAAGCTGATGCTAGCTCTCAGTCAAACACACAGCTCAGATTCAGAAGAGAAACTAGAGCCAGTTCTGGCTTTATAATTCCCCTGATGCATTATGGTCTCTGTAGTGCTCCGGTGATAAGGGAGCGAACCAGGATTATACATCACAGTGGTGTGCCCTGCCCTGCCCTCCTCCTCACCTCTTCCCTTCTCTCTGGTTTATTCTTAACTTGACCTCCGGCAGGGGTTTCCAGGGATTGGTGATCTGTACCCTTAACCCTTTCCATATTTGTGGAGATGGGTGCTACCTTTGCTAAAGAAATATTTAATTGTAGCAAATGTGTAAATCGCTTTTAGGAAAACAGTGAGTGACTTACAGTACAGCAGTAGACGATAATCCACTTTTCAAAAACTTCTGGATTTGAGTTTGACCGAGTCTGAGCCCAAGAGTACTTACCAGAAGAGTGGATCTCTCTCTACAACTTTGTCTGGCTTCTGAAAGTCTTTGCTTAAAGTTGCAAGGAGAAAAGAGAGGGATGAAAGTACACCAATTAGACAAAGCAAAACAAAAAGCACAAATGGACCTTCAGGAACAGGACAGTGGGAAATTCTTTATCAAAAGGACCCGACACGGGCCGTGTTTCGGCATCTCTGTGGCTGCATAGTACATGTAAAAACATTCCTAGTATGTATATATGTTGTTACTATGATATGCCTAGTAATTTCCATAGCTATTTTGCTTAGACCCCACAAGGGGCTCATCTCAGTGGACTGGGCTGTTGGCCACAAAGGATCATCACAACACATGCAAATGTACACGTGTACACACACACATACAAATGCAGATGTAGAGTAGTGCATGCACACACATAGACAAACAACCATGCACACAAATGCACACAAACACGTAGAGTGCACACACACCTGCATGCACATACACACACATATACACATGTGCACACACACATGTATAGCTCTTCAGAGTGGGTAAATCTGTATGTGGGCTATTGAGGCTAGTCCTGGAGAATATCTTATAAAGGCAACATTTTGGGCTCCCCAAATAGGCAGCATATTATAAAATTAGCCTCTAAACAGCTTTTCCATCGCCCTTGGCCAGGACCCCATTTACGTCTGCCGGAGTTCTGCAACCAGCATCAAACTGGGCCAAAGAAAATCCTCCACATTCACCCTGAGTTTCTGGAGAGCGGAAACGGGGGGGGGAGGCAATGGGATAGCGAGACCTCCCCTCCCCCACAGCCCTTCAATTTACTGACTAAGGCCAGAACAACCCTTTTGGCAGTACAGTACATGCAGAGCACATAACCTGCTTGGTATGGGTAGAGCAATGACAGGATCCTCACATGAATATGCAGAAGCTCGCATACATTGAAGACGGCGTATGCAAATATATCTCATGCATATTCATTGAGGGGATCCTGAAAACCTGACTGAGTGAGTGTATCCTGAGGAGAGTTTCTGGTCCTAATATCCAACCAGTTCTCTCTTTTCGATACCTCGGCATCATTATCGATTCCCAATTATCTTTTAATGAACAAATCTCACAGGTTACTATACAGAGTCTTTATGCTCTTTGGAAATTGCGCACAACATGGTCCTATCTCGACTTCTCATCCTTACATAGCCTAAACCATGCTTGTGTTATATTACGGTTGGACTGCAATTCTATTTATTCAGGCTGTACCAAGACTCATCTCAAATGTCTCCAAACATTGCAGCATGTTTCCTTTGTCCTGCCAAAAAGTCAGATCACATTATTCCTTTATCTAAATGACTTCATTGGCTTCCACTACCATTTGGGCTCCAGTTCAAAATTCTTTGCTTAGTATATAAAGCCTATCATACGGATCAGCCTTCGTTTCTAGCTTCCCGTACTATTCCATATACACCATCTATTGTGGTCAATAGATTCTGCTGCCTGACTTATATTCTGCCAGTGTTGTTATGCTCATATTAGACCTCTCCTCAAGTCACTTCACTGGCTTCCTATCTGTTTCCGCATACAGTTCAAACTCCTCTTATTGACCTATAAGTGCATTCACTTTGCAGCTCCTCAGTACCTCTCCACTCTCATCTCTCCCTACATCCCTCCCCGGGAACTCCGTTCACTGGGTAAATCTCTCTTATCTGCACCCTTCTCCTCCTCCGCTAACTCCAGACTCTGTTCCTTTTATCGTGCTGCACCATATGCCTGGAATAGACTTCCTGAGCCGGTACATCAAGCTCCATCTCTGGCCATCTTCAAATCTAGGTTAAAAGCCCACCTTTTTGAGACTGCTTTTAACTCCTAACCCCTATTTACTTGTGCAGTACCATTGTCTGTTTTATCATTCCCACCTTGGTAATTCCCTTATCCCTTATTTGTCCTATTTGTCTGTCTTGAATAGATTGTAAGCTCTGTCGAGCAGGGACTGTCTCTTACATGTTCAGTGTTCAGCGCTGTGAATGTCTATTAACGCTATAGAAATGATAAGTAGTAGTCTCTGGGATTCCGGAATCTTGCTACTCTTTGAGATTCTGTATGGAACTTTGCTACTCTTTGGGATTCTGTATGGAATCTTGCTACTGTTTGGGATTCTGTATGGAACTTTGCTACTCTTTGGGATTCTGTATGGAATCTTGCTATTCTTTGGGATTCCAGAATCTTGCTACTTTTTGGAATTCTGTATGGAATCTTGCTACTGTTTGGGATTCCAGAATCTTACTACTCTTTGTCCTTATCCCTTATTTGTCCTGTTTGTCCTAATTAGATTGTAAGCTCTGTTGAGCAGGGACTGTCTCTTACATGTTCAGTGAACAGCAATGCATATGTCTAGTAGCGCTATAGAAATGATAAGTAGTAGTCTCTGGGATTCCAGAATCTTGCTACTCTTTGAGATTCTGTATGTAATCTTGCTACTGTTTGGGATTCCGGAATCTTGCTACTCTTTGAGATTCTGTATGGAATCTTGCTACTGTTTGGGATTCCGGAATCTTGCTACTCTTTGGGATTCTGGAATCTTGCCACTCTTTGTCCTTATCCCTTATTTGTCCTGTTTGTCTGTCTTGATTAGATTGTAAGCTCTGTTCAGCAGGGACTGTCTCTTACATGTTCAGTGTACAGCGCTGCGTACGTCTAGTAGCGCTATAGAAATAAGTAGTAGTAGTAGTGCATGCAAATCTATTGTATGCAAAGGAACCTCATGCATATTCATTGTGTAAATCCTGAAAACCTACAGCCAGTGTTGAAGGTCATGGTTAAAAACTCCTGATCTAGACCAGTGTTTCTCAAGCTGGTCCTGGAGTCTGGCTTTCAGGATATCCACAATGATGTATTTTATCCCACGTGATTACAGACTAAGGAAGCAAATGTATAAGTGGGCAGTTCTCCTTAGGGACCCCGAGGCTGCACGGTACAAGCCTTTTTATAATGGAAACTGAGCATGCAGGTTCTGTTATAAAACGCTAGTGTGACTGTGACAAGGGCCTGTGTAACTTGGGGGATTCTGAAAGTGGGAGCCCTGCCTATGTCCTAACCATGCTCCGCCCCTTGCAAATATGCCTATAGGTGACTTAAGCGAGTGTTTGCAGAATAGTATTTAGGTGCCTTGCTGGCACTTTCTTGGGTGACTGAGCTGGTATCCTAGACATTGACGTGCAAAGTGGCTGCCTAAACACAGAATTGCCTTTTAAATCTTTTTAATGTGATCACCTTCTGTCGGGTAGGGTAAACAGTATAGCATGGCCGAATATGTACTGAATATTAAGATCATAAGAATAGTCAGATCAATGGTCCATCTAGCCCAGTATCCTGCCTCCAACAGGGGCCAATCCAGGCCACAAGTGCCTGGCGGAAACCCAAAGAGTAGCAAGATTCCATACTACCAATCCCGGAAGAAGCAGTGGCTTCCCCCATGTCCATCTCAAAAGCAGACTCCATAGTCCAGGAACTTGTCCAAACCTTTTTTAAACCCATATACGCCAACCTCTGTTACCACATCCTCCAGCAGCAAGTTCCAGACCTTAACTATTCTTGGAGAGAAAATATATTTCCTCCTATTTGTTTTAAAAGTATTTCCATGCAATTTCATTGGGTGTCCCCTGTTCTTTGTACTTTCTGAAAGAGTGAACGTCGATTCACTTTTACTCGTTCTACACCACTCAGGATTTTATAGACCTCAGTCATATCCCCCCTCAGCCGTCTCTTTTCCATATGAGAGGAGTTCCATCCCCTTTATCATTTTGGTCTCTCTTTGAACCTCTTCTAATTCTATATCTTTTTTGAGATACGGCGACCAGAATTGAACACAATACTCAAGATGAGGTCACACTATGGAGTGATACAGAGGCATTATAATATTTTTGGTCTTATTTTGCATCCCTCTCCTAATAATTCATAGCATCCTGTTTGCTTTTTTGGCTGCCACCACACACTGGGCAGAAGATTCAACGTATTGTCTACAATGACACCTAGATCGTTTTCTTGAGTGCTGACTCCTAAGGTGGACCCTAGCATCAGGTAACTATGATTCGGATTATTCCTTCCAATTTGGATTATACTTTCCAATGCGCATCACTTTGCTTTTGTCCACATTAAATTTCATCTGTCATTTGGATGCCCAGTCTTCCAATTTCCTAAGGTCTTCCTGCAATTTTTAACAATCTGCATGCGTTTTGACAACTTTGAATAGTTTTGTGTAGTCTGCAAATGTAATCACCTCATTCTTCATTCCGATTTCCATATCATTTATAAATATGTTAAATAGCACCGGTCCCAGTACAGATCACTGCGACACTCCACTATTCACCCTCCTCCATTGAGAAAAATGGCCATTTAAACCTACCCTCTGTTTTCTGTCCAATAACCAGTTCCTAATCCACACCAGAACATTGCCTCCTACCCCATGACTTTTTAATTTTCTCAGGGGTCTCATTTATTTATTTATTGCACTTGTATCCCACATTTTCCCACCTCTTTGCAGGCTCAATGTGGCTTACAATACATCATGAATAGTGGAAATACATAAGCAATTATACATTTAGTATTACAGAAGGATCTTGGGTAGCGTGATAATGATAAAACATGGTAGTAATTTAACAAGCAAGTATTATAAGACAGTTCCGGATATATGTACAGGAGTTCACATTTGTAGATCTTTGTCAAAAGCTTTCTGAAAATCTAGATACACTACACCAACCGGCTCACCTTTACCCGCATGTTTATTCATGCCTTCAAATAAATGAAGCAAATTGGTGAGGTAAGACTTCCCTTGGCTGAACCCATGCTGACTCTGTCCCATTAAACCATGTTTGTCTATGTGTTCTGTAATATTATTCTTTATAATAGTTTCCACTATTTTCCCCAGCAATGAAGTCAGGCTTTTACTGGTCTGTAATTTCCCAGATCACCCCTGGAACCCTTAAAAAGAAATCTGCATTATATTGGCTCCCCTCCAATCTTCAGGTACTATGGACAATTTCAATGTCAGGTTACAGATCATTAACAGCAGATCAGCAATTTCATCTTTGAGTTCTTTCAGTATCCTGGGGCGTATGCCATCTGGTCCAGGTGATTTATTACCCTTTAACTTCTCAATTTGGCTAATTATGTCTTTGAGGCTCATTGGGATTTCTTTTAGTTCCTCCGCATCTCATACTTGAGAACCATTTCTGGTACAGGTACATTTCTCACATCCTTCTTCCATAAAGACCGAAGCAAACAGTTTTTTCAATCTGTCCGCTATGGCCTTGTCCTCCGTGAGTGCCCCTTTAGCTGCTTCTTGATCTAATGGTCCAACAGATTCCCTGGCAGACTTTCTGCTTCTGATGCACCCGAAAAAGGTGGTGTTATGATTTTTTTTTCTCCGCGGCAAGTTTTTCTTCATATTCTCTTTCAGCCTTCTTTATCAATACTTTGCATCTAGCTCAACACTGCTTATGTCGCTTCTTATTTTCTTTATTCAGATCCTTTTTCCATTCTTTGAAGGATGTTCCTTTGGCTCTAATAGCCTCTTTCACTTCATCTTTTAACCATACTGACTGTTGTTTGCTCTTTTCTCCACCTTTATTAATACATGGAATACATCTGGCTTGGGCGTCCATGATGGTATTTCTAAACAACGTCCATGCCTGATTTAAAGTCCTAACCTTCATCTTCTTTTTAACCATTTTCCTCATTTTGTCATAGTCGCCCTTTCGAAAATTCAATGCTGCCACAGTAGATTTCTTTAGTGAGTTCACTCCAGATATCAGCTCAGATTTGATCACATTATGATCACTGTCTCCCAGCGGATCCCAACACCATTACTTCTTGTACCAAGTCTTGCATTCCGCTAAGGACTAGATCCACCAATAATCTAGTGTGATGGAGGGGGAGGAAGAGTCAGGTAATGTCCATTACGGTCTTTGGTTACATTGTGTCGCAGGTGTCCAGGTATTTTTATGTTGGGTCGGTGGGGTATGATGTCCAATAATGAATTTTTACAGGAGGGTTGTGGGAATGGTAATGTTTGGGAGGGGGCAGAGGGGAGCTAGGGACCTGAAAGTAAATTGAAAGGGGTGGGGGGGGGGGTGCATGGAAGAGTGTCTCTCCTTTCATCTCCAAACCTTGCTTGGATCCAATTCTCCTCCTGAAGTGGATAGAGTAGTGAGGTTGCTATATTAGTCCATTCGCATCTGCGTGGACTCCAGCGTCGAAAATGCTGCGCACGGCTGTGACACTTCACTGTAGCTTATTCATTTCAATATGTGGTATCCTTTATCTCACATTTCAGAAACAAGTGAAAATGTGATTTCCTATATAGAGAATTTTCTGGACAAAAAGAGATCCCCCTCGCCACCCCTCAGAGCATGTTCCTGAGGGTCCCCCCTCCCCACCATGTGCTACATGGCATCCTTCCAAGGCACAGCAGCCAGTCCACGGTGAGGGAAAGGGAAATGGGACATGATATACCACCTTTCTGAGGTTTTTGCAACTACATTCAAAGCGGTTTACATATATTCAGGTACTTATTTTGTACCAGGGGCAATGGAGGAGGGTTAAGTGACTTGCCCAGAGTCACAAGGAGCTGCAGTGGGAATCGAACCCAGTTCCTCAGGATCAGAGTCCACTGCACTAACCACTAGGCTACTCCGCCACTCATTCCACCAATAAGAGCCAACCTCATCAGTGATGTCACAATGGCTTGATTGCTCGATACTTGGCTCACTTCTGATACTGTGATGTCATAAGGGAAATGGGACTTGATATACTGCCTTTCTGAGGTTTTTGCAACTACATTCAAAGTGGTTTACATATATTCAGGTACTTATTTTGTACCAGGGGCAATGGAGGGTTAAGTGACTTGCCCAGAGTCACAGGGAGCTGCAGTGGGAATTGAACCCACTTCTTGCAGGATCAAAGTCCGCTGCACTAACCACTAGGCTACTCCTCCACTCATTCCACCAATAAGAGCCAACCTCATCAGTGATGTCACAATGGCTTGATTGCCCGATACTTGGCTCACTTCTGATATTGTGATGTCATAAGGGAAAGGGGGAAAGAGAAATGGGACGATATACTGCCTTTCTGAGGTTTTTGCAACTACATTCAAAGCAGTTTACATATATTCAAGTACTTATTTTGTACCAGGGGCAATGGAGGGTTAAGTGACTCACCCAGAGTCACAAGGAGCTGCAGTGGGAATCTAACCAAGTTCCCCAGGATCAGAATCCACTGCATTAACCACTAGGCTACGTGAGGGGGGGGGGGGGGGTTGTGTGTGTGATGCACATATAAACACCGGCTGCAGCCAGGATCCTGTGCCAGGAGAAGGGGAGGGCTCCTTTGCTCTCTCTTCTGCCAACACAATGACTGTTTGCAAACCCGTCAGAAGTGTCAGAACAAAGTTACTGCCATAGTTTTCATTAAAATGGATAGAAAGTTAATATTAACCTTCCTGGTGTCTGTCATTCCAGCTGGGTCATTTTCTTTAACTGTAACAATGTCTCCTTTTATAATGCAGTGTGAATTGCTACATCCCGGTGCCAAGTACATGCTGAAGCCTCAGTGGAAAGAGTGATAATGCCTCCCCCCCTCCCCCTCCCCCCACCCCTTCCTGGGATTGGGCTGTCAGGACACTAAAATCCAAAATATAGAACAGGAAAAGTTCTCTACGATGACGAATCACAGAAGGCAAAAGTAGAGACTAATAGACGATTCACCACTGGAGACGTGAGTCCAACAGTCTTTATTGTATCAGAGATAACGACCCGACACAGGCCTTGTTTGGTGCTACGTGATCAGTGAGTTGACAACACATATACAAGTAGGACTCTTCGTTTTACATTCATTACTTGGTGTATTTATTGACCCCTGATGCAGACGCTTTTTAGCGTCGAAACACGGCCTGTGTCAGGTCGTTATCTCTGATATAATAAAGACTGTTGGACTCACGTTTCCAGTGGTGAATCGTCTATTAGTCTCTACTTTTGCCTTCTGTGCTGTCAGGACACTTCCAGCACTTGCCACATTAAGCTTCACAGAATGAAGAAATGGGGTGGGAGAGGGTGCAAGAAATAATATCTACTAGATCACAATGGTGGTGGTGCTTAAACTGGGGTGGGGGGTGGGGCAGTCTGGTTTTTCCCACAATGAATATGTATGAGATCTATTTGCATGCAATGGATGTAGTACATTCAAATCAATCTCATGCATTCATTGTAAAAATCTGGAAAACCCGACTGGGTTGTGGCCCTTTGAGGATCCTGGTTGCCCCCACCCCCTACTTTTTTCTTCAAGCAGAGGTTCCCAAACCTGTCCTGGGGGAACCACAGCCAGTCAGATTTTCTGGATAGCCACAGTGAACATGCATGAGAGAAATTTACATGCAAATCTCTCATGAATATTCATTGTAGATATCCAGAAAACCTGACTGGCTGGAGTTCCCCCAGGACAACTTTGAGGACCACTGACCTAAAGGGAAGAGCCAAAGAAGGGCTCAGAAAGCATCACAGAGCCCCATCAACCCCCCCCCCCCCCTCTTGGTTTCCACTCAGCCAGTGGGAATGTTATAGACCTCCCCAAAGAAGTGGATATGAGGGTCAGTAAGGCTCTTACCTGGCAGGTCGGCCACTTGTTCAGCACCTTCAATTTGCACGGATGCTCTACATATTCTAATGGGATTTTCATCCGACTCCCATCTTTCAGCACAGACCGATCCAGTCCTGGGTTTCTCCCAATGCTTGCTGGGGCTTGGGGGTTCTGCTTTGCTCATATTTATTAACGACCTGGAAAGGGGAAGGATGAGTGAGGCGATTAAATTTGCAGAGAACACAAAACTATCCAAGGTGTTTAAACGCATCGGATTCTGAATTGCAGGAAGACCTTAGAAAGTTGGAAGACCTGGGCATGCAAATGGCAGATAAGATTTAATGAGGATAAGTGGAAAGTGATGCACATTGGGAAGAAGAAACCAAATCATAGTTATTTGATGCTGGGTTCCACCCTAGGAGTCAGCAGCCAAGAAAAAGGTTTAGGTGTCATCGTAGATAATACGCTGAAATCTTCTGCCCAGTGTGTGGCGGTGGCCAAAAAATCGAACAGGATGCCAGGAATTATTAGGAAAGGGATAGAAAATATGACAAAGACTATTTATAATACCTCTGTATTGCTCCATGGTGCGACCACACCTTGAATATTGAGTGCAATGAGCTTTCCAGGCTTTTGGCCGCTGAGCTGCTGCAGTTTGGACCCGAGCTTGTACGTCTAGCCCCGTCCTTGGCCGTTTTCAAATCCAGGCTAAAAGCCCACCTCTTTACCGCTGCTTTTGACTCCTAACCACTACTCACTTGCCCTGTACCCTTTTATCCCCACCTCTTTAATTCCCTTACCTCTTAGTTGTTCTGTTTGTTTGTCTGACCTATTTAGATTGTCAGCTCTTTGAGCAGGGACTGTCTTTTTGTGTATGGTGTACAGCGCTGCGTACGCCTTGTAGCGCTATAGAAATGATAAGTACTAGTAGTAGTAGTAGAGCCACATTGGCCCACGCTGTCTGACCGCTTCCCGGTTCGGCCTGCAGCATGGCCAGCCGCTGGGCAGTGCAGCTGCAGGTGGTTATAAGGCTTGTTCTATTTGATAGCCCTTCTTTGGTCTTGGCACCCGGAGCTGGAAAAATGCAGTTTCATTTGGGGTTTGTAATGCATCTAAAAAAAGAGCTGGTTGTGCTGGCAGGAGGCAGTGGCAGAGCGTGGGATCTTACAAACAGAGAGAGTGATTACTCAGAGAGAGTCAGCATGGACAGACACCCCTGGGGCACTCACAAGGCAGGGAGGCCAGCCAGCTGCTGAGGACCGGAGAAAGATTCCAAACAATTAATTAGCATCAAGCTCTGAGCCACGTTTCATGTGACTGACTACCTGCACTCTATAGCATTGGGATAAAATTAGCACAGAGTGAGATCCATACATTATCTTGACACGTAAGACAGGAATATTTGGGCAACCCGGCCCACAACATGTGGAGTAAAAATATTATTACAGGGACAGCGAACAGTTTAATATAGTGGGCAAAAAGCAGAGACAGGGCTGGACGTGCTTATTGATGGGCCAGGAAAAATCTTGCCGCTGTTTTCTCCCTGTTTTCTATTTAGTTTTAAGATTATATGCCAAGATGGAGAAGATTTATGCTCAAGGCGGAGAGAACTTGTAGAAACCCAGACACACGTCAAAAGGAACAAAATGAGTTGTTTTTCTTTTCTACCCTCCTAGACCCAAAGCTTTCTTACTACTTAACACTGCTTTTATTTGAGGAATAAAAAATAAATTACATTTATTTTTAGCTTCTAATAACACGAGTGATGACTCCAAGGACGTAAGAAGTTTGAAATTAAGAATAAACTCTCTAATTCCTTACAGAGCACCAAGGGTTCCTTTAACAAAGCCACGGTAGCGATTCCGGCATGGCAAATGCACCAAAGTTCATTCAACTCCTACTGGCTTCGTCACATTTGCCACGCCAGAATCACTACCATGGCTTTGTAAAAGGAGCCCCAAGTTAGGAATCAGTTCAGCACTTAACTTCCATGCGCCAAAATGGTGGTGACACGTTAGGTACGTGGGTAAGTGTACTTAGTTGCTGTTCTGTAACTTGGTACCTAGCGTGTAACTTTGAGGGGGACGTTTACATGGAAGGGGCACAGGTGGGTCATGGGCATTCTGATCATTCCAGTGTACACTTGGGGGTCAGCACTCAAGAAAAAGATCTGGGTGTCGTTGTAGATAATACGCTGAAATGTTCTTCTCAGTGTGTGTCGTGCGATGGCAGCCAAAAAAGCAAACAGGATGCTAGGAATTATTAGGAAAGGGATGGTGAATAAGACTGAAAATACTATAATGTCTCTGTATTGCTCTATGGTGCGACCACACCTTGAGTATTGCGTTCAGTTCTGGTCCCGTATGTCAAAAAAGATATAGCGGAATTAGAAAAGATTCAAAGAAGAGTGACCAAAATGATAAAGGGGATGGAACTCCTCTCGTATGAGGAAAGGCTAAAGAGGTTAGGGCTCTTCAGCTTGGAAAAGAGATGGATAAGAGGAGATATGATTGAGTGAGTGAGTGGTGTAAGTAAATGGATTTGTTTATTCGTTCCAAAAGTACAAAGACTAGGGGACACTTGAGGAAGTTACATGGAAATACTTTTAAAACAAATAGGAGGAAATATTTTTTCACTCAACGAATAATTAAGCTCTGGAACTCTTTGCCGGAGGATGCGGTAACAGTGGTTAGCGTATCTGGGTTTAAAAAAAGGTTTGGACAAATTCCTGGAGGAAAAGTCCACAGTCTGCTATTGAGACAGACATGGGAAGCAAGTGCTTGCCCTGGGATTTGTAGTATGGAGTGTTGCCACGATTTGGGTTTCTGCCAGATACTTGTGAACTGGCTTGGCCACTGTTTGGAAAACAGGATACTGAGCTAGATGGACTATTGGTCTGACCCAGTATGGCTACTCTTATGTTCTTTTGTCAGTTGCTAGCATGATTTGCACGTTTACGCCTGCCATTGATAAAAGGAGAGGTGGACCTGGGGGGTGAATGTATCAGATGATCTGAAGGTGGCCAAACAGGTAGAAAAGGTGACAGCGAAAGCTGGATTGGGTGCACAGGGAGAGGCATGGCCAGCAGGAAAAAGGTGGTGATGATGCCCCTAAGACTCTGCTGAGACCTCATTTATTATTATACCCCGCGCTTTCCCACTCATAGCAGGCTCAATGCAGCTTACATATACAGGTACTTATTGTACCTGGGGCAATGGAGGGTTAAGTGACTTGCCCAGAGTCACAAGGAGCTGCCTGTGCCTGAACTGGGAATTGAACTCAGTTCCTCAGTTCCCCAGGACCAGAGTCCACCACCCAAACCACTAGGCCACTCCTCCACTCCACACTGTGTACAATTCTGGAGATACCTTCAATTGTCCTAAGAAACTATTTTCAATACTTTCTAACCTAACAAACCTTAGGACCAGTTCTGAGAATTCAAATATGCCCTCGGCAGAAGATTTAGCTGGAGTATTTGAGCTTAAAGTCTCTTCTCTTCGTCCTGATTTAAATGTGCAATTGACTAGCAGTCAAGTAGCTCTTTCCCAAGATTTATCAAACGCTGAGATTTCCACAGATACAGCTCCTGCTCTGGCACTTAATACATTGGTGACACCGATTGAGATAAGCCTGGGAACAGCATCCTGGGTAGTTTCACCCCGCTAACCCCCCTCACACTTAAATCTCCTCCCTCCCAGTCCCGTCCTATCCTATCTAATTTATCTAGGAATCTTCACGACATTGACCCTTCATCTCTATCCTCCCATGTTTCAAACCTCCTCTCTACTGTGGCACCATCCACGTCTGTCAACGAGGCTGTTTCTTCTTACAACAATACTCTATCCTCTGCCTTAGACACTCTTGCACCTTTGATGACCCGCCCTGTAAGGCGTACAAAACCCCAACCTTGGCTGACTTCTAATATCCGCTACCTACGTTCCTGTACCCGCTCCGCCGAACGCCTCTGGCGGAAATCTCGGGCCCTTGCTGATTTCTTACACTTTAAGTTCATGCTGACCTCCTTCCAATCTGCTCTCTTACGTGCCAAACAGGATTATTATATCCAACTGACCAACTCTCTTGGCTCTAATCCTCGACTTCTCTTCACCACATTGAACTCTCTCCTCAAGGTGCCCCCTCCCCCAACTCCCCCTTCATTATCTCCTCAGACCCTTGCTGAATTCTTTCACAACAAGGTTCAAAAGATAAACCTTGCTTTCTCTACCTCACCAGCTCTCCCTCCACTAGTCCGTTCCCCTCTCTCTCCTTCCCCTCATTCCCTTTCCTCCTTTCCTGAAGTTACTATTGAGGAAACTACACTTCTCCTTTCTTCCTCAAAATGTACCACCTGTTCCTCTGATCCCATTCCCACCCACCTTCTTAATGCCATCTCTCCTACTCTTATTCCTTTTATCTGTCACATTCTCAACCTCTCACTTTCCACTGCGACTGTCCCTGCTTCCTTTAAACATGCTGTGGTCACACCTCTCCTTAAGAAGCCTTCACTTGACCCTACTTGTCCCTCTAATTACCGACCCATCTCCCTCCTTCCTTTTCTCTCCAAATTACTTGAGCGTGCTGTTCACCGCCGCTGCCTTGATTTTCTCTCCTCACATGCTATTCTTGACCCATTACAATCTGGTTTTCGCCCTCTCCACTCAACTGAAACTGCGCTTACTAAAGTCTCCAATGACCTATTACTGGCTAAATCCAGAGGTCAATATTCCATCCTCATTCTTCTTGATCTTTCCGCTGCTTTTGACACTGTCGATCACAGCATACTTCTCGATACCCTGTCCTCACTTGGATTCCAGGGCTCTGTCCTTTCCTGGTTCTCTTCCTACCTCTCCCTCCGCACCTTTAGTGTTCACTCTGGTGGATCCTCTTCTACTTCTATCCCTCTGCCTGTCGGTGTACCTCAGGGTTCTGTTCTTGGTCCCCTCCTCTTTTCTATCTACACTTCTTCCCTTGGTTCATTAATCTCATCCCATGGCTTTTCCTACCACCTCTATGCTGATGACTCCCAAATCTACCTTTCTACCCCTGATATCTCACCTTGCATCCAAACCAAAGTTTCAGCGTGCTTGTCTGACATTGCTGCCTGGATGTCTCAACGCCACCTGAAATTAAATATGACCAAAACCGAGCTTCTCATTTTCCCCCCCAAACCCACCTCCCCGCTCCCCCCGTTTTCTATTTCTGTTGATGGCTCTCTCATTCTCCCTGTCTCCTCAGCTCGAAACCTTGGGGTCATCTTTGACTCTTCTCTCTCCTTCTCTGCTCATATCCAGCAGACCGCCAAGACCTGTCGTTTCTTTCTTTACAACATCCGTAAAATCCGCCCCTTTCTTTCCGAGCACTCTACCAAAACCCTCATCCACACCCTTGTCACCTCTCGTTTAGACTACTGCAATCTGCTTCTTGCTGGCCTCCCACTTAGTCACCTCTCCCCTCTCCAGTCGGTTCAAAACTCTGCTGCCCGTATCATCTTCCGCCAGGGTCGCTTTACTCATACTACCCCTCTCCTCAAGACCCTTCACTGGCTCCCTATCCGTTTTCGCATCCTGTTCAAACTTCTTCTACTAACCTATAAATGTATTCACTCTGCTGCTCCCCAGTATCTCTCCACACTCGTCCTTCCCTACACCCCTTCCCGTGCACTCCGCTCCATGGATAAATCCTTCTTATCTGTTCCCTTCTCCACTACTGCCAACTCCAGACTTCGCGCCTTCTATCTCGCTGCACCCTACGCCTGGAATAAACTTCCTGAGCCCCTACGTCTTGCCCCATCCTTGGCCACCTTTAAATCTAGACTGAAAACCCACCTCTTTAACATTGCTTTTGACTCGTAACCACTTGTAACCACTCGCCTCCACCTACCCTCCTCTCTTCCTTCCCGTTCACATTAATTGATTTGATTTGCTTACTTTATTTATTTTTTGTCTATTAGATTGTAAGCTCTTTGAGCAGGGACTGTCTTTCTTCTATGTTTGTACAGCGCTGCGTATGCCTTGTAGCGCTATAGAAATGCTAAATAGTAGTAGTAGTAGTAGTCTACAGTGAAAAAGCTTCCACAGTTAGACTCATTTCCCTCTAACTGGCTTAAAATAACCCATCTTGGCCTTCTGCCATGTAGTCTTTCCATCATCAACACTAGTCTTGGATCAGACCTTTTTTCGAAGGAGTGGAAGCACGCTGCTGTTCGACCTTTGCTTAAGAATATTTCCTTAGATCTATCCATTTGTACCAGTTTCTGCCCAGTCTGATATTTACCATTCTTATAAGGTCTATAAACAACTACTACAATTCTGTGAAAACACTAATGTTTCAGGCAACCCACAGTACAGAAGCCATCAACATTACTGAATGAAGTCTACACTGCCTTTGAGAATAACAATATAGTCCTGTTTCATTAGACCTCACGGCAGCTTTCAATCTCATCGATCATTCTCATCCCTTGAGTAGACTCTGTGATATTGGCCTAAAAGGGTCTGTCCCATAAGTACATAAGTACATAAGTAGTGCCATACTGGGAAAGACCAAAGGTCCATCTAGCCCAGCATCCTGTCACCGACAGTGGCCAATCCAGGTCAAGGGCACCTGGCACGCTCCCCAAACGTAAAAACTTTCCAGACAAGTTATACCTAAAAATGCGGAATTTTTCCAAGTCCATTTAATAGCGGTCTATGGACTTGTCCTTTAGGAATCTATCTAACCCCTTTTTAAACTCCGTCAAGCTAACCGCCCGTACCACGTTCTCCGGCAACGAATTCCAGAGTCTAATTACACGTTGGGTGAAGAATAATTTTCTCCGATTCGTTTTAAATTTACCACACTGTAGCTTCAACTCATGCCCTCTAGTCCTAGTATTTTTGGATAGCGTGAACAGTCGCTTCACATCCACCCGATCCATTCCACTCATTATTTTATACACTTCTATCATATCTCCCCTCAGCCGTCTCTTCTCCAAGCTGAAAAGCCCTAGCCTTCTCAGCCTCTCTTCATAGGAAAGTCGTCCCATCCCCACTATCATTTTCGTCGCCCTTCGCTGTACCTTTTCCAATTCTACTATATCTTTTTTGAGATACGGAGACCAGTACTGAACACAATACTCCAGGTGCGGTCGCACCATGGAGCGATACAACGGCATTATAACATCCGCACACCCTACTAGTTTACTCCCTTCCTTCAGGACCAAACATTTTGACACAATTTGTAGAGTCTGAGAAACATTTCGTGCCTTGTGGAGTCCTCTAAGGATCCGTATCATCACCGTTATTGTTTAATATCTATCTCAGCCCATTGTGTCCGTTGATTTCAGAGTGTGGCATGAGCACATGGAATGATATATTATACCAGGCTGATTCTTTATCTCCAGACCTCTCTCGACTCAATCATTGCTTATCTGTGATGTCTTCATGGCTTCAGGAAAAATACTTACTCTCTGATATTCAGCTTGCGGAAGGCTTCCGACGTTCAATCTGGATATTCAGTGCTAGGCTGTTTCCAGTGACCTGGCATTGAATTTCCAGTTCGCATAAGAATATAAGAATAGCCTTACTAGATCAGACCAGTAGTCCACCTAGCTCAGTATTCTGTTTCCCAGAGCGGCCAACCCAGGTCACAAGTACCCGGAAGAAACCCAACCATTGACTAGCACATGGCTTAATGGGCAAAGATAGGACTGCTGTTTATGTGGTCTTATTTGTCTGTTAAGCCTGGCTAGTTAAATTCCGAATTTCGGGGTAAACCGGTCACACTCCCGGAAATCCCCCCAACATTGTCGGCTTTATTTTTGACACTAACGGGCATTTTCATTGGTGATAACCAGTTAAAGGCAGCTGAATATGACCAGTTATAGGCCAAGATGCGAGTGAACTGCTAAGTGGCCATTCCCGCCAGTTAACTTGCACTGAATATCGATGCTGGTTAGTTCTTAACCCTGCTAAGTCAGTGGAAACTTGGTTAACAGGTTAATCCTCAGCACCATCTTACATAAGAACATAAGCACCGTCATTCTGGGAAAAGACCAAGGGTCCATCAAGCCCAGCATCCTGTCTCTGACAGCGGCCAATCCAGGCTTCCAGAACCGGCAACCCCCCCCCCCCCCCCCCCAAAAAAAAAAAAAAAAAAAATTAATAATGTTCAATGGACTTTTCCCTCAGGAATCTGTCCAAACCCCCTTTAAACTCCGTAAGGCCAGCTGCTGTCACTACATTCTCCGGCAACGAGTTCCAGAGTCCAACTACACACTGAGTAAAGAAAAACTCTCCTATTTGTTTTAAATCTACCATATTCTAGCTTCATCTTGTGTCCCCTGGTTCTATTATTGTTTGAAAGTGTAAACAAACGCTTCACATCTGTCCGCTCTACTCCGCACTCATTATCTTGTAGACTTCTATCATATCACCCCTCAGTCGCCTTTTCTCTAGGCTGAAGAGCCCTCACCTTCTCGGCCTTTCCTCTGAACTCGCCTGTCTCACTAGGGGTTATCCTAGATAACCGGCTTTCTTTCAATCATCACACTTCTTAGTAGTCAGATGCTGTTTCCATGGGCTTCATCAATTTACAGCTGTAGGAGATTTTTTAAACATTTCAGATCAGGAAACTATTCTACATGTTGCTGTTACTTCACGCCTGGACTATTGTAACGCAGGGCCACCGAGAGACTGGGCCAGGCCCAGGGCAAGGCCGCCTCCAGGGCCGCCGCCGCCCCCCCCCCCCCCCCCCCGAGGTTGTTGTCGTCGCCGCCCCCCTCCATCCACCACCTGGCCAGGCCCCCCTGAATTCAAATCATAGCGCCTCACCTCGACCTCGCTCCGTGTGAAAGAAGCGCAGCAGCGGCAGTCTGCAGATCGCCTCCCTTCAGGCCTTCCCTCCCTATGTCCCGCCCTCGCGCAAGTTTGTTAGACGAGGGCGGGACACAGGGAGGGAAGGCCCGAAGGGAGGCGATCTGCAGACTGCCGCTGCTGCGCTTCTTTTACACGGAGCGAGGTCGAGGTGAGGGGCTATGATTTGAATTCAGGGGGGCCTGGCCCAGTGGTGGACAGAGGGGGGCGAGTGGAGAGGACTGCGGCGCTGGGCCCCCCTTGGAGGCCCGGGGAATTTTGTCCCCCCTGCCCCCCCTCTCGGCGGCCCTGTCGTAACGTAGTCTACGCGGGTCTCCCACAGTCATCTCTCAAACGTCTTCAATCAGTCCAGAATATGGCTACTTTGTAGGGCTCGGAATTATGACCGAGTGTCACGGCTACTTCTATGAACACCACTGGCTGCCGATTCAATATCATTTCACGTGTAAGACTCTTATGCTTGTCTCTAAAGCACTTCGCACTGACTCCCCACCTTTACTTGGCTTCATTTCTGGTACCACAGCATCCGGCTCGTCACTCCCAGTCTTCATCCAAATTACTACTTACTTTGCCACATCTGTCGAAGCTTTATCTAGACTCTACCCAGTTCACAGCTTTTTTCCATTTAGCAGTGGCCTTATGGATTTCATTAACCATTACCACTTAGGGCTGAACTTTCTTTTGCAAAATTCAAAACAGGCCTGAAGACTTATTACTTCACGCTAGCATTCAACAAAGACTGAGGACACAGTGTTGGATTTGGGGGGGGGGGGCCGAGGGGGGGAGAGAAACGACAATGTGCCTGCCTTATTTCTATCCTGTTCATTTAATTGGCGTTCCTTCCTAACTGTGTTTTAGTTTATAAAATCACTATATAGTGGAAACACTGATAGGTGGTAAAGCAAATACCCAATGAACAAGAAAGAAAAAAGATGTAAACAGGACAGAGTCGGTCCAGAGGGTGGCTACTAAAATGGTCAGTGGTCTTCGCCATAAAGCGAATGGGAACAGACTTAAAGATCTCAACATATATACTCCGGAAGAAAGGCGGGAGAGGGGAGATATGATGGACATTTAAATATCTATGTGGCATAAGTGCAAAGGAGGTGAGTCTCTTTCAATTGAGAGGAAGCTGTGGAACGAGGGGGCATAGGAATAAGGTGAAAAAGGATAGACTCAGGCATAATCTTTATATAAAGGGTGATGGATGCGTGGAATGGCCTTCTGGTGGAGGTGATGGAGATAGAAAATTGAATGTGAATTCAAGAAATCATGGGACAAGCATAGGATCTGTAAGGGAAAGGAAGGGAGAGAGAGTAGATAGTATGGATGGGCAGAATTGATTAACATCTGTACCCCACACCAGCCTATAGAGTTGAGTGTGGCTTACACTAAAGAGAGGGGGTCATTGGCCGGAATGAACAAAAACACAAAGCTGACTAACCTCAATTGGGAGTAATAAATTTACAAAATAATACATGTTTCTAAAAGCTTACAAAAGATATCATAATTGTTTTGACGTCTGATTTCCATTGGTAATAAATTCCACCATCTGGCTGGGATGAGAATGCTTAGGATAATGCAGGGATAAATACTCTTTTGCATTAGGGTTGGAATTTCTGGCAGATAAATGAATCAAAATACGCATATAACCTGGAGCACAGGCTGGTTCCCACTGACACCTCCAAGCAAGTGCAGCAGGCCTGAGTAGCCCAGTCTGTGCTCAGCACTTCTGATGGAACTAGGCTGGGCTAGCCAAAGACCCTTCCCCTCACTCTGGAGCCAAAGAGGAATAGTTCAACCAAGGCTGAGGGTTTGTACCAGTTAAGAAAAAACATAGATGGGGTGGGGGAGGAGGAGGAGGAGGTAGCAGCTCTGGAAACCAAACCAAAATTAAAAAAAAAAAAAAAAGGTTGTATCTACCTGAAAAAACAGTCTTTGGAGGCAGCCACAGGCCCAGCAACAAGAGTTGAGCTGCTTGAGCATACTTTTTAATTAGCACTCCAAAGTACAGAGTTGCACAGAGACAGAAATCTAACCTGTCCCCGCTGGAATCTTACCCATCCCCGCAAGAATTCAACCCATTCCCACCCCCACAAGAATTTAATGGTACCTACAGAAAAGAAAATTCCGTAGCTCTGCAGGCAAGGAAGGAACAGAAGGTTGAACTTGGAACACTCTGGTGTGAACGTGTACGACTCATTTCTGATTCGCTGGCACTGTGTGCTGAGAGGTTGCCACATGCACATGCCAGTAGGTCAGGCCTGTGTCAGAGCTGAGGCCTGAGCAGCAGCCTGGGAGCAGAGAGGGTTAATGGAAGACTTTCTGCATCTGCACTGCTAAAGCAAGGAGGAGGAGGAGGAGGAGGGGGAGGAGGCGGCACTCAAAGAACATGGTACTTGGTAGGCGAGAGGCTGGCGCAGGTACAGCTTACACTTCCATGGGAACCCCGCAGGAACCGCTTCTGTCCCCGCAGGCACCCCGTAGGAACTGCTTCTATGCCCATGGGAATCCTGCAGGAACTCCACAGAACTGCTTCCGTCCCTGCGGGATTCCCGCAAACCCCATTCCTGTGCAGGTCTGTACTCCAAAGTTGCTTGGAAGCTGTTTAAACAGTTTACATATGCTGGTAACTGAGAGAAGGTCTTGTCCATCCCCCATTTCATCAGTGTTTCTTTAAACATGCTGCCTTCCTCTCTGAGGGAGCGGGGATTTGCTTCATCTCTTGCTTTTTAAATACAACATCCGTAAAATCCGCCCCTTTCTTTCCGAGCACTGTACCAAAACCCTCATCCACACCCTTGTCACCTCTCGTTTAGACTACTGCAATCTGCTTCTTGCTGGCCTCCCACTTAGTCACCTCTCCCCTCTCCAGTCGGTTCAAAACTCTGCTGCCCGTCTCATCTTCCGCCAGGGTCGCTTTACTCATACTACCCCTCTCCTCAAGACCCTTCACTGGCTCCCTATCCGTTTTCGCATCCTGTTCAAACTTCTTCTACTAACCTATAAATGTACTCACTCTGCTGCTCCCCAGTATCTCTCCACACTCGTCCTTCCCTACACCCCTTCCCGTGCACTCCGCTCCATGGATAAATCCTTCTTATCTGTTCCCTTCTCCACTACTGCCAACTCCAGACTTCGCGCCTTCTGTCTCGCTGCACCCTACGCCTGGAATAAACTTCCTGAGCCCCTACATCTTGCCCCATCCTTGGCCACCTTTAAATCTAGACTGAAAGCCCACCTCTTTAACATTGCTTTTGACTCGTAACCACTTGTAACCACTCGCCTCCACCTACCCTCCTCTCCTCCTTCCTGTACACATTAATTGATTTGATTTGCTTACTTTATTTTTTGTCTATTAGATTGTAAGCTCTTTGAGCAGGGACTGTCTTTCTTCTATGTTTGTGCAGCGCTGCGTACGCCTTGTAGCGCTATAGAAATGCTAAATAGTAATAGCAGTAACTAATACGAGGGTGCGATAATAAACTTTGTAAGAGTCAGTATACTTCAAAGGAGTGGGAACAGAACAGAATCAAAAGCAACTTTATTAGTAAACAGAAATAAGATTGGATTATATTTCAAATGCTTGAAAGGGATCTCCTCCCGCTATTACTTCATTGGTCAGATTAGCCCTCTGCTTGTTCTGGAAAAGGTGGGGATATTTACAAGTCAAAGTGCAGTTCTTTAGAAGCACCACTAGAGGTCTCTGTGTGCCTTACAATACAGAACCTGAGAGGTTTCTATACTTGTGTCGCCTAGATTCAGGCCTTTCAAAAGACCACATGCAGTTCACTCGCACATATGCATCATGCACCACACTCACTTGCACTGTCCTGCACACCACGTTAGTACCCATGCAATTTCACAGTCATATACACACCCCTCCAACCCCTCCACTCGTTCAGTGAAATATGCCTGATTGGCAGCTATGGGAAACAGGTTACTGGGCTGGGTGGATCTTTGGTCTGAACCAGTGTTTTTAAGCTTGTAGCCATGCACCTTATTTCTTGTAATAAACTTTGATAAATGTCCAGAATAAACAAAAACTACCATGAAACCAAAACCAAAAGCTCCTACCCCTAGAAAACTCTGTTTACAAAGAAGGCTCCCCTAACACTGTCGCTAGGGCTGACAGACAGAACACAAAAGGCTTTGGAAGAGCCAAGAGAAGATCACTTTAAAGTTACAGATTTATCTGAAGGTTAAGATATTTGGCTCCAAGCTTTTCAACATGAGCTACTTTAAGTGCTGCCAACCAGGTTTGTTTTCAGTGCCAGCCCAAAATTCTGGGACCACAGCCAGCCCTTGTATACCAGATTATTGTGGAAGGAATGAGGATCATTGATGCTGTGTGTTTTTCTAGAAGTGGTGAGCAAGCGAGGTCTATCGGCAGGTTCCCCACACAAGTGAAGTGGCCCACCTGGGTCCACGAGTAGACAAGCTAAGTCTTCTGCCTGCAGCAACCACCTTCCCTTCAAGTTGAGCCCTCCAGTGCTGGTGGCATCAAAGTCTTTGTTGCCCAAACCCAGAAAACCAAGGAGAGAACCAGAAAGCCAGAGATATTAAGCTACTCAATTTGGGGACAGACCTGGAATTATGACTACCATATCCTGGTTGCATTATGGGACTTGAAGCACTGATTTCAATGGGCAGGTTCAGGCACTACACATCCCACATTGCTTTAGGATGTAAGTTCAAAACCAGGATGGCCAAAAAATCTCTAGTCTTGAATTGGGTAACTTGGAATCTCTTGAAAGCAGAGGGATCCCAATAGAGACACAAATGCAGGGCATTTACCAAGGAGGAGCAAGACTGGAGTAGGACTGAGGTTCCGCAGAGACTGGAGCAGGGTCAAGAAGTGTCTAACGAGATTCATAGGATCCAGCAAGAAATAGGCAACGTACAAGACAATATCAAGTAGGGCAGATCAAGCTCTGGCATGGAGACCAAACAGTGTCCAGATGGGAACAAGATGGCCTCTAGCAGGAATCAGAAACCATGGTCTGAACAGACGTGGCCAGGCTGACACCAACTAGTAGGAGATCAGAGGTTCACCCCACTGAAACTCTCCAAGGACTTGTGTCCTCTGCAGGCTGGCGGCAGAACCTCACATTATCCCCTCCAAGCATCCAAGCCACAGAATGTTTGGTCAAAAATTTCTTCAGAGCAAAGGTTTGAATGTTAGCCGAAAGGACCTAAAAGCCTTTCCAATGCACTAAATAATAGGTCTTCTGCCAGAATACTCTAGAATCCAGGATCTCCTTCACCTCAAATTCAGACTGTCCATCCACCATATTGGGATCCAGAGGTCCTTTGCTGACCAAAAGGATCAGGAATGCTAGGCATCAATAAGGAGACATGGAAGGCAGAGGGTATCTTCAGAGAGTCTTTTTCTGTAACGGCAAATCCTGATGAATCTAGGATGCAGGTTTACTACATGGGAGCTTCAAATGCAAACTTCTTTTGTTGTGTTACTGCTCTCTTCAAGTTGTGATTCACCTGCTTTCAGATGTCCTGCAAGTGCTGAACAGAGATTTTGGCTGCAGGAGCTTCCATAATGGTCACTGAAGAAAGAAGGCAGATGGGATGCTGGCCATACATGGCAAAGAATGGAGAGATGCTTGTAGATTAATTCACATTGTAGTTCTGGGTGAATTTGGCTGATAATTCACTCAATCATCCTGGTGGGCTGACGCAAAACATCAAAAGAATTGTTCCAGGTCGGCCATTAGTTTGAGGATGGTATCCCGAGGAAGATTAGAGAATGATACCCAAATTCTTACAAGAGGCCTTCCAGAACCTAGCAATAAATGGAGGACCCTGATTAGACATGATAGACTGGAATAATATACAGTCATACATCTCCTTGGACAATATGACTACTAGTTGGTGAGCAGAAGGTAACTTATCAAGAGGAGCAAAATGCAAAAAAAAAAAAAAAAACAACCAATCAGCAACCACCAGGATTGGTGTACAAGTGCTCAAAGGCAGGAGATAGGTTATAAAGTCCATGGCAAGACAAGACCAAGGCTTCATTGGCTCAGGAAGTGGCTACAAGAGGGCACATGGATAACATTGAAGAATCCTGGTTCTAGTGCATTCAGGACAGGCTAAAACACAAGATCAGTCTTTGTGCATTGAAGATCACCAGAAGGCTCTGGAGATCAGTTCGGTAATCTTCTTTACTCCTGGATGATTGGGAAATCTGGAGTTGTGTCCTCAACTGAACACTTTCAATGACAAGCACTAGGGATGAAGATCCAACCAGCAGAAACAGAACCTGAGGGTTTCACACCACGGGATTCTTGGGAACTTTTCTCCAGCAATTCTTAGTACTCAACATTCGCAACAACCTTGGAAGGAGGTATGATGGGCCCCTTGTTGATTGGGTCTGGCTGTCCACAGAGGTGAATTGTTGAGCAAGTGCATCAGCCTTGATGTTCTTCAAGCCAGGGTGATATAATATGAACTGGAATTGGACGGATATTCAGTGTCAAACTGGCTATGTTTAGCTGTTAAAATAGGCTATGTAAATAGGCCAGTCTTTAACCGCTAAGTACTTAACCCGTTAGCGCAGAAAATCAGCTTAACCAGTTAGTTGCCACGGTCAAAAGTGAAACTGGATACTGAATGCCGGTCACCAGATATGGGCTGGTATTGAATATCTGGTCTGAGCACCAGGCGGGGGGATTGTTTATGTACATGGGTTATATCCTTATTCTGAATACACACTAGGTGACGGCCTACCATAACATACATACTCCATGTTACAACAGTAAATGACTGCACTAGAGTTTAGCCCAATTTTTTTTACATTAAGAGCAATTTCTAATGCAGCAATTTGCATGTATTTAACATACCTATTACACCATCCTATAGCACAGTGCTTCAACACTGATCTTTCTTTCTGCATCAAGAGTAAAAGTAAACCCCTGCATATCTTACTGCATTGGCCCCTGAAAGAATATCCGAACTTGCCCCAATCCAAGGGAGAGGGATGTGCCAAGGAGCTGACCTCCCAGCTTGCTCTCTCGGGGGAAATCCCAGGTGACTGGCTCCTTTAAGTCCAGAGTTATCTGGGACAAACATGAAAGATTGTAAACTTTGTTTCTTTCAGAAGGATTATTTGGTGAAACCGCAGAGAAACCCTGAAGGGGAAGTAATATGTACAGTAAACAAACAACCCCATAAACAGAAAACCTGGCTCTGAGCAATGTTTATACCATGTGGAGCCAAGGAAAGCATGTCAGTTCCAAAATGAGCAACAGTTTTAAGTTCCCTTCTTACCTCCTGGGTGTTAACATGCATGCAGCCTTCTCTGGTAGATTTTCCTCTGCCTGGTCTGTCCTTTATAGCTAATGGCTCTTGAAGGGGAGTGGGATTCAAGTATATAAGAATTGCCATACTGGGTCCATCTAGCCCAGCATCCTGCCTCCAACTGTGGCTAATCCAGGTCACAAGTACCTGGCAGAAATAGTATCAAGATTCCATGCTACTAATCCCAGGGCAAGCAGAGGCTTCCCCATGTCTATCTTAATAACAGACTTTTCCTCCAGGAATTTGGCCAAACCTTTTTTAAACACAACTTCATTTACTGCTTTTACCGGACCATCTGGCATGTTAAAGAGCTTAATAAGCGTTGAGTGAAAAAGTGTTTTCTCTTAATTGTTTTAAACGTTTTACTATGTTAAGTTCACTTTTGTACTTTTTGAAAGTGTAAACAATTGACTTGTGTTTACCTGTTCCACTCCAGGATTTTATAGACCTCTATCATATCCCCCCTCTGCCATCTTCTCCAAGTTGAGCCCCAACCTCTGTAGCTTTTCCTCATATCAGAATCATTCCATCCCTTTAATCATTTTAGTTGCACTTTTTCAGTTCCATTACATCTTTTTGCGATGAGGTGAGCTGAATTGCACTCAATACTCAAGGTGAGGTCACACCAAGGAGCAATACAAAGGCATTATAATAGTCTTAGGACACATGCATTAGATGTAGGAACTGTCAACACCATTATAAATCCCAATGAACTTTAGTTTAAAAAAGCTACTATTTTAATCTTTTGCTAAAATCTCCCAATCCACTGCAGAAATTGTATACAAGTCTGAAATCTTTGACCCAGCCAAGCTACGCATTGAATGAGGATCTTCCATCTCCAAATACTTTGGCCAGATTTTTTGTTGGCAAGGTAAGTAACATATGTTCTACTTTTTCCCATCAATTGGAGGAACCTACCTCTCCCGTTGCAGTAACACATGTCTGGTCAAAATTTGCTTTACCGTCGTCTTTAACAGTACTGACTCAGACTTTATCAAGTATGCATTTAACTACTAGCCATCTGGATTCGATTTCTCCAGTTGGCATAAACTCGCACCTCATGTCTTACTCCCCTTGGCATTATTAATTATAATTCAAAGCCTGTCTGTTGGAACAGTTCCCAGTCTCTGGAAACGGGCAGTGATACACCCAATGTTAAAGAAAGGGAATCTTAAGATCGACAAATCCCAGCTCACTATCGCCCAATATCCAACCTGTGCTTTCTTTCTAAACTACTAGAAAAAGTAGTGTTTCCTCAGTTGTTGACTTACCTAGAAGCAGTTTCCGCATTACATCCCCATCAATCAGGATTCAGTTCTGAGATCCATGCAAATCTAGACAAAGGCTACAAGGCCTTAATCATTTTGCTCAACTTGACAGTGGCCTTTGATACTGTGAATCAGTCCATTCTTCTTTGTAGGTTAGTCATTAGGGCTTTCTGGACAGGTCTTCAACTGGTTTGGACCATTCCTTCAAGATCACTCCCTTATAGTAAAAACATCTCATTCTGACTCTTCTGATGTCTTTCCAATCGAGTGTGGAATACCACAAGGATCAATATTATCACCTTTTTTGTTTAATGTCTTTTTAAGTTCATTAGCCGTTCCAATTCAAGAACAGCTTGCCTTGAACAAATAGGAGGAAATATTTTTTCACTCAACGAATAGTTAAGATCTGGAACTCTTTGCTGGAGGATGTGGGTTTAAAAAAGATTTGGACAAGTTCCTGGAGGAAAAGTCCATAGTCCGTTATTGAGATTGACATGGGGAAGTAACTGCTGGCCCTGCGATTGGTAGCATTGAATGTTGCTGCTAATTGGGTTTCTGCAGGTACTTGTGGCCTGGTTTGGCCACTGTTTAGAAAACAAGATACTGAGCTGGATGGACCATTGGTCTGACCCAGTATGGCTACTCTTATGTTCACGTATTACTACGTGGATGATATTTTACTGATTCATTACTCACTGTCAGATAACCCAGACCTTTCTTCTCTTCAGCACGGTTTAAACACTGTTACATCTTGGTTATATGATAATCATTTTTCTCTTAACTTTGAAAAGTCCGTAGCTTGCTGGTTACTGGCTGTCAATTTCAACCTGTTCAGACCCTCTACTCTATTGGGTAGAATAGTTAACTCTTTAGAAACCTGGGTGTCCTTCTTGACACCCAGTTGTCATTTCTCTGGCAGGTTTCTAATGTGGGTGAGAGGAAACTAAAATCCATTAGAAGATACTTTGACACGTCAGCACTACATGCATTTGTAATCTCACATATAGATTATTCCAGTATTATTTATTCAAGATTGCCCAGAACGACTGTAAAACATCTCCAACCCCTACAAAATTCAGCTGCTCATTTCCTCTGCTGCGCAAATAAATGATCATATCACTCCACTTTTCCGGCAACTTCATCGGCTCCCAGTAATTATTGTATGATTCGAGATATTGACACTCTCTTTTAGGGCTTTGTACGAGGGTACAAAGAAATTTCTCACAGCCTCCAAATAATGAATTCATGGGCGGATGCGTTCCAACTAAAACTAAACGCTGAGAAAACACAATGTCTCATCCTCTCTTCACAATACAACACGAACAAACCCACCACTATAAACACCCCAGATTACACCCTCCCTGTCTGAAAATTCTCGGAGTTACAATTGATCGAAATCTCACACTAGAAATCCATGCGAAAAACATAACAAAGAAAATGTTCCACTCAATGTGGAAACTCAAAAACAATTTGTGAAATAACTAACTTTCGTAAATCTTTGAAGACCTATGTCTTCACCAAGGCACACCAAATGGAATAATAGTTATTTATAACACATCACCACTCCACCTAGTTTCTGACTATTTTCTTTTTACATCTGGTCCCTACGGGCTACCAATTGTATCTTTCACCCTGGAATGGCGATTGCCATAACGGGACCTTGTAAGCCACATTGAGCCTGCAAATAGGTGGGGAAATGTGGGATACAAATGCAATAAATAAATAAATAAAACCTTTCTTCCCAAGACCTTTGGTCTTTCCCAGTATGGCAATACTTATGTATTTATGTATCTGCTGCTGACGTTAGCGATGTTAACACACGTGATACTGAACTGAGCCTGGTTACTGCTAACATTCGCTGATGTGAACATTGTTAAACATGGGCTGCTGATCCACACATGTTCACTGCTCTCATGTGCTGCAGTTTACAAGTTCAGCTATTGCGAGCATGTCCACTAACAGCACCCTCCCCCCACCCCCCACCCCAATGAATGGGAAGAACACAGAGATGACAGTTACCCAGGCTTAGGAAGCACCAAAGAAAGGAATCCTTTCCAGGGAACTGGCAGCAATTTTTAAGTTTCCTCTGAACAGAACCTGCTACTGGTAAATATGCCTCTTCCTCCTCCTCCTCCTCCTCCTCTAGCAGGACCCCAGAGGAAGGAACTTTTCATGCTACCTAAGAGCAGATTAATTCCTCCTCTCTGAAGCAAACTAGGAGTGGCCCATTCAGCTCCCATCAGCCTCTGGTGATGGATGATTTTCCTCCCTGCCATGGCTGGTTGTCTTTCCGTTACTGATGGTCTCCCCTGCTTGTGAAAGTGACCTATGTCAGGAGAGTGTCTGACAGTTAACACCAGGGTCTGACAGATTTGCCTCTGAATGGGTTACTCCCTGCCGTCTAGCAGCAAGCTGAGCTGTAGTGATGGATGGGATGGAGCCTTTGTCCCATCACTGCTGTTCCTACCTTATTCTATTCCATCATTCCTGGGCCTTCACCTAGGCACAGCATCCCTGCACTATCAAGTCATACATTTTAACAAACCAGCTTCTCTCAGTGGAAAGGTGCTGTCTTTCTGCAGATCCAAACTATGTGATGCATCAGGCCCCAGAAGGCCCAAAGGTGATACACTACAAGCACAGGTCTAAAGACAGACCACCTCGTAAGGGGGTCACTAGCGGGAAGGAGCGTGAAAAAGCTGGCCCTGGGAGACCACCAGGAGCAGAGAAGTAGGCATGCTTTGGGCCCCCTTCTGACGGAAAAAGGCAGCATAGAAAGTACGAAACAGAAATGGAGCCGGGGAGACATATGCTCTGTAGTACTATAGGAGTGATCAACACCAGTGACCACCAGTCACTCCCAGGATCTCAGGCCTGGTACCAGATGCTTTGTGACAGAGAAGAGGCACTTCTAAGCCTGGGGTGAATGAGGGAGAGGAAAGAGGGGGGGCGAGCTGTACATAAGTTCATAAGTATTGCCACACTGGGACAGACTAAAGGTCCATCAAGCCCAGTATCTGTTTCCAATGGTGGCCAATCCAGGTCACAAGTACCTGGCAAGATCCCCAAAAAGTACAAAACATTTTATACTGCTTATCCCAGAAATAAGCAGTGAATTTTCCCCCCAAGTCCATTTTAATGGCCATAGCTGGGGGGCTATGAGGGAGAGAGATGGGGAGGCAAGGGTGTGCTGGAATCCAGTTCCAAAATGCAGAACCCAGCACGAGCTGTGTCTGTGATCTTGTTGCTCCAGTCTTTCCTCTCGATTCCTCAGCAACTTTGGGTTCCTGGTCTGTGATCCCTTAGTACAAATCCTTCCTTCATATTCTCTGCAGTGATTTCTGAGTCCTGAGCAATGTGGAAAACCCTATTCGCGCCATTCCTGTAATCCAGTGCTTCCTCCTCATAGACCAGGGGTGGGTTTTCAGGATTTCCCTAATTAATATGCATGAGATTTAAAAGTACTGCCTCCATTGTATGCAAATAGATCTCATCCATATTTGGGGTCTGGGGCGATTTGAGAATGGCGATGGATTGATTGCACACCAACTTTGGGTGTTTGCAGAAGATTTGTGAGCTATGCTACCAAGAACCCTTTTTTGTAAGAGATTTTTTTGGGGTGTGAATCCCTTGAGTAACCTGAACCTCGAGATAAATACACGGATGAAGTGACTTGTGAAAATAAGAAATTTCACGGATGAATTGATCAGCTGATGGACCATCTGATTTCTTAGTTACTGCATGGTAGTGTTCCAGAGTACAGTTCCCACAGATGACTGTGCATTCGTGCAGGAAGATAAAAAAAGTTTTTGTGAATCATTATATTGCTGGTTGTAAGAGTTGACAATGGGTCCTGGAGGGTAGACAGCAATTTAATGTATTAGTCAGAGGTTATAAGGTGTGAAGATATGTGAATGAGTGAGAATGAGCATGTATGTAGGATATTTGGCGATTGATGTTGGAGGAAACATTTGCAATATTATGTATAATAAACAAAGACCGTTTACAATAACTGTGTGAGTGATACATATTAATAATATTGAGTACAGTTATTAACATTGATGTTTAATCCAGTATAGAATAGTGTGTATGCATATTTATTGGGGATAATCCTGAAAACCCGACTGGGTTGTGGCCCTTGAGAGCCAAGGTTGCCCGTCCCTGTCACAGACTCTCTCCTCCAATCTCCCTTTGTGGAGTCTCCTTTGTGGACTCCTGGGGGGGGGGGGGGGGGCGGCAATGTTCTGTACTTCTGTGCTCTCCTTAACTCTTTCACTTCTCTCCACCAGGCGCCCTAAGCACTATCTTCTGAGAAATCTATCTTTCACCTTTGGACAAGAAGAAAAACTCCCAAGAAAAATATAGGACAAGAAGGTAAGAGCTCCTTCCTACCACTAGGGGTCACTGACTTATACAGATGTTGTAGTATAGCCACATGTGAAAAGCCATATTGGGTCAGACTAAAGGTCCATCTAGCCCAGTATCCTGCTTCCAGCGGTGGCCAGTCCAGGTCACAAATACCCAGCAGAATTCCAAAAAGTAGCAACATTTTATGCTACCGATCCTACGGATAAACCGCTTTCCTCTGGTCAACCTTAATAACAATGTATGGACTTTTCCTTCAAGGATTTGGCTAAACCATTTTGAAACCCTGCTGCATTAAATGCTTTTGCCACTTGAGTTCCAGAGCTTAATTATATGTTGAGTGTAAAAATATTTTCTCCTATTTGTTTTAAAAGTATTTCCATGTAATTTCTACTACTACTACTTAGCATTTCTATAGCGCTGCCAGGGTTACGCAGCGCTGTATAAGTTTAAACATGGGGAAGGACAGTCCCTGCTCAAGAGAGCTTACAATCTAAAGGTAACAAACTATGTAGTAAGTGTAGGTATCATGAATGGAGAAGGTGGTTAGGTGCCAAAAGCAAGGGAGAAGAGATGGGCTTTGAGTAAGGACTTCAAAATGGTCAGGGAGGGCGCATGGCGTATGGGCTCGGGAAGTCTGTTCCAGGCATAAGGTGATGCGAGGCAGAAGGGGCGGAGTCTGGAGTTAGCGGTGGTGGAGAAGGGTACAGATAGGAGTGATTTGTTCTGAGAGCGGAGGTTACGGGTGGGAACATACGGGGAGAGGAGGGTAGAGAGGTAATGGGGGGCTGCAGATTGAGTGCACTTGAAGGTCAATAGGAGAAGCTTGAACTGTATACGATAGCGAATCGGTAGCCAGTGAAGCGACTTGAGGAGAGGGGTGATAGGAGAGTATCGGTTCACGTGGTAGATGAGACGTGCGGTGGAATTTTGGACAGATTGAAGGGGGGATAGGTGGCTAAGCGGGAGGCCAGCGAGGAGAAGGTTGCAATAGTCAAGACGAGAGATAATGAGCGAGTGGACGAGGGTTCAGGTGGTCTGTTCAGAGAGGAATGGGCGAATTTTGCTAATATTATAGAGGAAGAAGCGACAGGTCTTAGCTGTCTGCTGGATATGGGCAGAGAAGGAGAGGGAGGAGTCAAAAATGACTCCGAGATTGCGGGCTGAAGAGACGGGGAGGATGAGGGCGTTGAGCGTCCCCTGGTCTTTGTACTTTTTTTCAAAGAGTAAGAAAATCGATTCATTTCTACTCACTTTACACCACTCAGGAGTTTATAGACCTCAATCATTTCTGACTGGGGCATCTTCCCCAACATTTCTTCTTAGTAATGACTAAGACTAAAGCAAAACATTCATTTAGTCTTTCTACTATGATGTTTCCTTCCTGAGCCCCTTTGCTCCCTCCGCAGTAAGACTAAAAGTCACTGTCCTGTGTGTGGAGCCTTTAATTGGGGGGGGGGGGGGGGGAGTGATCCATAGCTTTTTCATGTCTGTCTATTTGCCATGGACAGATAAAGTGAATTTTCTGGGGTCTGTTTATCTTTTGGGGAAATGTTTGATAATGTATTTTGTTACATGGAGAAAGAGGGATCGACTGTACTACTACTACTCCATATTTGGGGTCTGGGGCGATTTGAGAATGGCGATGGATTGATTGCACACCAACTTTGGGTGTTTGCAGAAGATTTAGCATTTAGCATTTAGCATTTCTATAGCACTACAAGGCGTACGCAGCGCTGCACAAACATAGACGAAAGACAGTCCCTGCTCAAAGAGCTTACAATCTAATAGACAAAAAATAAATAAAGTATTTTTCATATATGGCAATATGCTAATGAAATACCCTAAAGGTTCACTTCTAGAAGTGGAAATTGAGCATGGTGGGATCAGAATTTAAAGGCAGTTATGTGGTTTGAAGGAGCTGCAATGGGATAAGTGCTGGTCAGTGTCTCTAACTAGAGGGTACTGCAAATATTTCCTCTGACTGCCTTGGCAGTGTTTGGATACAGCCGGGGTGCAGGGCCACCAAGAGACTAGGCCGGGCCCGGGGCAAGGCCGCCCCCCCCCCCCCCCCCCCCCCCCCCCTGTTGCTGCTGCCCCCGTCGATCTCCCCGCCGCTGCCACCCCCTGCCGCTGCAGTCTGCGGTCTCACCTGCCTGCCTCCATGGCTCCGGGCCCCCTGCATTCAATGTGGCAGTCGCAGATCGCCTCTCTTCTGGCCTTCCCTCCCTGTGTCCCGCCCTCATCTGATGTAACTTCCGGTTTCCGCGAGGGCGGGACACAGGGAGGGAAGGCCCGAAGGGAGGCGATCTGTGACTGCTGCTTCGAATGCAGGGGGCCCAGAGCCGAGGAGGCAGGCAGGTGAGACCAGGAACTGCAGTGCCGGCAGCCTGACCCCGGCGCTGGGCCCCCCTTGGAGGTCCAGGCCCGGGAAATTTTGCCCCCCTGCCCCCCCTCCCCTTCTTGGCGGCCCTGCCGGGGTGATCCAGGCCAGGGCTTAGGCAGAGCCCGAGATTATCTGATTAGTTGAACATTCAGGGTCCCTTTTACAAAGCGTCAGTAAACCCAACGCGGGCTCACCATATGCTAATCTGGTGGTACCACCGGCCTAACGCGGGGGCCAGCCCTACTTCCAGCCCCGGCACTCACCATTTCCCATGCTAGGGAAAATTGGCCTGGTGCTAACCCAGTGGTAATCGAGCAGCACCGCAAGCTACCCGGTTAGCACTGGGTTAGCACGGGAGCCCTTACCGCCATCTCAATGGGTGGTGGTATGTTCTCCCCCCCCACCCCCTCCGCATGGTCACGCGGTAAAAGCAACCTTACTGGCCATGTCTTCTTTTTTTGGGGCCTTTTAACCCATTAGGGCGTGGCATAAACAGTCCCCCATCGCTAGCGCATGGCTCTTTTTACTGCAGCTTGGTTAAAGGACCCCTCAATCTTCTAAAGAGAGAACTCTCCAGAAAGGTAGGACAGGAAAAGGGCTGACTTCAGTTTCTCTGGTTAGATCTTGAATATTGCTTTTACCGAATAATGCCATCACTCAGCACCAAATCTGTATATTCAGCTGGCCTGTGTCCGGGTACTGACCCTCCAGAGACTGGCCTTTAAAAAAAACGCTGACCACTACGGTTCAATATCAGGGGGAAAGTTTACATATTGATCTCTGGGATCAAAGAGTGGCAAACCAGTCTTTCGTGGTCATTGATTAACGATTTCATTTCGGTGGATACAGCCAAAAATCTGTATAAGTTAATGCCGGGGTCCAGGTCCTGTTCCTGTTAGGGAAGGGGATGGGATGGGATTAGATATGCCATAGACTCGTTACAGATTGAATAAAAGTACTGATGTGTTTCATGTTATTTTGTATATATCTGCTTGACTAACTTTCACCAAACTTGTAGTGAACAAGTTTTTTATACATTAAAAAGAAATTGTGACTTTCCCAAGTTCGTAAAAGTCAGAGGAGGATGTCAGGGCCCCTCCATATCCCAGTATACGCCTGATGGCAGGATCATCCAAGTGCTAGATAAAATTTAATGTGGACAAGTGCAGGGGACAGAAATTCTACTTATAATTACTACTACGTCTTCGTCAGATCGGAAATACACACCCCCTATCCACCCCCATCCTGCTAGACTGTCACTGAAATGCTTTGATGTTTCACTTATATATATTGTCATCTACCAACATTTGCTTATTTCCGATCTGATGAAGAAGGGCAACCTTCGAAAGCTAATCAAGAAATGTATTAAGTTATGTCCAATAAAAAAGGTATCATCTGGAGGAAGGACCCTCGATCCAGTTGTGGTGGGCCTACATGCTCTCCTTATGCGCTATGGAGCCAAAAGATTTACCTGATTTAGCATCCCCGAGGGGAGACAAGTTCTTTCAGTGTTGGCAGCCTTTCCTGGATACTCTAACACCCTCGGCACGGAGTAGAGTGCTTAATGGATAGGCATAAACATACTATCAGAGCACTACCTGGGAGGAAGGGAGGGTGGGTGGGGGGTGGGGAAGGGCAGGGGGAGAAAGGGAGGGAGAGGGATTAGCTTAAGGGAAGGGGGGAGAAATAACAAAAGGTGTGACGATATGAGACAAAAGTTACATGATGGTTGTGAAAATGTTATACTTATTGTGATAAGACTGGAATAACACAATTGTTGATGTCACCAATAAAAGTTTATTTAAAAAAAAAAAGGTATCATCTTATTTTCTTTTCCATGTTTTATTTTGTTTTATTTCTATTGATAACCTTTCAAAGTGGACTGACACGGCTACCACACCTCTCTACTCAAAATTATGCTAGAAAGACAGACTTTTTTTCAAGCGCAGCTGGCCCAGGTCGGTGTTAAATATGCTTAAGGGGCCCAGGGCAGACATTTTGAATCCCATCAGCAGGCATTTTGCCCTTCAACTTCAGACAGGCTTGGGGCCCCTGTAGCATGAGAGCCCAGGGCAATTGCCCTCCCCCTAACCCTGCTGCAGATCCTACTTGGGTCCTGAGAGAGAGCTGACTTCTTTGCTTATGCTCACTTTGCCATCAGGACATCTGTACTCTTCTGGCTCCCTCTGCTGGCAGAACCAAAGAGAAACAGTCAAAATTTATCTTCAAGTTGCTAGAGATCTAATGTAATTAGATCAGAAGCTTAGCGGAGATTGGGTGGCAGATCCGGTGGTGGGAGGCAGGGCTAGTGCTGGGTTAGACTTCTACGGTCTGTGCCCTGAAAATGGCAGATACAAATCAAGGTCAGGTATACACATAAAGTAGCACATATGAGTTTATCTTGTTGGGCAGACTGGATGGACGTTACAGGTCTTTCTCTGCCGTCATCTACTATGTAATCTAATCTAATCTGCTGTTTGTATACCATGCAATTCCCAGCTAGAGGTTGGAGGCTGTTTACAATATTGTGATTTGCTTGCTGTGATTTAAATTGGTTTGATATCTGTTTAATCTGTAAACTAGATATAATTACCAAAAGAATTCGATCTTTTTTGTTTACTTCCTAAAAGTGTGCTGAGCCCTCTCCTTCCCCCCCCCCCCCCCATCTGGCTTTGTAAAAGTGGGCTCAGGTGTGGCTGATAGCTCTGTTGAAGGAGGTGCATTTTTAACCCACATGGTCTTTTCTTGACTCCTGCCTAAAGGACACTCACAGATAAGAATTGCTCTGGCTTTAATTTTGCATTTATATCTTTCCAAAAAACCTGTTTTTATCTACTGTGCTAAAATTGTGAGGGAGGGAGGCTGGGGAGAAGAGAAGACTATGGGACAGGAAGGAGCCAGGAGAGAGAGAGAGAGAGAGAGAGAGAGAGAGACCCCCTCCCCATGCCAGCAAGAGAAGGAGAGGCGAAATTACTCTATCCCACCCCCATCAATCTGATCTCACTATCCCCTGCCCCTCTCCAAATTAAAAGGTCAAACTGTGCTTGTGGGGAAGAGCATTGAAAAGAAAACTGCTCAGGTGATACCAATCAGATATATGTATGCACCATGTGTACAGGGAGGAGGGCTGTTCAGCCTTTTAAAAATCATCAGCAAAGTGATAATCATTCTAAGCCCTATTAATGAAATGAAAGGCTTGGACAGACATTCCTCTAAAGTTATAACAGCCCGGAACGGGTGCTGAACAGATGATGAAAGGAAATGGCCAAGTCCAGGCTTGTAAGGATGTTTTTTCCTTGAAGCTGAACTTCCTTCAGTCCAGAAGCGCTAACTGTGGTTTCCTTCCATGATGGAGATGTGAACAAAGTGAAATCCCTGCCTCAGAGTATCAGTGGTGAGTCACCAGGGGAAGGGCATTAAATCCTTGGTATTACTAATAGGAAAAAACTGACCTGTGACCGGGGTGTTCCTGGGTGGGGACTCCTGATGCATTTAGACCTCATTTATCCCAGACATTGATTAGAGCTGTCAGTGTTTGGTAGAGATGATGAGGTCATTGTATCAGACAATATATAGGTCCTTTTCAATACTGGGCTGATGATTATTGTTATTATTATTTGTGAGTTTGATACCAGATGTACACAGTGTTTTACATCAAATCACAGAGACTGTATATATTATTTATTTATTTATTATATTTGTATCCCGCACTTTCCCACTAAAAGCAGGCTCAATGAGGCTTACATAGTAATAGGTAACACAGAATTTTGTTATGTAAAGTAGGAAATTAAGATGCTAGGTTGCAGGTGGAAGGGAAGCCAGATTGTGATTTTGGTGCCCTTCAGAGGCTTGAGAGAGAGATACAGGAGTGGCGAGGGAGGGGTAGGGAGTAGAAGGAGAGATACTGGATCACAGGTGGGGGGGCCTGCCAATGCAAAAGGTGGCTCAGGCACCATAGTCTCTTGAGCTGGTGTTGTTTGCATTTGTTTGAAATGACATGGGAACTTCATATCAGTGTAACTCCTGGGGCCCCCCTTTCTGTCCTGCAGGAGGCTGGGCACCGGTCCACCTTCAGGTTTCTGGAGTTTGGTTTTATGGGACTGGGCTCTGCTAAAGCATGGATGGTTGGTATCAAAAGAGACAGCAACTCCCTGAACTCTGACCCCTCTGCACCTCAGAATTTACCAAAGAACAGGGTCCGCCTGGCTGAAGTGGACTGCACCCACTAAAACTGCTCCAGGGACCTGCATACTGCTGTGATGGACCTGAGTATGACATTTGAGGCTGGCATAGAGGCTGGCACAAAATATTTTGAAAGATGTTTTTTTTGGGTGGGAGAGGGTTGGTGACCACTGGGGGGGGGGGGTGAGGGGAGGTCATCCCCAATTCCCTCCAGTGGTCATCTGGTCATTTCAGGCACCTTTTTGTGCCTTAGTTGTAAGAAAAACAGGCCCGGGTGAAAACATCCAAGTGCTCGTCAGGGACGTCCTTGTTTTTTTCGATCATGGGTCAAGGACGTCTAAGTGTTAGGCATTCCCAAGTCTCACCTTCGCTATGCCTCCAACACCCCCCCTTGAACTTTGGACGTACTTGCGATGGACTGCAGTTGAAGATGTCCTAAATCGAGCTTCCATTATACCGATTTGGACGTCCCTGGGAGAAGGACGTCCATCTTCCGATTTATGTCAAAAGATGGACGTCCTTCTCTTTCGAAAATGAGCCCAATAGTAACCTATGGAACTTTGTAAGTGTAAGTGCTTCAAAAATGAGCCCCTTTCTAACCTATTCTGAAACAAACTTTGCACAGCCCTGCATCGGTCAATAGTCCCTTCCTGGGCTGATTGGCTCTGAATGTACTTCCTTCCCAGTCCCAGTTCTGGGAGATATTTGTACAGTCAGTGTTGTCAGATTTTAAATGAGGTCACCAAATGTAAATTTTAAAGGCCCTCTTTGCGCCCTAGGAATAGCCTCCTCCAGGGACAAAGGGACTGCGCTTCCACTATGTGTTGGGCCGCCTGCCTAGATCCTTTTGATATTCCATCCCAGTGATATCTCTGTTGTGTAGATATCAGAAGGCGTAAGTCTGGGATACTGTCCATGACCATGGCCTTCTGTCTATCAGGATCTAAGTGAATCCTTGGTCATCTATGTAGCTACATGTTTCCTATTAAAATGCAACAGTAATTTATATAGACATTGAGTGTTAGTTGTGTGTGTAGCTTAGGTTGTAGTATCAATGAAAGGTGAAGAATACTTGAAAATAAAGACAGAGATAGATTTCAGAGAGAAGGCTTTATTCTTACCAAGTTTTTCAATTAAGTACAGACATCAAACATATTCTGGTTTCAATCGCATAGGGCTCCGCTGTCCGAGAAAGCGTTGGGGAGGACTCCAACTTTCTCTCAAAATCTTATCTCTTTTATAGCCCCAAGTCCCAATACAAGTCTTTTGTGAGGTACCTTTTTTTCTAATATTTCTCAATTTCTGAGATCATACTTTCGTATCCGGCCAGATGCGCATCTGTACCATCTGTCTTTCCGTTCTAGCTATTTCAAGAGATTGCCCCATATCCGTCAAAGTCAACATGTTTTTGGAACATTTTGTTTTTTCTCGTTTACCAAAATATCTTTATCAGTTTCACATCTTCCTTTTGTAATACCTTTCATAACATCTTATGATCTGTGTGCCATCTGATGGAAAATAAGTCCCACTTTAAAAAACCTCATTTTATTCCTTTTACCCATTATTCTTTCATTATAGGTGCTATTTCCAATTAGAAGGTTGTACCTGGTTGTGTTCAGACCTGCTTTTTGCAGATTCTCAAATATGACATCATTAGCTTGTTATTTGGCCTACTCAGTACTTTTCAGTTGCTTTAGGCTGTGTAGCTTAGCCCACCACTATTCCAGTGGTAGGTCTGAAGCCAGGCCATATATTAACATTGCCCAAACGTAGCCCAAGGAATTCAGAGAACCCGAAAATAGCCCAACCTTCATAAAATAGAAATACGATTTTCAATTATTATCTTATTTGTGAAGTTTTATTTACACTATAGGAAATCTAGTGAAAAATGGTGAATATTAGCAATGCCTCTGTATCAAGCCATGATGCATCGTCAATGCACTATGCACCCATTTTAAACAAAGAGAAAAGAAATTGCAAAGGGGATGGAATGATTCCCCTATGAGGGGCAAGTGGGAAACAGAACGGGCAAGGATGTGGGATGCACCAGGCTGACGCTTATTAAGCCCCAAAGTGCAAAAAGTTCAAAGAATTAAAGAAAACTAGAGGGCGTAAAGGGAGAGGTGGGGACAGGCTAAGGGGCAGAGAGACTGGTGGGGAACTAAGGAAGACTGGTGTGGCTGGGCCAGGGTCTGAAGGGAGAGACCAGAGGTTTCCTTGACTCTTTTGGCCTAGGTCTGGGCTCTGCAGGCCAGATTTTCAGTGGCTTCTGCCTTTTTCTGTGGGTGGAGCAGTCCCAACCATTTTTAAAGTTGTCTTCTCTGCTCCCCTGCTGTTCCAGCACTGGGACACCCCCTCCCCCACCTCCCACATACAGATCTGCTCCTGCACCTTAGTAGTACCAGAAAATCTCTGCTTTCTCACTCTCAGAAGTGCAATAACACTGTATATGTTTGATGGGCAGAGTTTATTAAACAAGCTGTCTTCCCTTTTATCTTTTTATACACCCCAATTAAAAGTGATTTATGACTCACAAAGGCAGCCTGGAGCACTGACCCTTTGGTATGCCCCAAATGCCTCCCCAACCCCCTGATGATAGGAAGCCCAGTGCAAGAACTGCAGAGTCCAGAGGGCTACCCTGGGGTTTACATTGTTTGGGTTTCAATGGTTAGACTGTGGCCAGGGTCTGTGCTGTTCCTTGCCTTTTGAATACTGCTTTGGCCAGTCTTTTTTTTTAATTTCCAGTACCTGCTTTATCTATTCACGTAGTCAGCTGGATAATCTGTTGCTGTAGTAAAATCTACCCTTCAAAGCATTTAAACAGCTATAAAATGTGGAATTAGTGTTCAGCCAGTGGTAAGACAGTCAAGACTGGAAGAAACACGGTGTAATTACAGTTCTGTCCAGTGGAGAAAACCACAGTCTCACAGCAGTCACTACAGATTTTCCTGCAACTAAAACAAAGGTACTGATGACAGCAAACTCCAATCAAGAAAACACACTGGGCCGGATTCTGTGACTCACCTGAAACAGTCCTGTGCCTTAGAATCACAGGAGTCGACTTTTCAAAACTATTGGGGGTGCTAAACCCAACAGAAATCACCTCTCCCTGGACATAGTCAAAGACTTTGCTCAATATTGGGGGTGTTCAAGTAGCCACTGCACCCACAGAGCTGGCCCCTATGCCTAGAATCTGCTCAGATAGAGGTTAAAAAGGACTGTTCCAAATTTCACAGGCCGCCTGGGACCCTGCAGTAGTAAAGCAGGGGCCTAGTTATTGATGCAGCCAAGCTCCATGGCCTTGTGTTTAACTGGAAGAGAAGCAACGGAGGTCAGCAGTCAGTCAGCCATCAGAAGGAATTAAAAGCCTGCACATGTCCTGGCTTTCTCTCTTGGAAGGATAAGGATGGCAGAGCAGGTTGAATAGGGAAATACAGGGAAAAGCGCATCAAAGATAAAAAGGACATGGCCTTCTCAGTCTCATTTCCTGCTGTCCTGAGTGACTCCCAGTCAGGGTGTGTGTGGTAGAGGGTAAGGAGGGGGGGGGGGGGTTCGGTCTTTTAAACCTGTCAAGCTTCTAATAAGACTTGTGTCGCTTTGTGATACTTATGGGGGAGGGGGGGGTGATGCCGCCTTGGGTGAATTTCTTCAAAAAGGTGGTAAATAAATCCTATTAAATAAAGTCTGTAAAACTGAATTGTGCAAGGCAAGAAATGTTCTTTTTGGACCCATCAGAACCAGCTCCAATTAGAGATGCTGGGTTTGGGAGAACGGGCCTAATTTTGGGATAAGGAGCTGATGCTGGGGAAGGGTGAAGGGGGTTCATGCTAGGAGGAAGGAAGCCACATTGAGCATGCAAATAGGTGGGAAAATGTGGGATACAAATGCAATAAATAAGCGAAGTCTATGAAGATGATGCTAATAAACTCCCTGAAGAAAGTCACCCAAAGCAGAGCCCTGTGCAGCTGTGTTTACTGATGAAAGAGAAAGATAAAAGGAGGTGGAAATTCAGAGGAAGGAAAAGCTGTCCACCCTCCACAAAGGGATAAGTAGCATAATATCTGTTTTACTTGTGACCTGCATTGGCTGCCGTTGGAAAGAGGATACTGGGCTAGATGGATCCTTGGTCAGACTCAGTACGGCGATGTACATTCTTATGTTCTTAGGTTGCACGGACACCCTGACACAATTAAAATCTCTCCGGAAAGGACCTTGTTTTCATTTCTAGAAAGCAAAAACTCTCATTACAATTATACAAACCAACAGACAAATAGTCTGACCTCCAGAACCAGGTACTGGGATACCCACTGTGTCAGGGCAATTGCAGACTGGAGGAGGCTTCCGGATGGTCCAGGAAGATAGGTTTCATATGGCTGTTGGTAGCAGTCTTCAAATACCCATATTCGTTGCATTTTAGTACACTCCAGACTCCCTTTCTCCTTGCTTGCTCCTCCTACATTAATGAAACCACATTCCCCCATTGCAGCCCCCCCCACCCCCCAATCAAATAAAACCTCATTTTAAATCAGTTTAGCTCTCTATTTCCAGTGACAGCAAACTCTTCCAGCGTTAATATTGTAGCTCATGTCCTGCTTCTCAGTAGGGTTTTAGTACTTTCATACTTGGAATTTCATTCCCTAGTCCCCTCCATGTGATGCAGTGCACAGGGAAGGGGATTAATGACCTGAATTCATGGAGCTGGGGAAAAAGTTCAGCTGGAATATTTAAAGCAGGAGTGCCCCCTAATGCACATACCTAGTACTGCAGGTTTGAGCATCCTTTCATGGGAGGTAGCAGAGATCTCCAGTATTGTTTTGCCCAGGGCTTCTATAAATATAAAACTTACTTCCTGGAAGAAAGATCCATCTCCCGTGAGAACATGTGAAGGATAATTCTATAAACTGACCCAATACTGAGTTACCCTAGTTTTCCATAACAGAACCCAGCTGTCCAGGTTCCATTATAGAAAAGGTTTCAACAACCCACCCACCCTCGGGGTGCCCAGTTACAGAGTTACTCCTACAGAGCCATCAGGTCGCCAGGAAATCAGAGACGATTTATTCAATATTTTTCCTGAATAAAGGGCCCATTTTCTGGCAAGTTAAACGCTCTAGAAATAAGATGATTTTCAGTTTCCGGGAAAGAAAATGGAGGCTTCACCAGGACACTTGAGGAATAAAGGAGTTGGACCTACTCTGCAGGAGACAGACTGTTACACTGGACGTCATCGCACTGGTTCCTTTCGGAATGAGCAGGATAGAAACTGAAAATGGAAATAGGAAGAGACCTCTGGAAACAGAACTGCATTTACTGGTCAAATAAGGGAAAGTTTTCCAGTCTCAGGAAAAGAGGTGTGGTAGCCGTGTTAGTCCACTCTTAAAGGTAATCAATAGAAATCAAACAAAATTAAAACATGGAAAAGAAAATAAGATGATACCTTTTTTATTGGACATTTCTTGATTAGCTTTCGAAGGTTGCCCTTCTTCCTCAGATCGGAAATAAGCAAATGTGCTAGCTGACAGTGTATGTAAGTGAAAACATTCAAGCATTACTATGACAGTAAAATAGATACCATTGGAGATTCTACATGGAATGTTGCTACTATTGGAGATTCTACATGGAATGTTGCTATTCCACTAGCAACATTCCATGTAGAAGGCTGCGCAGGCTTCTGTTTCTGTGAGTCTGACTCACAGAAGCAGAAGCCTGCGCGGCCACATTGGTGATCTACAAGGGCCGACTTCTACATGGAATGTTGCTAGTGGAATAGCAACATTCCATGTAGAATCTATAGAAATCAAACAAAATAAAACATGGAAAAGAAAATAAGATGATACCTTTTTTATTGGACATAACTTAATACATTTCTTGATTAGCTTTCGAAGGTCGCCCTTCTTCCTCAGATCGGAAATAAGCAAATGTGCTAGCTGACAGTGTATGTAAGTGAAAACATTCAAGCGTTACTATGACAGTAAAATAGATACAATTGGAGATTCTACATGGAATGTTGCTACTATGGGAGATTCTACATGGAATGTTGCTATTCCACTAGCAACATTCCATGTAGAAGGCTG
Organism: Microcaecilia unicolor; assembly: GCF_901765095.1. Taxonomy (NCBI): domain Eukaryota; kingdom Metazoa; phylum Chordata; class Amphibia; order Gymnophiona; family Siphonopidae; genus Microcaecilia; species Microcaecilia unicolor. The sequence goes on along the minus strand of NC_044043.1, from coordinate 100,105,365 downwards.
CGCAGGCTTCTGTTTCTGTGAGTCTGACGTCCTGCACGTACGTGCAGGACGTCAGACTCACAGAAGCAGAAGCCTGCGCGGCCACATTGGTGATCTACAAGGGCCGACTTCTACATGGAATGTTGCTAGTGGAATAGCAACATTCCATGTAGAATCTATAGAAATCAAACAAAATAAAACATGGAAAAGAAAATAAGATGATACCTTTTTTATTGGACATAACTTAATACATTTCCTGATTAGCTTTCGAAGGTTGCCCTTCATCCTCAGATCGGAAATAAGCAAATGTGCTAGCTGACAGTGTATATAAGTGAAAACATTCAAGCATTACTATGACAGTAAAATAGATACTATTGGAGATTCTACATGGAATGTTGCTACTATTGGAGATTCTACATGGAATGTTGCTATTCCACTAGCAACATTCCATGTAGAAGACTGCGCAAGCTTCTGTTTCTGTGAGTCTGACGTCCTGCACGTACGTGCAGGACGTCAGACTCACAGAAGCAGAAGCCTGCGCGGCCACATTGGTGATCTACAAGGGCCGACTTCTACATGGAATGTTGCTAGTGGAATAGCAACATTCCATGTAGAATCAATAGAAATCAAACAAAATAAAACATGGAAAAGAAAATAAGATGATACCTTTTTTATTGGACATAACTTAATACATTTCTTGATTAGCTTTCGAAGGTTGCCCTTCTTCCTCAGATCGGAAATAAGCAAATGTGCTAGCTGACAGTGTATATAAGTGAAAACATTCAAGCATTACTATGACAGTAAAATAGATACTATTGGAGATTCTACATGGAATGTTGCTACTATTGGAGATTCTACATGGAATGTTGCTATTCCACTAGCAACATTCCATGTAGAAGGCTGCGCAGGCTTCTGTTTCTGTGAGTCTGACGTCCTGCACGTACGTGCAGGACGTCAGACTCACAGAAGCAGAAGCCTGCGCGGCCACATTGCTGATCTACAAGGGCCGACTTCTACATGGAATGTTGCTAGTGGAATAGCAACATTCCATGTAGAATCTATAGAAATCAAACAAAATAAAACATGGAAAAGAAAATAAGATGATACCTTTTTTATTGGACATTTCTTGATTAGCTTTCGAAGGTCGCCCTTCTTCCTCAGATCGGAAATAAGCAAATGTGCTAGCTGACAGTATATATAAAAGTCTTTCATAGACAATCTAACAGGGTGGGTAGGAGGTATGCATTTGAAGGTATGCTTTGACGTCCCCATGCATGAAGTCCCCGTCCTACCCATGGCTATGCCATTGGTTAAAAGACTCAGAAGTTTACTTTCTGTAGAAAATGTTCATTTTGTGATGCAGAATTATGTCTTCTCTTATTTCAACCACTGTACTGCCCTCTTTTATGGTGTTTCATAAACGTCTCAGAGTTTTCCAGGTGGTCCAGAATTCTGCGGCTCTGGTGATTGGAAATATGGGTAGGGTTGATCGTGTAACTCCGCACCTTATTATGCTTCATTAGCTACCCATTGTTTCTCACATTAAATTTAACATTTTATGTTTGAAATCTTTATTGTTCTCATCAGCGATTAACAGTCTGAAACAAGTCATTACAAATGCCAAACTAGAAAAACAGCAAACAGCTGGACAAGTCATAAAACAATGACGATAAACAATTTAAACATTGAAACCCCCCTCCGTTACCCCCAACTTTCAAAACTAACCCAGTTATCCCCCCCCCCTGCAAACCCACTCAACCCAAAATTTCACAGAACATAGTTACAGTAGAAACATCAAAAATTCTCCTACTGATCTTTTACGTTAGCTCTTGTTGAAGGTTTTGAATAGGTTTATATGATCATAAGTTAAATTAACCTTAAAAGTTTTTGAAAGGGTTTTTGGCGATGATTGATTGAAGTCTAGTGGAAACAGCCGTTCCACAGTCCGGTCCATAGGGTGCTGTATTATCAAGGACTTCTCAGGCCTTTTCCCTTTCTTTCCTTATGAGAAGGTGGCTTGGTATTAGCTTTAATGTCCACTTTGGTTGGGAGTTTTTAAGGCCTGACATAACGAATGCCCCGTTAGCTATTGTGGAAAGTCTGAAAGTTTATCGCTCTTCAGGAGATTTAAGATTGCAAGGCCAGTGTCTTCTTGATTTTCCCTCTTTTTGGCAGGTCCATCTGCAGGAAGATCGTTCCCATATGCTCTTTATAGCTGGGCCAACTATTGGTTTGAGGTTTTGTCCTTTACTTTTGTTCTTTCCTCTTTAAATTGTACTTCCTTTTCTGTGTTTTCTATGCTTTATTTTTAAATTTCTACACTGCTTTGAACTATACATTAGCAAAGGCAATACAGCTAGTCTGAAAAAGCGTCAAATTACCTGATTGTTAATGCCTAAAAACAGCTAAAGACCTATCTCTTTTGTGACACATTTTTTTGAGTAATTGAATCATTCGGACTCTGCCTTTTTTTTTGTCCAGTTCTGGAGTGTCTATATGCTATATGTATTTGTTTTGTTTTGTTTTGTTATATGTTGTTTTATTTTGAGTTACGTTTTACTTTTTATGACTGTACATTGGATAGGCGGGATAGAAACATGATAAATAAGTAAATAAGGTTATATGCTAAGGGCGGCTAGTACTGTGCGCATATCAGGGGGACTGGGCGGCTAGATGGCAGATGACGTTTAATGTGAACAAGTGCAAGTTGATACATGTGGGAAAAAAGAACCCGAATTATAGCTACGTCATGCAAGGTTCCACGTTAGGAGTTACGGACCAAGAAAGGGATCTGGTTGTCGTCGTCGATAATACACTGAAACCTTCTGCTCAGTGTGCTGCTGCGGCTCGGAAAGTGAATAGAATGTTGGGTATTATTAGGAAAGGTATGGAAAACAGGTGTGAGGATGTTATAATGCCGTTATATCGCTCCGTGGTGCGACCACACCTTGAGTATTGTGTTCAATTCTGGCCGCCGCATCTCAAGAAAGATATAGTAGAATTGGAAAAGGTGCAGCGAAGGGCGACTAAAATGATAGCAGGGATGGGACGACTTCCCTATGAAGAAAGACTAAGGAGGCTAGGGCTATACCGCTTGGAGAAGAGACGGCTGAGGGGAGACATGATAGAGGTATATAAAATAATGAGTGGAATGGAACAGGTGGACGTGAAGCGTCTGTTCACGCTTTCCAAAAGTACTAGAACTAGGGGGCATGTGATGAAACTACAGTGTAGTAAATTTAAAACAAATTGGAGAAAATATTTCTTCACCCAACGCGTAATTAAACTCTGGAATTTGTTGCCGGAGAACGTGGTGAAGGCAGTTAGCTTGGCAGAGTTTTAAAAGGGTTTAGACGGTTTCCTAAAGGACAAGTCCATAAACCGCTACTAAATGGACTTGGGAAAACTCCACAATTCCAGGAATAACATGTATAGAATGTTTGTACGTCTGGGAAGCTTGCCAGGTGCCCTTGGCCTGGATTGGCCGCTGTCGTGGACAGGATGCTGGGCTCGATGGACCCTTGGTCTTTTCCCAGTGTGGCATTACTTATGTACTTATGTAAATGAAAGTGCATGTGCTGGAATGTTATCCTGTGGATAAAGTATCAATGTCACAAAAATTTCTTGTGCCTAAAATTTTTATGATGCTGATATTTCTGTGCAGATCCCTTTTTGTTCTGCTGGAACCTATATGCAGAACCATCACTTCCTGTTCTGTATTTAAGTTTTGGGTTCTGTTATACTCACAGCACAAAGAAGAAACGGGCATTAAATCCTGCAGAAGGCTCGAACTACCCCTTCTACTCCTCCTCTGACCTGGCATTAAATTTCCTGCCTTGTGCTTAGCCTTAAAGTCCCTTCCCATACTTCTCTGCATCAGGGCTGAATGATTAATAGGTCATAAGCATTGTCGTACTGGGACAGACTGAAGGTCCATCAAGCCCAGTATCCTGTTTCCAACAGTGGCCAATCCAGGTCACAAGTACCTGGCAAGATCCCAAAACAGTACAATACATTTTATGCTGCTTATCCTAGAAATAAGCTGTGAATTTTCCTAATAATGGCTTATGGATTTGTCTTTTAGGAAATTATCCAAACCTTTTTTAAACCCTGTTTTTACCACATTCTCTGGCAACAAATTCCAGAGTTTAATTATACGTTGAGTAAAGAAATATTTTCTCTAATTTGTTTTAAATTTACTACTTAATAGCTTCATTGCATGCCCCCTAGTCCTAGTATTTTTGGAAAAAGTAAACAAGGGATTCATGTCTACCCATTCCACTCCACTCATTATTTTATAGACCTCTATCATATCTCCCCTCAGCCGCCTTTTCTCCAAACTGAAAAGCCCTAGACGCTTTAGTCTTTTCTCACAGAGAAGTCATCCCATCCCCTTTATTTTATTTATTTATTTTTACATTTGTACCCCACATTTTCCCACCTATTTGCAGGCTCAATGTGGCTTACATAGTACCGTGAGGCGTTAGCCACCTCCGATGATGAAACAAATACAAAGTGATGTTATAGTTGAATGAGATTCATGTGTTACAGACACATTAGGGAATCGTAGAGGAGAAGAGTTATATAGTGCTCATTATGAGCTTTGGTTTCGTTGTGTCGCAGGCTTCTGGCACTTAAGTTGGGTCAGTAGGGTATGCCTTTTCAAACAGGTTGGTCTTTAGTGATTTCCGGAAGTTAAGGTGGTCGTACGTTGTTCTCATGGCTTTCGGTAGTGCATTCCACAGTTGCGTGCTTTTATAGGAGAAGCTGGATCCATAAATTCATTTGTACTTGAGTCCGTTGCAGCTAGGGTAGTGAAGATTTAGGTATGTTCGTGATGATCCGATTGTGTTTCTGGTTGGCAGGTCTATGAGGTCAGTCATATATCCCAGGGCTTCGCCATAGATGATTTTGTGGACCAGGTTGTAGATTTTGAAAGTAATACATTCTTTGATTGGGAGCCAATACAGTTTTTCTCGAAGGGGTTTGGTGATTTTGAATCGCGATTTTCCAAATATAAGCCTGACTGCTTTATCATTTTCATCGCCCTTCTCTGAACCTTTTCTAATTCTGTTATATCTTTTTTGAGATGTAGTGACCAGAATTGAACACAATATTCGAGGTGCTGTCGCACCATGGAGCAATACAAAGGCATTATAACATTCTCAGTTTTGTTTTCCATTCTTTTCCTAATAATTCCTAACACTCTATTTGCTTTCTTAGCACACTGAGCAAAGGGTTTCAACGTATCAACGATGATACCTAGATCCCTTTTCCTGGGCGGTGACTCCTAATGTGGAACCTCGCATCACGTAACTATAGTTCAGGTTCCTCTTTTCCACATGCATCACTTTGCACTTACTCACATTAAACATCAACTGCCATTTAGACGCCTAGTCTCCCAGTCTCGTAAGGTCTTCTTGTAATTTTTCACAATCCTCCCGCGATTTAACGACTTTGAATAACTTTGTGTCATCAGCAAATTTAATTACCTCACTATTATTCCCATCTCTAGATCATTAGATATTTATAACATATGTTAAAAAGCAGTGGTCCCAGCACAGACCCCTGGGGAACCCCACTAACTACCCTTCTCCATTGAGAATACTGACCATTTAACCCTACTCTCTGTTTTCTATCTTTTAACCAGTTTTTAATCCACAATAGGACAATACCTCCATTAATATTTATTTTAATATGCTGTGCGCTGGTGTCCTATGCAGGGCCGGTCTTAGCAAGTACGGGGCCCTATGCAGACCAATTTGGTGGGGCCCCATCTTAGCCCTGCCCCACCTAGCTCCGCCCCCACCCTAGCTCCACCCCATTGATAAGATTATTCCATTTTTAGAAAATGTTTTTATTTATAAAATTTCAAATAAAGACAAATGAAGCTAAACTTGTACAAAAAAATGATTGAAATAATAAGCACAATGCTATCATGAAACCTCCCCTCCCCAGAAATTATTCAGTTCAAGTCCACTACAATTAGTAGTTCCAATTCTCATAACAAAGGAGAATAAAGGAAAAATATTAAGAAAAGATCCAGTACTTTCAAATTCGGGAGCTGATGGCGGGCTCAGCGGGCCCAAGCTGGGGGTGGGCGCCGCGCCGGTGGTGGTGGGAGCGGAGCGGCCGAGCCGCAGGAATGGGGATCATCTCAGGCAACTAAGGCGAGCAGTGGCGGAGGTCGGAGTGGAGGCACGAGCGAGGCAGAGTTGAGGCGCTCCGTGCGGGGCCCTATGCGGTCACCTTGGTCGCCTCTGCCTAAGACCGGCCCTGGTCCTATGAATGGATTTGCTTGTGCAAAATACTTCTCTGCATTGTGCACCCATAAAATTGCATGCCGGAGTAATGATAATCCCGTGCCCACGTCTGTGCAAGGTTTCTGCGTCGGCCCCTCTGACTTTCTCATAGTGCCGCAGACCTGTGGGTTTCCTGCACTGAGTCAGGAAGGTCACGTGTGCTTGTAATGTTGGGGTGGCGACTGTGTCTGTCTACATGATGTATGTGTTATCTATGTGGGAGGAGGAAGAAAATAACTGGGAGACAATGACCTGATCCTACAGATGAGGCACAAATGAAACAGCATGAGAAAGACTCTGATCCCATGGAAGCAGTAACATGGGATCACCATGACCTCATCCGCAGTCGTGTTCACATGTAACAAGCCCTGCAAAGGACAGGCAAAAAAGGATCCAGACACATAATGAAGTCTTGTGCAAAATATCCAGTTTGTTCTCTGTGATCAAGGAAATACCCCTATGCAAAAGCCATTAACCCAGGGAAATACCTGCACCAAGATCCCTGGGGCCCCTGCACTAACAGAAGGAGCCTGAGTTGAACTGCTACAATAATTTAAGCTGGAACATTGTAAACTGAACATGGATTCCTGTTTAATGCTGATTCATTCTTGGAAATATGTTATCAGATGAATTTGTTTGACAGAAAGTCACAGGTAGAGCTTCTGTCATTCTGAGTTAGGACATCATCCCCAAACCTTAATCACATTATATGGCCCTGGTGCAGCGCATCAGCTACTTTTTCAGGAAGTGTTATGTACAATTCGTTTCTGTGGAACTGGAGTTGCAGTCGCTCTTAGACCATCTCTGGCCAGTCGCCTGCAACTGATGTGATGTCACACAGTCTCTCGCGGTGTTTGATGACATCACAAAGGTTCCCTGGTGATTCTGTCATATCTGAAGATTCAGCCACTGATATGATGTCACACAGTCTCTCGCGGTGTTTGATGACATCACAAAGGTTCCCTGGCGAATGTCATATCTGAAGATTCAGCCACTGATGTGATGTCACACAGTCTCTCGCGGTGTTTGATGACATCACAAAGGTTCCCTGACTATTCTGTCTGAAGATTCAGCCACTGATATGATGTCACACAGTCTCTCGCGGTGTTTGATGACATCACAAAGGTTCCCTGGCGAATGTCATATCTGAAGATTCAGCCACTGATGTGATGTCACACAGTCTCTCACGGTGTTTGATGACATCACAAAGGTTCCCTGACTATTCTGTCTGAAGATTCAGCCACTGATGTGATGTCACACAGTCTCTTGTGGTGTTTGATGACATCACAACGGTTCCCTGGTGATTCTGTCACATCTGAAGATTCAGCCACTGATGTGATGTCACACACTCTTGCACGGAGATTGATGACATCACAAAGGTTCCCTGACTATTCTGTCTGAAGATTAAGCCACTGATGTGATGTCACACAGTCTCTCGCGGTGTTTGATGACATCACAAAGGTTCCCTGGCGAATGTCATATCTGAAGATTCAGCCACTGATGTGATGTCACACAGTCTCTCGCAGTGTTTGATGACATCACAAAGGTTCCCTGGTGATTCTGTCACATCTGAAGATTCAGCCACTGATGTGATGTCACACACTCTTGCACGGAGATTGATGACATCACAAAGGTTCCCTGACTATTCTGTCTGAAGATTCAGCCACTGATGTGATGTCACACAGTCTCTTGTGGTGTTTGATGACATCACAAAGGTTCCCTGGCGAATGTCATATCTGAAGATTAAGCCACTGATGTGATGTCACACAGTCTCTCGCGGTGTTTGATGACATCACAAAGGTTCCCTGGTGATTCTGTCACATCTGAAGATTCAGCCACTGATGTGATGTCACACACTCTTGCACGGAGATTGATGACATCACAAAGGTTCCCTGACTATTCTGTCTGAAGATTCAGCCACTGATGTGATGTCACACAGTCTCTTGTGGTGTTTGATGACATCACAAAGGTTCCCTGGCGAATGTCATATCTGAAGATTAAGCCACTGATGTGATGTCACACAGTCTCTCGCGGTGTTTGATGACATCACAAAGGTTCCCTGGCGAATGTCATATCTGAAGATTCAGCCACTGATGTGATGTCACACAGTCTCTCACGGTGTTTGATGACATCACAAAGGTTCCCTGACTATTCTGTCTGAAGATTCAGCCACTGATGTGATGTCACACAGTCTCTTGTGGTGTTTGATGACATCACAACGGTTCCCTGGTGATTCTGTCACATCTGAAGATTCAGCCACTGATGTGATGTCACACACTCTTGCACGGAGATTGATGACATCACAAAGGTTCCCTGACTATTCTGTCTGAAGATTAAGCCACTGATGTGATGTCACACAGTCTCTTGTGGTGTTTGATGACATCACAAAGGTTCCCTGGCGAATGTCATATCTGAAGATTAAGCCACTGATGTGATGTCACACAGTCTCTCGTGGTGTTTGATGACATCACAAAGGTTCCCTGGCGAATGTCATATCTGAAGATTCAGCCACTGATGTGATGTCACACAGTCTCTCACGGTGTTTGATGACATCACAAAGGTTCCCTGGTGATTCTGTCACATCTGAAGATTCAGCCACTGATGTGATGTCACACACTCTTGCACGGGGATTGATGACATCACAAAGGTTCCCTGACTATTCTGTCTGAAGATTCAGCCACTGCAAAAGAGGCCTCTTTTTTTGCTGAAAATGGATGTGTCCATTTTGGGCCCGAGACCTTACCGCCACCCACTGACTTAGCGGTAAGGCCTCCCGTGTTAACCGGGCAGTAATCGTCAGCGCGCATACACTGCTGATTACTGCCCAGTTAGCACCATGCGGTAGAAAATAGAAATACTTTTTTGCCACGTATTTTGGGAGCACATAGAAATTAGAATTACCACCAGGAGCTCACAGTAGCTGGGCAGTAGCTCTAATTTGATGCACATTGTATGCATGTAGGCGCCTACGCATCTTAGGCGTCATGAAAAAAATGTTGTCATTTAGGAGATTTGTGTGTTCCTCAGGCTTCCCAGATCTTGCAGCCAATGACGTAAGATACATTTTTTCCTCCTATTATATATTATTATTTATTTATAACATTTATACCCCACATTTTCCCACCCGTTGGCAGGCTCAATGTGGCTAACATCAGTCCGTAAAGGCAATCGCCAATCCGGTAAACAAACAGACAAAGTATAGTAAGGTGAATAGGAAAGATAGTAATTATAAGGGACAAGGGAAAAGAGGGGAAGGGTAATAGAGTCCATGAGGTCCATAAATTAGTTATATTCCAGGAATTATGGGTTTAAGACGGGTCCATTATGGTAAGCCTTTCCAAATAAGCTGGTCTTAAGAGATTTCCTGAAGCTCAGATGATCATGAATGATTTTCACAGATCTAGGTAATGCATTCCATAGTTGAGTGCTGCACCCTACGCCTGGAATAAACTTCCTGAGCCCCTACGTCTTGCCCCATCCTTGGCCACCTTTAAATCTAGACTGAAAGCCCACCTCTTTAACATTGCTTTTGACTCGTAACCACTTGTAACCACTCGCCTCCACCTACCCTCCTCTCTTCCTTCCCGTTCACATTAATTGATTTGATTTGCTTACTTTATTTATTTTTTGTCTATTAGATTGTAAGCTCCTTGAGCAGGGACTGTCTTTCTTCTATGTTTGTGCAGCGCTGCGTATGCTTTGTAGCACTATAGAAATGCTAAATAGTAGTAGTAGTAGTAGTAATTTATATTTGAGACCATTACAGGTAGGATGATGTAGGTTTATATATGAACGAGGTGATCTGCAAGAATTCCTAGATGGCAAATTGATAAGGGTATCCATGTAACCTGGGGCTTCACCACAAAGAATTTTATGGATCAGGGTGCAAATTTTAAAAGTAATTCGTTCCTTTACTGGAAGCCAGTGTAGTTTTTCACGAAGGGGTCTAGAACTGTCGAATTTTGATTTTCCATAGATTAATCTGGCTGCTGTATTCTGTATGCTTTACTAAGGAACAACCGGGGATCTCTCTACCTTGAGTTCCAGAAGCTTCCGGTGCCATGTAAAATGTTAAAAACAAAGGACATTTCTGGGTTTCAAAAGGAGTTTGATTCGAGGAACCGGTCTGGAATGAAGCAAGAGCTTCCTCACCAGTTTGCCCAGGGCCGGTCATAGCAAGTGCGGGGCCCTGTGCAGACCAATTTGAAGGGGCCCCATCCTAGCCCCGCCCCACCCTAGCTGCACCCCTCCGAGCTGCAGGGCCCCCCTCCCTCTGAGCTCCAGGGCTGGCCACCCCTCCCTCTGAGCTCCCTCCGAGCTGCAGGACCGCCCCCTCCCTCCCTCTGAGCTCCAAGGCCCCCCTCCCTTCCAAGGCTTCCCTCCGAATTTTAAAAATCATCTTACCTCGTCGAGTTACAGCGGCAGGCAGCAGCAGTGAAAAGCGTGCTAGCTCGGCACTTCAGGAGCCTTCCTTTCTCTCTCTCAGCTCTGGTCCAGACTCCCGTCCTCATTTCCTGTTTCCGCAAGGGCGGAAGGGTGGGATCAGAGCTGAGAGAGGGAAGGGAAGGCTCCTGAAGCGCCGAGCAGCTCGCACGCTTTTCACTGCTGCCGCCTGCCGCCATAACCCCAACGAGGTAACTTAGATGACTTTTAAAATTCAGACAGAGGGGGCTGAAACTCAGGCGGTTGGGGCGGAGTTCAGGCATGCCACGTGGGGCCCCCTTGAGCACGAGGCCCTATGTGGTCACCTCGCCCTAAGACTGGCCCTGAGTTCGCCTACTTGTGGCTCCAGAATCAAGTCTGAGTCCAAACTCACTCTCAGGATCTTAGATTCAAAACAAACAGGGACAGAAACACCTGCCTGGATCTGATGTTTACAAGGTGGCTCAGAAGTTTTACCTCCCACGTACAAAATATTCATCATCTCTGGATTTATTTTTAAACCGTCCTCCTGCATCCAGCACTGAATACACTTGAAAGATGAAAACATTACGTATGTTGTAGAATGGACTGGAGAGGAAAAATCCAGAGACAGCCATCTGGACAATGTCGCTGAACATCTTCAGCGACTGCCTTTGCATGATCCCAACGGTGTCGGGAAGGTCTGGTGGCACCTGGATAATTCTACCCAGATGTGTCTGGGGACAGTCCAGCACTGACTATCCAGTTATGAATTTAAACGTTTGAAGTAAAGACCGGCTGCAGTGTTTAAATATTGGGGAGTTGTTCCATCCCCTTAGTCATTTTGGCCACCGTTTTCTGTATATTTTCTTAAGTACATAAATATTGCCATACTGGGAAAGACCAAAGGTCCATCAAGCCCAGCATCCTGTTTCCAACAGTGGCCAATCCAGATCACAAATACCTGGCAAGATCCCGAAAAAGTACAAAACATTTTATACTGCTTATCCCAGAAATAGTGGATTTTCCCCAAGTCCATTTAATAACGGTCTATGGACGTTTCCTTTAGGAAGCCGTCCAAACCTTTTTTAAACTCCGCTAAGCTAACCGCATTTACCACATTCTTATTCTGCTATACTTTTTTTGGAGGATGCTGATAAAATTGAGGGGCACTTTTGGGATAGGTGGGGAAAGCTGAGTTCATCATGAACAAGGAGGTATCAGTGGCTTTCAGGGATTCAGGCTCCTGAGGCAGAAATCCCATAAGCATATGCCATAGCAGTTGGCTTAAATGGAAAAATGGTGAATTTTGCCCTGATACAGTCTCAGACAGGAGATCCCGGATTTCCGACAATCCCATCCTGAAGTTTAAAGGCGCTAATTCTATACAGGATTTCTCACATGTAAAAGGCTTCTTGTGTAATTAACCCATGTGTTACATAGTAAAATTCCTTGCAGCGACCATAATGTGAATGCTTTTATGTGACCCATGGGTGGGTGTGGTTTGAATAGAGCATGGGCGGAGCCATAAATTACACACATAGGTTATAAAACACACACCTGCACACATACTTCAGCCACATATGTTCACACCTGCTCCTGAGCAGGCTCTGAATTAAGCGGCTGCATTGTGGCCATGGTTGTTGCAGCAGGTTTCATGAAGCTCCATTATAAAGACTGGTCAGGAGGGCCTCACTAAGAGAGGTTTCCGTCCTGTCTGAATATCAATCTTACCGGAATGCTGGAGCTTCTTCCTGGTCAGAGTGAGGCCTTAAACAGAGAAAATGCTGTGGTCCAGGACACAGAAGGGGAGAGCACAGGCCTGACACAGTCCCTCCCCAGCATTGACACTGCTTCTCTTTCCCCATTAGTAGTTTTGAACTAGAGGGAGTTGTAATACAGCAAGGAAGTTGCAGTTGGCTTTAGACAAGGGGACCAGGAGAGCCCCCCCCAGAGCTCAAATCCAGGAAACCACAAAACAAGGTCCTCTAAAATGAGAATGCAACCCAACTTCAAAGCGTAAAGACAGAAGGAAGCACCAAGGGACTCGCTGATGAGATCGACTTCAGCAATTCCGAGGTAAAGAGATATTTGTGTATCCTGAAGCCAGTAGAGGAGAATTTACCTCCGCAAACCCACAACTCCTCATACCTGAAGGTGATGCACTGACGCAGGGTCTACTTCCTGCAAGGCAACTATTAGAGCAAAAGGGGCCCCCAGTGCTTAAGAGGTCCTTTTACTAAGCCGCGGTAAAAAGTGGCCTGTGGTTGTGTGTTTTTGGCACACGCTGGGCCATGTTTTTACCGTGGCTGGGGAAAAAGGGCTTTTCAAAATGGGGGCAGTACATAAGTACGTAAGTCAGTGGCGTTCCTAGAGGGGCTGACACCCGGGGCGGATCGCTGATGTGCCCCGCCCCTCGGGTGCACGCCGCTGGGGGGGGGTGCCGCGCGCTGGTCAGCTTCGTTCGTTTCCATTCTCCCTCTGCCCCGGAACAGTGGAACAGATAGATGCGGAGTGTCTGTTTACGCTTTCCAAAAATACTAGGACAAGGGGGCATGCGATGAAGCTGGAGTGCAGTAAGTTTAAAACAAATAAGAGAAAATTCGGCTCTGGAATTCGTTGCCGGAGAATGTGGTTAAGGCGGTTAGCTTAGCAGAGTTTAAGAAAGGTTTGGACGGCTTCCTGAAGGAAAAGGCTATAGAATGTTATTAAATGGACATAGGGAAAAATCCACTATTCCTGGGACAAGCAGTACAAAATGCTTTGCTCCGTGGATCTTGTCGGGTGATTGTGACCTGGATTGGCCACTGTCGGAGACAGGGTGCTGGGCTAGATGGACCTTTGGTCTGTCTCAGTGTGGCGATGCTTATGTCTTATTCAAATCAGAGGAGGAGGCTTGATTTGGGAGGTACCTGCCAGGGATATAAAACCCTGTGCACTGTTCAGTTCCTGTCTTTGGCTTCTTGCCTTCCTGACCAAAGAAGAGAGCCATCCAGCCTACAGACCCTACCATCCATGCACATTCAAGTATAGGAATTAGAAATACTTGGCTCCCCTAGTCAGGACAATTTCTAAGGAGAAGCCTAAGAGCATTTTCTGTGAAAGCAACAACTTAAGCTCGGTGTTGTGAATGGAACAATGGGAACAAGGAATATGCTGTACTCTGTAGAGGGAAAGCTTGGCTTAGTTGGATATTTCCAGCAAGGTAACCAGGACCACCTGTCATCTGTACCGGTTCCTGGAACATCTCAAGAGGCTGAGGAAGAAACTATTAAACCACTTACAGCTACAAATCTCCTGGGACTATTACACACCCCACCAGGACCATCTAAAGCACTGCTTAGAAGCCTCAGAATCCTTGAGTTCCCCCCCCCCCCCCCCCAAGACTCTCCAGCCAACCCTGGGACTCACATAGTGGATCAAGGCAGAAGTGATCACCTTCCCTCCTACCTGGTCTGGCTCTGGATGTCAAAATGGCAATGTCAATGTAAATTCAAACCAGGACTGGCCAAAAAAGTCTCCCTCCTGGAACTGGGTAACTTAGCTGACATCCGTTTGTTTTCCCTATATCTTTTATGCCCTGCCCTTACCATTGCCCTCTGAATCTGTTCTGGGCATGCTACATCCTCTCAAAGTCCTGGCTACTTCTGCAAGTATTGACCACTCTCGTAGTAAAGAAATATTTCTTCTGAGGCGTTATCTCTTCAACTTCATGTCATGACTTCTTGCCTTAAATTATTATTTTTCTATGAATGAAACATTTTTAGCTTAGAACAAATGATCTTTGAAGTGCTTCCCTCCAGCTAATGATGTTTCTTGGCTGAGTTCCTCCCGAGTGGAAGCTCAGCTGCCAGCCTTGTGCATTTCTTTGCAAATCCTAAAAGTTTATAGGGCTAAAACCAAGATTGACTTAGCCTGTCTGTTTATGACAGAAAGTTTGCTGGCCACAGATCAGCTTCACCTCTTTTGTCACCACTGTCCTTGAAAGACATCACACTTTGAAAATGTCACTCCCCCCCCCCCCCCCCAGATCTAGACAGAAAAGAGCATTTGGTAGGGTCAGCCAGTGTGTCCATCTGTGCACTGTGGCCATTAGCTGTAAAATGAAATAAATTTATTTTATTTTTATTACATTTGTACCCTGTGCTTTCCCACTCATGGCAGGTTCAATGCAGCTTACATATTATATACAGGTACTTATTTGTACCTGGGGCAATGGAGGGTTAAAGTGACTTGCCCAGAGTCACAAGGAGCTGCCTGTGCCTGCAGTGGGAATCGAACCCAGTTCCCCAGGACCAAAGTCCACCACTCTAACCACTAGGCCACTCCTCACCTCTGCATAGGCAGTGCTGGACCCATTTTCCAGAGGTTCTGATCTACTGCGTAGGAGGCTGATCTCTGAAGCTTCAGCCACCTGTTTTGGGAAGACCTCAGAGCTCAACAAGTGTGATGTGTTAAGGGTAGCATTAAACCTAACATCCAGATCCCACATCCAGACAGATTCCCTGCACTTCCAGGCAACCACAGAGATGGATGATATCAACCCAACCAGCTGAAAGGCTTTTTCTGTTCTCTTCCCAGAGAAGCAGAAACAGCTGATGGGGAGGGCAGAGAGGGGTGGTACAGGGCAGGCAGGAGCCATGCCTTGATCAGTTCCTCTTTCTCTCTGCCCCCCCCTCCCTCATATGTTCAGTACAGCCCCCCTCTCTCTCCCTCTGCTTCTTCTAGCTGCTGGCAGAGCCATAGCAAGGCATTCACGCCCTCCCCCTACCCGAGTCCCCAGCCCTCAAAGTTTAGCAGGATCCAGAGAAAGACAAAACACCAGGGATTCTTCCAGCTTCATTATTTCTAAATCGGTCTGGGCATCTGACAGCAGTGAGGCAGAATTTAATTCTTTTCTCTTTTTTCCGAAGCAGCAGCGGCTCAGTGTTTGCTTTCAGTGTGGCTGAGGAGGGGGAGATGAACCACTTCGCCTCCAAGAAGAGGAAGAGAAGCTGTTGCCTGGTGTCTCCGTAATGGGCTCCTGCATCTCCAGAGGTAGGTGAGGTGGTGGAGGGTGGGGATGGAATGATAGTGGTGGGTGGGGGTGGAGGAGAGAGAGAGCTCTGATTCAGATTTACTTTTACATGGAGAAATGAAGTGTGTTCGGGGTGGGGGGGGGGGGGGGTGGTGTTTGCACTGTTTTCCAGGCTTCAAGACTGACGTTCAAAACATCCATTTTAAAAGGGAAGAAGTGTGACCAGTTCACATTTGAAACCAGTAATTGAACTGGGATTGAACCGTCCCTTCTCAGCACTTGGCAGCTCTGGAGGGTGCATGTGGGATCTGTGAAAGCCTTGGGGGTCCCTGGGGCTGCTTTTGCATTTGTGGGTCTGCAGCTCTGGGGTTTAGAAATGATCAAAGGCCTAGGGTTGGGTCACCTCTCAACGTACCTGATGATTTAGAGGTGTTTTGTTTCCCCCCCCCTCCCAGCGAAGAACCCTCCCCAGGTGTGACGTTACCCCCTTCAGGCTGAATGAAAACAGGCAGCGTGTCCCTCGCTCGCTGTGCAGCTTCTCCAGAAAGATTTCAGGCAAACTGTGTGATTTGTATTGTAGGGTGCTGGAAGCAGCAACACCTCATACTCGGACACATTTTAATATTTCGAGCTTTTCTGCAATTTAATCTATCCTGCTGATGACTAAAATTGCTCTGTAAAAATTATACCTTCACTGGCTGCTCAGTGACAGCAGCTCATTTGGCTGTACATAAAAATTTCAAATAAATAAACTGTTCAAACATTTTTCTGATCCTTTGAGTTTCAAACACAGTTAGAACCAGCCTCTAGTGGATACAATGCAAGGACCAGTTCTTTATTCACTTAATTTTATAAAGCTTCTTCCCTCCAACTCATCTTGCCATTACTGTGACAGCCTTTGGCCAGGGCTCTCTCCAGAAACTAATATGCAGGTGCATCGAGTCTGGCCTGTAGGTGTCACTCTTGTGCAATGGCAAAAACGCTCTTCCTCTCTCACCTTCTGCAGCATCTTCAACCTCGGCCTGCTCTGGAAGCAGAGTCTGGGCCCAGGGATTGATAGAAACAGAGAAAACCAAAGGCAGATAAAGAGCATATGGCCTATTCAGTCTGCTCATCCAAACCATCTACTCTTCCTATCGCTCCCTTAGAGATTCTAGGTACTTGTCCCAAGCTCTCTTGAATTCAGATACTGTTTTCATCTCCTCCACTTCCACCTGGAGGCTGTTCTATGAGTTCACCAGCTTTTCCGTGAAGAAATATTTTCTTAGGTTATTTCTGAGTCTATCCCCTTTCACCTTCATCCTATGCCCCCTCGTTCCAGAGCTTCCTCTCAATTGAAAGACTTACCTTTTATGCATTTATGTCACGTGACGTAGGTATTTAAATGTCTCTATTGTATCTCCCCTCTCCCACCTTTTTCCAAAGTACACATAATTGAGATCTTTGCCACAATATACTTTACGATGAAGTCACTGACCATTTTAGTAACTGTCCTCTGGACCAACTCCATCCTGTTTATATCTTTTTGAAGGTGCGTCTCCAGAATTGTACACGATATTCTAATTGAGGTCTCACCAGAGTCTTACACAGGGGCATCATCACCTCCTTTTTCCTACTGGCCATTCCTCTCCCTAGCTTTCACTGTCGCCTACCTGTTTGGCCACCTTAAGATCATCACATACAATCACACCCGAGTCCCGCTCCTCTTTCATACACAGAAATGCTTCACCCGCTAAACTGCATTGCTTCCTCGAGTTTTCGTAGCCCAAATGCGTGACCCTGCATTTCTGGCATTAAATCTTAGATGCAAAATTCATGACCATTCTTCAAGTTTCACTAGGTCCCTTTTTCCGAACGGTAGCACTGCCACTGACAACCAGGGAAATAGGGAAGGGGTGTTGGCCAACCAAGCAGTCAAATCTCCAGACGTTGATGGTAGCAAAATGTATTGAGAAACCAGATACAATGGACTCGACACAGACCGTGTTTCGGCAATATACTTGCCTGCTTCAGAAGCCAAGTATCTGTTATGAAAGTCCAAATGCTTCAAGCATAATGGAAAAGAACAGGTGTTCGATAACTACTAGTTTCACAATCGTAAAGAGCCGAAATGTTCATACTTTCATGCACTTGGTTGGCCTACACCCCTTCCTTAATTCCTTGGTTGACTGTGTTTCTCTATAGGGAATCCTCTCTTGTTTTTGCAAGCGCTGCCACTGAGCCACCAAGAGAGCCCTAAATTCCATTTTTAAAGCCTGGGCTACTGCATAGTTAAAACGACATAGAAAGCTCAAGATGTATACTCCCTGTATATTTTATTATCAGAGAAGAAGCTATAAGCTGACGTCATTAAACACTGATTTTTCCTGGGTTTACGAAAACATGGATTGTAACCAATAAGCCTCTGCAGATGTGCACGGGAAGCCACAGGGCAGTCACGCGTCTAGTGAACAGCTGTGCACAGGAGCTGGTCTGGTGAGGATTTTAGTATTTCCCAAGCATACTGTTGGGAGGGAGTTATAGAGAGGATGAAATGAAAGGGCAGGATTAAGACCGGTGAGCCTGTCGTTGGTGCTGGACAAAAAACAAAATTACTGATCCTTTAGATAGACACAGCGTAATGGGAATGAGTCAGTGTGGGCTCAACAATGAGAAATGCTGCCTTGCCAATTTATTAGGTTTTTATACAAGGTGTGAACAAAATGGATAATAGGGAGCCAGTTGATAGGCTGTATTTGGATGTTCAGTAGGCGTTTGACAAAGTACCTTATGAGAGACTCTTCAGTAAATTAGAGAGTCTTTGGATAGGAGGCAGAACCTTTTGTGCTTGGAAGTTGTTTTTGATCAAGCCTGTGGCAGCCAGAATGATGGGAAATATTTCTGTATCCTTCTGCCATATGTTCTTGGTCTCAAACTTCATTTCTTGGTACTTGAGGATCTTCCCAGTATGACAATTCTTATGATCTTATGCACTTATGCACTGCTGTCTTTATCGTGGGCAGGGATAAGAAAGGAGGAGGTAGTACAGCTAGATAAGGGGAGGGGAGGTAGGTGACAGAGAGGAAGTACAGGAGGCGGAGAAAGGAGGTGGCCACCGGAAGCAGTATGGGGGGGGGGGGAGTGATTGCAAAGGTGCAATCGCCATTTTTGCCTGCTGCGCCAACGGCTCACCCACCCCAGCCACCCTATGTCAGGGAGGTAGGGTCCGTCGCAGCATTAGGTGGTGGGTCCTACCCTGGTAGAGTTCACAGCAGTATGTCTCAGACCAAAGCAAGGTCAAATGTCAAGTGGCTGTGACTAAAGCAAGGTCAAATGCCAAATGGTTGTTGTCCCATGATAGCAGGGGTATGGATGATGTCTAAGGTTAAGATCAGTTGCCCCTCTTGTACGGAGGGTGGGCCAGTGCCAGAGTAACAAATCACCAACGGTGCTTACCTCAGACTTGCATGGAATGGGGAGGCTGAAAGCTTCAAAAGAGCGTCAATGGTTGCGAAGGGAACATGCTTTTACGACAATCCCCTGAGCAAAGTGTATAGTACATGCCCCAGGCACAGCAGAAAAGATACACTGTGATTAAGGCAAATAGAGGGATCTGACTGTGTGACTCAAAAGGCTAGGCCACTTTGCCCCAAAATGCTCTAGATTGATAATTGAGTTGTATATATCTGATTGCTTAGTACTGTAAGATGTAGACAGGAATGAAATTGTTTGATACTGTGATTGTCTTTACGTTATATAAGTTGGAGAACGCTGCGGGAGTAATAAATTCCACTCTTTCTCGGATGTTGATTTATGTTATGTATGGCTTGGGCATGAAAGGAGAGAACTAGGTGCCACCTGACCCCAGTTTGAGAATATATGGGTAGGGCTGCACTACCGTTTGCCAGTCCAGAATGATCAGACAGATGAAAATATATTAATAGAAATGAGAAAAGCTGGCAATTTTGGCAAAAGTATAATAATGGGATTTTAATTACCCCAGTAATGACTGGTTAAATGCCACATCCAAATGGCAGATGAGATTCTACGTGATGCGTATTTTGGAAGAATAATCCAAATTATAGTTATTTAATGATACGTTCCTCCCTAGGAGTCAGCACCCAAGAAAAGATCTAGGTGTCATCATGGACAATACGCTGAAACCTTCTGCCCAGTATTCGGCGGCAGCCAAAAAAGCAAACAGAATGCTAGGAATTATTAGGAGAGGGATTGAAAATAAGACCAAGAATAATATAATGCCTCTGTATCGCTCCATGGTGCAACCCCACCTTGAGTATTGAGTTCAATTCTGGTTTTGTATCTTTAAAAATATATTGCCGAATTAGAAAAGGTTCAAAGAAGGGCGACTAAAAATGATTTAAGGGCTGGAACTCCTCTCATATGAGATAAGGCTTAACAGGTTAGGACTCTTCAGCTTGAAAAAGAGACGGCTGAGGTGTGATATGATTGAGCTCTACAAAATACTGAGAGGTGTAAAAGTGAATTGATTTTTTTACTCTTTCAAAAAGTACAAAGACCAGGGGACACTCAAGGAAGTTACATGATACTACTTTTAAAACGAACAGGAGGAAATATTTTTCACTCAATGAATATTTATTTATTTATTGGGATTTTTAGCCATACAGAAACACTCGCCCTTCCAAGCTTTGCCCCGGTCAAATTCTTTTGCAGCGTTGCATCATTATAATAGTGAAAAAAGAAGTACTGTGGTAGAACCAGAGGCAATGAAAATAGCACAACCCCAGAAACATCCCCCAACTAATGACAGAATTGTGAAAAGTAGAAACTTATTGCTGCTCGGAGACTCCATTATCAGAGGCGTTAACTTAGGAGCACAGTTCAGGGGTTCCAACCTAGTGAAATGTCTTCCAGGATCTTCAGCTACAAGATGTATAGACCAAATACGGAAAGTGATCCGAGAAGACAGCGAGGCTTCTAACGCTGATGTTGTAATTCACCTGGGGACAAATGACCTGGCCAACAATAGCAAGTTTACAGCACAGAGAGCATTCCAGAAGTTTGGTGAGGGACTGAAATCTTTGGTTCGGACTGTGGCTTTTTCTGAAGTAATTCCTATGTTGGGGAGGGGAGAGGAAAGACTACGCAAAACAGAGGAATTCAATAAGTGGCTTGAGTCTTGGTGTAAAGAAGAAGGTTTTAGGCACATAGGCGCATGGGGTAATACGTGGAAAAATAACAGGCTGTACTGTAATGATGGGCTACATCTTTCTGGGATGGGAAAAAGGATCCTTGGGGAGAAATTCAGACAGTATGTTTCTAGACATTTAAACTAGAGGGTGGTGGCGGGGGCAGGTCCCTGGGGGTGACCTTGCCCCAGGCTCGGCCCAGTCTCTCGGTGGCCCTGGATCAGAGTTAGTGATGAGTTTAGACATATCCCAAGATTCCTGACCTGTGATTTTAGGGGGAGTTCATACTTCCCAAAAGGTATTTTGAAGTTGGATAATTGTCCACTTGTGTTTGGTACCCAAAGGATCTCTATTTTGTTTGGGTTCAGGCAAAGTTTGTTGTTGTTCGCCCATTCCAGAGTTGTGTTTAGGCAGGCAGTCAGGTTACTCAAGAGCTGTGGGTAGATCTGGTTCAATGGTTATGAGTAGTTGCACATCATCAGCATAGATTTAGAACTTTGTATCTATTGACCGAAGCAGCTCAGCCAGAGGCTTGAGGTAGATATCAAATAAAATGGGAGGTAGTATGGATCCCTGTGGCACTCCACAGTTCAATGCCCAAGGTAATGATGTGCTGTTGAAGAGAACTGATTCTTGCCACTGATACCTGTTTCTGCCAGTCTTGTAAGCATGATATTATGATCCACAGTGTTGAAGGCTGCCGAGAAATCCAGCAACACTAGTATCAAGGAAGATTCCCTATCAGTTTCTGTGAAGATCATCAAGAAGGGACACAAGAACTGTCTCTGTTCCGTATCCAGGTCTGAAGCCAGATTGACATGAGTCTAGTCACTTACGATCAGTTAGCCAGTTGTTGAGTTGAGTGCAGACTGTCCGTTCTATAAGTTTTGCCAGGAAAGGAATGTTGGAGACTGGTCGGTACTTTTCAAGCTTGTCCTGGTCCAGTAGGGGGCACATCACAGCTCCTTTTAGTGTTGTTGGCCCTTCCATAAGAGAGGAGTTAACAATTTTAGTGGCCCCTTCAATGAGGCCTGTTCTTGCTCATTGTACAATCTTTGCTAGGCAGGGATCAAGAGGGCAGTTTGTAGGCCGTAGACCTTTCAGGATATTTTCAAGAACTTCTTCTGTGACCTGGTTGAATAGTCCCAGATGGTTGTGCATGGTGGGGAAGAGGGAGTCTTCTCTTCATTAGCTGGTGGGAGCTTTGATGAGACTGTCTGGAGGTCCTGATCGAGACCTTTAACTTTGTTGACAAAGTAAGTGGCAAAATCATTGCTGGTTAGTTGTGACTGGGAAGGCTGGTTCTGTTGTGGGGTTTGTAGTAGGTTGTTTACTATTTTAAATAGCCGCTTGCTTGAATTTATTTTATTTTTGTTACATTTGTACCCCGCGCTTTCCCACTCATGGCAGGCTCAATGCGGCTTGTTTTCAGCTTGTTCTATGCATTGAGAAAAATATTGTTTTTTGGCTGTTGTTATGGCCTGGCGGTACATTACCAAAATAGTTAAGCTCTGGAACTTGTTGCCAGAGGATGTGATAACAGTGGTTTAAAAAAAGGTTTGGACAAGTTCCTGGAGGAAAAGTCCTTTGACTACTATTGAGATAGACATGGGGAAAGCTACTGCTTGTCCCTGGGATCAACAGCATGAATCTTTCTACTATTTGGGATTCTATGAACAGAACAAGGGGGGGAAAAAACAATCAAACGCAATATCTTACTCCACATAAAGTTATAATATAAAAAGAAAGGAAAAAAACCCTGGGGACATCAGATAATCCATCATTGGCAAGGCTATTAGGTCTCCTATAGCACAAAGCTATTTCAAACCCTTGAGCCTGCTGCATGTAATCAATCTTTTGCCTCCAGTGGCTAAAACCTGTACAATAATATTTAATCTTTATTTTAAACTTGTATTCAAAATGCATTAGACTTACAAAGGTATTGAAAAATTCCTGCAAAAACAAAAATTGTTTATATATAAACTGCTTCTAAAGAATGTTTCATACGAGGCTGTAAACATAAAACCTCATGACAACTGCATTTAAACACATAAATGCAAAAATCAATCAGTGAAAGAAATATGAGGCAGAGAAGGAAAATAGCGTCTATTTATACCGCATTAGCAGGCTCAGCGCTGGCTATGACGCTGTTACACCCGATGCTGATGATCCTATTAAATGCAGCGTTTCAATCAAATGACCTGCTTCTGGGGATCTTGGACTGTCGCTAAACTGAAAACAAAGAGAAAAATCAGTACAAAACATTACTATCACAGAGAAAACAGAACAGCATCATAAGTACTCACTGCAAATTTAAGCTGCGGCAAGACGCCGTCCGAGGTAACTGACTCAAGGGGCGGGCATTGCTAAATTTAAAAAGCCCATGTAGAATGTAATGAGATATACAAAAAAAACAAGGAAAACATTTTTAAAAAATAAATAAAAATAAATGGAAAAGTCATCTTAAAAAAAAACATCTCCCAAAAATATAAAAATATAAAAAGTAAGCAAGTGATCACACATCGCTAGTTCGATTTAGACCCTTAGGTGTTACAGTATCCAAGAACTGTATCCAGCGATGTTCTTTCATACACAGAATTGCATCTATATTGCCTCCTTGTGGTGACAGATGAACTTGCTCTAAAGAGACAGTGCTCAATTAAAAGTGCAGCAAAATCTCTGCACTTAAGGCAGCTTTTATGTTCCGAAATCCTAATTATCAACGCACGCATTGTTTCCCCTATGTATTCTACGGAACGCGTGCACCAAAGAGCATAGGTCACCTGAGGAGAATTGCAGTTCGTAGATGTTCAGTTTAAGAACAACTACGAACTGCAATAAATGGGACGATCATTCAAAAGTAATGTAGCTCCTGAAAAAGAATTGCAGCAAACGCTGCACTGTGTACGAGGAACATGTCCAATCACATCTTGAGGCATCGATGCAGTACAATGCGCAGGTAAATAAGAAGGAACCAACATATCATGGAGGTTTCTCCCTCTTCTAAATGCAAAAAGTGGAGGAGATTGCAAATTAGAATGTAGTCCCAAAATATGCCAATTTCAAAATAACTGAACGTACTGTACTTGCTCCAGGTGAATAAGGAAGCATACATGTGACTCAACCCGAGTGTTCATGAGATGATGGTAAAACAAGATGTTCAAGGGCAGCCCATCTAGCTCACTTGTATGTATGCTCTATTTATTATCTAAACCGGGTAGCCACGTTGAAAACATCTGTGAGACATTACTTTGGCTTGCCTCTTAAACTGAGCTGTAGTGGCACAAAGTCACTTGAGTCTTAAAAATTGTCCCACTGGAATACTCGCATCGATTTTCCGTGGAATGTGCATTCTGTAAAAGAGTGTTCCGATCAGTGAGATTACGGTAAACTATATAGGCTAACCCAGTTTGTGTCTTAGTTGCCCAAAGATCCAAAAAGGAGATCTGATGTGTATGAAATTGGTACAAAAACTTTAAATGTGAGTCACAATTGTTCAGCCAGGTAAAGAACGTTGTCAAACTTGTGACATCCCCAACCCATAACATGAACACATCATCAATGAAGCATCTCCAAAATAAAATCTGCTGACAAAAAGGAGTTGTAGATAAAAAAAATCTTTCTCAAACTCCGAGATATGTAGATTAGCTTCATCAGGTGCAACAGTGGCACCCATTTCAGTGCCTTTAATCTGAAAAAAGTACTTATCTTGAAACAAAAGTTCTTCGTAAGAACTAGTCTCAACAAACCGATGAGAAACGTCATTGGTGGATGTAAATCCTGTCTTTGAGTGTTCAATATATGTTCTACGACTCGAAAACTCTCTTCTTGGGGAATGTTCGTATATAATGCCTCAATGCCGGCTGTAACGAGCAATATCTCCTTAGTTGGATCAAAGGAACAAGCATCTAATTGCAGCATGAAATCTATTGAATCTTTTAAATAGGAAGGGTTACCTGACAAACCAGAGGTCTGAAAACGTGTCAATATAAGTTGAAAGGGGCTCTAGTAGAGAACCCCTGCCAGAAATAATTTGCCGTCCAGGGGGATGTTGAAGATTCTTATGAATTTTAGGGAGCACGTAGATTACAGGCATAATTGGCAAAGGGACACACAAAAACTGACTTTCCCACTGAGTAATAAACTGGTGTTCCAAGCCTTCTTTTAACTACATATCCACTAGAATTTTTATCTGGCTTGTGGGTTTGAAATAGCTTTGTGCTATTGGAGACCTAATAGCCTTGCCACTGATGGATATCTGATGCCCCCAGGGCCTTTTCCCTCTCTTTTTTAAGATTGTGTCACAGAGTTTCCTGTTCCCTTGGGTATAATATTTGAGATTCTCATCTGTGTTTATAAATGCGCGCTATAGGCATGTTAGCGTTTTTAATGCGTGTCAAACGCTAACGCGCCTATAGGAATGTATTGGCACATTAGAATTTAACGTACCTTAACTTTAAAGGTGCGTTAAAATACGCTAACGCGTCTTAGTAAACAAACCCCTCTGCCAAGTACTTGTGATCTGAATTGGCCACTGCTGGAAGCAAGATACTGGGCTAACTGGACCACTTGTCTGACCCAGTATGGCCATTCTTTGGTTCTTATATTTAATTATTTCCTTTTACAAGTCCAAGTTCAAGGAGAATTGCGTATCAGGCATACAAGTTATGTCCCTGCCCAAAGAGTCCTTTTAGAAGTAAATGGTACCTGGAAAATATCTGTTAAAGTCCAAGAATTTGGTCTCTTTCGTAGGCATTTTCTGACTCCTAGGAAGAATGCTGGCTAAGAGGAGAAAGGAGATCCTGTTAAGACAACCCTGTCGCATACCCACCCTATTTTCCTGCTAAGAGGAGAAGGGAGACTCTGGTTCAGTGAGTGAAGGAAGCTTGCTTTGGACAGAACAATATTCTAAAACAATTTTCAGTCTGGTTTTGAGCTTTCACTGGATTGGGGATGGAGGAACTTTCTGAAGCTTCTACCAGAAATATTTGTGCAAAGCTGGGGGGGTGACATGTTCATATTGCAGCATGTCTGAGTCAGTCTTTCATCCTTCCAAGGAAGCCAGTGTTAATATTTTACATATCGGCCGGGTGTCCAGGGTTAAGGAGCTGCGTAAGGAACAATTATGTTATTGTGAAATGATTCAGCTGCTGAGGAGCTTGTTAAGAGCCTCAGACAGCTACCAAATGCAGGAGCCCTCTTTATACCTGCCGCTTTCCATTAAAATCAATTGAAAGAGAACAAACCTCTCTCCCCCACCCCTTCTCATTTATGCTTTTCCTTGCAGAGGGAGCCTTTCGGGTGAAAGACCTGCTGTGTTCTGCCTTCTGTACAAAGAGGCCCCCTCCCCTCCCCTCTCTCCAGCCTTTTCAGTGCTCACTGCCATCAGCCAAATAATTTCAACTGGCCTTCCTGGAACACAGACCCTGCAAATCCTGAAATGCCCCCACCGGGTGAGGAGGGGGAGGGGGGAACCGGACCTGGCACAATTCCACAAATCACAGGATTAAATGTTACAATGGCTGTGAATTCACACATGACATTAGTCCTGAAATGTAAAAAGCATTAATCCATACAGGGGACAATACTCTCTAAACTGACTAAAGTTAGGCGCTGGGATAATGTGCCCTAAGTGCGAATTCTTTATCGGCAATTGCGTGCGCAAGTACTGCTATGGAATACTAGTGTAAGTGCGCAGTTACATACGAGCAAGATCAGTGGCTGGTGAAAATGCTTGCACCTAACTCCTGCCAGTATTCTACAACCCATGGGCATATGTCCCTCCCAGGTCCACACCCCTTGACGCCTCCATGCTCCTCTGAGGTCCATGCTCCTCCCTGGTTCACACCCTAACCTGGCCATGCCCCTCCCAGATCCATGCCCCTGATTCATGCCCCACCCAGGTCCACACCCCTGGCCTGCCCATGTCCCTCACAGGTCCACACCCCTTGACACCTCCATGCTCCTCTGAGGTCTGTGCTCCAACTCACCCATGCCCCTCCCAGGTCCACACCCTAACCTGCCCATGCCCCTCCCAGGTCCACGCCCCTGATTCATGTCCCTCTCAGGTCCACACCCCTGGCCTGCCCATGTCCCTCACAGCCCCACACCCCTTTAGAGGGGGGCAAGATTCCCCCGGCCCAACCTCCAAGGAGGGGGGGGGGCGGCACTGGCAAGGTTTCCCAAGGGAGCAGAACCTTCTTCCTGTCTGCCTGCTTCCAGGTCTGTCTTTCTCCTGCTCCTGGTGTGCCAGGACCCAGGATACCAAGGAAGATAAGGGGGCGGGGTTGGCTGCCTGAGTGTCAGGGGTGACCCAAGTGTGAGGGGGAGGAATGGCACTGCAGCGGCCCAGGTGGTGGAGGCGGTCCTTCCCCAGCATCGTCTCTTGGTGGCTCTGGAATAGCTCTTAGTGCTCCAGTTTTTCAGTGCCAAATTTTTGGCCCCATTTATTGAATTCGCTCCTAATTGTAAAGTAGGTTACAGAATTAGGGGGAGTTTGAATGTTGACAAGTCATCGGCTGTGTGGATCTCTCGGAAGGAACATGCGTTAAGGGTGCTGCCTGTGATTTATGATAGATCACTCCCACTATTACATGACTTAGTAACTTTGGGGCCGATATTCAGACCGCAGGAGTTAGAGCGGCTAACTCTCACGGTTGGCGCTGAGCCTGGATATTCAATGCCGGAGCTGTTTCCGGTGACCGGCATTGAATATCTGGTTTATTTTGGCCAGTTTAAAGATAACTGGCTAAGTTGATATTCAGACTTAGCCAGTTAGTTTTAAACTGGCCAAAGATATACCATGTTTTTCATGAGGCCAAATATGGCCACTAAACTGGCTTTAAAAATAGGTGGATTGCCAGTTATATCGGGCGATATAACCGGCTATCTGCTAGCCACTAACTGGAGACATTCAGCAGGGGATAGCTGGTTAAACGTTATTTAACCGGTCAGCAGCTGTTCTGGCCAGTTAAATAGCGCTGAATATCAGTGGGGGGGGGGGGGGGGGTTGGGTTTTCGATGTAATGATATGATGAAGTTCAATTTACAGTTCAGTAATGTTGTGAAGTCTTACTTTTTCCGTCTTAGAATGATACGTCATTTGAGATCCGGATTGTTAAAAGTTATTCATGCCTTAGTAAAAAGTAGGTTTGATTACTGCGATTCTCCTTTTCAAGCACTTAGTTAAAACTGGTGGAGAACAGGGCAGTATGATCAATATTACGCCTGTTTTGCACCAGTTGCGTTGGCTTCCTGTGACAGCACATATAGTTTTTAAGATTTTATATTTGGTCTATAAGTCATAGCATTGGGATCTTCCAGTTTACATCTCACAGAAGCTGAAGAAATATGTACCTCAACAGTCTCTTTGGTTGTCACAAGAGAGTCTCCTTCAGCTTCCAACTCTTGATGAGATCAAAATGTCAGCTATCACAGGAAGGGATAGTTTTCTTATACTGGTCCATCTTGGTGGAATTCATTGCCCAATGAGATTCGTGTTGCTTCTTCTTATTTGGGTTTTGATAAACTTTGGCTTTTTCAGCAGTGTTTTCCTTCATCAGGACTTTTGTAAATATCCTTGAAAACTTGGCGATGTTAGTATAGACTTGACTCTGCATTTAGTGTTGTTTTGCGTTATTGTAACTTTGATTGTACACCGCTTTTTCATTTTGTAAAATTATTAAATCAATCAAATCAGTCGTGTAATGCATCATGGAGCAATTGAAGGGCTTATTTATTTATTTATTTATTTATTATGTCATTTATACCCCACATTTTCCCAACTGTGTCAGACCCAATGTGGCTTACATTGCACCGCAAAGGCGGCCGCCAGTACAGTAAATTAAGCTAATACATCATTAAACCTGCATAAGACATAAAGGAGAGGATGGGGAAGGAAAGAAAGGAACAGGAAACCAGGGGAGAGAAGGGAAGGGTGGATGAGTCCAAAATTGCCATTATATTGATGTGACTCAAGAGGTGGAGACACATGCTGAGTCTTTGGGGTAGGCTTTTCCAAATAACAAAGTCTTAAGAGATTTCCTGAAATGTAGATGATTGTGAATTGTTTTTATAGCTTTTGGCAAGGAATTCCATAATTGTGAGCTGATGAAGGAGAAGGATGAAGCATATGTGGATTTATACTTTAGCTCGTTGTGGGTTGGATAGTGAAGGTTAGGTATGAACGGAATAGTCTTAATGCATTCCTCGGTGGCAGGCTGATTAGGTCAATCATGTAGTCAAGGACTTCACCATAGATAATTTTGTGTACTAGGGAGCAGATATCCGCTACGTTTTTAGGCAAAAAACTTTCACAAGGACAAAGTATATTGTTATCTAGCAGTGGAATTAATTGTTGAGATGAAAGGTTTGTTTGTCGTTCACCTGTAGCCAAGTTAAACTAAGATTTGTTTCCCAAATCGGTGAAATCCAGAAGGATGTTAAACCAGTTAAGTCTTGTACTAGGTAGCAGCCAATAATGTGCTACATCACATTGCATTTTTCATACGGTGTTTGATTAGGATCGTATTCCTTTCCTTCGGCTGAGATGCTGGGCATGTTTATTTTGGATCAATATTTTCACACGACCCCTGATGCAGGCGCTGTGCGCTGAATCACGGCCTGTGTCAGGTCATTGATGTACAAGTTTGATCTACGTTGTGAATTAAAATAACTTGTTCTGTTTTTGAAGTCTCTTTCGTGCTTTGGACATATTTGGATAAACAGTCAACGGAAAAATGTGATGCAGTTTTTTTAACCTTAGTTCAATGTTTTTGATATGTTGTTGCACCTAATACATCACATGATTCAATGTAAAGATTTATGTGATAAGACTGGCATAGAATGAAATGCATAGGTTTCTCTAAAATTCAACATGCTTTTACATATATAACACATAACTCATGCAAAATTGTAAACACTTCTAATTATTGTGGGAAATGAAAAATATTTATGTTTATGAAAGACTGATTTTTCTCTGATGCAACTAAAATGGACTTAGTGGGGGGGGGGGGGGGGGGGTTGTTGTTACATTTGTACCCCGCGCTTTCCCACTCATGGCAGGCTCAATGCGTAAACCCTTGAATTCTATCTGGTTGATATTGAAAATGATTTAACCGGCCGCTGATTGGCCTAATCGCTTGTTCGGGGTGTATCCGCTTATTTCCCACAGCACTTAACCAAGTATCGCTGCTGAAGATAACCGGGTAGCACCTAAATGAAAACCAGCTGTTTTGGGGGTGTTCCAGGGGCAAAGTCAGCAGTTGGCTGGTTAAGTGCAGACATTCCGCATGTAATTGTTTCTCCTTTATTAAAATTTGCTATACCGCTTTCGTTGTGAGAAAATTACGGTGGCTACAGATAAAATGACAATAAAACAGGAAACCAGAAAGGAACGCCAGTAACTGGATAGGAAAGATATATTTATTTATTTATTTATTGGGATTTATTAACCGCCTTTATGAAGAGATTCACCCAATGCAGTGTATAGCAGATACAGTTTAACATAAAACTTACAATTTTGTTAACAGCATAACAATAATAAAATAACCAAGAATAAACATAAATACAATAAATGAGGTAAACTTGAAAACAGTACATTGAAAGCTAATAATAGAAGTACCGTGAAACAGTATAAAAAATACACACATTTAACAGCACTGGAATTCAAATACCAGAGATATAATGCAATGTTAGCGATTTGTCGGCAAAGCGTTTTTCTTTGCATAGAAACTATTTACTGATGATTTGCCTTGAGGATTTATCTGGGGATACGAACGACATGACAAGTCCTTAACCCCCTGATGCAGGCCAGTAGGGCCGAAACACAAGACATGTCGGGTCTCCCTTGTCATAGAACCCTTTTGAAGATTGCTTTTAATAAAGAGAATTTCGACACCGTCGGCGGGAGGCTTTTTCGTTTTTGTTTCATCTATTGTTTTGTGCTTGGTATGTTCCATCCATGGCATTTGTTTCTTCCGTTTGTGACTGGCCCCATTTATAAACATTTGACATGTCACCTTTCAGTGGAGACAGTAAAAGTGGTTTACACCAGGGGTGTCCAACCTCAGCCCTCGCCAGGTCGGTTTTCAGGATTTCCCCAATGAATACATGCTCCCCTTGATCGACCTTCCGCCTAGAAATGCCAACCCTGCCGCTCGGTCATATACTAATGAACGGGTTAAACATACAATAATTAGTCACAAAGTATCAACTCTCCATATCATTTGTTCAAAAGATTTGAAAACACACATTTGTACTCAATAATATGCATCTGTAGCATTTATTACCATCAACACATTTCATTCATACACAACCAGTAAAGTCCAAAATATTTCCTTTCCATACAAAAAGTCCCAATAGCAGCTGCAGTAATTATAGACACCAAACAATGTGTACGTACACTAGAGAACAGTCTTGTAATCTCAACACACTTGACGTGTCCACCTTGCACTGCCCAATAATGTGTCCAAGCAGCTGGAACAAATCCCAACTTCAATGAAAAAGTCAATTGTCGAACTTCATCTGGATGTTTTCACACGTTCCAACAAACAAATAAATGTCTTTCTTTGGTCCCCAAACAACGTGCACAATTACACAAAATCTCATGCAATACAACTCTTAAATATAAGTCAATTTTAGACAAATACCTTAAACAACCTCACTTGACCATCAGGCACACCATAGCTTGCTCCAGCTTCCAGTGTGATAACGTCATCGCATTGCATCAGATGATCCTACGTTAGACCCTACTACTTTTTATAGAGACATTAACAGGGGCCAATCGATCTCCTTATTGAGCCCGTTGGACATTTATCTGTTTGTAGGTGCCTCAATGCCACACAGTAAAAGCCAATTGGGCATGTGGGCACCAGAAATCTAAAGGCCACAGTTACACCATCCATAGAACTACGTAATGTATACTATTTTGTGAATGGCACATGTGCGTGACCCTGCCCCATATTCTGTCACTTAGGCACACCCTACGCTGCCACTTAACCTCATACATTCACTTGTGTGAGTGATGCCTAACTGCGGATGCCCAGGTCTAGAATCGCCCTTCACACATTTTTTCAGGGATGAACGGGGCAGCAGAGTGAGGCACGTACCACCGGATTCTAGAAAAGTGATCCTGAAGTGCGCAACTTAATTGGTTAATGAGCCCTTAACAAGCAATAATTGGACGCTAACAATCAATTATTGACGTTAATTGGCACCAATTAGAAGTTGCGCATCTACCTGAGCGCTATTCTCTTACACTGACCGCCTGATATTTAAAATAAAATGGCTGCTAAAACGGCCAGGCCACGTTTCGCCTCACCAGAGGCTGCATCAGGGGCGAAAACAGCCATTGCGGTTCCAAAAGCCACAAACACGCTAAAATCCAATGAAAGCAGCAAGTCAGCCTTGCTCACAGCTTTCGGGGTAGATAAGAAGTACAGGAACCGTCTCCCTCATTTAAGAGTTCTTTTACATTTTTCTTAAATAAAGAGAAATGAATCGGGATATTAAAACATGGCTGAAGTCTTTCCAAAATGTGGGTGCTTGAAAAGCAAGAAATTTATCAAATATATTCTGCTGATACGAATAGTCTGAAACGTCTAGACCTGGACACTGCTTTCTTCCCTGTCCTTTAGAATTCTTCACAAGTACCCAGAAAGAATATTCCACCACCAGCAACTCCATCCACACAGAGTGTCTCCCCACTTCAGCCACAGCCGAGAGCCAGCATCAATCCACAGCTACAGATGGAACTCCGGCCCAGGAGGATGAAGTTAAGAAGGTAACGGCCCGGCCCGGGAGGGACTGAACTCAAAGTCAGAAGCCCTCTGGCCAATTCAGCACATAACCTTTAAAAAGGAAAGAGAAAGAAAAGAGAGAATTAGATACTTAGGCAGGAGATAGAAAAGATAAAGTAACAGAAGATAGATAGATAGAAAATAAGGGTGACTAACTTAAGGAGAAACTTCACATGAAGTAAGAAAAAGTGGAGGAAAATGAGCTCAGCACAGATGTTAACATGTCAATAAACACACGTAAAATGGTGCACATGAAATTACCCTTCATGTGAGCATATATGTGATGGACCTTTATGCAGCTTGGATGTAGTTGTATTCTGAGGGGCAGATTTGGGATGAGCATGGTTAGAGTGGCAATTTATGCGTGTTCTTCATAACATATATGCATTTGCATATACTGTGTGCATATATTTACCCCGGCTCCCAAGCAAATGTAAACGTCCACAAGTTTATTACAGCTGAAAGTTTGGCTGCTTTTTTTAGGCAGTTGTACAAAGACACATGGTTCTAGGTGTCTGCTCTTACAGACCGATAAAGACACGTGGTTCTAGATGTCTGCTCTTAAAGGTTGATAAAGACACATGGTTCTAGGTGTCTGCTCTTACAGATCAATAGACGTAGTACTAGGTCTCTGATGACACATGGTTCTAGGTGTCTGCTCTTAAAGGTGAATAAAACACATAGTTTTAGGTGTATTCTCTTACAGATTGATAAAGACACATGATTCTAGGTGCCTGCTGTTACAGATTGATAAAGACACATGGTTCTAGGTGTCTGCTCTTACAGATCGATAAAGACACATGGTGTTAGGTGTCTGCTCTTACAGATCGATAAAGACACATGGTTCTAGGTGTCTGCTCTTACAGATTGATAATGACACATGGTTCTATGTGTCTGCTCTTACAGATCGATAAAGACACATGGTGCTAGGTGTCTGCAGAAATACAG
This sequence comes from Microcaecilia unicolor, assembly GCF_901765095.1. NCBI lineage: Eukaryota > Metazoa > Chordata > Amphibia > Gymnophiona > Siphonopidae > Microcaecilia > Microcaecilia unicolor. Next base: position 100,071,773 of record NC_044043.1, on the reverse strand, counting down.
ACACGTGGTTCTAGGTGTCTAATCTTACAGACCGATAAAGATGTGTGGTTCTAGGTGTCTGCTCTTACAGGTTGATAAAGACACATGGTTCTAGGTGTCTGCTCTTACAGATCGATAAAGACACATGGTTCTAGGTGTCTGCTCTTACAGATCGATAAAGACACATGGTTCTAGGTGTCTGCTCTTACAGATTGATAAAGACACATGGTGCGAGGTGTCTGCTCTTATAGATCGATAAAGACACATGGTTCTAGGTGTCTGCTCTTACAGATTGATAAAGACACATGGTGCAAGGTGTCTTGCTCTTACAGCTCAATTTGTAGTAGACAATGAATGCTTTTTAGAGCTTCTTCAGGTGCATGATGAATAAAATGATTTGTTCTTACAGTTAGGCTGGCACTAAAGTGTAGTGAGATATGTTGGTAATGAGATTGTGGACGTCACTAATGGACATCTGTATTTACAAAGCACAGTGTGCTAAGTTTAGTGTTTATATTGAGAAATTGCATTTACATAGTAAGATAGTAAATGATGGCAGATAAAGGCCCACATGGTCCATCCAGTCTGCCTATCAAGACAGCCAGAGCTGTACCTGCCACTTGGTGCAGATTACAATCCTTTACGATCAAATACTGACATCGCAAATAGTCAGTGATTCACCATGAAAGGGAAACAGTTTGACACCCGAAAGATGTACAATAGGTGTGTAGATGGTGTCACTAAGCAGGAGAGTAGCCAGGCCTCAGGTTTCTGCCCCTCCCCCCCGAATAACCCAATATACCTGAGTTGGCGGGGGCCCCAAGCCCCACCAGTGGAAGCCCTCCTCCTGCCAAAGCCGCCTCCACCCCTGTGCATGCTTGGTTTTCGCACATACATGGGAGTGGGGTAGACCTCCCTTGCGCATGCTCAGTTTCACAAAAAAAACAAAGCATGAGAGATCCTGGCATGGAAGCGGCCCAGGAAATGCATCAGTCTTCGGTTGGTAGAGGGCCTCCACTGGTGGGTCTTGGGGACCCTCGCCAGCCAAAGCAGAAGACAGCACCTCAATTTGGGGGAGGGGGGAACAGGCCCCCAAGGCCCTCTCGTGGCTACAGCACTGGAACTAAGTCTAGGGAAACACACTGGGCTCGAGATCCAGGATCCCTCATTTTCTACTGATATGATGAGCACAAAAAGCATATAGAAAGCAAATTTATTCAGCACAGCAACAAAGATTTTAAAAAAACTTCAAACAGAAATAAAGGTTTCTAGAACAGTCATTTTCCTAACTCTATTTCATAATACAAATACCGAGGATAATAAAATGAATGGAAGTCAGAGCACATACTCCCTATTGGCAAAAGCCACCTGTAAACCCAGCTGTAATAGTGATCACAGAACCTTAGTATCTTGGTAGAGTCATCTCCTCAAAGTGATAGTTGGAACAGTAGGGGCTGGGTAGGAGGTATGCATGAGAACATCAAAGCATTTCATTGATAGTCTAACAGGATGGGTGTTGGTAGGTGAGGGAAGAGGGAGATAAACAGAGAAATACAACTTTATGGTTTATAATGGGCTAGAAAACCCAGCTCTTTGTTAAGTCCTGCCTGTTGGGTGTCAAAGTATTCAATCATTCTGACTTCAAAGGTCTTACGTTCCTGTATTGTTTTAAAGTTACCTTTCAGGATTCTTACTATGAAATCACTGGTACAGTGTTCTGGTCTGGTAAAGTGCTGCCCCACAGGGGTAGGAACCCTGCTGGCACCAGTATTCTTCATGTGATGTCTATGTAAATTAAATCTTGTCTTAAACATCTGGCCTGTTTCTCCAATATAGCATCCTTCGTTACATTTTTTACACTGAATGATATATACCATGTTGGAAGATGAGCACGTGAAAGACTGACGAAGTTGATGTGAATTTAGACGAGTGGTCCCTAGCAAGTGATTTATATTTGTTACTGCCCTTATATTGTGGGTCACCTCAACAAAGAACAGCACTGAAAACTTGTTCATGGAGCCCTGATCACAACCAGCCTGAAGTGGGACAGCCGAGGGTTCTGGACAAATCAAACCATACAAGGCTTTTCCTGCTAAGGAACCTCCAGTTGCCTCTAATTGTTTGTTTGTTTCTCTTTCCTCTTCAGAAATGCTTTCAGACTTCTAATGGCTTCCTCTCCGAGTCCAAGCCTGTATCCAATAACTACGACATCACAGCGCTCGCAACCTCCTCTCTGGTGGGTAGGTAAAACGCAGTCTGCCCTTTCCTCATTCTTGTCTCATTTGCTTCTAGAATATTCTGTGAATATTATCCTTCTCCCCTCCCCTTTACAACATGGGTTCTTCTGCCTGCAGGTGGGGTTAATTCAGGGAGAGGAAGTACATGTAGGGGGACTTGCATTTCTAAATCCCCACAAAATACATTTCATTTACATCTGTTTTAGAGCCCCACTCAATTTCCCTTTAGAAATATGCTTGCATTTCCGTAGGTACAAGAGAGCAAGAAGCAGAGCCAGTCAGGAAGAGCAGTCTGGGGTTGCAAAGGTTTATTAAATCACCAACCTAACACGGCCGTGTTTCAGCAAAATGTGCTGTGTCAGGGGTCCAACATCAAACAGGAAGAATCCGCCTCTTATGTAATAAAAGAAGGGATATGCTTCACTGATTTTTCAAGATTGCTTATATATGAGAAGAGCATTAGTCCATTAATGGCCAGCTCTCCAAAGCGTGCAATCCCACACTGCACTTCCAAGGTGGCTCTGCTTCTCGCTCTCTGGTTCCTTCACGGTTCCTTCTGCTTTGTGTTCCTGTAGGTACAAAGAATGCTAGGGAGCTGTGGTCTGACTAAGCAACAGATGAAGGGTAATAATAAAACAATAATGACTAAATATAAAAATATACTTTATTGTTAAAAACTGCCCAATATAATACAGATCATCCTACAGCCCAACGTTTCAGCACACACCTGCATCAGAGGCAGGGCCGACGAGAGGAGGGGCAGGGAAGGAAAATTTCCTGGACATGGCCTCCAAGGTGGGGGGGGGGGGGGCCCGGCCACAGCGCCAGCAAGCTTCTTCCTGCCTGCCTGCCTGCCTGTCTGTCCTCTCCTGCTCCTGCGTGCCTTCCAAGACCTGGATGATTGCATAACGTGATATTGCATTAATGCAACCATCTGGATCCCGACTCCTGGCATGGACAAGAGCAGGGCAAGAGAGGACAGAGCGAGGGAGCAGACAGAAAGATGCGGGGGTGATGGCTCAAGTGTGGGGGGGGGGAGTGGGGGCCCGTTCCAGAATACGCTTGGCGAGTTGTGCGGCTACATTCAAATCAGTGCCAACGAATGAGAATAATGAACCTCACGCCTAAGCCAGGGTGCGTGGAGTATGATCTGTGCCCATGCCGAAAAGAGCTTCCTTCTGGAGTCCGTAAGATATCGCACGGACAGGCAACCTGTTAAGGTGCGCTTGAAAATTCCTTTCAGTCAAGCCTGTGGCACTGAAAACAATGAGGAAATATTTCTGTATTGTTCTGGCCCATTTTCTTAGTCTCTGACTTCATTTCTTGGTACTTGATGACTTTCTCTCTCTCTTCTCACAATTCACAGAATAATTGCTTGGAACTGACACCTCTATTATCACTACTGTTCTGGTGGGTTTTTTTCTTGTACCACTGTGTCTGGTTTCCTTGTATCCAGCTTTTATTGGTCGGAATGGGAATGTCCCAGGTGATCATAATCTCTTCATAGTAACATAATAGATGATGGCAGATAAAGACCTGTACAGTCCATCCAGTCTGCCCAACAAGATAAACTCATTCTATGTGCTGCTTTATATGTATACCCGACCTTGATTTGTCCTTGCCATTTTCAGGGCACAGACCGTAGAAGTCCGCCCAGCACTGGTTTTGCTTCCCAATTACTACTGGTGTTGCCACCCAATCTCCGCTAATCTTCTGTGTATCCGTTCTTTCTGAACAGGATTCCTTTGTGTTTATCCCACGCATTTTTGAATTCCGTTACCATTTTCATCTCCACCACCTCCCACGGGAGGACATTCCAAGCATCTACCACTCTCTCTGTGAAAAAGTACTTCCTCAACATTTTTCCTGAGTCTGCCCCCTTCTCCAGGACGTCAGACTCAGAAATAGAAGAGGACCTTGGCTGGCGGGGGTTGGGGTCCCCCGCCAGCAAAGGTAGCAGACAGCGACGGCGGGTTGGCGGCGGGAGGGAGGGTCGAGAGGGTCGTCAGCGGGGGGGTCCAGGGCCAAATCTACGGGGGCCCAGGCCCCCGTGGCCCCACATAGCTACGTCCCTGCTTGTACGTGTCATAAATTTAAGGATATCCACAGAAAGACTGGCTAAAAAAAGCTTCTCTCAGTGCCAGACAGCAAGACAGGCAGCTTAATACAAAGATCATAGGCACAGGACAAGAACTAGAAACACTGAGGGGCCTTTTCTCTAAGCCGCGTAAGCGTCTACACACACCCAACGCACGCCAAAATGGAGTTACCACCCGGCTGCCGCGTGGCTGTTGCAGTAATTTAATTTTTGGCGTGCGTCCGATACGCGCTGCTGAGAAATAATTGCAATTATCGGACACGCGACATGACGCGCGTAGGTCATTACCGCCCAGTTACCACGTGAGACTTTACTACCGCTAGGTCAATGGCTGGCGGTAAGGTCGCAGACCCAAAACGGACGCGCGGCAATTTTGATTTCGCTGCACGTCCATTTTCGGCAAAATTTTAAAAAGGGCCTTTTTTTACAGGCATGCTAGAAAATGGATTGGTGCACACCCAAAACCCGCGCCTACACGACCGCAAGCCATTTTTCAGCGCACCTTTAGTAAAAGGACCCCGGAGCTCAGGTTTTAAAGTTTGGTTCATAATCGCTTTGCTATTGAAGAGCTGATTATCACGGTTGGAAGGAGCCGATTATTTGTTTATTTGTTGCATTTGTATCCCACATTTTCCCACCTTTTTTGCAGGCTCAAGATTAGAAATGAAATGTACCTAATCTCACATTTCATGCTTTTAAGTGTCGCTCTCAATGCTTAAACTGTTACCTAATTGCAACCTAGACATACCCCGCAAAAACACCCACCCGCACGCAGAGATACGTGTAGTACATGGTGTGATGAAAGGAATTAAAATAGAAGGAAAAACATTTTTCTGCTTCCCACTCCTCAGCCCGGGAGGTCCCAGCAGCTCTTCCCAATATACACGTCTGTCTAATTAACTTGAGAGATGGGAAAATCAATAAATTGTCTGTTTCTATGGCAACAACATCGTCTCCCCTTCACCCGTGCCTACATTGCAGGAAATCAAAGATTAACTACAAAAGCTTCTGCAGATGAAACACGCTCAGCACCCAGGGCCCCGGAGCCCCTACCGGACCTGATGGGCAAGAAAATAATTTGCACCGGTGGCTCAGTTTACAGTGAATAAAATCCTTCCTGTGGATCATTTGGCAGAGATAAGGCCAAAGCGGCTTCTCTGTTTTCCCTGGGGACCAGATGGGAAACGTGTCGCACACTCTCACTGTAACCAGTGACAACACCAGACACAGTTCCCACCGGTTTTCATTCTTTCCAACCCAACTGAAGCTGGAAAGAATTGTACAGAATTGGTCTGAGAATGTCAAATCTCTCTACGAAATGGGGGGGGGGGGGGGGGGGGGGGGGGAACCAGGACTGACCCTGCTGTCCTCCTGGAGCAGAAAAGTAATAGAGAAACACAGAAAGATGGCGGCAGATAAGAGCCAAATGGCCCATCCAGTCCCCCCCCCCCCCCCATCCACAGCAAGTCACTGTCTCCTCCTTTCCCTAACAGATCCCAGGTGCCTGACTCAACACTTTCTTAAACTCAGACACAGTTCTTGTCTCCGCCACCCTGTAAGGAGTGAGAGTTAGTTTCAGGGCTTTTTTGAGGGGGTACTTGGGGGGTACTGAGTACCGGCACCTTTTCTATTGTCTGCTAAAATTGACTCATGGTCCCCAAGTTTAATGATAGAGCTCAGGCTCTCCACACCAATTCTGTCTTGTAATGGACTGGTAGCAGGAGACCTGGCTATTATGGGGTGGGTCCCCTCAGTGATCACTCCACTCCTGAAGGGTGGCCTAGCATTTGAGTACCGGCAGCTTTTTACTTGAAAAACAGACTGGTTAGTTTTGATGATATCTGATCGCAGGGCCTCATTATCCGGAGCAGACATCTTTCACATGGAAGTGAGGTGTAACAGTCTTGCTGAAAAGCAGTTTCCAAGCACTTTTAATATGTCACGTATACATTTTACAGCTTTGGCCCCATGCAAGTACTTCAGCAAGTGTTAGCGGTAAATTTGAGAGATCAAGGCCATAGGCCACATACTCAGGCTTAGGAGTGAGGTTCATTGCTGTTGTGATATGCACAAAACTGTTTGATTGTTTTTTTTTTCTTAATAATGATCACCTAATTGCTGATTTCCATTTTATGCATTGTATTTGAAAATGGTACATGCTGCATTGGACAGATGGTCTGTACATGAAGAAACCTAAAAGAACCCTAATTTTTGTATTTATTTGATTAGCACAAACCAACCCAAAAGCTATCCAAGCAGTGTAGGTTCAGGTATGGTAGGTATTTTCCTGTCCCCAAGTTTGTATCTGAGACAATGAAGGATTAAGTGACTTGTCTAAGATCACAGGGAGGTGCCATGCAGGGCTGCCAAGAGTGGGGAGGTGGGCAAAATTCCTTGGTCCCGGGCCTCAAGGGGTCCCGGCGCCGGGGTCTCTCTCTCTCTCTCTCTCCTGCTCCTGACGGGACCCGAGTGATCGCGTCCCAACCAGGAGCAGGAGAGGAAATCTCAGTGCCAGGCCCCCGCTTGGAGGCTGGGGAGGACCTGGAACACCTCCAGCTCTGCACTTCTGCCCTTGTTTTTCGAGTACTGCCCTGAGAGGAAAGCAGAGCCGCAGGGGCAGGCAGTCAGAAGCTGTGAGGAAGAAGATGTCTTTTGCTGGCGGAGCCTGGGATACCTGCCAGCCAAGGTATTTCAGCAGCTGCAGCGATCAGGGGATGGAGCAGCGGCAGCGATTGGGGAGGGGCGGCATGCGCAGCGATTGGAGGGGGCGGCAGCAGCCCTGCCCCGGGCCCAGTTCAGTCTCTCGGTGGCCCTGGTGCTGTGAGTTTTGAACTGGGCTCTTTCGTTCTCAGCCCACTGCTCTAACCACTCCATTACTCCTTCAATCTAGACTTGGTGAGCCGCTAACCTTTTCCTAGCTTTTCACCGCAGCCTGGGTACAGGATACCAGAATGTGGATGCGTCAGCCTATCTGGGGCCCATTTGCTTTATCTTTCGCACAGGTTTAGTACAGACCATCAAAGACCATATCACCAAGACCCACGGCCATGGCTCGTGGCCGGGTCGCCCACCTGATCGAGTGGAAGGGGTGGCGTGCACTGGCAGTCGGGCTGGGACCCCTCACTCCCGGACGAAGACCATTACTCCTACCTCACCGATGAGCTGAAGGAGGCACGCTTTGCGGCAGGTACCAGCAGGGGCATTGGTGGGGCAGATACTTGGAGTGGCAGAAGGAAAAAGGAGACAAAAGATCCACAAGGTGGAAGGGAAGAGGAAATGGGAGACTGAGAGTAAATCTGTGTTAGAGCACCAGTAAGGTGAGGGAAACATTAAAGGGAGGGGAGGAGAGCGGACAGGAGACTATTGGTTGATCTGGAGAGACTCAGCTCACCCCACAGTTACTGTCTGAGAGAGTTTCCAGATCCTGTTTAGATGAACATCCTCCAAACATTCAATATATGTGATAGGTGTACAAGACCTAAGCAAAAGGGATTATATTATACTTGCTACATTGGTACAGTTCACAGTTATGCCTGGCAAATTCATCTAAAATCTAGACAGTGTGAGTTCTGCAGATTGGGGTCAAAGGTGCATAAGTACATAAGTATCGCCACACTGAGACAGACAAAAGGTCCATCAAGCCCCATCCTGTTTCCAACAGTGGCCAATCCAGGTCACAAATACCTGGCAAGATCCCCAAAAAGTACAAAACATTTTATGCTGCTTATCCCGGAAATAAACAGTGGATTTTCCCCAAGTCCATTTTAATAATGGTCTCTGGTCTTTTCCTTTAGGAAGCCGTCCAGACCTTTTTAAAACCCCGCTAAGCTAACCGCCTTTATCACATTCTCTAACAAGGAATTCCAGAGTTTAATTACATGTTGAGACCTTTCCTATAATCAATGTGAAGGAGTCAGTACAGAAGTTGCCATGGTGATGAAGAAAACTAGAGGTGCTGTAGGTTGTTCTCTCAGCCACTGAGATTCTAATATGCACCGCGTCCGGATGACACGACACAATCAGCCTGTCCTCTGACGCATCTATGATAATAGCACTGAAAGAATAAACAGATGGAGGACTGGAGATGGGGAAGAAGTATTTTTCACAGCTTTGGTGCAATCAAGCTGAGGTCGGGCCGAGTCATCGATTCAGCCTGGAGAGAGGTGAAACATGATGTCCTGTGCAGGAGCTGGAATCACCCTCACCCACAAAACCCTAAGGAGAGAGACTGACTCTGTTACCAGATGCTCCTTAAGAGCTGCTGCATTTATTATCAGTGATGCAAGGCTAGGCGGGAGCTGATGCGAGGGGGGGGGCTAGGGTAGGGGGAGAAATTAATTCAAAGGGGAGCTGCTGGCCACAGGAAAAGCTGATGCAATAGGGATATTTTGAGTTAACGGGGAGGACAGATTAATGCCAAGGGGTGGAGGGGTTGCTGAGGCAGCGAGGAGGGGTGGAATGCAACATTAATGCCAAGGGGGCATTTCTGGGGTAGTGGAAACAGATTGATGCCAAGGGGGAAATTGCTGGTGTAGGGTGGAGTGACTGGTGTCAGTGGGTGGGGGATTGCTGGGGTAGGGCAGAGAGGAGAGAAGCTGATGCCAAAACTGTGAAATGATGCTCCTGGAACAAGGTTCCAACTGGATCCAGATTCGTACAACAGGAACTTGTGGTCTTGCTTTTCCGAGGGAATGCAATGAGGAAACCCAGGACTGGATCAACCCTGGTGGGTGAATCTGGATACAGTTGACAACCTCTGGAAATATCTCACTCTGTAGCCTTCAGTCACACTCACAGCGGCAGTAAACCTCTCTCTTTAGATTTGCCGTCCTTGGCGTCATCTTTCCTCTGTATTTTCATTGAGTGTACCAGATTCTCAGGGAGTCTCTCTGTTTTCTGATATTACAGGTGTAGCAGAACAATTTGCCATTACTGAAGCCACACTAAGCGCTTGGTCCTCATTGGATGATGAAGAAATGCATTGTGGGAACGGCTCCCAAGATGTCCTCCAGCTTCAGGGTAGAGTGTCTCTCTTTCTTTTGCCTTACTCGGGATCCAGCTTGCAAAATGTTCAGTCACAGTGCAGTGTGCTACAGTATTGCCATGCCAAACCCTGCCACAGTCCCTCTGGCCGGAGCCTTTCCCTCTTTGTACACAGGTATATTTAAGCATATGGATCTGTCCCAGACATTTAATGACCACATTTCTCTCAATTTATAAACACTTACTTCAAAAGCAGTTTGCAAGATGGCGGTCTGATTGTATCAAGGTTATCACTTGTTCCATGCAAACAACTTTTCAGAAGTCAGCTCTAGATTTTCTCAGCTCTGATGCTCAGAAGCAAACGCGGGCGCCAGGGGCGTAGCCAGACCTCGCTGGGAGGGGAGGCCAGAACCCGTGGTGGTGGGGCACTGTTTAGCCACCCCCCCCCCTGTCACCCCCCAGCTGCCGCAGCCGCCACATTGGACCCCCCCCGCACCCCCCCTCCATCGCCCTCCCCAGTCGCCGCAGCGCCGCACATTGGACCCCCCTCCTGCCACCCTCCCCCGCTGCCCGTCCGCCGCCGCATCAGATACCTCGTTTGCTGCAGCCGAACAGAGTCTTCTTTAGTTCAGCGCGGAATAGCGCCTTCATTCAAGGAAGTTCCTGCTGTGATCAGCTGTTTCTGACGCCTTACGTGCAGGATCACAGCAGGAACTTCCTTGAACGAAGGCGCTATTCCGGCGCTGAACTAAAGAAGACTCTGTTCGGCTGCAGCAAATGAGGAATCTGATGCGGCGGCGGGGGCGGACGGCGGCGGGGGAGGGTTGGTGGCGGGAGGGGGGTTCAAGGGGATCATCGCCAGGGGAGCCAGGGCCAAATCTAGGGGCCCAGTCCCCTCAGGCCCCACGTAGCTACGCCACTGGCAGGCACTAGAGGCCATTGGCGCTGGGACTAACGCCTGAACTTGCTACCGCCGAATGCTTACAGCCAGTGAGCGAGTGAAATGACGAGCTCGCAGGATCTGAGTGCAATGAGCATGTAATGCATGCTAAACGGGCATCATTCTCCCCAATGCTAGCGAGCAGCAGCGTGCAACAAGAACGCTCCTCCCGTGGCAAACCTACGCCAGCTCAGAGCTGGTGTTAGGGTTGTGCCACGCTGTGGGGAGGGGGATAACCTCTTGTCAAAGCCCTGGTGGTCCATCAAGCCCAGCATCCTGTTTCCAACAGTGGCCAATCCAGGGCACAAGTACTACTACTACTACTACTACTATTTAGCATTTCTATAGCGCTACAAGGCGTACGCAGCGCTGCACAAACATAGAAGAAAGACAGTCCCTGCTCAAGAGCTTACAATCTAATAGACAAAAATAAATAAAGTAAGCAAATCAAATCAATTAATGTGAACGGGAAGGAAGAGAGGAGGGTAGGTGGAGGCGAGTGGTTACAAGTGGTTACGAGTCAAAAGCAATGTTAAAGAGGTGGGCTTTCAGTCTAGATTTAAAGGTGGCCAAGGATGGGGCAAGACGAAGGGGCTCAGGAAGTCTGGAGTTGGCAGTAGTGGAGAAGGGAACAGATAAGAAGGATTTATCCATGGAGCGGAGTACACGGGAAGGGGTGTAGGGAAGGACAAGTGTGGAGAGATACTGGGGAGCAGCAGAGTGAATACATTTATAGGTTAGTAGAAGAAGTTTGAACAGGATGCGAAAACGGATAGGGAGCCAGTGAAGGGTCTTGAGGAGAGGGGTAGTATGAGTAAAGCGACCCTGGCGGAAGACGAGACGGGCAGCAGAGTTTTGAACCGACTGAGAGGGGAGAGGTGACTAAGTGGGAGGCCAGCAAGAAGCAGATTGCAGTAGTCTAAACGAGAGGTGACAAGGGTGTGGATGAGGGTTTGGTAGAGTGCTCGGAAAGAAAGGGGCGGATTTTACGGATGTTGTAAAGAAGAAACGACAGGTTTTGGCAATCTGCTGGATATGAGCAGAGAAGGAGAGAGAAGAGTCAAAGATGACCCCCAAGGTTTCGAGCTGAGGAGACAGAGAATGAGAGAGCCATCAACAGAAATAGAAAATGGGGGGAGCGGGGAGGTGGGTTTGGGGGGGAAAATGAGAAGCTCGGTTTTGGTCATATTTAATTTCAGGTGGCGTTGAGACATCCAGACAGCAATGTCAGACAAGCACGCTGAAACTTTGGCAAGATCCCAAAACAGTACAATACATTTTATGCTGCTTATCCTAGAAATAAGAAGTGGATTTTCCCCAAGTCCATTTCAATGATGGTTTATGGACTTTTCTTTTAGGAAGCTGTAAACCTTTTTTAAACCCCAGTAAGCTAACTGCTTTTACTACATTTTCTAGCAAAGAATTCTAGAGTTTAATTACATGTTGAGTGAAGAAATAGTTTCTCCAATTCATTTTAAATTTACTACATTGTAGCTTCATCGCATGCCCCCTAGTCCTAGTATTTTAGGAAAGCGTGAACAGACGCTTCACATCTACCCGTTCAACTCCAATCATTATTTTATAGACCTCTATCATATCTCCTCTCAGCCATCTTTTCTCCAAGCTGAAGAGCTCTAGTAGCTTTAGCCTTTCCTCATAGGAAGTCGTCCCATCCCCTTTATCATTTCATCGCCCTTCTCTGTACTGTTCTAATTGCACTATATCTTTTTGAGATGCAGTGACCAGAATTGCATACAATATTCGAGGTGCGGTCGCACCATGGAGCGATACAAAGGCATTATAACGTCCTCATTTCTTTCCTAATAATACCTAACATTCTATTTGCTTTCTTAGCCGCAGCAGCACACTGAGCAGAAGGTTTCAACGTATCATCAACGACGATACCTAGATCCCTTTCTTGGTTGGTGACTCCTAACCTGGAACCTTGCATGACGTAGCTATAATTCGGGTTCCTCTTTCCCACATGCATCACTTTGCACTTGCTCACAATAAACGTCATCTGCCATTTAGATGCCCAGTCTCCCAGTCTCGTAAGGTCCGCTTGTAATTTTTCACAATCCTCCCGTGATTTAACGGCTTTGAATAACTTTGTGTCATCAGCAAATTTAATTACCTCACTACTTATTCCCATCTCTAGGTCATTTATAAATATGTTAAAAGCAGCGGTCCCAGCACAGACCCCTTAGGAACCCCACTAACTACCCTTCTCCATTGAAAATACTATGGCAGTCAACGGCTTAAAAACCACCGTGGGCTGAATATTATTTATATGTATGTATTATTTATTTATTTATTTGATACCTGTATCCCACATTATCTGAATGCAATTATGTGGCTGGGGGGTGGGGGGTAATAGTACCCCCTGAATTGTCACAGGGACTGTAGAGACTTTTGTTTAATTCTTCATTTTTCCTTCCAGACCTGGAAAACATTTATCTTCGGGGAAGGCTTCTGAGTGGCCCCCAGGGACTGGGCAGTTCTAATCTGGACGGCAGCCTTCGGACCTACTGCTGCTCTTCTCTGACCTCCCCCATCCTCTCACACCTGCACCTGAGGGCTGAGGAATGGACCTTAGGGGAGGGCCACCCTTCTCTGACGGGCAGCTCCGAAAAGCAGAACCCCTCCCCGGTGGAGAACGGAGAAGCCCCAGTCAGCACCCAGAAGCACCCCATGCATAGCTTCTTCCATTATGTGGACAGTAGTTCCCTGTCGGAGGATGAGGTGTTTATAACTAGTCCCACCTTCTGCACTGAGATGGAGGGAAGACAGAGGTAAGGATGGTGAAAGGGTGGAACAGACCAGCTGATTCTAGCATCCGCTCAGCCAGCCGTGTACAGAGAGCGGAGGCCAACACCAATCATGGATCTTCATGAGGCAAGCGAGAACTGCTCGCTGAGTCCGTCCAAGTCCAGACGTGCTGGCTATGGTTTGCAATCTCTGTTGGGGAGGGAGCGATGCTCACTTTTTTTGTATCTCTTGCAATTTTAATACTCCTGCAAGTAGTGCAGGGGGTGCCAGAGCAAACAGGAATAGCACCCACACGTCTGTGGTATCCTGCGTGTGCTGGCAAGGTGTCATGCTGGAAACGCTTGCACACAGAACCAGTCCTGTGGCCATGTTGATTTCACGCTGGCTAGCTCATCCCAGCTTTTCTGTGAATATTTTGCCGGCTTGTGAACGAGTCTTTTCTTGTCAACATTGTTTCTTGCAGGCTCGTAATGTGATGATAAGCCAGATTCTAGCATAGTACACAGGATGCTACATCACCATTTCACTTATGAAACCGGGAGACTGCGCTCAGGAAACATGGCGATCCCCCGCAGATTGTGTAATCCACGCATCAGCAAAAGCACCTGCTGTTATCACAGTCCAGCTGCTCATCACCCAGTGCCATCATCGGACCCCACGAGCCTTAGAGCTTTGCCTGGTTCTTGGAGCTGTGCTGACAGCAGATGATTTTAATGATGCATTTAATCACTTTTATAAAGGCTCGTTCTCTGTGGGTACAGAACCTTCTATAAGGTGTCCCAGTGACTCTGTGTCCTCCCAGTGAAGTCAGCACACAACGCAACGGTTTAGTGGGTCCCCAGTATCAGAGGTATCTTTACTGACATTGGAGAACAGAACTTTGAAAATACCTAGTCCGGCCATGAGGATCCCTGAGCAGAGTACGGATAAATGGCCAAGGTCACCTACCACTTTTACGTAATATTATCCCAGACAGACAGGATCATCTGACATAAAGGCAGGGAAAGCTTCAATTCGTTCTAAAAGCTCTTTCATAGGTCTCTGATCCACACTTCCAGAGGTTAATTTTCAGCCCCTTTTCCACCTCTTTCCTCTTCCTAGGGGACAGAGAAGGTCTGTCTTCCACCCTCCTGTAGGGGGAAGTGTCTCCTCCTAGCTATTAACCCTTTTCATATGCTTAGAGTTTTGCCCTCTGCTGGCAGAACATAGTTATAGGTCTCTCACTTCAGTACTATATTGACCCCTTACTCCTAGTGTATCCCTAAAACAGAGGCACATAATGGTACAAATAACAACCCCTGTGCCCTACACGTGGATTGATATCGCTCTGGGAATGGATTTAGGAGTCTTTACTGAAGAACTGCAGGGGCCAATATTCAATGGTGGAGAACCGGGTAAAACAGGCTGCAGCCTGGGTTATGTCTCACGGACTGGCTGCAGGTCCGCAGTGGCAAAGGTGGAGAGCTTGATGTCATAAGCTCTGCACACATGGTTTCCTCACACACATAGAAAATTTGCACCCAGAGCTGTAACCAAATTGTGTTTGATTAATGTGCACACAAGAAATGTGCTCAAATATGAGAGAGCACACTGGACACCTTGGAAATATACACACATGGGTTGTGTCCTAGCAGCAGAATTAATATTTTGCACATGATTTAACTGGCAGCTGAACGAGTGTATTTGACAATTACAAAAACACAGCATACCGCACTTCCACCTTAGCCCTGTGTTCAGCAACACAAACCCCTCGTCTCCTCATCTCCCTGCTGGCCTTTAACCCATCCCCTTCACAAAACAAGAAAAAAGTTGCAGGCAACATGTTCACACTAAGGAGAAGAAACAGACATAAAATCCTCAGTGGTGCTGGGTCAGAGGAAAGAGTTAACCTTTTACCTCTCTTCGAGCCCCACAATAAAGCCCCAGCATTACTGAGCCTTGCACTCATTCTGAGGCCCTCTGCGTACTTCTTTGCATCGGAGTTTAATAGATAATACCTTAAGTACATAAACATAAGTATTGTCATACTGGGACAGACCGAAGGTCCATCAAGCCCAGCATCCTGTTTCCAACAGTGGCCAATCCAGGTCAC
This sequence comes from Microcaecilia unicolor, assembly GCF_901765095.1. Taxonomy (NCBI): domain Eukaryota; kingdom Metazoa; phylum Chordata; class Amphibia; order Gymnophiona; family Siphonopidae; genus Microcaecilia; species Microcaecilia unicolor. The sequence continues at coordinate 100,056,675 of NC_044043.1, read as the reverse complement.
AAATACCTGGCAAGATCCCAAAAAGAAGAATACATTTTATGCTGCTTATTTATCCTTTCCCCAAGTCCATTTTAATAATGTTCTATGGACTTTTCCTTTAGGAAGCCAGCCAAACCTTTTTTTAAATCCTGCTAAGCTAATCGCTTTTTACTACATTCTCTGGCAACAAATTCCAGAGTTTAATTGCACGTTGAGTGAAGACTCTGAGGAAAGGGGGAGTAGGAGGAGTAGGCTCTTGAACAACACTAGTAGGCGACGTAGATTAGGAACAATCTCTTTATTTAAATATACACTCGACTCAACACAGCCGAGTGTATATTTAAATAAAGAGATTGTTCCTAATGTACGTCGCCTACTAGTTGTTCAAGAGCCTACTCCTCCTACTCCCCCTTTCCTCAGATTCTACTTTTCGTAGGAATTTGTGTACCTCCACCCTTGTGGTGGTTTGGCTTGCACGTTGAGTGAAGAAACATTTTCTCCGATTCGTTCCAAATGTACTACTTTGTAGCTTCATTACCTGTGCAGTGCACTGATGTCTACATGAGTCCTTGTGCACTGATGTCCTGTGTGCTAAACTCCTTTTAGTGTAGGGCTGCCACAATAGTACAGAAAACTGTGCCCAGACCCCGCCTTGTGCTCCGTGATAAGCCTCACGCACTTTGCCTTTGAATTAATAGAGTCTAACGGCCTGTGTTGCAAAGACTGAAGGAGCTGAAAGCAGGTGTTGTGCTTTCTATAGCTTGCTGAATTCAAGCAATAAGTTGTAAAGGGCCAATGGCCACAGACAGTCCATGTTTTCTGAATATTGACAATGAATAGTCAAAAGATTTGCATTTATTTGGTCTGAGAATTTGCATAACTTGGTTACCCAGAAAACCTGGCCTGCGGCCTTTGAAGACCCTCTCCATAGGGTCCGAAGGTGTGTTGTTCCAGCACTGTGTCTAGAGCTGAGCTCCTGCTTTGAGTAGCCGTCCCTGAAGGCACTCCAGGCTTAAATAAATGTCTTGGCAATTCATCTCCCGTCCTGTTTTCCCCAATGCGGTATGTAAGCCTGCCTGTGCTCTTGAGATGTTGTCATCGTTCAGTGCACTGTGATCCTGTGGATAAGACAATGCTACAGAAATATGAATTATTATTGCTTTCTAGATAAGAGCAAAGATGTTGCTTCTGTAATGTGTTTATAGAACAACACTGAGTCAGCCAAACGTCAATGCTACGCTTTCCCAGTAAAGGTGAATAAGGCAGGAGACAGAGATGAAAGGGGTCTTGCCCAACAGAGGAGACCTGCTACAGGGCATTGCCATTGTCATACCAGTGATTGCTCAGATCACCTCTTAGGAACAGGGTTGCCAGGTGGAAAATTTCTTTCCCACCCAAACCAGCCTAAATCCAGCCCAAAACCCGCCCAAATTCAAACCCCGCCCCTGACACCCCCACCCCTGCCCCCGCCATCATCACCCCGCCCCCGCCGTCATCAACCCCGCCCCCGCCGTCATCGGCCCCCCCCCCATCATCGCCCAGCCCAGAACGTCACTAGCCCCGCCCAAAACGTCACTAGCCCCGCCCCCGCGGCCGAAAAAAAACGCCTAAAAACCGCCCAAAAGACAAAAAAGAAGCCCAAAAAACTGCAACCCGCCGCGGGCAAAAATTTCCCGCGGCGGGTCACGGAAAACCGCCCAATTGGGCGGTAAAACCGCCCACCTGGCAACACTGCTTAGGAACCCCCTCCCCCCCATAAACATATACATCATGAATATATATAGATATGTGGTTCTTAGGCCTAATGTATGCAAATGTGTCTCACTGAACCTTAATTACATCCAAATGTGAAGAAAGAGGGACAAGTAGACTTTGCCACTAGTTGCATCATATGCCAAAAATATTACTTCAATGTCTTGTCACAGTTCTACATTTATTGACTCATATTGTCATTAGAAATCCACAATTACACTCAGAAAGATAAACATCAGAGCTTATGTTTTGAGCTCGTTTATTTGTTCCTCTTTTCACATTTTGATGTAATTCTAGGTTGTTGGGGATTCACAGTCGATCACTGTTAATATAGAAGGGCATTTTACAGGATGTCCATGTTGAACCATCACATATGAACATCTATGTTTCATGTATTTTAGAACAAGATCTGTCAAAGTATGTCCTGGTCTAAACAGGGCATGCCCAGAAGTGCATTTTGGGAAGGGCCCAAAGGTGTACCGAGGGGGCCAGCTATTCTCTCCCTCCCACCCTCCCGCAACTGCAACTACAACATTGAGGCATACATTTGCTGGCAGGGATGCCAAACCTCACCAGCTGAAGAGGTCTTCTCCACGAGTCCCGCCTGTGCTGCCAGAGCAGGGCTTAAGTCGGCAGCGGAGTTCAGCCGCTGGCATCAGCAGTCCCGCACATGCTCAGTTCAGTCGCTCAAGAGAGCCAGCATCGGAGGCCAAAGTTCACCTGATGGCTTAAGTGCTGCTTGGACAGCGCAGGCGGGACTTGCAGAGGAGACTTCTTTGGTTGGTGGGGCTTGGCATTAAAGCAGAGGGGGCCTGAACTGAAGGTGAGGGGGCCCAGATCCTCCGAGGCCCCTCAGTGGCTATGCCACTGATTCTAAAATGAACGAGAAATATCCAACATGAGCATCCATTTTATAAAGTGAAACATCCAAATGCTGGATGTGGCAAAACAAGGGATGTGGACACCTTTGTGGCAGCTGAGAAACATCCGTGTCATCAAATGGCCCCACAGATGTCTGTGCAGAGCAGAGGGGGTTCCCTGATGGGGCTGAGAAGCTCAAATCCCACTTCAGCTCTTTGTCATTTTGTTTTAAATTGCGAGCCCTGAACATACTCTGCTTCAAGAGCTTTCGGCCTGGCAGATTTCTTATACTTTCAGGTACAGTAAGCATGTTTCTGTCCCTAGAGGGCTCGCAATTTCAAAAAAATTACAGAGAGCTGAAACAGGATTTGAACCTGACTCCCCTGGTTTTCAGCCCACTACACTAATCATTAGGCTAGTGCTCAGGGCTGTGTGGAGATCTCCTAAGAAGTTAATTTTTAAAAGATTGTAGTACTATGAAGGTCCATAGTTCCTGAGGCTGACATAGAGTCTGGTATCACTTGCTAGTTTCACATTCAGGAAAAGGAGGGGGACAGCAACCCCAAGGAGGGGGGGGGGATTAAGGAGGTAACTTGCCTTAACCCCTTCAGCGGACAGCTGCTCTTTCAGTGCACCTTTCTTTACCCTGGATGTGCCAAGTACCAGGTCTAAATGACACTGTCTATCTTTTTGGACACACAGGTCCCGTCCCCTTCTGTGATCGGAGTTGGACATTCATATTTGGGCCCCGCACCCCCTTCCATATGGGCGTACTGCAGTGTTAGACAGCTATATCCTGGCTTTATAAAATCGGGCTTTGGTTATCCAAGCAAAATGGATGTCTAAATACTGGTTTTCAGATGTCCACAACATGAATAGAGCTTTTAAAATAAGGGTTATATTCTCAGTGGACCAAGCCCTCTCCCGCTGACTTCCTTCTCCTATGACAAAAAGGCAGGATAACAGTTCCCAGAATGCTTTGCAATTTAGACATCTAAAAAGCAGCTGTCAAGCGACACATACTTTGGGTTACCTCTTGTTACTGGAATTTTGGGATTGTGTTATGAAGTAGTCAGTTTAAGGTGACCAGATAGCTCCATGTCTTATGCTGGAGGCAGTCCTGGTTTTACCCTGTCAATGGATTTAGTTCATTTCTGTAAGAAAGGCAAACCACCGCCTACAAAACCTGGTCTAACCTGGCCTGTCCTTTACGGAGTTATCCGGTCACCTTATGCTAAAGGCAGCCTGCCCACCCCTGGCTGATGAGTCGTTCTGTCATGATATGATAAAACCTGTACTCAGTGAAGCATTGTGTAACAGTTCACAGGATTTTTTAGCCAATGCCATGTTTTCCAAATGTGTTTTGTCCTGGAAATAATTAAAAACATTAAATCAGATCTGTGCAACTCCAGTCTGTGTAGCACTTGCTTTAGCAAAAGCCTTAGGGACCTGATCTCTGTGACACACGGAGCAGAATCAAGGCTCTTCAGAACATAACCATGCTTCTTGTAGTTTTGATTTCCCAATGGTATTCCCTAAGAAAAGCAAGTCTACAAGTCCCCGTCGGTTGTAAGAGAAGTTTAGTCAGCTTGAGACCGATACCCCTGACAGTATGATCCAACTGAGTGGTTCCTGATGAAGCCCTGTTATGGGTGAAACGAATCAGGCCCCGTTGAAAAACAACAGTTGAATTGTGGGGTTGTCAAGTCATCATTTATTAAGCTAAGTTGATGCATGCTATGCTGTAGCTTGAATACTTTTTTGTTATTCAGTTACTCTTAAAATTTGTGCTCTACTATGGGCAATTTTGTATGAGTGAAGCAGGGAACATTTACCCCATGAAAGAAACTAGTCACGGGCACAAAGTCTTTTATAGATAATAGTGTCTCGTTGACCAGACCTTGGCAGGAGCCTTGGTTTCTGAGGGTATTTCCCACTTTACTCATTTCACACAACCCTTTGGATTGTGTTTGGCTGTTTTTCAGTTCTCTGGAGAACTGGGTTCGATTCCCACTGCAGCTCCTTGTGACTCTGGGCAAGTCACTTAACCCTCCATTGCCCCTGGTACAAAATAAGTACCTGAATATATGTAAACCGCTTTGAATGTAGTTGCAAAAACCTCAGAAAGGCAGTATATCAAGTCCCATTCCCTTTCCCCCTTCTATAGTGATCCTGTGTGTTTATCCCACACATTCTTGAATTCTGTCACCGTTTTTGTGTTCACAACCCTCCCACGGGCATCCACCCCCCTTTCTGTGAAATTGCCCAGTACCTTAAAAGATGGAGCTCGATGACACGGTGGATGCAAAGCCAGCAGAATTTTCTAAGGGCGCAGCGCCATCGTACAGAACTAAACTGATTCTGAGATTTGGGAGATCCATGCAAGGGTTTCCTGATGAGTAAGGGTCTAGCTGGGTGGCCTTGGAGTCCAGTCCCAGGAGATATCAGACAGAAGCAGTGCTGTGATTCAGCTTATCAGATCTGCCTCTTTCTAGGAAGCTTTCACCATTCTTTTTTTGGTGCTTCCGGATAAGTGAGGACGGAGAAAACTACAGCTTTATTGTTCTGACATATAGATTTCAAAAATAACCTGTTATATGAACATCTTCAGACCGTGTGCATTGTAAATGTTTGCTGCCGTGTCTGCTCTAAAATGTTATGGAGCATCTGACAAGGTGGCTAAAAGCAGGTGGTCATTTCATACCATATTGCAGAATGTTTAACAAATCATTGGGAACAGGATATTATTGTACGTCAAAGGCCACTTCTGGCAAGTTGTCGGTCAGATCATGTGAACCGCAGACAGATTCTGAAATAAAGGCCAGGGAAGTAGCACTGGATAAGCCCCCCTGGTACCATTCAAAGTAGGGTGCTGGAAGTCTCCGTACAAGGGACACATACGAATAAGGTAACCTAGACTGTAAGGAAAGCACATGGGTTGCACCTGAAAAACCCTGTCCAACTTCCCTTGAGCAAGGTGGAACAAAAGGCCACATACTCACCTGAAAGGAAAATAAAGAGACAGCAGAGCCCAGGGTTCAGGTCATTTGTTCTGGAGTTCTTTGGGCTTGGTAAATCCTCTGATCTTAACCATCTCGAGGGTCCTGGCACCAAGAACCTTCACTCAGAGTTACTGGGAGATTTTCCCTCTGTCTGAATAGATCCACTGTCCCTCCACGGTCTCTAGCCAGTTCATTGCAGCAGAAGGGTCCAAAAGCCGGGAACCAGAGCTCCTCCAGAACCCTACATCACGGGCTCTAAATCCAGTTGTTAGGTGTCACTCGTTATCAAGGACTGTGACCCCTCCCTCTCCCCATGCACACAGTCCCCAGCCCCACTGAGCCACCAGGGCAACCAACCCAGCTTAATGTCACATTGACAGCACAAAATAGGCATGAAAAGTCATCTCATGACAATAAGCTTATGTGATCCACACCACTGTTCACAATGACCTTCAAAAGCAAAACTGAATGCCATCATTGTGCAACCAGTAACACAGTATAAAGAGTTGATTTATTGAACACCTTTTGATTGTGATTAGAAGACTTTGGTGACCCCTAATGAAGGAAATACCCGAAACTTGGCCAGGCTGGGTCCTCTTCTGTCTGCTCTCCAATCCCTGAAATGTTCTACTGCAAAATTATCAACACAGCTGAGAGATGGAACATTTTTTAAATTTATATGTTCATTTCAGAGCCAGACTTACAAGAAAGCAGAACAAAAAAGAATACATCTTAATATGGCTTCTCTTGATTGGGGTGTGCAGGGTTCCTCCAGATCGGATCAGCGCACATTTGGGCTCAGCAGTATCTTCGCTGACTCTGGCTTTAGGGGCTTTTGGTGTGTCAGGGGGGACCTCTCTCGCACTATGGTTGGGACCCCGAAACAGGCACAGCTGCTCCAGAAGATTGTGAGCTGTACAAACTGGGGGGGGGGGGGGGGGGGGGGGGGGAGGAGGGTTGCTCAGACACCACCCTTTCACTTTGGATTTCTGGGATTTGCCAGATCTTCAATTGCCGTTTTAAGCTAAAAAAGAAAAGAAAACTCCAGATTAATGGCTTCATTGTCTAAAACTCAAACCTCCACCCCTCAGCCTGGGTCAGTCTGTGAACCTAGAACCATCTTAAACCCTAACCTTATCCCCAAAAACCTAACCACAATACTATCCTAACCTTAATCATATCTTAACCCTAACCACAACTCTATCCTAAACCTGACTCTATCCCCATCTTAACCCTAAGCACAAATTTGTCCCAACCTTGACCCAATCCATAACTTAACCCTAACCAAACCCTGACCTTATCCATAACTTAACCCTAACCACAATTCTAGCCTAACCCTAACCCTATCCCCATCTTAACCCTAAATACAAATCTAGCCTAATCCTAACCCTAACCTTATCCTTATCTTAAGACTAACAACTCTATCCTAACCCTGACTTTATCTCCATCTTAACACTAACCACAAGTCTTTTCCCTAAACCTATCCTAATTTTATTATTATTGATTTTACAATAAGATTTATAAATCCTAATAATAAACAAACAAACATATTGGTTTGATTTGAGTATTTGTACTATTTAGATATCTTTAGAACTATTTTTATTTACTATATTGTATTTTATGTATTGTGTTTAGTTCTTTACTTTGTAATTTTATGTTTTCAAATTGTTGTAATCTGCTCAGAACTCTGGGGGATCAAGTGGAATAAATTACAACTACACATTTCTGTAACATGTATGCAGTGCTGTACACATTACATGCAGGTACTTTCTCTGTCCCTAGAGGGCTCACAATCTAAGTTTTTGTACCTAGGGCAACAGAGGGTTAAGTGACTTGCCCAGGATTACAAGGCGCCACAGTGGGAACTGAACCCACTTCCCCTGGAGCTCAGTTCTCCTCTACTCCATTCAATTGAAATAACCCTAACAACAACTCCATCCCAACCCTAACATTGACCATAACTGTAAACCTAGTTCTGTCCTAACCCTGCCACCATCCCAGTAGTGTAGCCACGTTGAGGGTGTGGGAGGAGCGGAGAACGGACTGCTGATGGCACCGGCACCAGTCCGTTTGGGGGAGCGGCCACTCCCCTGGTGACCCACTAGCTACAAATCCCAGCTCTAATATTGACCCCAAGCCTCCCATCCTACCCTAATCCCCTATCCCTAGCCTAACCCGAATCAGGATAATCAGACCTGAACCAGGCCAGATAGTAAGCTGAAATCGAGATGTGAATATTTACAGATTTCAGCTGTCTTCAAATGTAGAAAAACCAAAGTAATCGGACAAATCTGTATTTTAAAACATCAGCTCTAAACTGGGTCACAGCGACCCTGACCTTCCAAGTATGATAAAGAGGTGAATTACCACCCCAAAAAATACACTCAGATCAAGCTCTGCCCCCTTCCGACATCAGGTGATGCCACCGCCAACATTCCTTCCATTCTCCCCCAACATTGCTGCCATGAAGATAACGCAATAAAACTGAGGTTTCAGGCCTGCGGAGTCTCGCAGAACTTGCCCTGCCTCTCGTGTAAGAAACCACAATATTGTTGCACCACTTCTAACGGTGGAAACAGAGAGCAGAACCCCTGTGCACCATACGGGGAGGGAGGGGTATTGGGTCCAGCTCGTACCACGGCTGGCACTCTCTTGTGTTACTTTTCTGCGCTCATGGTTTGCTGATCTGCTTTGCTGGCTCAGGCGCATGTTTATTGCTGTGTGTGAAAACACAGTGACAAATTCTGAAGGCAGAGCCCAAAAATATTTGCAACATCTCTGAGGCCAAGCCAGGAGCATAGCCAGACTTTGTCGGGAGTGGGGCCAGAGCCCAAGGTGGGGGGGCATATTTTGGGCCACCTCCCTTCTGCCGCCCTCCCGCCGCCCTCTGCCCCCCCCCAGGCGCCGACACCGCTTCTGCTTGCCCGCCGCCGCTGCTCCCCCCCCCCCCCCCCACTGCCACTTCTGCCTCCCTGCTGCTGCTCCCGCTCCCCCACCCCACTGGAAGGTACCTTGGCTAAAGCGTTTGTCCCGTGCTGCTCTTACATTGCCTGGTGTCCTGCTTTCGAGCATGCTAAGTTTCATTAAAAATGAGCGTGCACGGCGCTGAAAAACAGGACAGAGTGCCAGCAACGTAAGAGCAGCACGGGACAAACGCCTTAGCTGGTGGAGGTTGGGTACCCCGGAGCCAGTTTGAGGGGGCCCAGGCCCCCATGGCCCCCCGAAGCTACACCACTGGGCCAAACCCCTTGGAGATTCCCCTCTCCCTGCCTCCCATAGCACACCCTGTACCTCGTTCCTGGTTACACAACCCACGATTCTTCCAGAGGAGGTCACAAAGGCGTACTGCAGGGTCAGCAGCTCAAAGAGGTTGTGTGCCTGCAGGAGGAAGCAGGAACCACATATTACATCTTTTGCTCTGTGCTGAGTTTATTCTACGGATGTGAATGAGGACTGTGTGACCTGGATCTTCCCCGCTTCCTCTCTGTCCTTCACACTAGCTCCCACAGTTCCTCTCTTGACAGATCCACCGCTTGTGATATTAGCATTGGGGTACCAGGAGGGCAGAGGAGCACAAACGACAGACATAACCTACTGCAAACAAAAGACGGGAGGCTTCTATTCTGTGACCCCTTTTTAATCTGAAGACTGTATACTAGGGTATACAGCAAAAATTTGCAAACCAGCCGGTCTGATGTTCAGGATATCCACAATGAATATGGATGAGCTCGATTTGCATACATTGCGAGCCCACTGTATAGGATAATGCACACAGTTAGTTAGGAGAAGTGTATAGTGTCTCCGTACCGGGAATAGCAGGGGATGCCACAGGGCAGGAGTGAGGTGCATTGGCTGAGCTGTGTATGGGGTGCTTCAAGGCAGGAGTGAGGTGCATTGGGGGTCACTGATAGATTTTACCATATGCCTCCATGTCTGTAGGCAGCAGCTCAGTCAGTCCTGGTTTTCTATCCATTAGATGCTTCAACTCTGATTCCCCCTCTGCAGGACAGGACTGAAGTTCATCGGCACTGGGGATCCTGTCCCTAGTCTGACTGTTCAATCCACTTTAATAAAAATGGGAATTTCAGTGCCAGGAATATCTAAGATACAGCCTGTGTGTCAGATATGAGGCATGGACTATGAGCCTGCAGCCTATCAATCCAGAGCAAAGATTTGGCAGGGGGGGGGGGGGGGCGGGGGGAGAGGTCCATGTACAACAGGGACAGTGGGATGGTGAATGCAGCAGTGCTAGTGGGGTTCCCAGTCCTCCCAGAAAAAAAATGAGGACCTGCAAGGTGAGGGAAGGAGAGTGAGAGGGAAAGGAAGAGGTGATCAGAAATATATGGGGAGGGGGGGGGGGGGAATGAATGGGAGACAGTGCACCACACAGAAAAGCAACACCACCCTACCATTTACCCAATCTCTACCCCCTACTCCGTCATGGGGCATTTACTGGAGAAGAGGAGAGGCAGGGCTGGGTTCCCAGGGGTGTGTCCCTACTTCCTAGGTAATCAGCTGGCTTTTTATAGCTGGCTACTGGCACCTCTGGCTTTTAGCTGGGCACCAGCAATACCCAGACCAATACCAGCATACTACCCCAATAAAGCAAGACATCCTTTCTGCTGCCTCAATTATCCAATTAGTGGACTGAATATTACAGCGAACAGAGTAACTCCTGGTTCCACCCAGATTCCACCTCGGACCGTCTTGGTGCATTCTGACCCAATCTTCAGCAGCAGTATCCGGGCAAATAGCGCCAAAAATCTGTGAATGGGAGGAAAGAACCTGCTCCTAATTGGGAATGATTGACACTGATATTACTCTGCCCCCTGCCTCCCCTTCATCTCCAGAACCGGACTCTGCCGGGGTCAGCAGAAGTGCAATACCTGATGCAGTGAGGTCCAGATGGACAGCTGCAAGGTCACTGGCTCTATGGTGCAGCCTTCACTAAGTTTACCTTCCAAAAGTTTCTGCAAGAGACAAAGAGACGCAGAGGACACTTAGCAGCAGTGGACAGTACGGTACGTTTATAAGAACTCCTGCGATTAACCATTCTGGTCAGCATCATGCCATTCTCCCTTGGGCTTTATAATGGTCCCTGACAGTGACTCCCTCCAAAATCCAGGCTGGGTCACAAGGTACCACTGAGGTGTGAATGACTGAGCCCCATGTGCTGCGAACCCTGCCTCCATGGCATCACCATATCCACAGGCAGAAACCCAAGACTTCCATGTGACAGGGCATGGTTTTGCTACTGTGAATGCTTTTTCTAGACCACTGATTCCCAAACCTGTTCTGGGGGGAACCCTAGCCAGTCTGGTTTTCAGGATATCCACAATGAATATGCATATGAGAGATTTGCTCATATGCTCTGATACCCCCCAGCACTAAAGATATCCAGATCCCCACCTTACTCTGATATTCCCCAGCACTATGGATATCCTGAAACCCACCTTACTGTGATACCCCCAGCACTACAGATATCGAGATATGTGTCTTACTCTGATACCCCCCAGCACTAGAGATATTCAGATCCCCACCTTACTCTGATATCCCACCCCCCTCCAGCACTGAGGTTTCCCAATACCTGCCTGAGACTGATTGTCCTCTGGCTGTTGTGAGTCATGAGTCTGGAGGAAGCGGATTAGCTCTGACCTCTTCACGGTGCCCACAAGTATCATCGATTCTGAAGAGAGAAAGAAGCAGAGAGAGAAGCCTGATTCACTGCCAGTTCCAGGTCCTGCCGCCTGCCATCTTCTCCTCATAAATGAGGACTTATCTGTCCCTGAGAACCAGGGGAACTGGGTTCGATTCCCACTGCAGCTCCTTGTGACTCTGGGCAAGTCACTTAACCCTCCATTGCCCCAGGTATACACTAACCTGCTTATCTTTGAACGAGAAGGCCAGCCAACTTCCGACACAAATCGGGAGATGGCCGGCCATCTCGTAAACCCAGCCAATCGGTATAATCGAAAGCCAATTTTGGCCAGCTTCAACTGCTTTCCATCGCAGGGCCGGCCAAAGTTAAAGGGGGCGTTTTGGCGGGGTACAGAACGCGGGACGGGGGCGTGGTTATGAGATGGCCGGCTTCAGCCGATAATGGAAAAAAGAAGGCCGGCTCTGACGAGCACTTGGCCAGCTTCACTTGGTCCATTTATTTTTAGGACCAAGCCTCAAAAAAGTGCCCCAACCGACCAGATGACCACCAGAAGGAATCAGTGATTCCCTCAAAAGAGGGACATGTCCAGGTAAATCCAGACATATGGTAACCCTATGCTAGGCCCTTGCCCCAGAACAGGAAGTAATGTCAGGGGGCAGGGGACCAGCCAAGCCGACAGCTGTGCGTCTGCGCCATGCACCCCTTTGCTGCCTGCACCCAGGGCGGACCGCCCCCACCGCCCCTTCCTTGGTACACTACTGTGTCAATCATATCTCCCTATCTTTTCCATTTCAGTTTTATCACAGCAGAATCAGTGAAACAGGGGAAGAAGTGTGGAAATGGAGCCTAACTCTGAAATAAAATCACCTGTGTTCTCTACCACTGGATACTCCAATGCTTCAGTAGAAGTCATGACCTTCAGAACGTCCTCGAAATTCGAATCCTTGGCCACCACCGTGATGTCAGTTCTCATGAACTCTTCAGTGGTCACTTTGTAGGAGCTGAGGAGAGAGATGGTTAAAAGTCTCGTTCCTGTTGTCAGGATAACCCTTTCCTGGATTTAGCCTACCAGGTCTAGCTTAGGGAAAGCAGAATTAAAAGTCCAGGAACTCAATGGGATTAAAACCAGAACTGGTCGAGTTGGTGACTCTGTTAGAGTCCGATATTGTACAGAAACATGACAATGCTTTTCTGATCCACAAGTCTTGCTTTTCATTCCCATTAAAGAACTGGTCAGATTTGCAGTAGGATGATCAAATTCCTTCCTGCACCAAAACCTTTGGGTCTTATCTAATGATCTCTGGCCCATTCACAGCACCAAGAAACTTATTCACAGCTAAGGATCAGCTGTGCCGTAGGGATCATGTGATGGCGACTTGTGGGGGAGGGGTGCATGTGAGCAAAGGAGAATTAGTGAACAGATGCACAAGAGAGTGCAAGAGAGTGTGTGACTAAACGGAACATATATGGACAGATGATTGAAAGCCTCGTGCAGTTCCAAACAGCTCTCTAAAAATAGCGCTGAAACAGCGCGGGAGTTTACCGCCCCTATTATCAGAGATAATAGCATGCAAATTCAAGCACGTTATTCACTCTGATCATAGGGTAAAATTACGGCAGGACTGTGCCAGAGCATGCACTCGGGCACAATCCACCCGCACTTGTTTGACAGGTCTAGGCTGTCATAAACCCAGACCTGTCAAACACAGGGGCTGGAGATCCACGGGACCACCAGATCCCCCAGTACCCCCACCCCGAGTCAAGCGACACCCCCGACACAAGTTCTGGGGGCTGGAGATCCAGTGGCTCTCCAGCCCCCCTACCCCCCCACCCCCGCATCCCCTCCCTTGAATGGAGCCCTGGTGGCCCAAAGGGCCATGAGTCAATCCCCTCCCGACCCCACCCCTGGTGGTCTTAGAGGCCCTTCCCCACCTCCCTACCTTCAGTGGTGGAGAAAGGTGGCCTCCCTCCTCTTCCATCGGTGCCACCTGGAAAATAGCAGTGCCCAGCCCTGCCCAGTGCATCCTGGGACGCACTGGGTGGGGCTTCACACCAATAAGGGAACCTGTGTTGGAGGGGGTCCAGCCCCCATGTCGTTGGGGAGGTGTTGAGTTGAGGTTCTTGCTCCTGCGGAGAGGGGGGTGCATGGGCTACTGCATTGGGGGGGGGGGGGGAATGGGGGGACCTGCTAGCATGCAAATGCATGCTGGACAGGGCTCACCATCCTCCCCAATGGTCTGCAAACCCTAACGCCAGCTCTGAGCTGACGTAGGGTTTGCCGAGGTTAGTGGGCCAATGTTTGGCACACTGGTTGCTGATCATTAGGGGGAATAGGTTTAGCATGCATTTGCCTGCTACTTGCGCTAAGAGCCCTGTTTTGCATGTATTTGCATGCTAGTAGCATTCAGAGCCCACAAGTGTTGTTCATGGGACGGTAGCAAAAGCAAGCAGTAGTATGACACTAACAGCCTCTAGCGCCTGCATTTGCTTCTGATCATCGGCCCATCAGAGAGCACAGAGTGGGTGAGAGAAAGAGATTCAGCACATGATGGAATCGAGAGTTTAAGTAAGTGAGAGAGGAGTGAGGGTCAGTGGGAGCAGATGGAGGAGTCAGTTAATGAGAACATGATGGGTGAGGGTCAGTGAATGAAGATGTGATGGGAATGAGAGTGAGAGTCTGAGGAGACGGATGAGCACGAGGATAAGTAAGTGGATGAGAACACAACGGGGGGGGGGGGGGGGGGTTGGAAAGGAGAACATAAAACATAGGAGAGGAACTCACCCGATATGCCGGCTTCTGATCCGGGGTAAGTACGGCAGCTTCTTGACAATAATAGTGCCTTCGTAGAAGGAGGGCTGAAATTTCTGGGATATGGCATTAGCGACCAGAACTGCCAGGATGACAGGCAAGATATGAGCAATCTGACCCGTGACTTCAAAAACCAGGAGGGCAGTGGAAAGTGAGTGGGTGACAGCGCCAGAAAATGCTGCAGCCCCTAGAGGAAATACCCAGAAACATTTAAACACGGCCCTTCGCTTTATTCCAACAAGTTACTTCAAGAACTTTACTTCCATTCATTTATGAATTATTTACAGATCGTTGTTGATGTGCACAACATCTATCAAGATGAATTTCATTCTTGGAAGGCACTTTCTCTACTGAATTTATAATCCATATTTCAGTCCAGGCAAGAGAAGAGACTTGTCCTATTTTCCCTGACCTACAAGTGAGAAGTGGTGGTGAGATTAGAACCTGGGTCTCAGGTGTCAAAGCAGTGCTGGGTTCAGATCTCCATCACTTCAGCTTGCTGGGTTTCCTGTTCAAACATGGTGCGTTTTTTGGTCTTGTGATACTGGTTGAGTGGGCTTGTTTAGGCTTTTGTCATTCTGATGTCCAGCTCTGGTTGCTGATCGGAACAGAGACACAGAGGAGAGCTGGACAGGACAGACAGGGACACAGAGAAGATGGATAACAGACATGCAGAGAGAAGAAATTCAAATGGACAGGCGACCCTGAAAGGACAGGAAAAACAGAGAAAAGCAAAGGAGACACTTGGACCAAATTGAATGGAAAAATAAAATTCTCAGCTTACAAAGGTAGGAAAAAAATTGTATTTTGAAGTTATCTATTGGGCTTTGGGAAATGTGCATATCTTGCATTTCCCTTTTTGTTTCTCTAATATTACTGTAAATGCAGAGTCTGACTTCTTGAAGTTCATCGTGTTTTGCCTTCATATTCTTTTTTTTATTTTTTTATTTATTTTACTTAATTACATTCACATTTATCATATAAATGTAAGGAAATACAGAAATTAATATAAAAAGGAAACATTTTCTCTCAACATATGTATTTACATAATTGTCCACAATTGGAAGATCCAAGATCAGGAAAACAATCTTAAAGAAAATAAGAAAAACTCAAAATGGTTAATCTTACACTTCACATTTTCTGAGGGAGGAAGGTTAATCGGTTATTGCAGCCGGTACAGTGGAAACAGATGAAGTTGCTGCAGAGGATTCTTCATCTGTTTCCACAAACTCTTATAATTTCTTAGGTTCAAACAAATAAGTAATAAGGAAATAAAACACTTACAAGGGAATCGCGCTAGGAAGGTCCCACCTAGGGCAGTGATTCCTGGCTTAAAAGCCAAGACTTCACACCTCCCCGTCTGCGATTCCCTTGATGTGTCAGGAAATATAGCATTTTGAACCCAAAAAACTATCAACCATGTATCGGAAATACAATTTCAAAACACTGTTCCTATCCAAATCAAAGACCAAAGTCACTAATAATATAACTCTATCTATAACTTCTGAATTTTCCAAAATGTCAGTTAAACTTACATCTCTTTTCTCTGATAAAGAAGATTTTAAAAAAATATAATTTTAGTCACCAAAAGGTGGTTATCAGAAGTTGCCTTCATATTTCTATTACTGATCTGTGGTTCCTTGTTTCATATTTGTCATGGGTCTGTCTGTGTATTACACGTGTGGCCAAGGTGTGATATTCTGCTAGCAAGTAATTTCTGTGTACAGATCTTATTGCAGTCCTGTTCTGTTTTCTCACTAGATGGGGTTCTGGTGTGTTTTAGGGTCCAGTGCAATATTTACAGTGCTGCCTTTTCACAGGTTGTTTGCTCTTTGGGTTGGTGAGGCCCCACCTAGAGTATTGTGTTCAGTTTTGGAGGCCGTATCTTGTTAAGGATGTAAAGAATTGAAGCGGTGCAAAGAAAAGCTACAAGAATGGTATGGGATTTGCGTTACAAGACGTATGAGGAGAGACTGGCTGAACTAAATATATACTCTGGAGGAAAGGAGAGAACAGGGGTGATATGATACAGATGTTCAATATTTGAAAGGTATTAATTCGCAAACGAACCTTTTCCGGAGATGGGAAGGTGGTAGAACGACGAGGACATGAAATGAGATTGAAGGGGGCAAACTCAAGAAAAATGTCAGGAAGTATTTTTTCACGGAGAGAGTAGTGGATGCTTGGAATGCCCTCCCATGGGAGGTGGTGGAAATGAAAACAGTAACGAATTCCAAACATGCGTGGGATAAACTAAAGGAATCTGTTCAGAAGGAATGGATCCTAAGGAGCTTAGCCGAGATTGGGTGGCAGAGCCGGTGGCGGGAGGCGGGGATAGTGGGCAGACTTATACGGTCTGTGCCCTGAAGAGCACAGGTACAATCAAAGTAGGGTATACACAAAAAGTAGCACCTATGAGTTATCTTGTGGGCAGACTGGATGGACCGTGCAGGTCTTTTTCTGCCGTCATCTACTATGTTACTATGTTTGCTCTTTGAGTCCTGGGAGTTAGTG